>NW_027514041.1:720853-1441706 GCF_048772815.1 Callospermophilus lateralis
TACACATCATGTTCCATATGAATCTTCTTGCATTGAGGTTAAACTGGGTCAGTTACTCTAGATATATTAGGATTTGTATGCAACATTCACTGAAGTTAGTTTTCAGTACAAAAAACAAAAAAGTATTTCAGGTGGATGAATATTTCTGAGAATAATATTTAGAAAAGATCATCATAAATCCACATACATGAATATGAATGAATTAAGGGAGTGTATATTAAGATACAAATATTTAATATTTTGAAAAATCTGGAGAATGTGTGTATGTATATATATACACATATATATACATACACACAAACACATTAAAAACTCGCAATATATATGCTATTCGAAATTCATTATGAAATATATATCATTCACAGATCTAAAATATTCATTTTACTGAACATGGATTTATGTATAATGTTGTAAAACTAGGAAGCTCATCCATTGGTTATATTTTCAGTTCCAACGGTGTTTAGGAGGAGTGATCTTCTCTCAAAATTTGTATCTGCCAAGTCGTTCACCTCACAAGAATGTAGGTGTGGTACCAGGTAGGATTCTAAATGTGTTTATTGCTGTTGCATTGGGAGTTTAGTAATTGCTTCATGGAATCCAAGGAGTTCAACTGGGACACAGTGCTGGAGCGAGTTCTGTCAGGCGTGGTGGGTCAGGGTATGCAGGAGAATGCACCAACCAGGCTTCTATCCCACATAGCTTGCCCCCTTAAACATAGCAACCTGATTGTAAACATTGCCCTGAAACCTCACCATATAACAAGATGCCTTTGCATAGGAGGGTCTGCTGACTGCACCATGTCAGTCACAAGCCATTTGGAAGCCAATGGCAGATCCACATGGCCCCACCACAGATGTTTTTCTCACACCTGCCAAACACTACTCTAGGACAACTACTCAGCAGGCTCCAACTTATTTTCATGAAACCCAATCAATCAAGGCACTGTCTGGTACACTCATGATCAGCAACAGAATATCCAATGGTTCTCCAGTGCCACCTGGTCATGGGAAATTGAAAATTTCCATGGTATTTATCTAGCCATTTTTCAAGGATGAAGTTGGATGCACTGTGGGTTTCAATTCATTCAGGAACCATTAAATGTTGAGGAAGCTCATTTCAATGAAAGTTCTGGAGAATTCTCACAGGCAAGGCTTCCCAAAGAGTGGCCAAAAGGTCACATGAAGCCAGCGCCATTGAGGTCTAAAAGGTGATGTCATTGTCTGTTTTGACTCTCAACAATGGCTTCCAAGTCTTTCAGAATAAAATCATGTGATATCCTGGTTGAGATCAGAGTGCCCTCTGAAAAGCTACCCTGGGCCTTGATCTCAGTTTCCAAAGATGACTCTCATGCGTGGCTTCCTCAAATCCAAACACAATTCATGGCAATACTTCTCTGAGGTGAGTTCCAGAACTCAGTCTCTAAGGGGAATCACACCAGAGTTCAAGCCCAGGTGGACCCAGTCATCTCTTCCAACTGCCACACAAATGACCACAATAAAACCGATATTCTCCCACATGGCCCTCATCTTCTTCCATATTGACACTCATCATAACCTCTGGCTGGAGGTGTCCATGAGGGACGCAGCCCAAGACAGTGTCCAAAATAAGCTCCATTGCTCCTCATTTGCCTAAATTCGGGGTGGCCTGGACACCCTTCCTTTGTACCAGGAGTGATCAAAAAGGCCTGCCCGTAATACTGCACCACTTTTCCCATTTGAGGCCTATTGAGTGTCGGTTAAAGATACTTTATGTGAATTGGAGTGATGAGAAAACCTAAGCACCTACGGGATAGCCTCTGAAGGGCTTTGATGAACTCATCTGACCCAAATGATCCCTATTCTCACTTGATGGAATTCAGGAACCTTACAGAGGAAGGCAAGAGACTTCATCCACAATGACAGCTCTTTTTGCCATTTTTGATTTGGATGCACACATGGGATCTTTCTTTAGATCCATCAGGTGCTGAGAATCTAAGTCAAAGAATCACACTGGGCCAAGAGGCTGATTCAGACACAACTCTTTCCAAATCAATTAACGAAAGAGCCAAAGGTGAAGCCTATTTATTTCCATTTGAAAACTAGTTTGTTCAGGATTCACAAAGGGGTGGCGTGAGACAAAGACTTCCTGACTCTCAGGGCAACAGAAAAATAGGTAAGCAAATGGCCCAAAGCAGGGTTTCTCCACTGAGACTTTCCTGGTCAACTGATATCTGAGTTTTCTCAGATGCTCGTCATTTCCTTCAGCTATCCAGAACATTGCCTTGTCACAGAGCTTGGAGGTTGTACATAACTTAGACACAAAACCATGAGCCTATTCTGCAGAGTGTCCAGAATTCTGGAAGAAAACAGCAAATTAGGAAGGTAGCAGGTATTGTCCATTAATAAGGCAATCCACAGTCCATTCATAAAATGGGCAGGATGAATGCTGGGAAGCTTTCTACTAGACAGGACATATCCATTGATGCATTCTCTTTTCTAATGTCTACAACCACAGACACAGTGTGATACACAGACCCAGAAACACTTGTCTTGTCAAACGACTTACTAAAAACAGTTCACTCCAAACCAAACAAACTGACATTCCTTCCTATTCTCAGAACATGAGACAAAATCACAAACCCACACCCACACTGACAATGACACCTTCTTCCCCCAAATAGGTATGAGACTATCCGGAGTATCCTCCGACTGGTGGGCCATACTATGTTCCCCCAAAATGTGCTGTTCTGTCTCAGATCTGGTCTCCTTGGCCAACTCTGTGAAGTCGTCAGGAACCAGGATTGAGCCGCTACCTGCTTTTCCAGGAAAAGCCCATCTTCCGAGCTTTCCTGGCATTTGGCCTCCTCACCTTAGGAGGAACCAAGAAAGACTGATTCTGTCCTTGGTAAATCCAAACAAGTGAGACCACTGGGACTGGGACTGGGACTGGATCTGGGTGCCTGGCGTCCTGGATCCCATGTTCAGAGAGTTCCATCAATAAGGAAGTGAGTTGAGGTCACTTTTTTCATGAACTGAATGAGATCACTGCCTCGGCAACCACTTTGTCCTAAGAGTTTCTTTCAACGGTCCCATGAGATGGAGGCTGCCCCAACTTCCTGTGACACTTTCACAAATTAGAATGGTATATCAACCATAGGGAACCAGGAACAGCTCTCCACACAGTCTTGGTTTGGTCCATATTCTCTACATTAAGATGAGAGAGGCTGATTCAGAAACATCCCTTCATCCTGACCAGGTTGTTTGCGATGGAAGATGACTTTTGCTCTCTCAGGTCATTCATACCTGCCTACATCTTCTCCAGGGATCATTTCTGCATGGCGCTTTGAGGTTCTCAGCAGATGGAAGATCCACTACATTCCTGTATTGTAAGATCAACACTGTCCCTGCTCTTCTGTAAACATGTTATTAACACAAACAGTGTATGGTTAGTGTTAATAACATGTTCCATTTGGGTTAGGAATTATTCTGCTGCATGAATAATGGTATTGGAAACTTGTGATTATTTTAAGAATATAGAGATGAAATATATGTATGAAAAAAGAAATCTAAGTAAGATTTAAAGCCCAGAAGGGCATTGGGCCCTTGATTGTGATACTTAGCGTTGAATTACATTCTGCACCGATGTCTCAGATAAATCAATACACAATGGCATAAGACCTTGTTACTTGAATGATTGAATGTAGAAGAGAACATCCAGTCAAAAAGGGATACTCGGTAGGATTAAGAAGATAGTTAGTATGTTTAGGAAGAAGAGTGAGTATAGGATTTGGAACAAAAGTTCTTTAGCAATAGGTTATTTATTAGAGTGTGAAAGTAAATGTCAGCACATGTGAAGAGTCAGTCACAATGATGAACTGGGGAATATATGTAGGAAAGCAGATAGCAATAGAGACATTATGAAATCAGGCAAATTATAAAGTGAGGGATAGGATTAGACATTTTCCATTGGGTTGAGTTTGAATATATAATTTTAAGAAGAAACACATGTGTAGTCACCAATAGGATTGACATTTGAGAGCATTAGGGAACCTGGACATGGATGTTTTTAGTAATCCATGTTTTCTTTCCATTTGGGCTTTTATACAATCATAAGTGTGACCTTTGCATTTTGTGTCCAGAATATTTCTGTGATTAAATGTATATGAAGATCAGGTGACATGAGTCCACTTCCACCATTTCAGGGAGCAATATTTTGAAGACGTATAAATTAGTATTGGGGGTACAAAGAGGTGTACACTGTGTCTATGAATATAGAGATAATGCATGAATAGACCATAGTGTGAATAAATAATATAACTGGTTCCACTTTAAATAATGGATAGAATTGATATCTGAAAAGATATAAGAAATCTTATATTGACAATCATTCATTCAAACCAGTTATACATCTAATGGTAATATCAGAGTGATGATTAATATGAATGGTATGTGAGTTTTGCTTCCAAAGTGATTATGGAAATCAAAATTAATGTGTTTGGTATGAAATCTCATGAAAAGACCAGTCAAGAAACTTAGAGGAATACATGTGTTCTGAAGCAGGACGTGATTAAAAGTGAAACAAATGCCTATAAATTTTTGAACTTGTGGATGAAATCATATATCCTATGATGTCCATAAACTGAAAAAATAATAATGTACCAATATTGAATAAAAATGAACTTCAAAATACACATCATGTCCCGTAGGATTCTACTTGCATTGATGTTTAACTGATTCAGTTACTGTAAAAATATTAGGATTTGTAAGGTCCATTCACTGAAGTTAGTTTTCAGTACTAGGAAATAATTATGTATTTCAGGCAGATGAATATTTCTGAGAATTATCTTGTGAAAAGTTGATTATAAACCACATATAGAAACATGAGTGATTTTAGGGAGTGTATAATAAGAAACATATATTTCACATTTTGAAAAATCTGGACAGTATATATATATATATATATATATATATATATATATATATATATATAGACAGACACACACAGACATTATAATGTAGCAATCTATATGCTAATCGAAATTCACCATGTAATACATATCATCCACATATCCAAAAATATTCATTTTACTGAACATCGATTTATATATAATGTTGTTCATCTAGGAAATTCACCAATAGGTTTAATTTTCAGTTCCATCATGATTTAGGGGGATTGATATCTTATCAAAATATGTATCTTTCAAAATCAGTGAGCTTACAAAAATGTACTTGTGATACCAGGTAGGATTCTAAATATGCATAAAAAATACATGTGATGAATAGGCTACAGAGAATGGGAGACAGAAATTTACATATGTGTTAACTTTAAAAACTCATTGAGAACTATTACAATGAAAAGTTGACTAGATTTATAACACATACCCTTGATAAAGCAGAACGGAAGTCTAAGTATACACCATGCCTCCTATGAACGGCCTGTATTTCTATTCTGTTAGGTTTCTTGTTCTCCATCATATTAGGATTAGTAGTCAGAGTCTAGTAGGTTATGGGTTAATGTCAGGGATTCAGTATTTCAAATGGAAAATATGAAAATGAATCTAATGTGTATGCAAATATGTGCTACACAAAAATCATCCCACTCTCATCCAGAACAATGCCTTGACATAACCTTCGCCCCAATTAAGACACAATTAGTGGAGAAGAGTTAGAAAATCTGTGAATACATATGTGGAAATGAAAATGCTCAGGAGTTCACAGCCTTGGAGGCGGTAGAGAAATTTCCAAAAGTATGGGATATGGTAAATACTCCACAAATATGGAGTTCTGCTGGCCTAATGACTCTTTTAGAAACTGCCTTTGAGGTTGGGCCCTTGTAATATATGTTGTTGTCAAGAGCTTCAGCTTCCTTTGTAGTGAGACAATCAAAGCTGGATCTGCATATATGTGACCTGAAGGACATGGTTTCTTCTTTTCTAGTGAACATGAGGCAGCAGTTCTAAATTCCCTCATTGTAGGTAAACTGTGGCCACTGGGAGCTAAGTGTCTCCTCGTGTGGACTGAGAAGCCATTTGGTCATTCTCCACTTTTCCTGGTGATTCTTACTGCTGCACTGGGAGTTTGGTATTGGCTTCAGTAAATACCATGAGTTCAACGGGGACACAGTGCTGGAGGGAGTACTCTCACGTGTGGTGGGTCAGGGTGTGCAGGAGAACGCCCCAACAAGGCTTCTATTCAACAAAGCTTGCCCCCTTGTCTGTAGCAACCCAATTCTGAACATTGCCCTAAAACCTCTCAATGTAACAAGATGCCTTTACATATAAGGGTCTGCTGGCTGCACCATGTCAGTCAAAAGGCATTTGGAAGCCAATGGCAGATCCATGTGGCCCCATCACAGATGTTTTATCATACACCTGCAAACCACTGCTCTAGGCCCACTACTAAGCAAGTTCCAACGTACTGGCATCTTTGTTCTACACCATTTTCATGAAACCCAGTAAATCAAGGCACTGTCTGGTACACTCATGATCAGCAACAGAACATCCAATGATTCTCCAGTGCAACCTGCTCTTGGGAATTATTCCATGGTATTTATCTAGCCATTTTTCAAGGATGAAGTTGGTGTCACTGTGGATTTCAATTCATTCAGGAACCATTAAATGGTGAGGAAGCTCATTTCAATGAAAGCTCAGGAGAACTCTCAAAGGCAAGTCTTCCCAAAGAGTGGCCAAAAGGTCAAATGAAGCCTGGCCCATTGAGGTCTACAATGTGAGTTCCATGTGTTATTTGACTCTCAAGTATGGCTGCCAAGTCTTTCAGAATGAAATCATGTGATATCCTAGCTGAGATTCCCAGTGCTCTGTGGAAAGCCATCCTGGGCCTAAATCTCAGTCTCCAAGGGCAACTCTCCTGCGTGGCCTTCTAAAATCCCAACAGAATTCATGGTAATACTTCTCTGAGTTCAGTTCCAAAACTCAGTCTCTAAGGGGAATCACACCATAGTTCAAGCCCAGGTTGATCCAGGAATCTCTTCCTACTGCCACACAACTGACCACAATTAATACCAAAACACTCCCACATGGCCCTCATCTTCTTTTATATAGACACTCATCATAACCTCTGGGTTGAGGTTTCCATGAGGGGTGCATACCAAGACAGTGTCCAAAATAATCTCCCTTGCCTCTAATTTGCCTAAAGTCAAGGTGGCCTGGAAACCCTTCCTGTTAACCAGGAATGATCAAATAGGCCTGCCATTAATACTGATCTACTTCTCCAAATAATCACACTGGGCCAAGGGGCTGATTCAGACACATCTCTTTACAAAGCAATAAAACAAACAGCCACAGGTGATGCCTATTCATTTCCATTTGAAAACTCTTTTCTTCAGGATTCACAAAGGGGTGGCCTAAGGCAAAGACCTTCTAGATATTCACAGCACCAGAACCATAGGTAAGCAAAATTCCCAAAGCAGGGTTTCTCCACATAGACTTTACTGGTCACACTGATATCTGAGTTTCCTTAGATGCTCCCATTTCCTTCAGCTCTCCAGTACATGGCCATGTCACAGTATCTTGAACAGAAAACCATGAGCCTATTCCGGAGAGTGGCCAGAATTCAGGAATAAAACAGGAAATTAGGAAGATAGTAATTGCTACCCATCCATAAGAAAAGCTGCAGTCCAATCATAAATTGGGCAGTATGAATTCTGGGAAGCATTATACTAGACAGGACACATTCATTGATGCATTATGTTTTCTAATGTCTACAACTACAAACACAGTGGATACATAGACATAGAAACACTTGCCTTGTCAAACGACTTACTAGAAACAGTCCACTTCAAATCAAACAAACTGCCTTTCCTACCAATTCTCAGAACATGAGAAAAAACAACAAACTCACACCCACAACAACATAGGACTTTCTTCCCCCAAGTAGGTCTTTGACTCTCCGAAATTTCCTCTGATTGTTGTACCATACTATGTTCCCCCAAAATGCCCTGTACTGTCTCAGATCTGGACTCCTTGGCAAACTCTTTGAAGTTGTCAGGAGCCAGCTTTGAGCCACTACCTTCTTTCTCAGGAAAGGCCACTCTCCAAAGCTCTCCTGGCATTTGGCCATTCTCAAATCAGTAGGTACCAAGAAAGACTGATTCTGTCCTTGGTAAAACCAAACAAGTGAGCCCAGTGGGACTGGGTCTGGGACTGGTTCTGTGTGCCTGGCTTCTGGGATTCCAAGTTCAGAGTGTTCCAAGACCAAGGAAGTGAGATAGGTCACTTCCGTTCGGAACTGAATGAGGTCACTGGTTTGGCAACCACTTTGTCCTAACAGTTCCTTCAAAGGATCCCATGAGATGGAGGCTGCCCCTACTTTCTGTGACACTTTCACAACTTAGAACGATATATCAACCATAGGCTCCCGGGAACAGCTCTCACACAGACCTGGTTTGGTCCATCTTCTCTACATTAAGAAGAGAGAGGCTGATTCATAAACATCCCTTCATCCTAACCAGGTTGTTTGCCTTACATGATGACTTTTGCCCTCTCAGGTCCTTTATAGCTGCCTTCATCTTCCCCAGGGATAATTTCTGCATGGACCTTTGAGGTTCTCAGCTGGTGGAAGATCCCCTATATTCCTCTATATTAAGACCAACTCTGTCCCTGTTCTTCTATAAAGTTAGATTGAGGGAACAATGTATGGTTAGGGTTAATAACATGTTCTATTTGAGTTAGGAATCATTCTGCTGGATGAATAATGGTATTGGGAACCTGGGATATTTATAAGAATATAGATTTGAAATATAAGTATGAAAACAGAAATCTAGGTAAGATTTTAAGCCCAGAAGGGCATTGGGCCCTTGATTGGAATACTTAGCATTGAATTTCGTTCGCACAGATGTCTCTGATAAATCAATATACAATGGCATATCAGAGAGTCAGTCACAATGATGAACTGGGAAAATTATGTAGGAAATCAGATATCAATACACACATTATGAAATCAGGCAAAGTATAAAGTGAATGATAGGATTAGACATTATCAACAAGGTTGAGTTTCAATATATAATCTTAGGAAGAAACAAATATGTAGTCACCAATATGATTGACATTTGAGAGCATTAGGAAACCTGGACATGGATGTTTTTAGTAATCCAGGATCACTTTCCATCTAGGATTTGCTCCAATCAGAAGTGTGACCTTTGCATTTTGTGATCAGAATATTACTGTGATAAAATGTATATGTAGATCAGGTGACATGAGTATTTCTTCTTACATTTCTGGGAGCAATATTTTGGAGAGGTATAAATTAGTATTGGGGGTACACAGAGTTGTACCCTGTGTCTATGAATGTAGAAGAAATGAATGAATTGACAATACTGTGAATAAATAATATACTGTTTCCACTTTAAATCATGGATTGAATTGATATCTGAAAATATATAAAAATCTTATATTGATATACAATCATTCATTCCAACGAGTTATACATCTAATGGTAATATTAGGGTTATGTTTTATCATGAAGGGTGTGTGAGTTTAGCTTCAAAAGTGATTATGGAAATGGAAAATAATGTGTTTGGAAAGAAATCTCATGAAAAGATGAGTCAAGAAATATAGAGGAATTCATATGTTCTGAAGCAGGATTTGATTGTAAGTATAAAAAAAGCCTATAAATTTCCTAACTTGTGGATGAAATATATATCCAATGATGTGCAAAAACTCAAAAAATAGTAATGCACCAGTGTTGAATGAAAATGAACGTCAAAATACACATCATATCCCATAGGAATCTACTTGCATTGATGCTAAACTGGGTCAGTTACTGTAGAAATATTATGATTTGTATGCACTATTCACTGAAGTTAGTTTTCAGTACTAGGAAACGAATACGTATTTCAAGTGGATGAATTTTTATGAGAATAATCTTGTGAAATGTTGACTATTAATTTACATATATGAACACGAATGAATTTAGGGAGTGTATAATAAGAAACATATATTTCATATTTTGAAAAATCTTGAGAGTTTATATATATATATATATAGATATAGATATAGATATAGATATGTGTGTGTGCATTTATGTATATATATATATATATATATATATATATATATATATACACACACACACACACACACACACACACAGAAACGAAAATGTATCAATATGCATGCCAATCGAAATTCACTATGAATCATATATCATCCACAGATCCAAAAATAATCATTTTACTGAACATGGATTTGTGTATAATATTGTTCAACTAGGAAGTTCACTCATAGGTTGAAGTTTCAGTTCCAACAGCGTTTAGGAGGAGTGATCTCTTCCCACAATTTGTATCTCCCAAGACAGCCAAACTCACAAGGATATACGTGTGATACCAGTTATGTTTCTATATTTGCATATAAAAATACATGTGCTGAACAGGCTGCAGAGAAAGGGAGACAGGAATTCACATATTTGTTAACTTTAAAAACACATGGAGATCAATTTCAATTAAAAATTGACTAGATTTATAACACCTACCCTTTATCATTCAAAACGAAAGTCCAACTATACACCATGCCTTCTCTGAACTGCTTTCATTTCCATTCTGTTTGGTTATTTTTGTCCATCATTTTAGGATTAGTAGTCAGAGTCTATTAGGGTATGGGTTAGTGTCAGGAATTCAGTAATTCGAATGGAAAATAGGAAAATGAATCCAATGTGTATGCAAATATGTGCTACACAAAAATATTCCCACTCTCATCCAGAACATTGCCTTTACATTACCTTTGCCCCAAATAAACACAATTAGAGAAGAAGAGTTAGGAAATCTGTGAATACATATTGGAAATGGAAAATATTCAGGAGTTCACAATCTTGGATGTGGTAGAGGAGTTTCCAAAAGTGAGGGACAGGGTAAACACTCCACAAACATGGAGCTCATTGGGCCTAAAGACTCTTGAGAAACTGCCTCTGAGGTTGGGCACTTGAAATATATGTTGTTGTCAGGAATTTTAGCATCCTTTCTAGTGAGACCAACAAAGCTGGGTCTGATCTCTGTGACCTGGAAGATATGGTTTTTTATTTTCCAATGAACATGAGGAAGCAGTGCTGAATTCTCTCTTTGTAGGTAAACTGTGGCCACTGGGGTCTAAGTGTCTTCCCATGTGAACTGTGAAGCCATTTGATCATCTTCCACTTTTCGAGGTGTTTCTTGCTGCTGCACTGTGAATTTGGTATTTGCTTCAGGAAATACAAGGAGTTCAACAGGTACCAGTGATGGAGGGAGTTCTGTCACATGTGGTGGGTCAAGGTCTGCAGGAAAATGCACCAACCAGGCTTCTACCCCACATAGTTTGCCCGCTTGTCCATAGCAATCTGATTCTGAACATTGCCCAGAAACCTCTCCATATAACAAGATGCTTTTATATAATAGGGTCTGCTGACTTCACCATGTCAGTCTCAAGCCATTTGGAATCCAAGGGCAGATCCACATTTTACCACCACAGATGTTTTATCACATACCTGCACACCACTGCTCTAGGCCCACTACTCAGCAGTCTCCAACTTACAGGGATCTCTTTTCTACACTGTTTTCATGAAACCAAGTAAATCCAAGCACAGTCTGGTACACTCATGACCAGCAACAAGTCATCCAAAGTTTCTCCATTGCCACCTGGTCATTGAAATTTCAAAAAATTCATGGTATGTATTTAGCTATTTTTCAAAGATGAAGTTGGAGGCACTGTGGGTTTCAAATTATTTAGGAAACATTAAATGGTGAGGAAGCTCATTTCAAAGAAATCTCTGGAGAACTCTCACAGGCAAGGCTTTCCAAAGAGTGGCCAATATTTCACATGAATCCAGGCCCATTGAGGTCTAAAATGTGAGGTCTATGTGTGTTTTGACTCTCAATTATGGCTGCCAAGACTTTCAGAATAAAATCACGTGAAATCCTGGCTGAGATTCCCAGTGCTCTGTGGAAGCCACCTTGGCCAGGATCTCAGTTTTCAGGATGACTCTCATGTGTTGCCTCCTAAAATTCCAACACAATTCATGGCAATACTTCTCTGAGGACAGTTCCAGAATTCAGTCTCTAATAACACCAGAGTTCAAGCCCAGGTGAACTAAGTCATCTCTTCCAACCGCCACACAAATGACCAGAATTAAAACCAAAACACTCCCACATGGCCCTCAACATTCTCCATATAGACACTTATCATAACCTCTGGCTGGAAATTTCCATGAGGGGCACAGACAAAGACAGTATCCAAATAAGTTCCCTTGCCCCTCATTTGCCTAAAGTCAGGGTGGCCTGGACACCCTTCCTGAGAACCAAGAGTGATTAAATAGGCCTGCACTTAATACTGCTCTGCATCTCCAATTTGGGGCCTACTTACTTTCAGGTATAGATTCTTTATGTGATTTGGAGTCATGAGAAAAGCCAAGCACCTCTGGGCTAGTCTCTGCAGGGTTTGAAGAACTCATTTGACCCAAAAGATCCCTATTCTCACTTGATGGATTTCAGGAACCTAACAGAGGAAAGCAAAAGACTTAATCCACAATGACTCCTCATTTGGCCATTTTGGTTTTGGATGCACACATGGTATCTTTCTTTAGATCCATCAGGTGCTAAGAATCTAAGCCACAGCCTCACACAGGGTCATGAGGCTGATTCAGACACATCCCTTTCCAAAGCAATCAAGCAAAGAGCCACAGGTGATGCCCATTCATTTGCATTTGAAGACTCTTTTCTTCAGGCTTCACAAAGGAGTAGTCTGAGGCAAAAAGCTTTCTGAAATTCAGGGCAACAGAACAATAGGTAAGCAAATGGCCCAAAGCAGGATTTCTCCACTGAGACTTTCCTGGTCACACTGATATCTGAGTTTTCTGAGATGCTCGCCAATCCCTTTAGCTATCCAGTACATGGCCACGTCACAGAGCTTGGAGGTGGTATATATATTGGACACATAACCATGAGCCTATTTTGGAGAGTGGAGTGAATTCAGGAACAAAATAGAAACTTAGGAAGATAGTAGGTGTTGCCCATTCATAAGGCAAGCCGCAGTCCATTCATAAATTGGCAGGATGAATGTTGGGAAGATTTCTACTAGACAGGAGTCATCCATTGATGCATTCTCTTTTCTGATGTCTAGAACCACGGACTTAGTGGGATACACAGACTTAGAAACACTCGCCTTTTCATAAGACTTATTAGAAACAATTCACTTCAAACCAAAAAACCGCCTTTATTACCTATTCTCAGAACGTGAGACCAAACCACAAACCAACAGCCACATCCACAAAGACAACTTCTTCCCCCAAGTCAGTCTGTGACTATCCATAGTGTCCTCTGATTGGTGGGCCATACTATGTTACCCCGAAATGTCCTGTCCTGTCTCAGATCTGGTCTCCTTGGTCAACACTGTGAAGTTCTCAGGAGCCAGCGGTGATCCACTAACTGCTTTCTCAGGAAAGGCCACTCTTCAGAGCTTTCCTGGCATTTGGGCATCCTCACCTCTGTAGGTACCAAGAAAGACTGACTCTGTCCTTGGTAAATCCGAACAATTGAGACCACTGGGACTGGGACTGGGACTGAGACAGGATTTGGGTGCCTGGCTTCCTGGATCCCAAGTTCAGAGTGTTCCATCACAAAGGATGTTAGGTGAGGTCACTTCCTTCAAGATCTGAATGAGGTAACTGCCTTGGCAACCACTTTGTTCTAACAGTTGCTTCAAAGTGTCCCATGAAATGGAGGCTGCCCCTACATCCTGTGACACTTTCAAAAGTTCGAATGGTATATCCACCATAGGCACCCGGGAAGTGCTCTCCACACTGGCCTGGTTTGGTCCTTCTTCTCCATATTAAGAAGAGAGAGGCTGATTCAGACACATCCCTTCATCCTGACCAGGTTGTTTTCAATGGAAGATGACTTTTGCTCTCTCAGTTCCTACATATGTGCCTACAATTTCTCCAGAGATCATTTTTGCGTGGACCTTTGAGTTTCTCAGCAGTTGGAAGAAACCGTACATTCCTGTATTGTAAGATTAACTCTGTCCCTGCTCTTCTGTAAAGTTAGATTGAGGGAAGAGTGTATGGTTAGGGTTAATAACAGTTTCGATTGGGGTTAGGAATCATTCTGCTGAATGAATAATGGTATGGCGAACCTTCGATATTTTCAAGAATATATAGGTGAAATATAAGTACGAAAACAGAAATAAAGGTAATATTTGAATCCCAGAAGTGCATTGGGTCTTTGATTGCAATATTTAGCTTTGATTTATTTTCTGCACACATGTCTCAGATAAATCAATATACAAAGGCATAGGACCTTGTACTTTGAATGATTGATTGTCAAAAAGAACTTCCAGTCAAAAATGGATAGTCGGGGGGCTGGGGATGTGGCTCAAGTGGTAGTGCGCTCGCCTGGCATGCGTGCGGCCCGAGTTCGATCCTCAGCACCACGTACAAACAAAGATGTTGTGTCTGCCAAGTACTAAAAAAACTAAATGTTAAAAAATTCTCTCTCTCTCTCCCTCTCTCTCTAACTCTTTCTTTAAGAAAAAAAATAAAAAAAGGATAGTCGGTAGGATTAGGACGATAGTTGGTAAGTTTAGAACGGAGAGTAAGTATAGGATTTGCACCAAGAGTTCTTTAGCTATGGGGTTTCGGGTATAGAGTGAATGTAAATGTCAGCACTTGTGAAGAGTCAGTCACAATGATGTACTGGGGAAAATATGTAGGAAAGCAGATTTCAATAGAGACATTAGGAAATCTGGCAAAGTATATTCGGTAATGAAAATTTAGTAAAATAGGTAAATGTCGCTTGCTGTTTTTCTGTATGCTTAACAAAACACTATTGAAATCTTGAGAACTGTTTGCTAATCTTGTTCCCAGAATGTGCTGTCCCCAACTGCCAACCTGCAGAATGTACTCATTCACCCGGTTGCACGCAAACTGCTCACTCGCCCAGACGAAACAATAAAGTTCCCTCTCTGCCCTCTCCAAGGAAAGTATATAAGCTCTGCTTAAGCTGTTCTCAGGGCTCTCTGCTCTATTCAAGTGAGCTCTGATCCCCAGCATGCTGAATCCCCAATAAACCCGTTGCTTTTGCATGAGACAGTCTCTTGGTGGGCTCTTCACCCGATGCTCGCCTGACCTTTACATATGGAGGTTCCACTGAGATCCGGCAGCGGCGAACGAGAGACCCCAACAGGCTCCTCTTGGGGTATGTATGGTGCCTCTTTCTGGTTTCAGGTTTCAGGTTAGGGCTTCGCAAAATGGCTGTCAATGAAGAGTGTGAGCTCTCTCCTACGGTGGCTGACATACGTGTCACAGAGCCACAGGCCACATCCCTGGGGGATGCTCCAGAGTATTCGGGAAATCGAGGAGCAATAGTTTCCTCAATTCAGTGATATTTTGTTTCAGATTCAGTATCGCCAGCCCATCGGGTTGGGCCAGATACTTAGTCCTGGTCTCAGTGTTGGAAGTTCCATTGTCTGTCTTTATTTCCTTGTCTTGTCTGTGTCGTGTGTCGTTGCTTTTACTGTTTGTGTATCTTTCATTATGGGACAGAGCACTTCAATGCCTCTGTCCCTGACCATTGATCACTGGACCAAAGTACCCTTAAGGGCTCAGAATCTTTCTTTTTCAGTAAAATTCTGGACCTGGCAGACTCTATGTGCCTCAGAATGGCCCACCTTTGGATTCGGATGGCCCCTAGAAAGATCTTTCTACTTCCCACTAATGTAAAAAGTCAGACGATATTGTCTTTCAGCCAGGGCCACATAGCCATCTGGATCAACAGCCATATATCTTAACTTGGCAGGACCTCTGCAAATCTCCTTTATGGGTGAAGCATTTTCTTGCCCCTACCCCCACTCCTACTCCTTCCCCCATGATCTCTCAAACCCTCTGCTCCTCCTCCTCCTCCAACCTCTGTTCTCCCTGAGACACAAGATTTGACTCTACTGGACTCTCGTCCCCCTCCTTATCTCCTGCACACGTCCCCCAAAGACCAACACCCTCTAAGTGATTCCCCTGCTGCTGACTCAACCTCTCCACCATTGGAGAAAGCTAAGCCAGCCCAGCGCCCTCCAGATAATTTCCCCGCGGCACACACAGCCCCTCCTCTTCTGGAGGAAGCTAGCCCGGCTAAAGGTACTCACCAGCGGTGAATGATTGAAAAACCTGGAACTCGAATGATGCTCCCCCTCCATCCCTAGGGGCCAATGATTGACAACGGCCCTGGGGGAAAAATGCAAGCCTACCAGTATTTACCTTTCTCCTCTTCAGACCAATATAACTGGAAAAATAAAAATCCCCCTTTTACCGAGGACCCCAACCGGCTCCTAGGTGTGGTTGAGTCATTGATGTTTTCACACCAGCCTACTTGGGATGACTGCCAACAACACCTAGGGTTGTCTCTTCATGACAGAGAAACAAAAGAGAATTTTCCTGGATGCTAGAGAAAAATATCCTCTGACCAGATGTGTGACCGATAAAACTTCCCAACATATTTAACCCGGCTTTCCCTTGAATCGACGAAACTGGGACCCCAACACCTTTGAAGGTAGGGAGCATCTGTCCACTTATCACTGGGCTCTAATTGTGGGTATCTTAGTGGCCGCTAGGCGACTTACAAATTTTGCCAAGTTAAGAGAGATTATTCAAGGGCCTGATGAATCTCGCTCTATGTTTTTAGAGAGAATTATGGAGGCATATAGGAGATATACTCTTTCGATCCTCAGGCAGAGGATCAAAAGTCATCTGTCAAGATGGCCTTTATGGGCAAGCTGCCATGGATATTAAAAGAAAGTTACAATGCTTAGATGGATTACAAGATATGACTTTGAGAGATTTAGTCAGAGTAGCCGAGAAGGTATACTATAAGAGAGAAAGTGAGGAAGAGTAGGGAGCAAAGGAAGGATAAAAGAAACAAAAGACAGACTAAGGCATTTACTAAGGTCCTGGTCACAACAACAAATAGGCCAGAAATAAGAAACATGGAGACAGGAAGGGATACCGGGGCCCAGACTAGAGGCCACCCCTGGCCTCAATTTAATGTGCCTACTGTAAAGAAAAAGGACACTGCTTCAAAGAGTGCCATTGAAAGAGACAGCCACTCTAGCCAGCCATTCTGACTCTGGAGGATGACTAAGAATGTTGGGTCTCAGATCCCCTCTGAGAGCTCAGGGTAAATTTTGAAGTGGAGGGGACCCCAGCAAACTTTGAAGTGGATACAGGGGCAATATACTCTGCCCTTATGGCCCCATTGGTCTCTCTATCAAATAAAAAGGTCTCTAATTCAAGGGGCTAATGGCAGAAAATATCGGGTTTGGACAACTAAGAGGACCATGGACCAGGGGAAAGGAAAAATCCATCACTCGTTCTTAGTAATCCCAGAATGCCCGGCCCCATTGATGGGCAGAGATCTGCTCACCAAGCTCCGGGCCAAAATAACTTTTAACCCTGAAGGCCCACAAGTGGAATTTCTAAATCCTTCAATTAAAAACTCCTATAGTCAAGGCTCTAAATATGTCAGTAGAAAATGTATATCAACTCACTCACCTTGGTTCAAAGAAATTGCATTCATTCCTGAAGGATGAAGAACAGAGTTTTTTACTAACCGACTCAAAGCAAAAGGAAATAACTGAATGGGTAACAAAAGCCTGTCAGGTCTGTCATGGTTAATGCTTACCCTTCCAAGCTTCCTGCAAAAAAGCACCTACGAGGAACCAGACCAGGACAATTCTGGGAAGTGGACTTTACTAAAATTAAGCCAGCAAGATTTGAAATTAAATATCGCCTAGTCTTTGTAGATATATTTTGAGGATGGATTGAAGCCTTTTCCAGGAAAAAAGAAAAAAAAACGAAACAGCACAAATGGTTGTCAAGAAGATCCTGAAAGATATTTTTACAAGATACGGCCTGCCTAAAGTAATAAGGTCTGATAATGGACTGGCGTTTGTAGCCCAAGTAAGTCAGGGGTTAGGCAAGACCCTGGGGATTAATTAAAAGTTACATTGTGCTTATAGACCACCGAGTTAAGGACAGGTAGAAAGAATGAATAGAACCATTAAAGAGACCATAACGAAATTAAGCTTAGAAACCTGCATAATAGATTGTACTATGCTCCTGCCTAATGCACTATTTCATGGAAGAAACACTCCCTCTGTTTCTTTGTGTAACCTCACCCCCTATGAAATTGTCCATGGTTCCCCTCCTTCAGTAAGGGACCTAACCCCAACTCTAAGACCTAACGATTCCTTCCACACCCCATTGCTTGACTGAATTAAAGCTCTTGAAAGAACTCAGGGATACCTGTGAAAACAGATGGCCAATGCCTATCAACCTGAGGACGAATGGACTCTACATCAATATCAAGTAAGAGACTTCATCTACATAAGTCGACATCAGGTGTCATCCCTGAAACCCCACTGGAAATGACGATACAAGGTGCTACTTATAACACCTACAGCGGTAAAGGAAGACAGAATCACTTCCTGGATCCATACCTCTCATCTCAAGCCTGCGCCCTGTCCAGACTCTGGCTGGAAACTGGAAAAGATTGGTAAAACTTTCAAATTGTGTATTTACCCTGTGTCTAAGGCTATAGACTCTTCCCTTGACCACCAGTAGTCCTAAACCTATTAAACCCGTTCAGCAGCGATGGCTGATCACAAATCCTACTGGTAAAGAAGTATGATCTATCTCGCATGCAGCCCACTTAGGGATTTGGTGGACATCTATCCACCCAGACATTTGTCAGCTGGCTATAGGTCTTTCCTATTGGGATATACCTGATGAAGAGGATCCCACTAAATTTCCATTAAATCCGTTCTGCACCATTGATAATGGAAACAATCATTATGGATGTAGGGACACGCGAGCCAGATGCAGGTTGGCTAGCCTAGATTACTATGTTTGCCCGGTGGACTACCAAAGCCACAAACAGTCACGGTTATGTGGGGGGAATGCTGACTTCTTCTGTAAGTCTAGGGATGTGATCATACAGGCAGTGCATGATGGAACCCAAACTCCTCATCAAATTCTGTACACAGCATTGGCCCTATTACCAATTAGATCACCCAAACTGTTGGCCCCTAGAGGGGTCTCTAGATCCTCAAATTCTGCATGACCTTTTTAACTTCTGAATGTCCTCAAAAGGGTGAAAGGAGATTTCCCTATGTGGAGGCCTTTTCCCTCCTTCGCTCACATCCTGAACTATGCTTCTCCAATAGGTCCTCACACTCAGCCTTCTGCTCCAGACTCTCTGCTGTCACTCTCACCTCAGCAACATGATTTCTCCCCTCCAATTACTAGATCAAAAACCCAAACCTCCGCCGGATCTCAGACCATTGCCCCTTGCTGAGGTAGCAGGTACTGAGGTAACCCTCCACCGAATCACTCCTCTCTTCTCCAGTCAGTGCCCACACCTGGTCCCACCAGTTCCTCTTACCAGCTAACCCAAAGCTCAAACCAGCTGAGGAGAACCCTCAGACCCCTATCCAAGATGTAGTGAAAATGGCCTTTAAAGTTTCTTTGTCATTAGTGAAAACAGGTTACTAAGAATTTAAAGTCCCTCACAGGCTTTTAGGGATACTAACTCCCATCTTCTCCTCTGCTCTACCTGTTCTACTGCTCACCTTTTTGTTGCTAGGAAAATCACAAACCCCTTTCCCAGTATTCTTTCACATCTCTGCTACCTCATTCTCAGATCCACGGAGCTGCTCACAGCCACGCCTTCCATATCTCCCCCCTATGTTCCAGGCCCACAGAAAAACATTAACTGACCTTCTACAGAAGTCTTCAGCATGGCTGACTTTAGGACTTTCAGCAAAAGAGTCCCCATGAAAGACTTCAAAGTAGATAAACTTCCTCTTTTCATGTTGCCCTGTTGTACTTGGTCACTGGCTAAAAATATCAGCACTCCTAAGTTAGACACCCCCTTACTCGTTTTTCGCAAAATATGTGAACAAGGCCTTTGGCATTGATCTGGGGCTTCACAGAGATGGCTACATTTCAAAGATAAAGAAGTTACCAACTGGGCTCCATGGTAACAGCTGGAAGGGGGAAAAATAAAGGGAAAAAAAAGCTCTCCTTCACCCAGGTGTCCTTGAAAAGTTAACTTGCCCAGAACAGAGGAATAAAACAGAAAAAAATCTGCTTTTTGTGAACTTCTGCAGGCTGTGAACTTCTGCGCCCCTTCCCTTATATGTTGGGTACAAAATTCTGAAACTACCTAAACGTGAGTTTCAGGGAATTAATTGATTATAACAGAAGTAATGCCCTCTGAATCCGGTTGCTAATAAAATGGAAAGTTTCCCTGTTTTTGGTAGTATCTTAGGTGCCGTGCCTTGTCCGTCTCTACAACAGTATAATTCTATAGATTTAAACATTGTTTATGTTTTCATGAAATTGTCAAGACGATGTGATTTAATGTGTAAAGGTGCAGATGTTTCCCAGAGTGCTTTATCATAATGCAGGTTCATTTGAAGTTCAAATAGGGGGGCATAAAACCCGGTTCCACTGAGAACATATATCCATCACTTTAGCCATCCTATTAGGAATAGGAGTTGCTGCAGGCGTGAGCACAAGAACCACTGCCTTGGTCCATGGGATACAACAAATGACACAATTAGAAGCAGCAATAGACCAAAACTTAAAGATATTAGAATCCTCCATCTTGGCTTTGCAGGAATCTTTAACCTCTCTCTCTGAAGTTATTTTACAGAAAAGGCGAGGGTTGAACCTCCTCTTCATGAAAGAAGGGGGCCTTTGTTCTGCATTGATGGAGAATGTTGTGTTTTTGCCGACCATACTGGAGTTGTAAAAAAATCTAGGAGTAAATTAAAAAGATGCCTTGAAGAGTGTCAATGAGAGAGAGAGGCCCAAAAAGTGTGGTTTGAGTCTTGGTTCACACAGTCCCCCTGGTTAACTACGCATTTATCAACCCTGGACAGTTCAATAATTATCCTCATATTATTGCTAACTATAAAACCCTGTTTGCTCAACCGTGTAATTTCTTTTTTCCAAGCTCAAATTGGATGAGTTAAACTTATGGTAATACCCCACTAGCAAACATAGAATGTGACACCCCGCAATGATCACTTTTATGATTAAAAGTAGCCAGAAGAAGAAGTGGGGAATGAAAGGTTAATTAAATAGGCACTTTTCACTTCCTTTTTTCCTGTATGCTTAACAAAACACTGTTGAAATCTTGAGAAATGTTTGCTAATCTTGTTCCCAGAATGTGCTGTCCCCAACTGACTAACTGCAGAATGTGCTCCCTCACTGGGTTGCATGCAAACTGACCACTCGCCCTGACCTATCAATAAACTTCCCTCCCTGCCGTCACCAAGGAAAGTGTATAAGCTCTGCTTAAGCTGTTCTAAGGGCTCTCTACTCTATTCAAGTGAGCTCTGAGCATCAGCATGCTGGACCCCCAATAAACACTGCGCTTTTGCATGAGATAGTCTCTTGGTGGTCTCTTGTTTCGACCTCATCCGACCTTTACTTGGATAATTAAATGTAGAAGAGAACATCCATTCAAAAAGGGATAGTCGGTAGGATTAGGAATATAGTTGGTAGGTTTAGGAAGAAGACTGTGTATAGGATTTGGAACAAAAGTTCCTTAGCAATAGGGTTTCGGTTAGAGAGTGAATGTAAATGTCAGCACATGTGAAGAGTTAGTCACAATGATGAACTGGAGAAAATATGTAGGAAATCAGATATCAATAAACACATTATGAAATCAGGCAAAGTATAAAGTGAATGATAGGATTAGACATTAACAACAAGGTTGAGTTTCAATGTATAATCTTAGGAAGAAACAAATATGTAGTAAGCAATATGATTGACATTTGAGAGCATTAGGCAACCTGGACATGGATGTTTTTAGTAATCCAGGATCACTTTCCATTTAGGATTTGCTACAATCATAAGTTTGACCTTTGAATTTTGTGATCAGAATATTACAGTGATAAAATGTATATGTAGATCAGGTGACATGAGTATTTTTTCTAACATTTCTGGGAGCAATATTTTGAAGACGTATAAATTAGTGTTGGGGGTACACAGAGTTGTACCCTGTGTCTATGAATATAGAAGTAATGCATGAATTGACAATACTGTGAATAAATAATATAACTGTTTCCACTTTAAATCATGGATTGAATTGATATCTGAAAATATATAAGAAATCTTATATTGATATACAATCATTCATTCCAACGAGTTATGCATCTAATGGTAATATTAGGGTTATGTTTTATCATGAAAGGTGTGTGAGTTTAGCTTCAAAAGTGATTATGGAAATGGAAAATTATGTGTTTGGAAAGAAGTCTCATGAAAAGACGAATCAAGAAACATAGAGGAATACATGTGTTCTGAAGCAGGAAGTGATTGTAAGTATAAAAAAATCGTATAAATTTCCTAACTTGTGGATGAAATATATATCCTATGATGTGCAAAAACTGAAAAAAATAGTAATGTACCAGTGTTGAATGAAAATGAATGTCAAAATACATATCATGTCCCATAGGAATCTACTTGCATTGATGTTAAACTGGGTCAGTTACTGTAGAAACATTAGGATTTGAAAGGACCATTTACTAAAGTTAGTTTTCAGTACTAGGAATCAAATATATATTTCTGGTGGATGAATATATCTGAGCATAATCTTGTGAACATTTTATTATAAATCCACATTCATGACATGAATGAATTTAGGGAGTGTATATAAGACACATATATTTCATATTTTGAAAAATCAGGAGGGTGTAAAAAAAAAAAAAAAAATATATATATATATATATATATATATATATATATATATATATATCACAGATACATTAAAAAGTAGCAATATATAAATATATATGGGTATCAAAATTTATCTTGAAATATATATCATCCACAGATTAAAAAGTATTCATTTTAGTGAACATGGATTTATGTATAATGTTGTTCAACTAGGAACCTCACCCATAGGTGGAATTTTAAGATCCAAAAGCGTTTAGGAGGAGTGATCTCTTCTCACAATTTGTATCTGCAAAGTTAGCCACCTCACAAAAATGTACGTGTGATACCAGGTAGGATTCTATATGTGCATATAAAAATACATGTGCTGAATAGGCTCCAGAGAAATGGAGACAGAAATTCAGAAATAAGTTAACATGAAAAAGAATGGAGAACTATTTCAATTAACAATTGACTATATTTTTAACACCTACCATTTATCATGCAAATAACAAGTCCAACTATACACCATGCCTCCTCTGAACTGCTTGTGTTTCTATAATGTTTCGGTTACTTTCCTCCATTATATTAGGATTAGTAATCAGAGTCTAGTAGGGTGTGAGTTAGTGTCAGGGAATCAGTATATTGAATGGAAAATAGAAAAATGAATCCAATGTGTATGCAAATATGTGGTACACAAAAATCTTCCCATTCTCATCAAGAACAACACCTAGATATCACCTACGCCCAAGTAAGACACAATTAGAGGAGAAGAGTTAGAAAATCCATGACTACATATCTGGAATGGAATACGATCAGGAGTTCACAACCTTGGAAGTGGTAGAGGAGTTTCCAAACGTAAGGGACAGGGTAAACACTCCACAAACATGGACCTCTGCCTGCCTAAAGACTTCTTGAGAAACTGTCTCTGAGGTTGGGCACTTAAAACATATGTTGTTGTCAGGAGCTTTAGCTTCCTTTCTAGGGAGACCATCAAAGCTGGGTCTTCATCTCTGTGACCTTGTGGATATGGTTTCTTATTTTCCAATCAACATGAGGCAGCAGTGCTGAATTCTCTCTTTGTAGGTAAACTGTGGCCATGGGGGGCTAAGTGTATCCACATGTTGGCTGTGTATCCATTTGGTCATCCTCCACATTTCGTCGTGATTCTTGGTGCTGCACTGGGAATTTAATATTTGCTTCATGGAATACAAGGAGCTCAACTGGAACACAGTGCTGGAGGGGGTTCTGTCATGTGTGGTGGGTCAGGGTCAGCAGGAGAATGCACCAACCAGGTTTCTATCCCACACAGTTTGCCCCCTTGACCATAATAACCTGATTGTTAAGATTTCCCTTAAACCTCTACTTATAAAAAGATGCCTTTACATATAAGGGTCTGCTGGATGCACCATGTCAGCCACAAGCCATTTGGAAGTCAAAGGCAGATCCACAAGGCCCCACGACAGAAGTTTTATCACAAAACTGCACATCTCTGCTGTAGGTCCACTAATCAGCAGGCTCGAACTTACTGGCATCTCTGTTCTACACCATTTTCATGAAACACAGTCAATCAAGGAACTGTCTGATACACTCATCGTCAGCAACAGTATATCCAAAGGTTCTCCTGTGCAACCTGGTCAAGGGAATTTTAAGAATTTCATGGTATTTATCTAGCCATTATTCAAGCATGAGGTTGGAGGCACTGTGGGTTTCAATTTTTTCAGGAAACATTAAATGGTGAGGAAGCTCATTTCAATGAAACCTCTGGAAAACTCTCACAGGCAAGTCTTCCCAAGTAGTGGCCAAAAGGTCACCGAAATCCAGGACTATTGAGGTCTACAATGTGAGGTCCATGTGTGTTTTGACGCTCAAGTATGCCTGCCATGTGTTTTAGAAAAAATCATGTGATATCCAGGCTGTGATTCTCAGTGCTCTGTGGAAAGCCACCCTGGACCTAGATCTCAGTTTATAAGGGCGACTCTCATGTGTGGCCTGCGAAAATCCCAATACAATTCATGGCAATACTTCTCTGAGTTCAGTTCCAGAACTCAGTCTCTAAGTCCCCTTGAACTCACACCAGAGTTCAAGACCAGTTGGACTCAGTCATTTCTTCCAACCGCCACACAAATGACCAAAATTGAAACCTAAACACTCCCACAAGGCCCTCATGTTCTCCATATAGACACTCATCATAACCTCTGGCTGAATTTTTCCATGAGGGGCGCAGCCCAAGACAGTGACAAAAATGAGCACTTTTGGCCCTCATTTGCCTAAAGTCAGGGTGGCCTGGACACCATTCCTGTGAACCAGGAGTGATTAAATAGACCTGCCGTTAATACTGCTCTGCTTCTCCATTTTGAGGCCTACTGAATGTCAGGTATAGATTCTTTATGTGGTTTGGAGTCATGAGAAAACCCAAGCACTTCTGCATGGCTTTGAAGAACTCATTTGACCCAAAGGATCCCTATTCTCACTTGATGGAGTCAGGAACATCACAGAAGAAGGCTAGAGACTTCATCCACAATGACTGATCTTTTTGCCATTTTGGTTTTGGATGCACACATGGGATCTTTCTTTAGATCCATCAGGTGCTGAGAATCTAAGCTGGAGCCTCACACAGGGCCAAGTGGCTGATTCAGACACCTCCCTTTCCAAAGCAATTATGCCAAGAGCCACAGGTGATCCTCATTCATTTCCATTTGATAACTGTTTTTTTCAGTCTTCACAAAGGGGTGGCCAGAGGCAAATACCTTCCTGACATTCAGGGCAACAGAACAAAATGTAAGCAAAAGGCCCAAAGCAGGGTATCTCCACTGAGAGTTTCCTGGCCACACTGATATCTGAGTTTTTTGAGATGATTGCCATGCCAATTCCTTCAGCTATTCAGTACATGGTCATGTCACAGTGATTGGAGGTGGTACATATCATGGATAAAAAACAATGAGCATATTCTGGCTAGTGGCCAGAATTCTGGAAGAAAACAGGAACTTAGGAAGGTTGTAGGTGTTTCCCATTGGTAAGGCAAGCCGCAGTCCTTTCATAAATTGGACAGGTTGATTGCTGGGAGGCATTCTACTACACAGGACATATTCATTGATGCATTCTCTTTTCTAATGACTACAACAACGGACACAGTGGCATACACAGAAAAAGAAACACTCACCATGTCAAATGACTTATTAGAAACAGTCCATTCCAAAAGAAATAAATCACGTTTTTTCTACCTATTCTCAGAACATGAGACAAAACCACAAACTGACATCCACACACCCAGGCACCTCCTTCCCCCAAGTAGGTCTGTGAATCTTCTGAGTGTCCTCTGACTGGTAGGCCATACGATGTTCCTCTGAAATGGCCTTTCCTGTCTCAGATCTGGTGTCATTCACCAACTCTGTGAAGTTGTCAGGAGGCAGTGGTGAGCCAATTCCAGTCTTGTCAGGAAAGGCCCCTCTTCAGAGCTTTCTTGGAATTTGGCCACCTTCACATGAAGAGGTACCTAGAAAGACTGATTCTATCCTTGGTAAATCCAAACAAGTGAGACCACTGGGACTTGGACGGGTAATGGCTTTGGGTGCCTGGCTTCCTGGATCCCAAATTCAGAGAATTCCATCACCAAGGAAGTAGGTGAGGTCACTTCCTTCAGGAACTGAATGAGGTCACTGACTTGGCCACCAATATGTCCTAACAGTTGCTTCCTAGGTTCTCATAAGATGGAGGCTGCCCCTACTTCTTGTGACACATTCACAAATTAGAATGGTATAGAAACCATAGGCACCTGTTAACAGCTCTCCACAAAGGCCTGGTTTGATCCGACTTCTCTACATTAAGAAGAGAGTGGCTGATTCAGAAACATCCCTTCATCCTGACTAGGTTGTTTGCCATGGAAGATGACTTTTCCTCTCTCAGGTCCTAAATAGCTCCCTAAATCTTCTCCATCGATCATTTCTGCATGGACTTTTGAGGTTCTCAGCAGGTGGAAGATCCCCTACCTTCCTGTATTGTAAGACCAACTCGGTCCCTCCTCTTCTGTAAAGTTAGATTGACGGAACATTGTATGGTTAGGGTTAATAGCATGTTCGATTTTGGTTAGTAATCATTCTGCTGGATGAATAATGGTTTGGGAACCTCTGATACTTATAAGAATATAGACGTGAAATATAAGTACGAAAAAAGAAATCTAGGTAAGATTTGAAGCCCAGAAGGGCATTTGGCGATTGATTGGCATACTAAGCTTTAATTATGTTCTGCACCGAGGTCTCAGATAAATTCATTTACAATGGCATAGGTTGCTGTACCTCAGATGACTGAATTTAAAAGAGATCATCCAGTCCAAAAGGGATAGTCCATAGGATTAGGAAGATTGTCTGTAGGATTAGGAAGAAGAGTGAGTCTAGGAGTTGGACCAAAAGTTCTTTAGCAATAGGGTTTCAGTTAGAGAGTGAATGTAAATGTCAGCACATGTGAAGAGTCAGTCACAATGATGAACTGGGGAAAATATGTAGGAAAGAGAGTAAATATGTATCAATAGAGACATTAGGAAATCAGGCAACGTATAAAGTGAGTGATAGGATTAGATATTTTCAACAGGGTTGAGGTTGAATATATAATCTTAGGAAGAAACAATTATTTAGTCACCAATAGGATTGACATTTGAGCACATTAGGGAACCTAGAAATGGAGGTTTTTAGTAATCCATGCTCACTTTAAATTTAGGCTTTAGTACAATCATAAGTGTGACCTTTGCATTTTGTGTCAAGAATATTACTGTGGTAAAATATATATGTAGATCAGATGACATGAGTATTTCTTCCACCAATATGAGGAGCAATATTTTGAAAACTTATAAATTAGTATTGCAGATAAAATAGGTGTACCCTGTGTTGATGAATAAGAGATGATGCATGAATAGACCATATTGTGAATAAATTATATAACTGGTTCCAACTTTAAATAATTCATTGAAATTATATTTGAAAATATATAGTAAATCTTATATTGATATATATACATTCATTCCAACCAGTTATACATCTAATGGTAATATTAGGGTTACGGTTTATCATGAAGAGTGTGTGAGTTTTGCTTCAAAAATGAGTATAGAATCGAAAATAATGTTTTTAGAAAGAAGTCTAGTGAAAAGACCACTAAAGAATCATAGAGCAATACATGTTTTCTGAAAGAAGAAGTGATTGAAAGTGAACCACATGCTTATAAATTTGTGAATTTGTGGATGAAAGGATATATCCTATGATGTCCATAAACTGAAGAAATAGTAATGTACCAGTGTGGAATAAAAATGAACTTAAAAATACATATCATGTCCCATAGGAATCTAACTGCATTGATGTTAAACTTGGTCAGTTACTATAGAAATATTAGGATATATAAGGACCATTCACTGAAGTTAGTTTTCAGTACTAGGAAACAAATATGTATGTCAGGTGGTTGAATACTTCTGAGAATAATCTGTTGAGAGCCACAGCCAAAGGAGCCCCAGCAAACTTGCAGCTGCCAGCAAACTTCCATCTGCCGGCTGATGATTGGCTCACAGCGGCCCCAGCATCATCTAGCTGATTTGCTTCTCTGTGGTGATGCTCATTGAGGTGCTCAATGAGCGGTTTCCCCGACCTTTCAGACTGCCAGCGGATGATTGGCTCACAGCGGCCCCAGCAACATCTAGCTGATTGGCTCCTCTGTGGTGATGCACATTGGGCTGGTTCCCTTCCCTTTCAGACCATGGAACTGCTCATTGGGGGACTTTTTGGCTTCGCCCACGTGACCCAGCCAATCGGCCTCAAGAGGAGGAGACTTGTGTTTGAGGGAGAGACTTGTGGGAAGCCTGTGGTGGCAGTTTGGCTCTGACGGCTTTTCCTGAGGAGCTGTTTTGTTTGGTGTCATCTTGTTGGGTTGTATTATAGTAGAAATACGGGATCAGAAATTAGTAAAAAAAAAAAAAAAAAAAACTGAAAGAGTGTTCAGTAAATTGTTAGAGGAAGGAGGCATCTCAGTAAAATCAAGAAAAGTCAGGGCATACGTTGATACAATACAAAAATGTAGCCCATGGCTTTTTCAGGAGGAGTTGTTAAATATATCACAATGGAACCATCATGGTGAAGATTTAAAAAGAATAGAAAAGAAAAGCCCAGGGACTCTGCCAGTTGGCACATTGCTATTGTGGACGTTTGTACCTTGTTTGCTTAGTGGAAAGCCTTCAGTTCAGACAATGGTAGAGGAAGGAGAAGACATATTGATTCAAGTAAAACAGAAGTTCTCTCAAGTTAGTCAGATAGAGGAAAAAATTCAAGTAAAAGAAAAGGTCTCTCGAACTAGTCAGACAGAGGAAAAAAATCAAGTAAAAGAGAAGGCCTTTCAAGCCAGTCAGACAGAGGAAGAAAGTGTAAAACAGAAAAAGCCATCAGGGGGAAAGTTACAACAGGAGACTACTACTAACACCTTTCTATCACCAGAGGGTGTAAGTGACCAACCAACAGCACAACCTCTACAGGAGACTGCTACTAACACCTTTCTATCACCAGAGGAAGTAAGTGTCCAACTAACAAGGCCACCTCCATATGCTGGGAGGCCCCCAACCCCCACAGTTGATAGTTGGAATCCTGAGACAAGATCTCAAATATTAACATGCCCAGTATTTGAGGCAGGAGGGCAGTGAGATTACCATGCTTTAAATTTCAAAACAGTGAAGCAGCTAATAGAGGCTGTAACAACCTATGGTCCTCAAGCACCCTTCACTGTAAGCATTATCAAATCCATTAACAACATGAACATGAAGCCAGCAGATTGGGCTAATATGTGTAAAGCTGTGCTAAATGGAGGAAATACCTGTTATGGAAGATTGCCAATGAGGAATTTTGCAAGGAGACGGCTAGGCAAAATGCAGCAGCTAGTTATCCTCAGAGAAATCTAGATATATTGTTAGGAAAGGGACCTTATGAGGATCAGCAGCTGCAATGTGCATATGATCCTGGTGTATATGCACAGATTGCTATAGATGCAATTAAGGCATGGAAGACTTTTCAAGGAAATGGAGGTTCACAAGGTCAGTTATCTAAGGTAATACAAGGAGCTAATGAACCTTATGCTGAATTTGTAGATAGGCTTATTCAAACAGCTACCAGAGTTTTTGGAAATACACAACAAGCAATGCCATTACTAAAACAACTGGCTTATGAGCAAGCGAATCGTTGGTGCAAAGATATCATTAGACCATGGAAACATGAAGATTTAAACACATATATTAAATTATGTAGAGACATTAAAGAACAAGAGCAAGTCGTGGAAGCTGCAGTAAAACAGGCTTTAGATGCCAGAGACATTAATGAACAAGGGCAAATTGTGGCAGCTGCAGTAAAACAGGCTTTAGATGCCAGGCCAAGAACATGCTACAATTGTGAAAAAACAGAACATTTTAAAAGGAATTGTCCCATAGGAGGAGGGTTTAACAAAACTAGGTATCAAAGGAGTAGAATACCAGGTATTTGTCCACGATGCCGTAGAGGGAGACTTTGGGCTAATGAATGCTGTTCTCAAACCACCATAGAGGGTACACCATTATCAAAAAACGAACAAGGACCAGGTGTTTATCCACAATATCGTGGACAAAAACATGGAGCTCCATTGCCAAAAAATGGACAAGGGGGCTCAATTCTCCAGGGCCCAAAACCACAAATATACGCAGCACTGGAGAAACCCAGCAACTCCATCAGGGTAGTGCCCAGGACACATTGTCCATCAGATCCCTCATCAGACAAACCAGAGGGAGCGCAGGGTTAGACATCTGTGCCTCTGCCAGAGCAGTACTAACTGCAGAGATGGGAGTTCAATTCATTTCCACAGGGGTAAAAGGACCTCTTCCCAAAGGAACAGTAGGCTTATTATTGGGACGCAGATCTTCTACTCTAAAAGGACTTATGATAAGTCCTGGGGTAATTGATCTCGACTATGAAGGTGAAATAAAAATTATAGCCAGTTCTCCAAAGGGTATATCAGTAATTTCACCAGGAGATAGAATAGCACAGTTACTAATAACACCCAGCCTACGTGAAAAATTTTCCAGTCGTACTGTAGAAAGAGGTTCCAAGTGACTAGGCTCCACAGGTGTAGATTGGGCTATGCTTTCTTTAAATTTAGATTCTGGCCCCATGCTAAAACTAAATATTCAAGGGCATGAATTTAATAAAATGTATATGTAGATTAGGTGACATGAGTATTTCTTTCACCATTTCTGCGAGTAATATTTTGAAGACATATACATAAGTATTGGTTGTACAAAAAGCTGTACCCTGGGTCTATGAATATACAGATAATGCATGAATAGACCATACTGTGAATAAATAGTATAGCTGGTTCCACTTTAAATAATGGATTGAATTGATATTCACAAAGGAGTGTTCTGAGGCAAAAACCTTCCTGAAATTCAGGGCAACAGAACAATAGGTAAAGAAAACGCACAAAGCAGGGTTTCTCCACTGAGACTTTCCTGGTCACACTGATATCTGAGTTTTCCTAGATGCTCGCCTTTCCCTTCAGCTATCCAGTACATAGCCATATCACATAGCTTGGAGGTAGTACATATCTTGGTCACAAAACAATGAGGCAATTCTGGAGAGTGTCCAGAATTCAGGATGTAAACAGAAACTTTGGAAGATAGCAGGTTTTGCCCTTCAATAAGGAAAGCCGCAGTCCATTAATAAATCGGGCAGGATGAATGTTGCGAAGCTTTCTCCTAGACAGGACACATCCATTGATGCATTTTCTTTTCTAATGTCTACAACCACGGACAGAGTGGGATACACAGACATAGAAGCACTCGCCTTGTCAAAGGACTTACTAGAAACAGTCCACGCCAATTCAAACAAACAGCCTTTCTTACATCTTCTCAGAACATGAGAAAAAAACCATACACACCTACACCCACAAAGGCACCTCCTTTGTGGAGTGTCCTCTGAATGGTGGGCCATACTATATTCGCCAAAAATGGCCTGTTGTATCTCAAATCTGGTCTCCTTGGCCAACTCTGTGCAGTTCTCAGGAGCCAGCGGTGAACCAATACCTGCTTTCTCAGGAAAGGCCTTTCTTCAGAGCTTTCCTGGCATTTGGCCATCCTCACATCTGTTGGTACTAAGAAAGACTGACTCTGTCCTTGGTAAATTGAAACAAGTGAGACCACAGGGACTGGGACTGAAACTGGCTCTGGGTGCCTCTCTTCCTGGATCCCAAGTTCAGAGAGTTCCATCACCAAGGAAGTGAAGTGAGGTCACTTCCTTCAGGAACTGAATGAGGTCACTGCCTTGGCAACCTCTTTGTCCTAACAGTTACTTCTAAGTGTCCCATGAGATGGAGTCTGTCCCTACTTTCTGTCAGACTTTCACAAGTTAGAATTGTATATCAACCATTGGCACCTGGGAAGAGCTCTCCACACAGGCCTGATTTGGTCCATCTTCTCTACATTTAGAAGATAGAGGTTGATTCAGACACATCCATTCATCCTGATCACGTTGTTTACCATAAAAGATGACTTTTCCTCTCTCAGGTCCTTCATAGCTGCCTACATCTTCTCCAGGGATCATTTCTGCATGGATCTTTGATGTTCTCAGAAGGTGGAAGATCCCCTACATTCCTGTATTGTAAGACTAACTCTGTCCCTCCTATTTTGTAAAGTTAGATTGAGGGAAGAGTGTATGTTTAGGGTTAATAGCATGTTTGATTTGGGTTAGGAATCTCTCTGCCGCATGAATAATGGTATTGGGAACCTGTGATATTTACAAGAATATATAGGTGAAATGTAAGTATGAAAACAGAAATCTAGGTAAGATTCGAAGTCAGAAGGGCATTGGGTCCTTGAGTGGGATTCTTAGGTTTGAATTATGTTCTGCATATATGTCTCCGATAAATTGAAATACAATGGTTTAGGACCTTATACCTTGGATGATTAATTGTCGAAGAGAACATCGAGTCAAAAATCAATGATCAGTAAGATTAGGAAGATAGTCAGTAGGTTTAGAAATAAAAGTGAGTATAGGATTTAGAATAAAATTTCTTTAGCAATAGGGTCTCGGGTAGACATTGAATGTAAATGTCAGCATATGTAAAGTGTCAGACACAATGATGAACTGCGGAATATATGTAGGAAAGCAGATATCAATAGAGATATAAGGAAATCAGGCAAAGTATAAACTGAGTGATAGAATTAGACATTTTCAACAGCCTTGAAGTTGAATATATAATCTTAGAAAGAAACAAATATGTAGTCACCAATAGGATTTACATTTGAGAGCATTAGGCAACCTGGACATGGTTGTTTTTAGTAATTCATGCTCACTTTCCATTTAGGCTTTGATACAATCATGAGTGTGACCTTTGTTTTTTGTGTTCAGAATATTACTGTGATAAAAAAAAGAAATATATATATATATATACCCACACACACACACATATATAGATAGATAAGGTGACATGAATATTTCTTCTACCATTTCTGGGAGCAATGTTTTGAAGAGGTATAAATTAGTATTGGGGGAACAAAGAGGTGTACACTGTGTCTATGAATATAGAGATAATGCATTAATAGACCATACTGTGAATAAATAACATACCTGGTTCCAACTTTAATAATGGATTGAATTGAAATGTGAAAATGTACAGGAAATCTTATATTGATATACACACATTCATTCCAACCACTTATACATCTAATGGTAATATTAATGTTATGGTTTATCTTGAAGAGTGTGTGGGTTTAGCTTCAAAATTGATTATGGAAATCGAAAATAATGTGTTTGGAAAGAAGTCTCATGAAAAGACCAGTCAAGTAACATGGAGGAATACATGTGTTCTGAAGCAGAAAGTGATTAAAAGTGAAACAAATTCCTATAAATTTGTGAACTTGTGAATGAAATATATATCCTATGATGTGCAAAAACTGAAGAAATAGTAATGTACCAGTGTTGAATTAAAATGAACGTCAAAATAGACATCATGTCCCCCAGGAATCTATTTGCATTGATGTTAAACTGGGTCAGTTACTGCAGAAATATTAGGATTTGTAAGCACCATTGATTGAAGTTAGTTTTCAGCACTGGGAAACAAATATGTATTTCAGGTAGATGATTATTTCTGAGAATAATCTTGTGAAATGTTTATTATAAATCCACATACATGAACATGAATGAATTTATGGAGTGTATATAAGACACATATATTTCATATTTTATAAAATCTGTAGAGTGTATATATATATATATATATATATATATATATATATATATATATACAAAAAAACACAAAAATTCATTAAAAAGTATCAATATATATATGCCAATCGTAATTCATCATGTAATATATATCATCCACAGAAGCAAAAATATTTATTTTACTAAACATGGGTTTATGTATAATATTGTTCTAATAGGAAGCTCACCCATAGTTTGAATTTTCAGTTCCAACAGCGTTTAGGAGCACTGATCTCTTCTTACAATTTGTTTCTGCCAAGTCAGCCAACTCATAAAAATATACGTGTGATACCAAGTAGAAATCTATATGTGCATATAAAAAGTACAAGTGCTGAGTAGGGTACAGAGAAAGGGAGACAGGAATTCACATATTTGTTAACTTTAAAAACGCATGGAGAGAGCTGGGGATGTGGCTCAAGTGGTAGCGTGCTCGCCTGGCATGCGTGAGGCATGGGTTCGATTCTCAGCACCACGTGAAAACAAAGATGTTGTGTCCGCCGATAACTAAAAAATAAATATTATAGAATTCTCTCTCTCCTCTCTCACTCTCTCTTTTAAAAAAAAAAACACATGGAGGACTATTTCAATTAAAAATTGAGTAGATTTATAAAACCGACCCTTTATCATGCAAGAGGGAAGTCCAACTATACACCATGCTTCCTCTGAACTGCTTGTATTTTCATTCTTTTGGGGTATTTTTCTCCATCATATTAGGATTAGTAGTCAGAGTCTAGTAGGGTATGAGTTAGTGTCAGGGATTCAGTATTTCGAATGGAAAATTGGAAAATGGATCAATGTGTATGCAAATGTGTACTACAAATATTTTCCCACTCTCATTCAGAACAATGCCTTGCCATTACCTTCACCCCAAGTAAGACACAATTAGAGGAGAAGAGTTAGAAAATCTTTGAATACATATCTGGAATTGAAAATGCTTAGGGTTCACAACCTTGGAGATTGTAGAGGAGTTTCCAAAAGTAAGGGACAGTGTAAAAACTCTACAAACATGGAGATTTGCCTGCCTAAAGACGTCTGGAGAAACTGCCTCTAGGTTGGGCACTTGAAATATATGTTGCTGTCAGGAGCTTTAGCTTCCTTTCTAGTGAGACCATCAAAGCTGGGTCTTCATCTCTGTGATCTGGAGGACATGGTTTATAATTTTCCAATAAACATGAAGCAGCAGTGCTGAATTCTTGCTTTGTAGGTAATCTGTGGCCACTGTGGGCTAAGTGTCTCCCCATGTGGACTGCGAAGCAATTTCATCATCCTCCACTTTTCATAATGTTTCTTCCTGCTGCACTCGGAGTTTGGTATTTGCTTCACGAAATACAAGGAGTTCAACTAGGACACAGTGCTGCAGCGAGTTCTGTCACGTGTGGTGGATCAGGGTCTGCAGGAGAATGCACCAACAGGGCTTGTATACCACATAGGATGCCCCCTTGACCATAGCAACCTGATTCTGAACATTGCCCTGAAACCTCTCCATATAACAAGTTGCCTTTACATATAAGGGTCTGCTCGCTGCACCATGTCAGTCACAAGCCATTTGGAAGCCAATGGCAGATCCACATGGCCCCACCTCAGATGTTTTATCACACATTTGCTCACCACTGCTCTAGGCCCACTACTCAGCAGGATCCAAATTACTGAGATCTCTGTTTTACACCATTTTCATCAAAACCAGTCAATCAAGGCACTGTCTGGTACACTCGTGATCAGCAACAGGACATCCAATGGTTCTTCATTGCCACCTGGTCATTGCAATTTCAAAAATTTCATGGTATTTATCTAGCAAATTTTCAATTATGAAGTTGGAAGCACTATGGCTTTCAAATCATTCAGGAATCATTCAATGGTGAGGAAGCTCATTTCAATGAAAGCTTTGGAGAACTCTCACAGGCAAGGCTTCCCAAAGAGTGGCCTAAAGGTCACATGAATCCAGGCCCATCGAGGTCTACAATTGAGGTCCATGTGTGTTTTGACTAGCAAATATGGCTTCCAAGTCATATTCTTTCCAAGAATAAAATAATGTGATATTCTGGCTGAGATTTCCAGTGCTCTGTGGAAAGCCACCCTAGGACTAGATCTCAGTTTCCAACGGAGACTCTCATGTGTGGCCTCCTAAATTCCCAACACAATTCATGGCAATACTTCTTTGATGATTGATCCAGAACTCAGTGTTTAAGGGGAATGACACCAGAGTTCAAGCCCAGGTGGATCCAGTCATCTCTTCCAACTGCCACATGAATGACTACAATTAAAACCAAAACACTCCCACATGGTCATTACCTTCTTCCATATAGACACTCATCATTACCTCTGGCTAGAGTTTTTCATGTGGGACGCATCCCAAGAGAGTGTCCAAAATAATCTTCCTTGCCCCTCATTTGCCTAAAGTCAGGGTGGCATCGTCACCCTTCCTGTGAACCTGGAGTGATCCAATAGGCCTGCCATGAATACTGCTCTGCTTCTTCAATTTGAGTCCTACTGACTCTCAGGGATAGATTCTTTAAGTGATTTGGAGTCACAAGAAAACACAAGCACCTCTGCAGTTCTTCAAAGAACTCATTTGACTTAAAGGATCCCTATTCTCACTTGACAGAGATCAGAATCCTAACAGAGGAAGGCAAGAGACTCATCAACAATGACAGATTTTTGGCCATTTTGGTTTTGATTGCACACATGGAATCTATCCTTAGATCCATCATGTGCTGAGAATCTAAGCCACAACTTCATACAGGGCCAAGAGGCTGATTTAGACACATCCTTTTACAAGCAATTAAGCAAAGAACCACAGGTGATGCCCATTCATTTCCATTTGAAAATTGTTTTCTTCAGGCTTCACAAAGGGGTGGCCTGAGGCAAAGACCTTCCTGACATTCAGGACAACAGAACCATAGGTAAGCAAATGAACCAAAGCAGGATTTCTCCACTGAAAATTTACTGGTCACACTGATATCTGAGTTTTCCAAGATGTTCCCATTCTCTACAGCTATCAAGTATATAGACATGTCTCAGAGCTTGGAGGTGGTACATATCTTGGAAACAAAACCATGAGCCTATTCTGGAGAGTGGCCAGAATTCAGGAAGAAAACAGGAACTTAGGAATTTAGTAGGTGTTGCCCATCCATAAGGCAAACCACAGTCCATTCTTTAATTAGGCAGGATGAATGCTGGGAAGTTTTCTACTAGACAGGACACATCCTTTGATGCCTTCTCTTTTCTAATGTCTACAACCACGGACACAGTGGGATACTCAGACATAGAAACACTAGCCTTGTCAAACGACTTACTAGAAACAGGCCACTCCAACCCAAACAAACAGCCTTTCCTACCTATTCTCAGAACATGAGATAAAACCACAAACTCACTCCACACCCACAAAGGCACCTCCTTAACCCAAGTAGGTCTGTGACTATCCGGAGTGTCCTCTAACTGGTGGGCCATACTATGTTCCCCTGAAATGACCTGCCCTTTCTCAGATCTGGTCTCCTTGGCCAACTCTGTGAAGTTGTCAGGAGCCAGCGGTGAACCAATACCTGCTTTCTCAGGAAAGGCCCCTCTTCAGAGATCTTCTGCCATTTGACAATCCTCACATCAGTCGGTACCAAGGAAGACTGACTCTGTCCTTGGTAAATCCAAACAAGTGAGACCACTGGGACTGGGACTGGGACTGGCTCTGGGTGCCTGGCTTCCTGCATCACAATTTCAGAGTTTTTGATGACCAAGGAAGAGAGGTGAGGTCACTTCCTTCAGGAACTGAATGAGGTCACTACCTTGGCCACCACTTTGTCCTAACAGTTGCTTCGAAAGGTCCCATGAAATGGAGGCTGCCCCTACTTCCTTCGACACTTTCACAAGTTAGAATGGTATATCAACCATAGGCACCTGGAAACAGCTCTCCACACAGGCATGGTTTGATCAGTTCTCTACATTAAGAAAGGAGAGGCTGATTCAAACACATCTCTTCATACTGACCCGGTTGTTTGCCATGGAATATGACTTTTTCCCTCTTAGGTCCTTCATAGCTGCCTGCAACTTCTTAAGGGTATAATTTCTGCATGGTCCTTTGATGTTCTCAGCAGGTGGGAGATCCCCTACATTACTGTATTGTAAGACAAACTCTGTCTCGGCTCTTCTGTAAAGTTAGTTTGAGGGAACAATGTATGGTTAGGCTTAATAACATGTTTGATTTGAGTTAGGAATCATTCTGCTTAATGAATAATGGTATTGGGAACTTGCAATATTTACAAGAATATATTGGTGAAATATAAGTTTGAAAACAGAAATCTAGATAAGATTTGAATCCAGGAAGGGCATTGGGCTGTTGATTGGGATACTTAGCTTTGAATTATGTTCTGAAAAGATGTCTCAGATAAATCAATATACAATGGCATAGGACCTTGTACCTTGGATGATTGATTGTCGAAGTGATCATCCAGTCAAAAAGGGATAGTCTTTAGGATTAGGAAGATAGTCGGTATGTTAGAAAAAAGAGTAATATAGGATTTGGACCAAAAGTTCTATAGCAATAGGGTTTCGGATAGAGAGTGAATGTAAATGTCAGCACATGTGAAGAGTCAGTCACAATGATGAACTGGGGAAAATATGTAGGAAAGCAGATATCAATAGACATTAGGAAATCAGACAAAATATAAAGTGACTGATAGGATTAGTCATTTTCAACAGGGTTGAGGTTGAATATATTATCTTAAGAAGAAACAAATATGTAGTCACCAATAGGATTGATTTGAGAGCATTAGGCAACCTGGACATGGATGTGTTTAGTAATCCATGCTCACTTTCCATTTAGGCTTTGGTGAAAGGTTAATAAAATAGGTGCTTGTTACTTACTGTTTTTCTGTATGCTTAACAAAACACTGTTGAAGTCTTGAGGACTGTTTGCTAATCTTGTTTCCAGAATGTGCTGTCCCCAACTGCCAAACTGCAAATGTATACCCTCACCCGTTTGCACGCAAACCACCCACTTGCCCTGACCCATCAATAAACTTCCCTGCCTGCTCTCTCCAAGGAAAGCATATAAGCTCTGCTTAAGCTGTTCTCATTGCTCTCTGCTCTATTCAAGTGAGCTCTGAGCCCCAGAATGCTGGACCCATAATAAACCATTTACTGTTGAAGGAGACATTCTCTTGGTGGTATCTTCCTCCGATGCTTGCCCGACCTTTACATCTGGAGGCACCAGCAAGATCCGACAGCGGCGGATGAAAGATCCCCAAGGGGCTCCTTTCAGGGTAAGTAAGGGAAATCTTTTTGGTTTTAGGTTTCAGGTTAGGGCTTGGCAAAATGGCTATGGGTGATGAGCGTGAGCTCTCTCTGACAGAGGCTGACATACGTGTCACAGAGCCACAGGCCACGTCCCTGGGGGATGCCCCAGAGGACTCAGGAAATCGAGGAACAATAGTCTCCTTGACTCAGTGATATTTTGCTTCGGATTCGGTATTTCCAGCCCATCAGGTTTTGCCGGCTACTCAGGCCTGGCCTCAGTATTGGACGTCCAATGCCTGACTTTATTGTCTTGTCTTGTCAGTGTAGTGTGTCGTTGCTTTCACTGTTTGTGTATCTCTCATTTTGGGACAGAGAACTTCAACACCTCTCTTCCTGACCCTTGATCACTGGAACAAAGTCCGCTTAAGGGCCCAGAATCTTTCTTTTTCAGTAAATTGCTGGACCTGGCAGACCCTCTGTGCCTCAGAATGACCCACCTTTGGAGTTGGATAGCCCCTAGAAACATCTACGTCCCACTAATTCGAAAAGTCAGAGATTTTGTATTTCAACCGGGGCCACATGGACATCCAGATCAACAGCCATATATCTCAACTTTGCAGGACCTCTGCAAATCTACTCCTCAATGGATGAAGCTTTTCCTTGTCTCTGCCCCCGCTCCTACTCCTTCCACCATGATTCTATCTCTCAAACCCTCTGCTCCTCCTCCTCCACCATCTCTTCTCCCTGAGTCTCAAGACTCTACTGGACTCTCCTCGCCTTCTTATCCGCTGCCCTCGTCCACCAACCCCCAACAACCTCTAAGTGATTCCCCTGCTGCTGACCCAGCCTCTCCGCCACTGGAGGAAGCTAGGCCAGCCCAGCGCCCACCAAATGACTCCCCCTTGTCACACACACAGCCCCTCCTTCCCTGGAGGAAGCTGGCCTGGCAAAAAGAACTCAAAGAACTCCCTGGCGTTTTCAAACCTGCCTACTTGGGATGACTGCCAACAAATCCTAGGGATTCTCTTCATGACAGAGGAATGAGAGAGAAACTTCCTGGAAGCTAGAAAAAAAATATCCTCGGACCAGATGGGTGACCAACACAACTTCCCAACATAATCAAAGCAGGCTTCCCCTTGAACTTACCCAACTGGGACCCCGACACCTTTGAAGGTAGGGAGCATCTGTCCACTTATTGCCGGGCCCTAATAGTGGGTTTCCAACAGGCCGCTAGGCAACCAAATAATTTGGCCAAGGTAAGAGAGATTATTCAAGGGCCTGATGAACATCCCTCTATGTTTCTAGAGAGAATTATGGAGGCATATAGGAGATATACTCCTTTCGATCTTCAGGCAGAGGATCAAAAGACATATGCCGTGATGGCCTTCATTGGGCAAGCTGATCTGGATATTAAAAGAAAGTTACAATACTTAGATGGATTACAAGATATGACTTTGAGAGATTTAGTCAGAGTAGCCGAGAAAGTATCCTATAAGAGAGAAACAGAGAGAACAAAAGGGAGCAAAGGGAGGATGAGAGATGAAAAAGACAGATTAAGGTATTAACTAATGTCCTGGTCACAACAATAAATAGGCCAGAAATTAAGAAACAGGGAGACAAGAAGTGATACCTGGGTCCCCTCCAGAGGCCACTCTTGGCCTCAGATCAATGTGCCTACTGTAAAGAAAAAGGACACTGATCCAAAGAGTGCCCTAGAAAGAGAAAGCCACGCCAGACAGCCTTTCTGACTCTGGAGGTTGACTAAGAATGTCGGGGCTCAGATCCCTTCCCCGAGCTCAGGGTAACTTTTGAAGTGAAGAGGACCCCATAAACTTTGAAGTGGATACAGCAGTAGTATACTCAGCCCTTAAGGCCCCACTGGGCCCTCTATCAAATAAAAGATCTCTAGTTCAAAGGGCTAACAGCAGTAAATATCAGACTTAGACAACTAAGAGGACCATGGACATGGGGAAAGACAAAATCCAACATTCCTTCCTAGTAATCCCAGAATGCCTGGCCCCATTGATGGGCAGAGATCTGCTCAGTAAGCTCCGGGCCAAAACAACTTTTAACCCCGAAGGCCCCAAAATGAAATTTCTAAATCCTTCATTAAAAACTCCTATAGTCATGGCTTTATAAATGTCAGTCGAAGATGAACATCCACTTTTCACACACCCCAAGACTGATCAAACATGCAAGCTACCCCAGAAATGGATAACAGATTACCCAGATGCCTGGGCAAAATTGTTGGGTTAGGCCTAGCCATGAAACAACCTCCAAGAACTGTGGAGTTAAAAACCTCAGCTTCCCCAATCAATGTCAAACAACATCCTCTGAGCAAAAAAGGTAAAGATGGGATAAGGCCCCATATTCAGAAATATCTGGCCTTAGGGTCCTAAGGCCCTGTCAATCGGCCTGGAACACTCCCCTGCTACCGGTAAAAAAATCCAGGAACTGGGGATTATCCCCCATACAAGACCTAAGAGAGATCAACAACAGAGTGCAGGACATTCACGCCATGGTAAATAATTCGTACAATCTGCTTATCACTCTGAACCCTGAGTAGAAATGGTATGGACATAAAGATGCTATCTATTGCATGCCTCTGAATAAAGACAGTCAGTTGCTGTTTGCTTTTGAGTGGGTAGACCCAGAAACCGGAACGTATGGTAAACTAACATGGACTAGACTCCCACAGGGGTTCAAAAGCTCCCCCACTCTCTTTGATGAAGCCCTCCACAGAGATGTCAACAACTTCAGAACTATGCACCCTGAAGTCACCCAGCTTCAATACGTGGATGACCTGCTACTGCAGCCAACACCAAGGAAAACTGTGAGTCTGGGAACCAAGCACTATTATATAAGCTTGCTCAACTCGGGTATAGAGCTTCTTCCAAAAAACCCCAAATTTGCCAGCAAGAAGTAGTCTTCCTGGGCTATTCCCTTAGGGGTGGTAAACGATGGCTCACTGAGCCCAGAAAACAAACGGTTGTGCAGATACACCCCCCAGCAGCAGACAACACAGAGAGTTTCTTGGGACTACTGGGTTTTGCAGGTTATGGATTCCTGTGTTTGCGTCCTTAACTTCTCCTTTATACCCGCTGTTAAAGGGAGATGCCCAATTCCAATGGACCCCTGAGCACCAGCAAGCTTTTGATAACATCTAACAACACTGGCACTGAACTCCTCAAGTTCACTGAACCAAGCCTGCAATTTCAGAAATCCCTACACTACGTTAAAAATGTACATCAATTCACACACCTTGGTTCAAAGAAACTGCAGGCATTCCTGAAGGATCAAGAACAGAGTTTTCCACTAACCGACTCACAGCGAAAGACATAACTGAACGGGTAACAAAACCCTGTCCGTTCTGTCAATAGGTTAATGCTTACCCTTCCAAGCTTTCTGCAAAAAAGCACCTATGAACAACCAGACCAGGACAATTCTGGGAAGTGGACTTTACTGAAATTAAGCCAGCGAGGTATGGACTTCAATATCTCCTAGTGTTTGTAGATATATTTTCAGGATGGATTGAAGCCTTCCACACAAAAAAAGGCACAAATGGTGGTAAAAAATCCTGAAAGATATTTTTCAATGATACGGCCTACCTAAGGGTATATTGTCTGATAATGGACCGGCGTTCATGGCCCAGGTAAGTAAGGGGTTAGCCAGAACCCTGGGAATAAATTGGAAGTTACATTGTGCTTATAGACCCCAGAGCTCAGGACAGGTTAAAAAAAAATTAATAGAACCATTAAAGAGACCATAACGAAATTAAGGTTAGAGAGGGCATCAAAGGTTGGACTATGCTCCTGCCTTATGCACTGTTTCATGCAAGAAATACTCCCTCTGTTTCTTTGAGTAACCTCACCTCCTATGAAATTCTCTATGGGGCCCCTCCTCCAGTAAGGACCTAACCCCAACTCTAAGACCTACCGATCCCTTCCACACCCCCTTGCTTGACAAACTTAAAGCTCTTGAAAGAACTCAGCGATACCTGTCAAACCAGCTGGCCACTGCCTACCAACCTGGTGAAGAGGAGACTCCACATCGATATCAAATAAGAGACTTCGTCTACATAAGATGACTTCAGGTGTCATCCCTGGAACCCCGATGGACAGGACCATACCAGGTGCTACTTATAAAACCTACAGTGGTAAAGGTAGACGGAATCACTTCCTGGATCCTAATTCTCATCTCAAGCCTGCACCCTGTCCAGACTCTGGCTTGAAAGTGGAAAAGACTGGTAACCCTTTCAAATTGCATATTGTCCATGTGGATAAGGCTATAGACTCTCCCCTTGGCCACCACTAGTCCTAACCATCATCAGCCCATTCAGCAGCGATGGCTGATCACAAATCCTATTAGACAAGAAGTATGGTCTGTCTTGCATACAGCCCCCTTAGGGACCTGGTGGCCATCTCTCCACCCAGATATTTGTCAGCTGAGTATACGTCTTTCCAATTGGGATATCTCTGATGAAGAGGATCCCATTAAAATTCCATTAAATTTCTTCCGTACCATAGATAATGGAAACAAACATTATGGATGTAGGGACACGCAAGCCTGATGCAGGTTGGCTAGCCTAGATTACTATGTTTGCCCGGTGGACTATCAAAGCCACAAACAACCACGGCTGTGTGGGGGAAAAGCCGTCTTCTTCCGTAAGTCATGGGGATGTGAGCATACAGGGTCTGCATGGTGGAACCCAAACTCCTCATCAAATTCAGTTCACAGCATTGGCCATATTACCAATTAGACAACCAAAACCGATGGCCCGCATAGGGGTGTCTAGATCCTCAAATTCTGTGTGACTTTTTCAACTTCGGCAAGTGCTCAAAAGGATGGAAGAAAATTCCCCTATGTGTATGCCTTTTCCCTCCTTTGCTCACATCATGAACTATGTTTCTCCAATAGATCCTTCTGCTCCAGACTCTCTGCTGTCACTCTCACATCAACAACCTGATTTCTCCCCTCCAATTACTAGATCAAGAACCCAAACCTCCGCTGGTTCTCAGACCATTGCCCCCTTGCTGAGGTAGCAGGTACTGAGGTACCCTTCCACCCACTCACTCCTCTCTTCTCCTGTCAGTGCCCACACCGGGTCCCACCAGGTCCTCTTACCAGCTAACCCAAAGCTCAAACCAGCTGAGGAGTGCCCTCAGACGCCTATCCAAGTTGTAATGAAAATGGCCTTTAAAGTTGCTTTGTCATCACTAAAAACAGGTTACTAAGAATTTAATGTCCCTCACAGGCTTTTTGGGATACTCACTCCTGTCTTCCCATCTGCTCTACCTGTTCTACTGCTCACGTTTTGTTGCCAGGAAAATCCCAAACCATTTTCCCATTATTCTTTTATATCTCTTTTTCCTCATTCTCAGAACCACAGAACTGCTCTCACCCCCCGCCTTCCCCGTCTTCCCCTCTGTACCAGGCCCACAGAAAAATCTCAAATGGCCTTCTCCAGAAGTCTTCATCGTGGCTGACTTTAGGACTTTCAGCAACAAAGTCCCTATAAAAGAGTTCAGTGTACATAAACTTCCTCTTTTCGTGTTGCTCTGTTATACTTGGCCACTGGCTGGAAAAATCAGCACTTCTAAGCTAGACACCCCCTTACTAGTTTTTCACAAAATATGTGAACAAGGCCTCTGGCCTTGAGCTGAGGCTTCCAGAGATGGCTACATTTCCAAGATAAAGAAGTTACCAACTGGGCTCCATGGTAACAGCTGGCAGGAAGAAAATAAAAGAGAAGAAAAAAGCTCTCCCCATCCCAGATGTCCTTAAAAAGTTATCTTTCCCAGAGAAGAGGAAAATAAAAACAGAACCAAAAACTGCTTTTTGTGAACTTCTGCAGACTGTAAATTTCTGAGTCTTTTCTCTTACATGTTGGGTACAAAATTCTGAAACTACCTAAACTTGGGATTCAGGGGATTAATTGATTACAATAGAAGCAATGCCCTCTATATCCGGTTGCAACCAAATAGGACTGTTTCCCTGTCTTCGGTGCTATCTTAGGTGCCTTGCCTTGTCCATACCTACAACAGTATAATTCTATATACTTAAACATTGTTTATTCATAGAATTATCAACAGATGTGATTAATTATGTAATGGTGCAGATGTTTCCCCGAGTGCTCTATCATGAGGCAGGATCATTTAAATTTCAAATAGGGGGGCATACAACCCGGTTCTGCTGGCAACCTGTATCTTTCACTTTAGCCATCCTATGAGGAATAGTAGTTGCTGCAGAGGTGGGCACAGGTACCACTGCCCTAATCCATGGGACACAACAAATGACCCAATTAGAAGCAGCAATACACCAAAACTTAAAGATATTAAAAAACCACCATCACAGCTTTACAAGAATCTTTAACCTCTCTCTCTGAAGTTGTTTTACAGAACAGGCGAGGGTTCGACCTCCTCTTCATGAGAGAAGGGGCCTTTGTCCTGCATTGAGGGAAGAATGTTGTTATTATGCCTACCATACTGGAGTTGTAAAAGAATCTATGATTAAATTAAGAAGACGCATTGAAGAGCATCAACAAGAGAGAGAGGCCCAAAAAGGGTGGTTTGAGTCTTGGTTCACAGAGTCCCCCTGGTTAACTACGCTTTTATCAGCCCTGGCCGGTCCCTTAATAATCCTCACATTATTGCTAACTGTAGGACCCTGTTTGCTCAACCGTGTAGTTTCCTTTCTCCAAGCTCAAATTGGACAAGTTAAACTTATGGTAATCAGAAATCAATATACCACACTAGCAGACATAAAATGTGACATCCCCAATGATCACTATTATGATTTAATGTAACCAAAAGAAAGTGGGGAATGAAAGGTAAATAAAATAGGTAATTGTCACTTCCAGTTTTACTGTATGCTTAACAAAACACTGTTGATATCTTGAGAACTGTTTGCTAATCTTGTTCCCTGAATGTGCTGTACCAACTGCAAAACTGCAGAATGTACTCCCTCACCCATTTGCACGCAAACTACCCACTCGCCCTGACCCATCAATAATCTTCCCTCCCTGCCCTCTCCAAGGAAAGTATATAAGCTCTGCTTAAGCTGTTCTCAGGGCTCTCTCCTCTATTCAAGGGAGCTCTGAGCCCCAGCATGCTGGACCCCCCATAAACTTTTGGCTGTTGCATTAGACAGTCCCTGGTAGTCTCTTCCTCCGATGCTCGCCTGACATTTACATTGGTAAAATAATAAGTGTGACCATTGCTTCTGTGTCAAAATGTACAAATTAATATTGGGGGTACAAATAGGTGAACCCTGTGATATGAATATAGAGATAATGCATGAATAGGCAATACTGTGAATAAATAATAAAATGGGTTCCAAATTTAATAATGGATTCAATTGATATCTGAAAATATACAGGAAATCTTATATTGATACACATACATTCATTCCAACCAGTTATACATCTAAACGTTATATTAGGATTATGGTTTGTCATGAAAAGTGTGTGAGTTTTGCTTCAAAACTGATTATGAAAGTTGAAAATAATGTGTTTGGAAAGAAGTCTCATGAAAAGACCAGACAAGAAACCTGGAGGAATCCATGTGTTCTGAAGCAGGAAGTTATTGAAAGTGAAACAAATGCCTATAAGTTTGCTAATTTGTGGATGAAATATATATCCTATGATGTGCATAAATTGAAGAAATAGTAATGTACCAGTGTTGAATAAAAATGAACGTCAAAATACACATCATGTCCCATAGTAATCTACTTGCATTGATGTTAAACTGGGTCAGTTACTGTACAAATATTAGTATTTGTATGCAACATTAACTGAAGTTAGTTTTCAGTACTGGAAACGAATATGTATTTCATGTGGATGAATATTTCTGAGAATAATCTTGTTAATACTTGATTATAAATCCATATACATGAACATGAATGAATTTGGGGAGTGTATATAAGACACATATATTTCATATTTTGAAAAATCTGGAGAATATATATATATATATATATATATATATATATATATATATATATATATATATATATATATATAAACACACACAGAGACATTAAATTACCAATATATATGCCAATCGAAATTTATCATGAAATATATATCATCCACAGATGCAAAAATATTTCTTTTACTGAACATGGATTTATGTTTAATGTTGTTCAACTAGGAAGCTCACCCATAGGTTGAATTTTAAGATCCAACAGGGTTTAGGAGGAGTGATCTCTTCTCATAATTTGTATCTGCCAAGTCAGCCACCTCACAAGAATGTACATGTGATACCAGGTAGGATTCTATATGTGCATATAAAATAACATGTTCCGAATAGGCTACAGAGAAAGGGAGACAGGAATTTATATATTTATTAACTTTAAAAACACAAGGAGAACTATTTCAATTAAAAATTAACTAGATTTATAACACCTACCCTTCATAATGCAAATGGCAAGTCCAACTATACACCATGCCTTTTTTGAACTGCTTGTATTTCTATTCTGTTTGGGTTAGTTTTCTCCATCATATTAGGATTAGCAGTCAGAGTCTAGTAGTTTATGAGTTACTGTCAGGGATTAAGTATTTTGAATGGAAAATTGGAAAATGAATCTAATGTGTATGCATATATGTGCTAAACAAAAATCTTCCCACTCTCATCCACAACAATGCTTTGACATTAACTTCGTCCCAAGTAAGACACAATTAGAGGAGAAAAGTTAGAAAATCTGTGAATGCATATGTGGAATGGAATATACTCAGGAGTTCACAACCTTGGAAGTGGTAGAGCAGTTTCCAAAAGTAAGGCACATGGTAAACACTCCACAAACATGGAGCTCTGCTGGCCTAAAGACTTCTTGATAAACTGCCTCTGAGGTTGGGCACTTGAAATATATGTTGTTGTCAGTAGCTTTAGCTTACTTTCTAGTGAGACCATCAAAGCTGGGTCTGCATCTATGTGACCTGGAGGACATTGTTTCTAATTTTCCAATGAACATGAGGCAGCAGTGCGAATACTCTCTTTGTAGTTAAACTATGGCCACTGGGAGCTAAGTGACTCACCGTGTGAACTGTGAAGCCATTTGGTCCTCCTCCACTTTTCGTGGTGGTTCTTGCTGCTGCACTGGGACTTTGGTATTTTCTTCATGAAATACAAGGAGATCAACTGGGACACAGTGCTGGAGGGAGTTCTGTCACATGTGGAGCTCACGGTCTGCATGTGAATGCACCAACCAGGATTTTATCCCACATGGGTTGCCCCTTTGTCCATAGCAACCTGATTCTGAACATTGCCTTGAAATCTCCCTATATAAAAAGATGCCTTTACATGGAAGGTTCTGCTGGCTGTACCATGTCAGTCACAAGCCATTTGGAAGCAAATGGCAGATCCACATAGCCCCATCACACATGTTTTATCACACACCTTCACACCACTGCTCTAGGCCCACTAATTTGCAGGTTCCAACTTACTGGCATCTCTGTTCTACACAATTTTCATGAAACCCAGTCAGTCAAGGCACTGTCTGATACACTCATGATCAGCAATAGGACATCCAAAGATTCTCCAGTGCCACCTGGTCATGGGAATTTCAAAAATTTCATGGTGTTTATCTAGCCATTTTTCGAGGATGAAGTTGGAGGAACTTTGGGTTTCAAAAACCATTAAATGTTGAGGAAGCTCATTTCAATGAAACTCTGGAGAACTCTCATAGGCAAGGCCTCCCAAAGAGTGGACAAAAGGTCACATGAAGCCAGTCCAATTGAAGTCTACAATGTGAGGTACATGTGTGTTTTAACTCTCAACTATGGCCGCCAAGACTTTAAGAAGAAAATCATGGATTATCTTGGCTGAGATTCCCAGTGCTCTGTGGCCTTGATCTAAGTTTATAAGGGCTACTTTCATGCGTGGCCTCCTAAAATCCCAACAAAACTCATGGCAATTCTTCTCTGAGGTCAGTTCCAGAACTCAGTCTCTATGTGGATTCACACCAGAGTTCAATCCCAGGTGGACCCAGTGATTTCTTCCAATCGCCACACAAATGACCAAAATTTAAACGAAAACACTCCCATATGGCACTCATCTTTTCCACATAGACACTCATCATAACCTCTAGCTGGAGGTTTCTATGAGGGGCGCTGGACAAGACAGTGTCCAAAATAAGCTCCCTTGCCCGTCATTTGCCTAAAGTCAGGGTGGCCTGGAAACCCTTCCTCTGAACCAGGAGTGATCAAATAGGCCTACCATTATTACTGTTCCACTTCTCCAATTTGAGGCCTACTGACTGTGGGGTTTAGATTCTTCATGTGGATTGGGGTCATGAGGAAACCCAAGCACCAATGGGCTAGACTCTGAAGGGCTTTGAAGAACTCATTTGACCCAAAGGATTCCTATTCTCACCTTATGGAGGTCAGGAAACTTACAGAGGAAGGTGAGAGACTTCATCCATAATGAGTACTCTTTTGGCCATTTTGGTTTTGGATGCACACATGGCATCTTTCTTTAGATCCATCAGGTGCTGAGAATCTAAGCCACAGCCTCACACAGGGCCAACAGGCTGATTCAGACACATCCCTTTCGAAATCAATTACTCAAAGAGGGACAGGTGATGCCCATTCATTTGCATTAGAGAACTGTTTTATTCAGGCTTCACAACGGGGTGGCCTTGGCAAAGACCTTCCTGACATTTAGTGCTATAGAACAATAGGTAAGCAAAAGTCCCAAAGCAGGGTTTCTCCACTGAGACTTTTCCTGGTAACACTGATATCTGAGTTTTCTGAGATTCTTGCCATTCCCTTCAGCTATCCAGTACATGGCCAAGTCACAGAGCTTGGAGGTGGTACCTATCTTGGTCACAAAATCATGAGCCTATTCTGGAGAGTGGCCAGAATTCAGGAAGAAAACAGGAACTTAGGAAGATTGCAGGTCTTGCCCACAAATAAGGCAATCCACTGTCCTTTTATAAATTGGGCAGCGTGAATGTTGGGAAGCTTTCTCCTAGACAGGACACATCCATTGATGCATTTTCTTTTGTAAAGTCTACACCCACGGACAAAGTGGGATACACAGACATAGAAACACTTGCCTTGTCAAATGACTTAATAGAAACAGTTCACTCCAAAACAAACAAACCAACTTTCCTACGTATTCTCAGAACATGAGACAAAACCACAAACCCACACTCATTCCCACAAATGCACCTCCTTCCCCCAAGAAGGTCTGTTACTAACCGGAGTGTCCTCTGCCTGGTGAGCCATTCTTTGTTCACCCGAAATGGCCTGTCTGTTCTCAAATCTGGACTCCTTGGCCCACTCTGTGAAGTTGTCAGGAGCCAGCTTTGAGCCGCCACTACCTGCTTTCTCAGGAAAGACACCTCTTCAGATTTTTTCTGGCATTTGGCCATCTTCACATCTGTAGGTACCAAGAAAGACTGACTCTTTCCATGATAAATCCAAACAAGTGAGATCTCTGTGACTGTTACTGGGCCTGGCCCTGGGTGCCTGGTTTCTGGGATCCCAAGTTCAGAGAGTTCCATCACAAAGAAGTGAGGTAGGTCACTTCCTTCATGAACTGAATGAGCTCACAGCCTTGGCAAACACTTTGTCCTAACAGTTTCTTTCTAGGGTCCCATGAGATGGAGGCTGACCCTACTTCCTGTGACACTTTCACAAGTTAGAATGATATATCAACCATAGGTACTGGGGGAGAGATCTCCACACAGGCTTGGTTTTGTCCATTTTGTCTACATTAAAATGCGAGAGGCTTATTCAGACACATCTCTTCATCCTGACAAGGTTATTTGCCATGGAAAATGACTTTTGGTCTCTCAGGTCCTTCATAGCATTCTATATCTTCTTCAGGGATAATTTCTGCATGGATCTTTGAGATTCTCAGCAGGTGGAAGATCCCCTATATTCCTGTATTGTAAGACCAACTCTATCCCTGCACTGCTGTAAAGTTAGATTGAGGGAACAGTGTATGGTTAGTGTTAATATCATGTTCTATTTGGGTTAGGAATCATTCTGCTGGATGAATAATGGTATTGGGAACCTGAGATATTTACAAGAATATATAGGTTAAATATAAGTATGGAAACAGAAATCTAGGGAAGACTTGAAGCCAAGTAGGACATTGGGCCCTTGAGTAGCATACTTTGCTTTGAATTATATTCTGCACAGATGTCTCAGATAAATCGATATACAAAGAAATAGGATCTTATACACTGGATGATTGAATAACATACAGAATATCCAATAAAAAAGTGATAGTCTGTAGGATTAGCAAGATAGTCAGTAGATTTAGAAAGAAGAGTTAGTATAGCATTTGTACCAAAAGTTCTTTACAAATAAGGTTTCGGGTAGAGAGTGAATGTAAATGTCAGCACAATGACGAATTGGGGAAAATATGTAGGAAAGCAGATATAAATAGAGACAGTAGGAAGTCAGTAAAAGTATAAAGTGTGTAATTTGTTTAGACATTTTCAACGGTTTGAGTCTGAATATATAATCTTAGGCAGAAACTAATATGTTGTCACAAATTGGATTGACTTTTGAGAGCATTAGGTAACCATGACATGGATGTTTTTATTAATCCATGCTCACTTTTTATTTAGGCTTTGGTAAAATCATAAGTGTGACCTTTGCATTTTGTGTCCAGAATATTATTGTGATAAAATGTATATGTAGATCAGGTGACATGAGTATTCCTTCCACCATTTCTGGGAGCACTATTTTGAAGAAATATAAATTAGTATTGGGGGTACAAAGGGGTATACCCTGTGTCATAGAATATATTGATAATGCATCAATTGACCATCATGTGAATAAATAATATAACTGGTTCCACTTTAAATAATGGATTGAATTGATATCTGAAAATATAAAAGAAATCTCACATTGATATACAATCATTCACTGCAACCAGTTATACATCTAATGGTAATATTATGGTTGTGGTGTATCCTGAAAGGTGTGTGAGTTTTGTTTCAAAAGTGATTATGGAAATCAAAAATAATGTGTTTGGAAAGAAGTCTCATGAAAAGAATAGTCAAGAAACCTGTAAGAATACATGTGTTCTCAAGCAGGAAGTGATTGAACATTATATATCATACTATATATAATGTGCATAAACTGCAGAAATAGTAATGTACCGGTGATGAATAAAAATGAACATCAAAATACACATCATGTCCCATAGGAATCTACTTGCATTGATGTTAATCTGGGTCAGTTACTGTAGAAATATTAGGATTTTTATGCACCATTCACTGAAGTTACTTTTCAGTACTAGGAAAAAAAGTATGTATTTAAGTTGGATGAATATTTCTGAGAACAATCTTGTGAAAATTTGATTATAAATCCACATAAATCACAAAACATTATAAACACAAAAGTCACATGGACATTAAAATGTAGCAATATATATGCCAATTTAAATCCATCTTGAAATATATATCATCCACTGATCCAAAACTATTTATTTAATGAACTTGAATTTATGTATAATGTTGTACAGCTAGGAAGCTCCCCCATAGATTGAATTTTCTGTTCCAACAGTGTTTAGGAGGAGTGATCTTCTAAATGTGTATGCAAATATGTGCTACACAAAAATCTTCCCACTCTCATCCAGAACAATGCCTTGATATTACCTTCACCCCAAGTAAAACACAGTTGGAGGACAAGAGTTAGAAAATCTGTGAATACATATCTGGAATGTAAAATGGTCAGGAGTTCACAACCTTGCAGGTTGTAGAGGAGTTTCCAAAAGTAAAGGACAGGCTTGATAGACCCAACCTGATCTTTTATTAGAATTGGGAGCCATCTTGCCAGAAAGCCGTGAAAAGATAATTTGGGCTTTACTATAAATTACTGCAAATTCTGAACCTGCTTGGAATGCGTGCCCGTGCCTTGAACTCATCCATGCCTGGCTCTCTGACCAGATTACAGTGCTCTCTGAAACATTAGTGACACCTAATAAATATTGGCCTTCCCAGGCCAGACAACGACCCTCTCTGAGTATCTAATGGTCCTCATAATTTCTGATGTTGGGGCCAGCAAAAAAAATGTAAACTACCATTAGTGTGATGCTTTCAAAGTTCTGTTATCTGTAACCCCCTTTTTGTGTAACTTTCTGGGCTATATAGCTGGGCTGTAGGAAAGGTGGTGTTGCTGTCTTGTTCCCGCCATTTTTGGAGGGAGAGGCAGCCTGGCCGGTTTTAATAATAAGCTTGCCTTAATTTGATTTTAATTGGAGTCAGTGGTCTTTTCTTGCATCCTAGTCCAACATTTTGGAGTTCCCCAGTGAGATGACCCTGCCCGACCAGATCACAAGGCCAGACTGCTGAAAATTCTGAAGCTGGCCTTCCCTCCAGGGTTACGGGCTGGGGAGCCACTCTAGGGGGTGCACAACTTGAGATGTTCCAAGGCCTTGGAGTGAGCCGTCGGTCTGGGGAGCACTGCAGTGAACCACCGCACTGAAACTATTAGCAAGCACCTGGTGGAGGAGGCCTCCATAGGTAAGTGGCACCTTGATAACATCTTATATCTGGTTAAGGGAGATCTCTTCTAATGACAGAGAGGTGGCCTGGGGAGGCTCACATACACTCCTGTCCAGGACAGTAATGAGAATCGTTCTGTCCTCTGTTCCGTTCTGTAGGGAATTCCTTTCAAGGTTAGAGAGGTGCCGAGGGACACGCACGTGCTCCTACCCCAGAGCTTTAGCAAGACGTTGAATTGCTCCTCTGTTTTTCTGGTTTGGCACCGGGATTCTGTTTTGTTTTGTTTTTTTTTTGTTTGTTTTTTTTTTTTGTTTGTTTTGTTTTTTTGTGTGTGTGTTTTGTTCTGTGTTCTATATGTTTTTTTGTTTTTTGTTTTTTTGTGCATTTTGTTTTGTGATTTCTGTGATAAAATCTTAAGGATATTGAACGTGAAAATGGGTAACAAAGCAAGTAAGCCTGACACCCCTTTGGACTGTGTTTTAAGGAACTGTGATGAACTTTACCACCATTTGTTAAGCAGAATGAGAGAAGCCCCTAGCTGGCTGCCTGGAGCACACCCAGTGCAGATGGCAATGCCTGCTGGGGAATGAAGAACTGAGTATCTCCCAGCATCTGCCAAAGCCCTGTTTCTTCAGGGAATTCCCTCCTTCGTTCCCTGCACTGTAAGGATAATGCAGCCTCTGTCTTCTTAAAAAAAGAGAAAAACAAAAAGGGGACACTAAATGCAGTAAAGTCACCATGGAGACACTTTATTTTACATTTCAGGTTGCTCCTCTGTGAAAACATTTGGTCCCCTTTTGGGGACATCTGTGGTGCCACTGGGGAAGGAGATTTTTCTCTTATTTGCTCTGTTTTAAAGGGTTCTGTCTGTCAGCCGTTGTCTGGAGTTCATTTCTGCCTGTCTTGTGCCTTTTTTCTGGCCCTTTAAGACATGTGCAATAATGTGTTAATATTATAAATTGTTTCTTGGAAATGATCTTAGCTGAATTTGTGTCTAAATGATGATGTTTCATTGTACCAATCTGGTATCTGAATGGGTTTTTGAAGCATTTCACAATCTTGCAGTTAAAAGTCGGGTTTAGGTAATTGTTTAGTTTATGGTTTCAGATAATTCATGTCAGAGAACATAAATACTTAGGATGGAAAACTAAAGAACTCTACTTCCAAGTTGGCAAGTAACTTCCCAATCATTCAGTCTTTTTTCCACCAATTTTAAATTAGGTAGCCTGGGAAAATGTCACTGTGTGTACCAGTGCATTAATTTGGACAAGGATACTAAATCATAGTATGATATCTGTTGACAAAACAACTTGTAAAGATATAAAATTTTGTGAATTGTATCTTAAACTTGTATCATAATTTTCAACATCCTAACCTGAAAATAATGGTTAAAATACCTTAGGCCTAAGGTTTCTGCTCAAAATAGCCATTTTTTCCTGCTTCTTCCAGACCTCAGCCAGGGATTATTTTGAAATACAAATGAAAGAAGCCTGTAAGCTTAGTAGGAGACTTATTTGAGGCCTAAGGAAAAAAAAAAGTAAATTGTATGGTATTTACTTATTACTGGCCAGTCATTTTTTCTAGGACTCATATTTTTTTCCTTAGATTCTTTATTTATTTTTTGAGCTCATTATTTTGCTCCTAAAGACCTAGGTTAATGTTTTTCTGATCAGTAATATCTTTGACCAACTGTGGAATTTTTAAATCATTGCAGTGGAGATTTCACCTGTGAAAAGCTACAAGGCCTTCACTTTTATTATGTGTGCACAATTTGTTATGTGTTGTATGTCTATATATGTATACATATGTCCGTATATCATATATATGATACACAAATTAACATATATAAGGAGCACTCATATTAAAAAGCACTCATAAAAACAATTTTAAAAAGTGGATCCAAAGATCTTTAATTCACGTGATTTAAATGTTTCAATTTAAATTGGGTAAACTGATAAATATAAATTTCTTTAAATTTAAGCTTACAAGTTTTTCTAGGTGTTCAAAAATCTAATAAAGTATTAATGTCTACAAAAGGTCTAATATGCCTATGTTCCAGGACTTTTCTTTCAATCAAAAAAATGGCTTACACTGTTCAAAACATTTGTCTAATATTTTGATAAATAAGTAAAGTAAATTTGATATGGGATTACTCATTCATGAGTACTTTTGTTTGATATCTGATTGATATACTAAGGTCTGTATAAGTTTGTACTAAAGTCTGTATAAGATTGTAAAAATCAGTCATGTGTTAAAGAGACAAAAATTTCTTAAACATAAGTTTACCCATAACATTTAGTTTATTAAGATTTAAATTTTCTAGAGCAGGCAACCATAAAAATTAAACAACTGTTTAATTAAGAACTGTTATTTTAGAGCACTGTACTGCCATTTCTTTAAAAGCTAAACTTGGTTAATGTAGAAACATCAATGTAATTGTGATGCTATTAATGTGCTCATATCTTCCAGTTATAAAACTCTATAAGGTAGAAACTTTAAAAGAGCATTATATCAAGCAGGTGTTCTGAAGTTGTATGGTAAATAAAATATATATTGGGGATTTATTTACCTGTTATCAATAATATATGTAAAGTTTTATGTTACTTTTTACATTGTGGAACAATTTAAATGTATTTTTAAGTTAATGAGACCCTAATCTATGTAAAGGTTAAAATCTTTCAGCCATACTTTAATTCATGTTTTAAATGTGATATCATATGGTGTGAGCTAATGTTCATGTGACCTCAAAAAATTTATGTAAACTTTGTAAAATGATATTTAAAAAACAAAGATCAGCTTTAGAACTAAAGCATTTAAGGTTTATAAGGAGCCCTGCTTACCTGAGATAAGACTCTGTGTCCCATCTTACTACATGTGAGAATGACTACGAAAGCAGTAGGTCAGATTTTATTTCATTTAAAGTTATGTTCAAATTTTTTTTTCTGTCAAGATTACTAGGATCTCAAAAAGATGATATAATATATAACTCACCCAAAAAATTCAGGGTAGCTATTACATGAACTAAGTATTTTTACTCTTGTTAAAAAAATTTTATTTTTTAATTTCCTTATAAGTGATCTAAAGATTCCCTGTTGGTGTTTTACAGAAGTGTTGCTTTAAGAACACAACATGGGTTAATTTAAGATAATAAGTCATCAAATACAAGACAGACAGAATAATAAGATCCCAATTAATAATATATAAATAATTATAAACTTATAGACATTAAAGCACAGTACTCTTAATATATGGCTGTTAAAATTCATTTGCTGGTTGTTTCAGATTAGGATTGAAAATTAAAGTTAAATAAAAAGGTCCAAAAAAAACGATATTTGACTCTTGCCCTCTGAGTCAGTCTGAATGCAGGGAACAAGGGATTTCTCTATGAGCTTTGCAACTCTGGGCCACATAACCTCCCGATCAGAGAGATTAATGAGACCACTGGAGAACAGAAAGCCAATCAGTGCATTTGCTACAAAGAGGTGAGTCATCAGGAAAGGGAGACATCCCTGATGCTTCTGAGGGAAGCCACATGGTCAAGCAAGACCTGGACCCACATAGCTCAAATTGCACTAGCAGAACTGAGAAGCTGCTCTCAAGTTTCCCAAAAAATGACTCCCATAAAAGCTCAGCTGACTGCTAACAATAGATAGAAACAAAAGTCAGTTTGACTGCTTCATCTTAAACACTTAGCAAAGACAGTTAAAACCAAAATACAGCCAATCCTGGGCATTTTAAATAATAATAATAATAATAATAATAATAATAATAATAATAATAATAATAATAATATTTTAAGGTATACACTTTATGTTAGCCTCCCAAAATAAGTAAAACTGTTGGCTACAAAGAAGGATTCTCAGAGAGGAATGCCTGATAACTATAAAAATAGACTATCAAGAGGAGCTGCCAGAGGCAGAAGTTTTTAGTTTAAGGCCTACAGATATTCCTAACCTACACAAGTAGGCTTGGTGTATGCTAGTACAATTATCCAGCCCTGAGTAACAGAATTAAATGTTTCTCTATTAAACACAGAGGTCATACTAGTGAAAGGATTCTGCAAAATCTGATGACATTAAATTATTAAACTGTATATTATGGGGAGGGACAACTGTATCACTAAAAGTTAAATATTAAGTTCACAGTCCTGATACTTGGGGATATTAAAGACTGGTGAGGGTACTTCATACAGTGACATGATCCAGCTACTGCAACATTTATTCAATACTCATGTTTTTTGTTTCTCTCATAGAAGAACCCATCCCCAGATGACTTTACAACCTGTTCTTCCTCAACAAGACTTCAAAAAGAACTGACTTCAAAAAGGCAACTCATGTCCCTCACTCCATGCACACTCATGTCACCCTTTCTCAGCTGAGAAAAAGCCAAAATGAGAGACGACTCTCTACTTACACCAATGGAGCCAAAAATAAATAGACTATCAATATAAGTAATTAATTAAGTCAGGTAATATCAGGGAGACTAGTTTTCGGTGAGTTCTAAAAATTTGGTGACTGTTAACTGAGGGATTAAAATTTCCTCAGTGCTTTTCCACTAACCTATCAAGGATTACAAAGGGATACATAAGAAAAGGGGGCAATGATACACCCAACCTTACCTTTTATTAAAATTGGGAGCCATCTTGCAACAAAGCCATGAAAAAATCATTTTGGCTTTACTGTAAATTACTGCAAATTCTGAACCTGCTTGGATTGACTGCCCGTGCCTTGAACTCACCCGTGCATGGCTCTCTGACCAGATAGCAGCCCTCTCTGAAACTTTGTCACACCTCATAAATATTGGCCTTTTGTGGCCAGACAATGACCCTCTCTGAGGCTCTAATGGTCCTCATAAATTTTGATGTTGGGGCTAGCAAAAAAAAAAAAATGTAAACTCCCATTAGTGTGATGCTTGTCAGAGTTCTATTATCTGTTACCCCATTTTTGTGTAACATTCTGGGCTACAAACCTGGGCTGTAGTAAAGGTGGGGTTGCTCTCTTGTTCTCGCAATTTTGGGAGGGAGTGGCAGCCCAGCCAGTGGAAATAATAAGGTTACTTTAATTTGATTTTAATTGGAGTCAGTGTTCTTTTCTTACATCCTGGTCTAAGAGGTAAACACTCCACAAACATAGAGCTCTGCTGGCCTAAAGACTTCTTGAGAAACTGCCTCTGAGGTTGGATACTTTAAATATATTTTGTTGTCAGAAGGTTTAGCTTCTTTTCTAGTGAGACCATCAAAGCTGAGTCTGCATCTATGTGAATGGAGAGCATGGTTTCTTATTTTCCAATGAACATGAGGCAGCAGTGCTGAATTATCTCTTGGTAGGTAAACTGTGGCCATTGGGGGCTAAGTGTCTCCCTGTGTGGACTGTGAAGCCATTTGATCATCCTCCATTTTTGTGGTGTTTCTTGGTGCTGCACTGGGAGTTTGGTATTTGCTTCACGAAATACAAGGAGTTCAACTGCGACACAGTGCTGGAGGGAGTTCTGTCACGTGTGGTGGGTCAGAAACTGCAGGAGAATGCACCAACCAGGCTTCTATTTCACATAGCTTTTTCCTTGACCATACCCACCTGATTCTGAACATTGCCTTGAAACCTCTCCATATAATAAGATGCCTTAACATGTAAGGTTCTGCTGGATGCACCATGGCAGCCAAAAGGCATTTGGAAGTCAATTGGAAATCCACACGGCCCCACCTCAGATATTTTATCACACACCTGCACACCACTGCTCTGGGCCCACTATTCAGCAGTGCAAATTACTGGCATCTCTGTTCTTCACCATTTTCATGAAACCCAGTGAATCAAGGCACTGTCTGGTACACTTATGATCAGCAACAGGAGATCCAAAGGTTCTCCAGTGCCACCTGGTCATGGGAGTTTTAAAAATTTCAGGGTGTTTATCTAGCCACTTTTCAAGGATGAAGTTGGAGAAACTGTGGGTTTCAATTCATTCAGGAACCATTTAATGTTGAGGAACCTCATTTCAATGAATGCTCTGGAGAACTCTCAAAGGCAAGGCTTCCCAAAGAGTAGCCAAACGGTCACATGAAGGCCAGCCCTTTGAGGTCTACAATGTGAGGTCCATGAGTGTTTTGACTCTCAACTATGCCTGTCAAGTCTTTCAGAATAAAATCATGTGATATCCTGGCTGAGATTCCCAGTGATCAGTCGAAAGCCACCCTTGGCCTAGATTTCAGTTTCCAAGGGTGACTCTCATGCATGGCATTCTAAAATCGCAACACAATTCATGACAATACTTCTCTGAGGTCAGTTTCAGAACTCAGTCTCTAAGGGGAATCATACCAAAGTTCCAGCCCTGGTGGATCCAGTCATTTCTTCCAACTGCTACACAAATGAACACAATTAAAACCAAAACACTCCCACATGGTCCTCACCTTCTTCCATATAGACACTCATTATAACCTCTGGCTGGAGGTTTCCATGAGGGGTGCAGCACAAGACGGTATCCAAAACAAGCTCCCTTGTCCCTTATTTGCTTAAAGTCAGCTAGGCCTGGACACCATTCCTGTGAACCAGGAGTGATAAAATAAGCCTGGCCTTAATACTGCTCTGCTTCTCCGATTTGAGGCCTACTGACTGTCAGGTATAGATTCTTTATGTGATTTGGAATAATGAAAAAACCCAAGCTCATATGGGCTAGCCTCTCCAGGGCTTTGAAGAACTCATTTGACTCAAAGGATCCATATTCTCACTTGATGGGGATCAGAAACCTATCAGAGTAAGGCAAGATACTCCATACACAGTGACTGATCTTTTTGCCATTTTGGTTTTGAAAGCATACATGGAATCTTTCTTTAGTTCCAACAGGTGCTGAGAATCTAAGCCACTGCCTCACACAGGGCCAAGTGGCTGATTCAGACACATCCCTTTCCAAAGCAATTAAGCAAAGATACAGAGGTGATGCCCATTCATTTCCACTCGAAAACTGTTTTCTTAAGGCTTCACAAATTGGAGGACTGAGGCAAAGACCTTCCTGACACTCAGAGCAACAGAAAAATAGGTAAGCAAAAGGCCCAAAGCAGGGTTTCTCTACTGAGACTTTCTTTGTCACACTGTTATCTGAGTTTTCTGAGATGCTTGCTATTCCATTCAGCTATCCAGTACATGAACATGTCACAGAGCTTGGAGGTGGTACATATCTTGGACAGAAAACCATGAGCCTACTCGGGAGAGTGGCCAGAATTCAGGAAGAAAACAGGAACTTCAGAAGATAGTGGGTGTTGCCTGTCCCTAAAGCAAACTGCAGTCCACTCATAAATTGGGCAGGATGAATGTTGGCAAACTTTCTACTAAACAGGACACATCCATTGATGCATTATCTTTTATAATGTCTACAACCACGGACACAGTGGGATACACAGGCATACAAACAATCGCCTTGTCAAATGACTTACTATAAACAGTCCACTCCAAAACAAACAAACCGCCTTTCTTACCTATTCTCAGAACATGAGACTAAACCACAAAATCACAACCACACCCACAACGACACCTCCTTTATTCAAGTAGGTCTGTGACTAATTGGAATGTACTCTGACTGATGGGCCATACTATGTTTCCTTGAAATGGCCTGTCCTTCTCAGATCTGGTCTCCTTGGCCAACACTGTGAAGTTTTCAGGAGCCAGTGGTGAGCCACTACCTGCTTTCTCAGGAAATTCCACTTTTCAGAACTCTCCTGGCATTTGGCAATCCTCACATCAGTAGGTACCAAGAAGACTTACTCTGTCCTTGGTTATTCCAAACAACTGAGCCCACTGGGAAAGAAACTGGGACTGACTCTGGGTGCCTGGCTTCCTGGATCCCAAGTTCAGAGAGATCCGTCATCAAGGAAGAGAGGTAGGTCACTTCATTCAGGAACTGAATGAGGTTACTGCCGTGGCAACCACTTTGTCCTAACAATTGCTTTCAAGGGTCCCATGAGATGGAGGCTGCCCCTACTTCCTGTGACACTTTCACAAGTTAGATTGGTATATCAACCATTGGCACCTGGGAGCAGCTCTCCACGCAGGCCTGGTTTGGTCCATCTTCTCTACATTAAGAAGAGAGAAGCTGATTCAGACACAACCCTTCATCCTGACCAGGTTGTTTGCCATGGAGGATGACTTTTGCTCTCTTAGGTCCTCCATAGCTGCTTACAACTTCTAGAGGAATCATTTCTGCATGGACCTTTGAGTTTCTCAGCATGTGGAAGATCCCCTATATTCCTGTATTGTAAGACCAACTCTATCCCTGCTCTTCTGTAAAGTAAAATTGACTGAACAGTGTATGGTTAGGTTAACTAACAGGTTCGATTTGGATTAGGAATCTTTCTGCGCGATGAATAATGGTATTGGGAAACTGCGATATTTACAAGAATATATAGGTGAAATATAAGTATGAAAACAGAAATCTAGCTAAGATATGAAGCCCAAAAGGGCATTGGACCCTTGATTGGGATACGTAGCTTTGAATTATGTTCTGCACTGATGTGTCAGGTAAATCGATATACAATGGCTTAGGTCCTTGTACCATGGATGATTAAATGTAGAAGAGAACTTCCAGTCAAAAGGGATAGTCGGTAGGATTCGGAAGATTCTCAGTAGGTTTAGAAAGAAGAGTGAGTATAGGATTTGGACCAAATGTTGTTTAGCAATAGGGTTTCCGGTAGACAGTGAATGTTAATGTCAGCACAAGTGAAGAGACTGTCACAATGATGAACTGGGGAAAATAGTTAGGAAAGCTGATATCAATAGAGACATTACGAAATCAGGCAAAGTATAAAGTGAGTGATAGGATTAGATATTTTCAACAGGGTTGAGTTTGAATATATAATCTAAGAAAGAAACAAATATGTAGTGACCAATAGGATTGACATTTGACAGCATTAGGCAACCTGGACATGGATGTTTAGTAATCCATGCTCACTTTTCATTTAATCTTTGCTACAATCTTAAGTGTGACCTTTGCTTTTTTTGTCCAGAATATTACTGTGATAAAACGTACATGTAGATCAGGTGACATGACTCTTTCTTCCACCATTTTTGGCAGCAACATATTCAAGACGTATAAATTAGTAATGGGGGTAAAAAGAGGTGTACCCTTTGTCTGTGCATATAGAGATACTGCATGAATAGACCATACTGTGAATAAATAATATATCTGGTTCTGACTTTAAATAATGGATTGAAATTATATCTGAAAAAATACAGGAAATCTTATATTGACATACAAACATTCATTCCAACCAGTGAAATATCTAATGGCCACATTAAGTTTATGGTTTATCATGAAGGGTGTGTGAGTTTTGCTTCAAAAGTGATTATGGAAATCGAAAATAATGTGTTTGGAAAGAAGTCTCATGAAAAGACCAGTCAAGAAACCTGGAGGAATACATGTTTTATGAAGCAGGAAGTGATTGTGAAACAAATGTGTATAAATTTGTGAACTTGTGGATGAAATATATATTTCCTATGATTTGTAAAAACTGAAGAAATAGTAATGTACCAGTGTTGAATGAAAATAAACGTCAGAATACACATCATGTCCCATACGAATCTACTTGATTGATGTTAATCTGGGTCAGTTACTGTACAAATATTAGGATTTGTAAGCACCATTTACTGAAGTTAGTTTTCAGAACTATGAAACAAATGTGTATTTCAGGTGGATGAATATTTCTGAGAATAATTTTGTGAAAAGTTTATTATAAATCCACATTTTTGAACATGGATGAACTTAGGGAGTGTATTTAAGAAACATATATTTCATATTTTAAAAATCAGGACAGTGTATATATATATATATATATATATATATATATATATATATATATATATTCATAATTATATATATGTGTATATACATATATATGTGTGTATATATATATATATATATATATACACACACACACACACACACACACACAAAACACACACAGAGACATTAAAATGTAGGAATATATATGCCAATCGAAGTTCATCATAAAATATAGAGCATCCACAGATGCAAAAATATTTATTTTACTGAACAAGGATTTATGTATAATGTTGTTCTACTAGAAAGCTCACCCATAGTTTGAATTTTCAGTTCCAACAGCGTTTAGAGGAGTGATCTCTTCTCACAAGTTGCATCTGCCAAGTCAGTCACCTCACAAAAATGAACGTGTGATACCAGGTAGAATTCTATATAAGCATATAAAAATAAATGTGCTGAATAGGCTACAGAGAAAGGGAGAGGAATTTACATATTTGTTAACTTTAACAACACATGGAGAACTATTTCAATTAAAAATTGACTAGATTTATAGCACCTACCATTTATCATGCAAATGGCAAGTATAACTATACCCCATGCCTCCTCTAAACTGCTTGTATTTCTATTATGTTTGGGTTGTTTTTCTCCATCATGTTTGGATTAGTAGACAGAGTATAGTAGGGTATGGGTTATTGTCAGGGATTCAGTATATTCAATGGAATATAGGAAAATGAATCGAATGTGAATAAAATAAATGCTACACAATTATCTTCCCACTCTCATCCAGAACAATGCCTTTACATTACCTTCACCCCAAGTAAGACACAATTAGAGTAGAAGAGTTTGAAAATCCGTGAATGCATATCTGGGGTGGAAACAGTACTAAGAAACAAATAAGTATTTCAGGTGGATGAATATTTCTGAGAATAATCTTGTGAAAAGTTGATTATAAATCCACAACATAAATATGAATGAATTTAGGAAGTGTGTAATAAGACACATATTTCATGTTTTCAAAAATCTTGAGAGTGTATTTATATATATATATATATATATATATATATATATATATATATACATATTTATATACACAAACAGAGAGAGACATTAAAAATTGCAATATATATGCCAAACGAAATTCACCATGAAATGTATATCATCCACAGATCCAAATATATTCATTTTACTGAACATTGATTTATGTATAATGTTGTTCAACTAGGAAGCTCACTCACATTTGAATTAAATGTTTAAGCAGCATTTAGCAGGAGTGATCTCTTCTTCCAATTTGTATCTGCCAAGTCAGCCACCTCACAAGAATGTACGTGTGGTACCAGGTAGGATTCTTTATGTGCATATAAAAATACGTGTGCTGAATAGGCTACAGAGAAAGGGGGACAGGAATTCACTTATTTGTTAACTTTGAAAACGCATGGAGAAATATTTCAACAAATAATTGACTAGATTTATAACTGCTACACTATACCATGCAAAAGGCAACTCCAACTATAAAACATACCTCCTCTAAACTGCCTGTATTTCTATTCTGTTTGTGTTATTGTTCTCCATCATATTAGGATTAGCAGTCAGAGTCTAATAGGGTATATGTTAGTTTCAGGGATTCAGCATTTCTAATGGAAAATAGGAAATTGAATCCAATGTGTATGCAAATATGTGCTACACAAAAATCTTCCCACTTTCATCCAGAACAATGCCTTGACATTACATTCTCCTCAAGTAAGACACAATTAGAGGATAAGAGTTAGAAAATCTGTGAATATATATCTGGAATGGAAATACTCAGGAGTTTACAACTTTGGAGGTGGTAGAGAAGATTCTAAAAGTAAGGGACAGGGTAAACATTCCACAAACATGCAGCTCTGCTGGCCTAAATACTTTCTGAGAAACTGCCTCTAAGGGTGGGCATTTGAAATATTTGATGTTCTGAGGAGATTTAGTTCCTTTGTAGAGAGACTATCAAAGCTGGGTCTGCATCTATGTTACTCGGAGGACATGGTTTCTTATTATCCAATGAACATGAGGCAGCAGTGCTGAATTCTCTCTTTGTAGGTAAACTAAGGACACTGGTGTCTAAGTGTCTTTCAGTGTGGACTGTGAAGCCAATTGGTCATCCTCCACTTTTCGTGGTGTTTCTCGCTGCTCCACTGGGAGTTTGGTATTTGCTTCAAGAAATACAAGGAGTTAAAATGGAACAGAGTGGTGGAGGGAGTTCTTTAAGGTGTGGTGAGTCAGGGTCTTCAGGAGAATGCACCAACCAAGGTTCTATCCCACGTAGATTGCCCCCTTGAGAATAGCAATATGATTCTGAACATTGCAGTGAATCCTCTCCATATAACAAGATGCCTTTACATATATGGGTCTGCTGGCTGCACCATGTCAGTTCCAAGCCATTTGGAAGCCAATGGCTGATCCACATGGCCACAACACAGATGTTTTATCACACAATTGCATACCACTGCTCTAGGCCAACTACTCACCAGGCTCCAACTTACTGGCATATCAGTTCTACACCATTTTCATGAAACAAAGTCAATCAAGGCAGTGTCTGGTATACTCAGGATCAGAAACAAGACATCCAAAGTTTTTCCAGTGCCAGATGAACATGAAAATATCAAAAATTTCATGGTAATTTTCTAGCCATTTTTCACGGATGAAGTTTGCGGCTCTGAGGGCTTCAATTAATTCAGGAACCATTAAATGGTGAAGAAGCTAATTTCAATGAAAGCACTGGAGCACTCTCACAGGCATGGTTTCCCTAAGGGTGGAAAAAATGTCACATGAAGCCAGGCCCATTGAGATCTACAATGTGAGGTTCATGTGTGTTTTGAACTCAAATATGGCTGCCAAGTCTTTAAGAAAAATTGTATGTAATATCCGGGCTGAAATTCCCAGTTTTCTGTGGAAATCCAACCTGGTCCTAGATCTCAGGTTCCAAGGGCGACTCTCATGTGTGGCCTCCTAAAATCCCAACACAATTCATGGCAATACTTCTCTGAGGTCAGTTAAAGAACTCAGTCTCTAAGGGGAATCACACCAGAGTTCAAGCCCCGTGGAACAGTCATCTCTTCCAACCGCCACACAAATGACCACAATTAAAACCAAAATACTCCCACATGATTCTCATCTTCTTCCATATAGACACTCCTTATAACGTCTGGCTGGAGTTTTCAATGAGGTCCACAGCCCAAGTCAGTGTCCAAATTAAGGTCCTGTTCCCCTCATTTGTCTAACATCAAGGTGGCCTGGACACACTTCCTGTAAACCAGGAGTGATCAAATAGGCCTGCCATTAATACTGCTCGACTTTTTCAATTTGAGGCCTTCTGACTCTGTGGTTTAGATTCTTTATGTGAATTTGAGTCATGAGAAAACCCAAGCCCCTGTGCAGAGATTTGAAGAACTCATTTGGCCCAAAGGATTCCTATTCTCCCTTGATGGAATTCAGGATCCTAACAGAGGAAGGTAAAAGAATTCATTCACAATGAGTGAATATTTGCCATTTTGGTTTTGGATGGACATATGGGATCTTTCTTTTGATCCATCAGGTGCTAAGAATCTAAGCCACTGCCTCACACAGGGCCAAGAGGCTGATTCAGACACATCCTTTTCCAAAGCAATTAAGCAAAGAGCCACAGGTGATGCCCATTCATTTCCATTTGAAAACTGTTTTCTTCAAGGTTCACAAAGGTGTGGCCTGAGGCAAATACCTTCCTGACACTCAGAGCATCAGAAAAATAGGTAAGCAACAGGCCCTGAGCAGGGTTTCTCTACTGAGACTTTCTTTGTCACACTGATATCTGAGTTTTCTGAGATGCTTGCTATTCCCTTCAGCTATCCATTATATGGCAATCTCAGAGAGCTTGGAGGTGGTACATATCTTGGACAGAAAACCATGAGCCTGCTCTGAAGAGTGGCAGAATTCGGGAAGAAAACAGGAACTACGGAAGATAGTAGGTGTTGCCCGTCCCTAAAGCAACCTGCAGTCCACTCATAAATTGGGCAGGATGAATGTTGGCAAGCTTTCTACTAGACAGGACACATCCATTGATGCATTATCTTTTATAATGTCTACAACCAGGGACACAGTGGGATACACAGGCATACAAACAATCGCCTTGTCAAATGACTTACTATAAACAGTCCACTCCAAAACAAACAAACCGCCTTTCTTAGCTATTCTCAGAACATGAGACTAAACCACAAAATCACAACCACACCCACAACGACACCTCCTTTATTCAAGTAGGTCTGTGACTAATTGGAATGTACTCTGACTGATGGGCCATACTATGTTTCCTTGAAATGGCCTGTCCTTCTCAGATCTGGTCTCCTTGGCCAACACTGTGAAGTTTTCAGGAGCCAGTGGTGAGCCACTACCTGCTTTCTCAGGAAATTCCCCTTTTCAGAGCTCTCCTGGCATTTGGCAATCCTCACATCAGTAGGTACCAAGGAAGACTTACTCTGTCCTTGGTTATTCCAAACAACTGAGCCCACTGGGAAAGAAACTGGGACTGACTCTGGGTGCCTGGCTTCCTGGATCCCAAGTTCAGAGAAATCCGTCATCAAGGAAGAGAGGTAGGTCACTTCATTCAGGAACTGAATGAGGTTACCGCCGTGGCAACCACTTTGTCCTAACAATTGCTTTCAAGGGTCCCATGAGATGGAGGCTGCCCCTACTTCCTGTGACACTTTCACAAGTTAGATTGGTATATCAACCATTGGCACCTGGGAACAGCTCTCCACACAGGCCTGGTTTGGTCCATCTTCTCTACATTAAGAAGAGAGAAGCTGATTCAGACACAACCCTTCATCCTGACCAGGTTGTTTGCCAAGGAGGATGACTTTTGCTCTCTTAGGTCCTCCATAGCTGCTTACAACTTCTCCAGGAATCATTTCTGCATGGACCTTTGAGTTTCTCAGCATGTGGAAGATCCCCTATATTCCTGTATTGTAAGACCAACTCTATCCCTGCTCTTCTGTAAAGTTAAATTGACTGAACAGTGTATGGTTAGGTTAACTAACAGGTTCGATTTGGATTAGGAATCTTTCTGCGCGATGAATAATGGTATTGGGAAACTGCGATATTTACAAGAATATATAGGTGAAATATAAGTATGAAAACAGAAATCTAGCTAAGATATGAAGCCCAAAAGGGCATTGGGCCCTTGATTGGGATACATAGCTTTGAATTATGTTCTGCACTGATGTGTCAGGTAAATCGATATACAATGGCTTAGGTCCTTGTACCATGGATGATTAAATGTAGAAGAGAACTTCCAGTCAAAAGGGATAGTCAGTAGGATTCGGAAGATTCTCAGTAGGTTTAGAAAGAAGAGTGAGTATAGGATTTGGACCAAATGTTGTTTAGCAATAGGGTTTCCGGTAGACAGTGAATGTTAATGTCAGCACAAGTGAAGAGACTGTCACAATGATGAACTGGGGAAAATAGTTAGGAAAGCTGATATCAATAGAGACATTACGAAATCAGGCAAAGTATAAAGTGAGTGATAGGATTAGATATTTTCAACAGGGTTGAGTTTGAATATATAATCTAAGAAAGAAACAAATATGTAGTGACCAATAGGATTGACATTTGACAGCATTAGGCAACCTGGACATGGATGTTTAGTAATCCATGCTCACTTTTCATTTAATCTTTGCTACAATCTTAAGTGTGACATTTGCTTTTTTTGTCCAGAATACTACTGTGATAAAACGTACATGTAGATCAGGTGACATGACACTTTCTTCCACCATTTCTGGCAGCAACATGTTCAAGACGTATAAATTAGTAATGGGGGTAAAAAGAGGTGTACCCTTTGTCTGTGCATATAGAGATAATGCATGAATAGACCATACTGTGAATAAATAATATATCTGGTTCTGACTTTAAATAATGGATTGAAATTATATCTGAAAAAATACAGGAAATCTTATATTGACATACAAACATTCATTCCAACCAGTTATATATCTAATGGCCACATTAAGGTTATGGTTAACATGAAGGGTGTGTGAGTTTTGCTTCAAAAGTGATTATGGAAATCGAAAATAATGTGTTTGGAAAGAAGTCTCATGAAAAGACCAGTCAAGAAACCTGGAGGAATACATGTTTCATGAAGCAGGAAGTGATTGTGAAACAAATGCGTATAAATTTGTGAACTTGTGGATGAAGTATATATTTCCTATGATTTGTAAAAACTGAAGAAATAGTAATGTACCAGTGTTGAATGAAAATAAACGTCAGAATACACATCATGTCCCATACGAATCTACTTGATTGATGTTAATCTGGGTCAGTTACTGTACAAATATTAGGATTTGTAAGCACCATTTACTGAAGTTAGTTTCCAGAACTATGAAACAAATGTGTATTTCAGATGGATGAATATTTCTGAGAATAATTTTCTGAAAAGTTTATTATAAATCCACATTTTTGAACATGGATGAACTTAGGGAGTGTATTTAAGAAACATATATTTCATATTTTAAAAATCAGGACATTGTATATATTTATATATTCATAATTATATATATATGTGTATATACATATATATGTGTATATAAATATATATATATATATATACACACAAAAAATAAACACACACACACACACATTACAATGTAGGAATATATATGCCAATCGAAGTTCATCATAAAATATATAGCATCCACAGATGCAAAAATATTTATTTTACTGAACAAGGATTTATGTATAATGTTGTTCTACTAGAAAGCTCACCCATAGTTTGAATTTTCAGTTCCAACAGCGTTTAGAGGAGTGATCTCTTCTCACAAGTTGTATCTGCCAAGTCAGTCACCTCACAAAAATGAACGTGTGATACCAGGTAGAATTCTATATAAGCATATAAAAATAAATGTGCTGAATAGGCTACAGAGAAAGGGAGAGGAATTTACATATTTGTTAACTTTAACAACACAAGGAGAACTATTTCAATTAAAAATTGACTAGATTTATAGCACCTACCATTTATCATGCAAATGGCAAGTATAACTATACCCCATGCCTCCTCTAAACTGCTTGTATTTCTATTATGTTTGGGTTGTTTTTCTCCATCATGTTTGGATTAGTAGACAGAGTATAGTAGGGTATGGGTTATTGTCAGGGATTCAGAATATTCAATGGAATATAGGAAAATGAATCGAATGTGAATAAAATATATGCTACACAATTATCTTCCCACTCTCATCCAGAACAATGCCTTTACATTACCTTCACCCCAAGTAAGACACAATTAGAGTAGAAGAGTTTGAAAATCCGTGAATGCATATCTGGGGTGGAAACAGTACTAAGAAACAAATAAGTATTTCAGGTGGATGAATATTTCTGAGAATAATCTTGTGAAAAGTTGATTATAAATCCACAACATAAATATGAATGAATTTAGGAAGTGTGTAATAAGACACATATTTCATGTTTTGAAAAATCTTGAGAGTGTATTTATATATATATATATATATATATATATATATATATATATATATATATATATACACATATTTATATACACAAACAGAGAGAGACATTAAAAATTGCAATATATATGCCAAACGAAATTCACCATGAAATGTATATCATCCACAGATCCAAATATATTCATTTTACTGAACATTGATTTATGTATAATGTTGTTCAACTAGGAAGCTCACTCACATTTGAATTAAATGTTCAAGCAGCATTTAGGAGGAGTGATCTCTTCTTCCAATTTGTATCTGCCAAGTCAGCCACCTCACAAGAATGTACGTGTGGTACCAGGTAGGATTCTATATGTGCATATAAAAATACGTGTGCTGAATAGGCTACAGAGAAAGGGGGACAGGAATTCACTTATTTGTTAACTTTGAAAACGCATGGAGAACTATTTCAACAAATAATTGACTAGATTTATAACTGCTACACTATACCATGCAAAAGGCAACTCCAACTATAAAACATACCTCCTCTAAACTGCCTGTATTTCTATTCTGTTTGTGTTATTTTTCTCCATCATATTAGGATTAGCAGTCAGAGTCTAATAGAGTATATGTTAGTTTCAGGGATTCAGCATTTCTAATGGAAAATAGGAAATTGAATCCAATGTGTATGCAAATATGTGCTACACAAAATTCTTTCCACTTTCATCCAGAACAATGCCTTGACATTACATTCTCCTCAAGTAAGACACAATTAGAGGATAAGAGTTAGAAAATCTGTGAATATATATCTGGAATGGAGAATACTCAGGAGTTTACAACTTTGGAGGTGGTAGAGAAGATTCTAAAAGTAAGGGACAGGGTAAACATTCCACAAACATGCAGCTCTGCTGGCCTACATACTTTTTGAGAAACTGTCTCTAAGGGTGGGCACTTGAAATATTTGATGTTCTGAGGAGATTTAGTTCCTTTGTAGAGAGACCATCAAAGCTGGGTCTGCATCTATGTTACTTGGAGGACATGGTTTCTTATTATCCAATGAACATGAGGCAGCAGTGCTGAATTCTCTCTTTGTAGGTAAACTATGGACACTGGGGTCTAAGTGTCTTTCAGTGTGGACTGTGAAGCCAATTGGTCATCCTCCACTTTTCGTGGTGTTTCTCGCTGCTCCACTGGGTGTTTGGTATTTGCTTCAAGAAATACAAGGAGTTAAAATGGGACAGAGTGGTGGAGGGAGTTCTTTAAGGTGTGGTGAGTCAGGGTCTTCAGGAGAATGCACCAACCAAGGTTCTATCCCACGTAGATTGCCCCCTTGAGAATAGCAATATGATTCTGAACATTGCAGTGAATCCTCTCCATATAACAAGATGCCTTTACATATATGGGTCTGCTGGCTGTACCATGTCAGTCACAAGCCATTTGGAAGCCAATGGCTGATCCACATGGCCACAACAAAGATGTTTTATCACACAATTGCATACCACTGCTCTAGGCCAACTACTCACCAGTCTCCAACTTACTGGCATATCTGTTCTACACCATTTTCATGAAACAAAGTCAATCAAGGCAGGGTCTGGTATACTCAGGATCAGAAACAGGACATCCAAAGTTTTTTCAGTGCCAGCTGAACATGAAAATATCAAAAATTTCATGGTAATTTTCTAGCCATTTTTCACGGATGAAGTTTGCGGCTCTGAGGGCTTAAATTAATTCAGGAATTATTAAATGGTGAAGAAGCTAATTTCAATGAAAGCACTGGAGCACTCTCACAGGCATGGTTTCCTTAAGGGTGGTCAAAATGTCACATGAAGCCAGGCCCATTGAGATCTACAATGTGAGGTCCATCTGTGTTTTAAACTCAAATATCCCTGCCAAGTCTTTAAGAAAAATTGTATGTAATATCCGGGCTGAAATTCCCAGTTTTCTGTGGAAATCCAACCTGGTCCTAGATCTCAGGTTCCAAGGGCGACTCTCATGTGTGGCCTCCTAAAATCCCAACACAATTCATGGCAATACTTCTCTGAGGTCAGTTAAAGAACTCAGTCTCTAAGGGGAATCACACCAGAGTTCAAGCCCCGTGGAACAGTCATCTCTTCCAACCGCCACACAAATGACCACAATTAAAACCAAAATACTCCCACATGATTCTCATCTTCTTCCATATAGACACTCCTTATAACGTCTGGCTGGAGTTTTCAATGAGGTCCACAGCCCAAGTCAGTGTCCAAATTAAGGTCCTGTTCCCCTCATTTGTCTAACATCAAGGTGGCCTGGACACACTTCCTGTAAACCAGGAGTGATCAAATAGGCCTGCCATTAATACTGCTCGACTTTTTCAATTTGAGGCCTTCTGACTCTGTGGTTTAGATTCTTTATGTGAATTTGAGTCATGAGAAAACCCAAGCCCCTGTGCAGAGATTTGAAGAACTCATTTGGCCCAAAGGATTCCTATTCTCCCTTGATGGAATTCAGGATCCTAACAGAGGAAGGTAAAAGAATTCATTCACAATGAGTGAATATTTGCCATTTTGGTTTTGGATGGACATATGGGATCTTTCTTTTGATCCATCAGGTGCTAAGAATCTAAGCCACTGCCTCACACAGGGCCAAGAGGCTGATTCAGACACATCCTTTTCCAAAGCAATTAAGCAAAGAGCCACAGGTGATGCCCATTCATTTCCATTTGAAAACTGTTTTCTTCAAGGTTCACAAAGGTGTGGCCTGAGGCAAATACCTTCCTGACACTCAGAGCATCAGAAAAATAGGTAAGCAAAAGGCCCTGAGCAGGGTTTCTCTACTGAGACTTTCTTTGTCACACTGATATCTGAGTTTTCTGAGATGCTTGCTATTCCCTTCAGCTATCCATTATATGGCAATCTCAGAGAGCTTGGAGGTGGTACATATCTTGGACAGAAAACCATGAGCCTGCTCTGAAGAGTGGCAGAATTCGGGAAGAAAACAGGAACTACGGAAGATAGTAGGTGTTGCCCGTCCCTAAAGCAACCTGCAGTCCACTCATAAATTGGGCAGGATGAATGTTGGCAAGCTTTCTACTAGACAGGACACATCCATTGATGCATTATCTTTTATAATGTCTACAACCAGGGACACAGTGGGATACACAGGCATACAAACAATCGCCTTGTCAAATGACTTACTATAAACAGTCCACTCCAAAACAAACAAACCGCCTTTCTTAGCTATTCTCAGAACATGAGACTAAACCACAAAATCACAACCACACCCACAACGACACCTCCTTTATTCAAGTAGGTCTGTGACTAATTGGAATGTACTCTGACTGATGGGCCATACTATGTTTCCTTGAAATGGCCTGTCCTTCTCAGATCTGGTCTCCTTGGCCAACACTGTGAAGTTTTCAGGAGCCAGTGGTGAGCCACTACCTGCTTTCTCAGGAAATTCCCCTTTTCAGAGCTCTCCTGGCATTTGGCAATCCTCACATCAGTAGGTACCAAGGAAGACTTACTCTGTCCTTGGTTATTCCAAACAACTGAGCCCACTGGGAAAGAAACTGGGACTGACTCTGGGTGCCTGGCTTCCTGGATCCCAAGTTCAGAGAAATCCGTCATCAAGGAAGAGAGGTAGGTCACTTCATTCAGGAACTGAATGAGGTTACCGCCGTGGCAACCACTTTGTCCTAACAATTGCTTTCAAGGGTCCCATGAGATGGAGGCTGCCCCTACTTCCTGTGACACTTTCACAAGTTAGATTGGTATATCAACCATTGGCACCTGGGAACAGCTCTCCACACAGGCCTTGTTTGGTCCATCTTCTCTACATTAAGAAGAGAGAAGCTGATTCAGACACAACCCTTCATCCTGACCAGGTTGTTTGCCATTGAGGATGACTTTTGGTCTCTTATTTCCTCCATAGCTGCTTACAACTTCTCCAGGAATCATTTCTGCATGGACCTTTGAGTTTCTCAGCATGTGGAAGATCCCCTATATTCCTGTATTGTAAGACCAACTCTATCGCTGATCTTTTGTAAAGTTAAATTGACTGAACAGTGTATGGTTAGGTTAACTAACAGGTTCGATTTGGATTAGGAATCTTTCTGCGCGATGAATAATGGTATTGGGAAACTGCGATATTTACAAGAATATATAGGTGAAATATAAGTATGAAAACAGAAATCTAGCTAAGATATGAAGCCCAAAAGGGCATTGGACCCTTGATTGGGATACGTAGCTTTGAATTATGTTCTGCACTGATGTGTCAGGTAAATCGATATACAATGGCTTAGGTCCTTGTACCATGGATGATTAAATGTAGAAGAGAACTTCCAGTCAAAAGGGATAGTCGGTAGGATTCGGAAGATTCTCAGTAGGTTTAGAAAGAAGAGTGAGTATAGGATTTGGACCAAATGTTGTTTAGCAATAGGGTTTCCGGTAGACAGTGAATGTTAATGTCAGCACAAGTGAAGAGACTGTCACAATGATGAACTGGGGAAAATAGTTAGGAAAGCTGATATCAATAGAGACATTACGAAATCAGGCAAAGTATAAAGTGAGTGATAGGATTAGATATTTTCAACAGGGTTGAGTTTGAATATATAATCTAAGAAAGAAACAAATATGTAGTGACCAATAGGATTGACATTTGACAGCATTAGGCAACCTGGACATGGATGTTTAGTAATCCATGCTCACTTTTCATTTAGTCTTTGCTACAATCTTAAGTGTGACCTTTGCTTTTTTTGTCCAGAATATTACTGTGATAAAACGTACATGTAGATCAGGTGACATGACTCTTTCTTCCACCATTTCTGGCAGCAACATATTCAAGACGTATAAATTAGTAATGGGGGTAAAAAGAGGTGTACCCTTCGTCTGTGCATATAGAGATACTGCATGAATAGACCATACTGTGAATAAATAATATATCTGGTTCTGACTTTAAATAATGGATTGAAATTATATCTGAAAAAATACAGGAAATCTTATATTGACATACAAACATTCATTCCAACCAGTGAAATATCTAATGGCCACATTAAGTTTATGGTTTATCATGAAGGGTGTGTGAGTTTTGCTTCAAAAGTGATTATGGAAATCGAAAATAATGTGTTTGGAAAAAAGTCTCATGAAAAGACCAGTCAAGAAACCTGGAGGAATACATGTTTTATGAAGCAGGAAGTGATTGTGAAACAAATGCGTATAAATTTGTGAACTTGTGGATGAAATATATATTTCCTATGATTTTTAAAAACTGAAGAAATAGTAATGTACCAGTGTTGAATGAAAATAAACGTCAGAATACACATCATGTCCCATACGAATCTACTTGATTGATGTTAATCTGGGTCAGTTACTGTACAAATATTAGGATTTGTAAGCACCATTTACTGAAGTTAGTTTTCAGAACTATGAAACAAATGTGTATTTCAGGTGGATGAATATTTCTGAGAATAATTTTGTGAAAAGTTTATTATAAATCCACATTTTTGAACATGGATGAACTTAGGGAGTGTATTTAAGATACATATATTTCATATTTTAAAAATCAGGACAGTGTATATATACATATATATATATATATATATATATATATATATATATATATATATATATATTCATAATTATATATATGTGTATATATATACACATATAATTATATATATGTATACACACACACACACACACACACACACACAAAACACACACACAGACATTAAAATGTAGGAATATATATGCCAATCGAAGTTCATCATAAAATATAGAGCATCCACAGATGCAAAAATATTTATTTTACTGAACAAGGATTTATGTATAATGTTGTTCTACTAGAAAGCTCACCCATAGTTTGAATTTTCAGTTCCAACAGCGTTTAGAGGAGTGATCTCTTCTCACAAGTTGTATCTGCCAAGTCAGTCACCTCACAAAAATGAACGTGTGATACCAGGTATTCTATATAAGCATATAAAAATACATGTGCTGAATAGGCTACAGAGAAAGGCAGAGAGGAATTTACATATTTGTTAACTATAACAACACATGGAGAACTATTTCAATTAAAAATTGACTAGATTTATAACACCTACCATTTATCATGCAAATGGCAAGTCCAACTATACCCCATGCCTCCTCTGAACTGCTTGTATTTCTATTCTGTTTGGGTTGTTTTTCTCCATCATATTTGGATTAGTAGACAAAGTATAGTAGGGTATGGGTTATTGTCAGGGATTCAGTATTTTCAATGGAATATAGGAAAATGAATCCAACGTGTATAAAATATGTGCTACACAATTATCTTCCCACTCTCATCCAGAACAATGCCTTTACATTACCTTCACCCCAAGTAAGACACAATTAGAGTAGAAGAGTTTGAAAATCCGTGAATGCATATCTGGGGTGGAAACAGTAAAAAGAAACAAATACGTATTTCAGGTGGATGAATATTTCTGAGAATAATCTTGTGAAAAGTTGATTATAAATCCACAACATAAATATGAATGAATTTAGGAAGTGTGTAATAAGACACATATTTCATGTTTTGAAAAATCTTGAGAGTGTATATATATATATATATATATATATATATATATATATATTTATATACACAAACAGAGAGAGACATTAAAAATTGCAATATATATGCCAAACGAAATTCACCATGAAATGTATATCATCCACAGATCCAAATATATTCATTTTACTGAACATGGATTTATGTATAATGTTGTTCAACTAGGAAGCTCACTCACATTTGAATTATCAGTTCAAGCAGCGTTTAGGAGGAGTGATCTCTTCTTCCAATTTGTATCTGCCACGTCAGCCACCTCACAAGAATGTATGTTTGGTACCAGGTAGGATTCTATATGTGCATATAAAAATACGTGTGCTGAATAGGCTACAGAGAAAGGGGGACAGGAATTCACTTATTTGTTAACTTTAAAAACGCATGGAGAACTATTTCAACAAACAATTGACTAGATTTATAACTGCTACACTATACCATGCAAAAGGCAACTCCAACTATAAAACATACCTCCTCTAAACTGCTTGTATTTCTATTCTGTTTGTGTTATTTTTCTCCATCATATTAGGATTAGTAGTCAGAGTCTAATAGGGTATATGTTAGTTTCAGGGATTCAGCATTTCTAATGGAAAATAGGAAATTGAATCCAATGTGTATGCAAATATGTGCTACACAAAAATCTTCCCACTTTCATCCAGAACAATGCCTTGACATTACATTCTTCTCAAGTAAGACACAATTAGAGGATAAGAGCTAGAAAATCTGTGAATATATCTGGAATGGAGAATACTCAGGAGTTTACAACTTTGGAGGTGGTAGAGAAGATTCTAAAAGTAAGGGACAGGGTAAACATTCCACAAACATGCAGCTCTGCTGGCCTAAATGCTTTTTGAGAAACTGCCTCTAAGGGTGGGCACTTGAAATATTTGATGTTCTGAGGAGATTTAGTTCCTTTGTAGAGAGACCATCAAAGCTGGGTCTGCATCTATGTTACTTGGAGGACATGGTTTCTTATTATCCAATGAACATGAGGCAGCGGTGCTGAATTCTCTCTTTGTAGGTAAACTATGGACACTGGGGTCTAAGTGTCTTTCAGTGTGGACTGTGGAGCCAATTGGTCATCCTCCAATTTTCGTGGTGTTTCTCGCTGCTCCGCTGGGAGTATGGTATTTACTTCAAGAAATACAAGGAGTTAAAATGGGACAGAGTGGTGGAGGGAGTTCTTTAAGGTGTGGTGAGTCAGGGTCTTCAGGAGAATGCACCAACCCAGGTTCTATCCCACGTAGATTGCCCCCTTGAGAATAGCAATATGATTCTGAACATTGCAGTGAATCCTCTCCATATAACAAGATGCCTTTACATATATGGGTCTGCTGGCTGCACCATGTCAGTCACAAGCCATTTGGAAGCCAATGGCTGATCCACATGGACGCAACACAGATGTTTTATCACACAATTGCATACCACTGCTCTAGGCCAACTACTCACCAGGCTCCAACTTACTGGCATATCTGTTCTACACCATTTGTATGAAACAAAGTCAATCAAGGCAGTGTCTGGTATACTCAGGATCAGAAACAGGACATCCAAAGTTTTTTCAGTGCCAGCTGAACATGAAAATATCAAAAATTTCATGGTAATTTTCTAGCCATTTTTCACGGATGAAGTTTGCGGCTCTGAGGGCTTCAATTAATTCAGGAACCATTAAATGGTGAAGAAGCTAATTTCAATGAAAGCACTGGAGCACTCTCACAGGCATGGTTTCCCTAAGGGTGGCCAAAATGTCACATGAAGCCAGGCCCATTGAGATCTACAATGTGAGGTCCATGTGTGTTTTAAACTCAAATATGGCTGCCAAGTCTTTAAGAAAAATTGTATGTAATATCCGGGCTGAAATTCCCAGTGTTCTGTGGAAATCCAACCTGGTCCTAGATCTCAGGTTCTAAGGGCGACTCTCATGTGTGGCCTGCTAAAATCCCAACACAATTCATGGCAATACTTCTCTGAGGTCAGTTAAAGAACTCAGTCTTTAAGGGGAATCACACCAGAGTTCAAGCCCAGTGGAACAGTCATCTTTTCCAACCGCCACACAAATGACCACAATTAAAACCAAAACACTCCCACATGGACCTCATCTTCTTCCATATAGACACTCCTTATAACGTCTGGCTGGAGTTTTCAATGAGGTCCACAGCCCAAGTCAGTGTCCAAATTAAGGTCCTGTTCCCCTCATTTGTCTAACATCAAGGTGGCCTGGACACACTTCCTGTAAACCAGGAGTGATCAAATAGGCCTGCCATTAATACTGCTCGGTTTTTCAATTTGAGGCCTTCTGACTCTGTGGTTTAGATTCTTTATGTGAATTTGAGTCATGAGAAATACCAAGCCCCTCTTCAGAGATTTGAAGAACTCATTTGGCCCAAAGGATTCCTATTCTCCCTTGATGGAATTCAGGATCCTAACAGAGGAAGGTAAAAGAATTCATTCACAAGGAGTGAATATTTGAAATTTTGGTTTTGGATGCACACATGGGACCTTTCTTTTGATCCATCAGGTGCTGAGAATCTAAGCCACAGCCTCACACAGGGCCAAGAGGCTGATTCAGACACATCTTTTTTCAAGCAATTAAGCAAAGAGCCACAGGTGATGCCCTTCATTTTCTTTTGAAAAAATGTTTTCCTCAGGCTTCCCAAAGGGGTGGCCAGAGGCAAAGACATCCTGAGATTCAGGGCAACAGAACAATAGGTTAGCAAAAGAGCCAAAGCAGGGTTTCTCCACTGAGACTTTTCTGGTCACACTGATATCTGAGTTTTCTGAGATGTTGGCCATTCCCTTCAGATATCCAGTACATGGCCATGTGACAGAGATTGGAGGTGGTACATATCTTGAACACAAACCCAAGAGCCTATTCTGAAGGGTTGTCAGAATTCAGAAAGAAAACAGGGACTTAAAAAGGTAGTAGGTGTTGCCTATCGATATGGAAACCACGCTCCATTCATTAAATGGGCAGGATGAATACTGGGAAGCTTTCTACTAAAGAGGACACATGCATTGATGCATTCTCTTTTATAATGTATACAACCACGGACACAGTGGGATACACAGAAATAGAAACACTCACCATGTAAAACGACTTACTAGAAACAGTTCACTCCAAACCAAAGAAACCTCCTTTTCTACCTATTCTCAGAACAGAGACAAAACCACACACCTACACTCAAAAAGACACCTCCTTCCCCAAAGTAGGGCTGTGATTATCCGGAGTGCCCTCTGACAGGTTTGCCATACTATGTTCCCCGTTAATGGTCTGTCCTGTCTCAGATCTGCTCTCCTTGTCCAACTCTGTGAAGCAGTCAGGAGCCAGGGGTGAGCCACTACATACTTAGTCAGGAAAGGCCCGTGTTCAGATCTTTCCTGGCATTTGGCCATCCTCACATCAGTCAGTACCAAGAAGACTGACTCTGTCCTTGGTGATTCCAAACAAATGAGACCACTTGGACTGGGACTGGGACTGGCTCTGGTGCTTGGTTTCCTTGTCCCAAGTTCAGAAAGTTCCATCAACAAGGAAGTGAGGTAGGTCACTTCCTTTAAGAACTGAATGAGGTCACTGCCTTGGCAATCACTTTGTCCTAACAGTTGCTTCCAAGGGTCCCATGAGATGGAGGCTGCCCCTACTTCCTTTGGCACTTTCACAACTTAGAATGGTATATCAACCTTAGGCACCCGAGAACAGCTCTCCACACAAGCCTGGTTTGGTCCATCTTCTCTACAGTAAGAAGATAGAGGCTGATTCAGACAAAACCCTTCATCCTGACCAGGTTGTTTGCCATGGAAAATGACTTTTTGTATCTCAGGTCCTTCATTGCTGCCTACATCTTCTCCAGGGATCATTTCTGCATGGACCTTTGAGGTTCTTAACAGGTGGAGCATCCCCTACATTCCTGTATTGTAAGAACAATCTGTCTCTGCTCTTCTGTAAAGTTAGATTGAGTGAACAGTATATGGTTAGGGTTAATTTCATGTTCGATTTGGGTTAGGAATCATTCTGCTGGATGAATAATGGTATTGGGAACCTGTGATATTTATAAGAATATCATGGTTAAATATATGTATGAAAACAGAAATTAAAGTAAGATTTGAATCCCAGAAGGGCTTTGGGCAGTTGATTGGGATATTTAGCTTTGAATTGTGCACATATGTCTCAAATAAATCGATATACAATGGCAGAGGAACTTGAACCTTGGATGATTGAATGCTGAAGAGAACATCCAGTCAAAAGGGATTGTCGGTAGGATTAAGAAGATAGTCGTTATGTTTAGCAAGTAGAGTTAGTAGAGGTATATCTAACAAAAGTTCTTTAGCAATTTTTTTTCGGGCAGTGAGTGAATATAAATGTCAGCACATATGAAGAAATCAGACACAATGATGAAATGGGGAAAATTTGTAGAAAAGCAGATATCAATAGAGACATTAGGAAATCAGGCAAAGTATAAAGTGAGTGATAGGATAAGACATTTTCAACAGGGTTGAGATTGAATATCTAATCTTAGGAAGAAACAAATATGTAGGTCACCAATAGGATTGACATTTGAGAGCATTAGGCAACATGGACATGGATGTTGTTAGTAATCCATGTTCACTTTCCATTTAGACTTTGGTACAATCCTAAGTGGGACCTTTGCATTTTGTTTCCAGAATATTACTGTGATAAAATGTGTATGTAGATCAGATGACATGATTATTTCTTCCACCATTTCTAGGAGCAGTATTTTGAAGACGTATAAATTAGCATTGGGGGTAAAAAGAGGTGTACCCTGTTTCTATGAATATACAGATAATGCATGAATAGACCTTAATTTCAATAAATAATATAACTTGTTCCACTTTAAGTAATGGATTGAATTGATATCTGAAAATATATAAGAAATCTTATATTGATATGCAATCATTCATGACAACCAGTTATACACCTAATGTTAATATTAGGTTACGGTTTATCATGAAGTTTGTGTGAGTTTTGCTTCAAAAGTGATTATGGAAATCGAAAATAATGTGTTTGGAAAGAAGTCTCATGAAAAGGCCAGTCAAGGAACACCGAGGAATTCATGAGTTCTGAAGAAGGAAGTGATTGAAATTGAAAAAAATGACGATAAATTTGATTACTTGTGGATGAAATATTATAATATGATGTGAATAAACTGAAGAAATAGTAATGTACCAGTGTTGAATAAAAATGAACATCAAAATACACATCATGTCCCACAGGAATCTACTCGCATTGATGTTAAACTGTGTCAGTTACTGTAGAAATATTAGGATTTCTTTGCACCATTCACCAAAGTTAGTTTTCTTTTTTTTTTTAATTTTTATTTATGCTTGTTCAAAACATTACATAGTTCTTGATATATCATATTCCACACTGTGATTCAAGTAGGTAATGAACTCCCATTTTTACCCCGTAAACAGATTGCAGAATCACATCAGTTACACATCCATTGATTTACATATTGCCATACTAGTGTCTGTCGTATTCTGCTGCCTTTCCTAACCTCTACTATCCCCCTCCCCTTACCTCCCCTCCCCTCTTCTCTCTCTACCTCTTTACTGTAATTCATTTCTCCCCCTTGTATAATTTTTTCCTTTCCCTCACCTCCTCTTGTATGTAATTTATATAACCCTGAGGGTCTCCTTTTATTTCCATGCAATTTCCCTTCTCTCTCCCTTTCCCTTCCTCCTCTCATCCCTGTTTAATGTTAATTTTCTTCTCATTCTATTCGTCCCTACTCTGTTCTTAGTTACTCTCTTTATATCAATAAAGACATTTGGCATTTGGTTTTACGGATTGGCTATCTTCACTTAGCATAATCTGCTCTAATGCCATCCATTTCTCTGCAAATTATATCATTTTGTCATTTTTTTAATGCAGAGTAATATTCCATTGTGTATAAATGCCACATTTTTTATCCATTCATCTATGGAAGTGCATCTAGGTTGATTCCACAGTCTTGCTATTGTAAATTGTGCTGCTATGAACATCAATGTAGCAGTGTCCCTGTAGTATTTTTTTTAGGTCTTTAGGGAATAGACTGAGAAGGAGAATACCTGGGTCAAATGGTGGTTCCATTCCCAGTTCTACAAAAAATCTCCATACTGCTTTCCAATTTGGCTGCACCAATTTGCAGTCCCACCAGCAATGTACAAGTTTACCCTTTTCTCCACATCCTCACCAGCACTTGTTGTTGTTTGAGTTCATAATAAATATCTGGAATGGAAAATGCTCAGGAGTTCACAACCTTGAAGGTGGTAGAGGAGTTTCCAAAAGTAAGGGACAGGGTAAATACCACAAACATGGAGCTGTGTCGGCCTTAAGACTTCTTGAGAAAATGCCTCTGAGGTTGGGCACTTGAAATATATGTTGTTGTCAGGAGCTTTAGCTTCCTTTGTAGTGAGACCATCAAAGCTGAGTCTGCATCTATGTGACCTGAAGAACATGGTTTTTTATTTTCCTATAAACACGAGGCAGCAGTGCTGAATTCTCTCTTTGTAGGCAAACTGGGGCTACTGGGGGCTAAGTGTCTCCCCGTGTGGACTGTGAAGCCATTTGATCATCCTTCACATTTCGTCATGTTATTTGATGCTGCACTGAAAGTTTGGTATTTACTTTATGAAATAAAGGAGTTTAACTGTGATACAGTGCTGCAGGGAGTTCTGTCACGTGTTGTGGTCAGGATCGGCAGGAGAATGTACCAAGCAGGCTTCTATCACACATAGTTGCCCCCTTGACCATAGCAATATGATTCTGAACATTGCCCTGAAACCTCTCCATTCAACAAGATGCCTTTACATCCAAAGGTCTGCTAGCTGCACATGTCAGTCACAAACCATTTCTAAGCCAATGGCAGATCCACGTGGCCGCACCACAGATGTTTTTTCACACACCTACACTCTACTGCTCTTGGCCCACTACTCAGCAGGCTCCAACTTACTGGCATCTATTTTCTACACCATTATCATGAAACTCAGTCAAACCAGACACTGTCTTGTATACTCATGATAAGCACCAGGACATCAAATGGTTTTCCAGTGCCAGCTGGTCATGGAAATTTCAAAAATTTCATGGTATTTTCTAGCCATTTTTCAAGGATGAAGTTGGAGGAACTGTGGGTTTCAATTCATTCAGGAACCATTAAATGTTGAGGAAGCTCATTTCAATGGAAGCTCTAGAGAATTCTCACAGGCAAGTCTTCCGAAAGACTGGCCCAATGTCACATAAAGCCAGCCACATTGAGGTCTACAATGTGAGGTCCATGTGTGTTTTGACTCTCAACTATTGCTTCCAAGTCTTTCAGAATATAATCAAGTGATATCCTCGCTGAGATTCCCAGTGCTCTGTGAAAAGCCACCCTGGGCCTAGATCTCAGTTTCCAAGGGTGACTCTCATGTGTGGCCTCCGAAAATCCCAACACAATTCATGGCAATACTTCTCTAAGGTCAGTTCCAGAACTCAGTCTCCAAGGGGAATCCCACAAGAGTTGAAACCCAGGTGGACACAGTCATCTTTTCCAACTGCCACACAAATGACCACAATTGAAACCAAAACACTCCCACATGGCCCTCATGTTTTTCCATATAGACACTCATCATAACCTCTCGCTGGAGGTTTCCATGAGGGGCGCAGACCAAGACACTGTCCAAAATAAGCTCCCTTGCCCCTAATTTGCCGAAAGTCAGGGTGGCCTACACACCCTTCCTGTGAACCAGAACTGATCAAATAGGGATGTAGTTAATACTGTTCTGCTTTTCCAATTTGAGGCCTACTGACTGTCAGGTATAGATTCTTTATGTGATTTGGAGTCATCAGAAAACCCAAGCACTTCTGCAGGGGTTCAAAGAACTCATTTTAATAAAAGGATCCTGATTCTTACTTGATGAAGGTCAGGAATCTAATAGAGGAAGGCAAGAGACTCATTTGCCATTTTTGTTTTGAATGCACACATGGAATCTATCTTTAGATGCATCAGGTGCTGAGAATCTAAGCCACAACCTCACACAGAACCAAGAGGCTGATTCAGACACATCCTTTTACAAAGCAATTAAGCAAAGAGCAACAGGTGATGCCCATTCATTTTCATTTGAAAACTGTTTTCTTCAGGCTTCACAAAGGGGTGGCCAGAGGCAAAGACCTTCCTGACATTTAGGGCAACAGAAAAACAGGTAAGCAAAAGACCCAAAGCAGGGTTTCTCCACTGAGACTTTCCTGGTCACACTGATATCTGAGTTTTCTTAGATGCTCCCCATTCACTTCAGCTATCAAATACATGGTCATGTCACAGAGCTTGGAGGTTGTATATATCTTGGACACAAAACCATGAGCCTATTCTGGAGAGTGGCCAGAATTCAGGAAGAAAACAGGATCTTAGGAAGATAGTAGGTTTTGCCCATCCAGAAGGCAAGCCGCGGTCCATTCATCAATTGGGCAGGATGAATGCCAGGAAGCTTTCTACTAGACAGGACACATCCATTAATTCATTCTCTTTTCTAATGTCTACAACCACAGACACAGTGGGATACACAGACATAGAAACACTCACATGTCAAACGACTTACTAGAAACAGTGCAATCCAAACCAAACAAACCGCATTTTCTACCTATTCTCAGAACATGTGACAAAACCACAAAACCACAACCACTCCCACAAAGGCACCTCCTTCCCCCAAGTAGGTCTGTGACTATCCAGAGTGTCCTCTGACTGGTGGGCCATACAATGTTCTCCCGAAATGTCCTGTCCTGACTCAGATCTGGTCTCCTTGGCCAACTCTGTGAAGTTGTCAGGAGCCAGCGGTGAGCCACTACCTGCTTTCTCAGAAAAGGTCTCTCTTCAGAGCTCTCCTGGCCTTTGGCCATCCTAACATAGGTAGGTACCAAGGAAGACTGACCCTGTCCTTGGTAAAACCGAACAAGTGAGCCCACTGGGACTGGGACTGGGACTGGCTCTGGGTGCCTGTCTTCATGGATCCCAAGTTCAGAGAATTCCTTCACCAAGGAAGTGACGTAGGTCACTTCCTTCAGGAACTGAATCAGGTTACTGCCTTGGCAACCAATTTGTCCTAACAGTTGCTTCCAAGAGTCCAATGAGTTGGAGGCTGCCCCTACTTCCAGTGAAACTTTCAGAATTTTGCATTGTATATCAACCATAGGCACCCAAAAAAAGCTCTCCAGATAGGCCTGGTTTGGTCCATCTTCTATACATTAAGAAAAGAAATATTGATTCAGACACATTCCTTCATGCTAACCAGGTTGTTTGTCATGGAAGATGACTTTTGCTCTCTGACATCATTCATAGCTGCCTACATTTAATCCTGGGATCATTTCTTTAATGACTTTGGAGGTTCTCAGCAAGTGGAAGATCCCCTAATTTCTGTATTGAAGGACCAACTCTGTCCCTGCTCTTCAGTAAAGTTAGATTGAGAGAACAGTGTATGGTCAGGGTTAATAACATGTTCCATTTGGGTTAGGAATCATTCTGCGGGATGAATTATGGTATTGGGAACGTGTGATATTTATAAGAATATAAGTGAATTATAAGTATGAAAACAGACATCTAGGTAATATTTGAAGCACAGAATTGCATTGGACCCTTAGCTGGGATTCTTAGCTTTGAATTATATTCTGCACAGATGTCTCAGATAAATCGATATACAATGGCATAATTACTTGTACCTTGGTTTATTGAATGTTGAAGAGAACATCCAGTCAAAAAGGGATAATTTGTAGGATTAGTAAGATAGTTGGTAGGTTTTGAAAGAAGAGTGAGTATAGGATTTGGATAAAAAGATCTTTAGCTGTAGGGTTTCGGATAGAGTGAATGTAATTGTCAGCACATGTGGAGAGTCTGTCAAAAGGATGAACTGGGGAAAAAAGTAGGAATGCAGATATCAATTGACATTAGGATATCAGGCAAAGTATAAAGTGAGTGATAGAATTATACATTTTCAACAGGCTTGAGTTTGAATATATAATCTTAGGAAGAAACAAACATGTAGTCACCAATAGGATGAAATTTGAGAGCATTAGGCAACATGGACATGGATGTTTTCCGTAATCCATGCTCACTTTTCATTTAGGCTTTGGTACAAACATAAGTTTGACCTCTTCTTTCTGTGTGCAGAATACTACTGTGGTAAAATGTATATGTAGATCAGGTGACATGAGTATTTCTTCCACCATTTCTGGGAGCAATATTTTGAAGACGTATAAATTATTTTTGGAGGTAAAAATGGTGTACACTGTGTCTATAATTATAGAAATAATGCATGAATAGACCATACTGTAAATAAATATTATAACTGGTTCTAACTTTAAATAATGGATTGAATTGATATCTGAAAATATACAGAAAATCTTACATTGATATACAATCCTTCATTCCAACCAGTAATATATCTAATGGTTATATCAGCATTATGGTTTTTCATGAAGAATGTGTGAGTTTTGCTTCAAAAGTGATTATGGAAATCGGAAATAATGTGTTTGGAAAGAAGTCTCATGAAAAGACCAGTCAAGAAACCTGGAGGAATACATGTGTTTTGAAGCAGAAAGTGATTGAAAGTGAAACAAATGCCTATATATTTGTGAACTTGTGGATCAAATATATATCCTATGATGTGCATAAACTGAAGAAATAGTAATGTACCACTGTTACATAAAAATGAACGTCAAAATACACATCATGTCCTCTCCCACAGGAATCTACTTGCATTGATGTTAAACTGGGTCAGTTATTGTAGAAATATTAGGGTAATGCCGCAGTCTTGCTGGGCACAATCAGGAGCCACTTGCCAAAAGAAACGAACTTTATTTTTAGAACCACACACACCAAACAAAACAGCCTCTCAGGAAAAACCTTCAGAGCCCCAACTGCCACCACTGGCTTCCCAAAACCTCTCCCTCCCACATGAGCCTCTCTCTGCCTCCCAGAATCCTCCTGCTCTTGAGGCCGATTGGCTGGGTCATGTGGGCAAAGTCAAAAAAAAGTCCCCCAATGAGCAGTTTTGTGCTCTGAAAGGGCAGGGAACCAGCCCATTGAGCATCACCGCAGAGGAGCCAATCAGCTAGTTGTTGCTGGGGCCGCTGTGAGCCAATCATCAGCCGGCAGCTGGAAGTTTGCTGGCAGCAGGAATTTTGCTGGGGCTCCTTCGGCTGTGGCTCTCAACATCTTCCCCTCTCTGTTTAAACAACACGCATGTGGCTTAGGGACCGTGCCTGCCTTAGGTTGTCCAATAGTACATATGGTCTTTACCCGTTAAGTTGGTACCATTGCAATTGGATCTTACCCGTCACTGACTACCCGTCCAGTATAGAGCCACACCTGTGGAGAGGTCTTTGTACCAGCGGGGGTGGGTGAGGTTCTTTGCCTCACCTCTGTTGGCCCCCCCAAATTTTAGCTGGACGATCATGACACGCAGAAGGGAGGAAGATACACCAAGCCAATTGACGGCTCCTTTTGGAAAAATTGTACCACCGATGACATCATCAGCAAATATACCCCAACACTACGACAAGTCGCTGCACCAACAGATAGTTCACAATGCATTTAGGTGAGTTCACATGTGTCCAGGCAAGTTCTGCAAGCAGTACTGGGATGGCTATTGCAGAAGCTGTAGATTGGAATTATCTTTGATTTCACCTGCACTGGGATGAAGATAGGAACTCTGGCAATAATGTCTAAAGAAAAAAATTATGTAACATTCCAGAAGGCACTAAAACCAAAAAAATAAACATATGTAACATTCCAGAAGGCACATCAAAAACCAAAATGGCCCAAAAAGCATTCATTGAGGATGAAGTCTCTCACCTTCCTCTGTAAAGTTCCTGACCTCCATAAATTGAGAATAGGGATTTATTGGGTCAAATGAGTTCTTCAAAACCCTGCAGAGGGTAGCCAATGGGTTATTGGGTTTTTTCATTACTCCAATTCACATCAAGAATCTATACTCCACAGACAGTAGGCCTCAAATTAGAGAAGCAGAGCAGTACTAAAGTCAGGGTTATTTGATCACTCCTGGTTCACAGAATGGGTCTCCAGGCCACCTTGACTTTAGGCAAATGAGAGGAAAGGGATATTATTTTGGACACTGTCTTGGGCTGTGCCCCTCAAGGAAACGTCAAGCCAGAGGTTATGATGAGCGTCTATATGGAAGAAGATGAGGGCCATTTGGGAGTTTTTTGGTTTTCCTTGTGGTCATTTATGTGGCAGTCGGAAGAGATGACTGGGTCCACCAGGGCTTGAACTCTGGTGTGATTCCCCTTAGAGACTGAGTTCTGGAACTTACCTCAGAGAAGTATTGCCATGATTTGTGTTGGGATTTTAGGCGGCCACCCATGAGAGTCGCCCGTTGAAACTGAGATCTAGGCCCCGGGTGGCTTTCCACAGAGCACTGGGAATCTCAGACAGAATATCATAGATATTATTTTGAAATACTTGCCAGACATAGTTGAGAGTCAAAACACACATGGACTTCACATTTTAGACCTCAATTGGCCTGGCTTCATGTGACTATTTGGCCACTCTTTGGAAAGCCTTGCCTGTGAGAGTTCTCCAGAACTTTCCTTGAAATGAGCTTCCTCAACATTGAATAATTCCTGAAAGAATTGAAACAAATAATGCCTCCAACTTCATCCTTGTAAAATGGCTAGATAAATACCATGAAATTTTTGAAATTCGCATGATGAGGTGGCACTGGAGAACCTTTGATGTTCTGTTGCTCATCATTAGTGTACCAGACAGTGCCTTGATTGATTGGGTATAATGAAAGTGGTGTAGAACAGAGATGCCGGTTAGATGGAGACTGCGGAGTATTTGGCCCAGAGCTGTGGTGTGCAGGTGTGTGATAAAATATTTATGGTGGTGCCATGTGGATCTGCCATTGATTTCCAAATGGCTTTTAGCTGACATGGTGCACCCAGCAGACCCTTATATGCAAAGGCATCTTGTTATATGGAGAGGTTTCAGGGCAATGTTCAGAATCAGGTTGCTATGGTCAAGGGGGCAAGCTATGTGGGATAGAAGCCGATTGGTGCGTTCTCCTGGAGACTCTGACCCACCACATGTCACAGAACTCCCTCCAACACTATGTCCCAGTTGAACTCCTTGTATTTCTTGAAGCAAATACCAAACTCCCAGTTCAGCACCAAGAAACACCATGAAAATTGAAGGATGACTAAATGGCTTCATCGTCCACACGGTTAGACACTTTGGCCCAGTGGCCTCTGTTTACCTACAAAGAGAAAAATCAGCACTGCTGCCTCAGGTTCATTGGAAAATAAGAAACCATGTTCTCCAGGTCACATAGATTCAGACCCAGCTTTGATGGTTTCACTACAAATGAAGACAAAGCAACTGACAACAACATATATTTCAAGTGCCACACCTCAGAGGCAGTTTCTCCAGAAGTCTTATTTCCAGCAGACCTCCATGGTTGTGGTGTGTTTACACAGTTCCTTACTTCTGGAAACTCCTCTACCTGCTCCCAGGTTGAGAACTCCTGAGAATTTTCCATTCCAGATATGTATTCACAGATTTTCTTACTCTTCTCCTCTAATTGTGTCTCACTTGGGGCAAAGGTAATGTCAAGGCATTGTTCTAGGTGAGACTGGGAAGATTATTGTGTAGCACATATTTGCATACACATTGGATACCTTATCCTATTTTCCATTTGAAATACTGAATTCCTGACACTAACCCATACCCTACTAGACTCTGACTACTTATCCTAAAATGATGGAGAAAAAGAAACCTAACAGAATAGAAATACAGGCCTTTTGTAGGAGGCATGGTGTATACTTGGATTTTCCTTCTCTTTTATCAAGGATATGTGTTATGAATCTAGACAACTTTTCATTGTAATATTTCTCCATAAGTTTTCAAAGTTAACACATATGTAAATTCCTGTCTCCTTTTCTCTGTAGCCTCTTTAGAACATGTATATTTTTATGCATATATAGACTCCTACCTGGTAACACACGTACATTCTTGTGAGCTCACTGACTTTGGAATATACAAATTATGAGAATAGATAACTTCCCCTAAATACTGATGGAACTGAAAATTCAACCTATGGGTGAGCTTCCTAGTGAACAACATCATACATAAATCAATGTTCAGTAAAATGAATATTTTTAGATATGTGGATGATATATATTTCATGATAAATTTTGATTGGCATATATATTGCTACATTTTATTGTTGTGTGTGTGTGTATATGTATATATATATATATATATATATATATATATATATATATATATATATATATATATTCACGAGATTTTTCAGATTTTCCAAAATATGAAATAAATGTGTCTTATTATACACTCCCTAAATTCATTCAAGTTCATGTATGTGGATTTAAAATCAACATTTTACATGATTATCATCAGTCTGGCTGGGCACAATTCAGGAGCCAATTGTCAAAAGAAACGAACTTTATTTTTAGAACCACACAAACCAAACAAAACAGCTTCTCAGGAAAAACCCTCAGAGCCCAACTGCCACCACAGTCTTCCCACAAGCCTCTCCCTCAACCACAAGCCTCCTCCTTTTGAGGCCGATTGGCTGGGTCACATGGGTGGAGGCAAAAAAGTCCACCAATGAGCAGCTCCGTTGTCTGAAAGGGCAAGGAAACATCCCATTGAGCATCACCACAGAGGAGCCAATCAGCTAGATGTTGCTGGGGCCTCTGTGAGCCAATCATCCACTGGCAGTCTGAATGGGCGGGGAAACAGCTCAATGAGCATCTGCAATGAGCATCACCACAGAGGAGCCAATCAGCTAGATGTTGCTGGGGCCGCTGTGAGCCAATCATCAGCCGGCAGCTGGAAGTTTGCTGGCAGTTGGAGGTTTCCTGGGGCCCCTTTGGCTGTGGCTCTCAACATCTCCCCCTCTCTGTTTAAACAACAAGCATGTGGCTTAGGGACCATGCCTGCCTTTGGTTGTTCAAAAGTACATATGGTCCTTACTGGAGAACCTTGGCTGTGGCTATCAACAGGATTTGTATGTACCATTCACTGAAGTTAGTTTTCAGTACTAGGAAACAAATATGTATTTCAGGTGGATAAATATTTCTGCGAAAAATCTTGTGAAAAGTTGATTATAAATCCACATACTTGAACATAAATGAATTTAGGGAGTGTTAATAAGATACATATATTTCATATTTTGAAAAATCTGGAGAGTGTGTGGGTGTGTGTGTGTATACACACACACACACAGATATTAAAATGTAGTAACATATATGCAAATCGAAATTCACCATGAAATATACATCAATCACAGATCCAAAAATATTCAATTTTCTTAACAGGGATTTATGTATAATGTTGTTCTACTAGGAAGCTCATCCATTATTTGAATTTTCAGTTCCAACAGCGTTTAGGAGGAGTGATGTCTTCTCACAAATTGTATCTCCCAAGTCAGTCACCTCACAAGAATGTAGGTGTGACACCAGGTAGGATTTGATATGTGCATATAAAAATACATTGCTGAATAGGCTACAGACAAAGGGAGATAGGAATTCACATATTTGTTAACTTTAAAAACACATGGAGATCTATTTCAATTAAAAATAGACTGGATTTATAACACCTAACATTTATCATGCAAAAGGCAAGATCAACTATACACCATGCCTCGTCTGAACTGCTTGTATTTCAATTCTGTTTGTGTTACTTTTCTGCATCATATTAGAATTAGTAGTCAGAGTCTAGTAGGGTATGGGTTCGTGTCAGGGATTCAGTATTTCGAATGGAAAATTGGAAAATGAATCCAATGTGTATGCAAATATGTGCTACACACAAAAAATTCCCACTCTCATTCAGAACAATGGCTTGAAATAACCACGCCCCATGTAAGAAACAATTAGAGGAGAAGAGTTAGAAAATCTGTGAATACATACGTAGAATGGAAAATGCTCAGTAGTTCACAACCTTTGAGGTGGAAGAGACGTTTCCAAACCTTAGGGACAGGGTAAAACTCCACAAACATGGAACTCTGCTGGCCTAAACACTTCTGGAGATACTGACAATGAGGTTGGGTACTTGAAATATATGTTGTTGTCAGAACCTTTAGCTTCCTTTGTAGTGAGACCATCAAACTTGGGTCTGCATTTTTGTGACCTGGAGGACATGAATTCTTATTGTCCAATGAACATGAGGCAGCAGTGCTGAATTCACTCTTTGTAGCTAAACTGTGGCCACTGGGGGATAAGTGTCTCCCCGTCTGGACTTTGAAATCATTTGGTCATGCTCCACTTTTCGTGGTGTTTCTTGCTGCTGCAGTGGGTGTTTTGTATTTGGTTCATGACATACAAGGAGTTAAACTGGGACACAATGCTGGAGGGAGTCCTGTAACGTATGGTGTGTCAAGGTCTGCAGGAGAATGCACCTACCAGGCTTCTATCCCCCATTGCTTGCCCCCTTTACCATAGGAACTTGATTCTGAATATTGCCCTGAAAACTCTCCATGTAACATGATGCCTTTACATACAAAGTTCTGCTAGCTGCACCATGTCAGTCACAAGCCATTTGAAAGCCAATGTAAGATCCACATGACCCCACCACAGATGTATTGTCACACACCTGCACACAACTGCTCTAGGCCCACTACTCAGCAGGCTCCAACTTACTGGCATCTCTGTTCTACACCATTTTCATGAAACGCAGTCAATGAAGGCATTTTCTGGTACACTTATGATCAGCAACAGGACATCCAAATGTTCTCCAGTGCCACCTGGTCATGGGAATTTCAAAATTTGGTGGTAGTTATCTAGCCATTTTTGAAGGATGAAGTTGGAGGCACTGTGGGTTTAAATTCATTGAGGAGACATTAAATATTGAGTAAGCTCATTTCGATGAAAGCTCTGGAGAACTCTCACAGGAAAGGCTTCCCAAAGAGTGGCCCAAGGTCACATGAAGCCAGGCCCATTGAGGTCTACAATGTGAGGTCCATGTGTGTTTTGACTCTCAACTATGGCTGTCAAGTCTTTCAAAATAAAATCATGTGATATCCTTGCTGAGATTCTCAGTGCTCTGTGGAAAGGAACCCTGGGCTTAGATCTCAGTTTCCAAGGGTGACTCTCATGCATGGCCTGCTAAAATCCCAACACAATTCATGGCAATACTTCTCTGAGGTCAGTTCCAGAACTCAGTCTCTAAGGTAAATCACACCTGAGTTCAATCCCAGGTGGACCCAGTCATCTCTTCCAAACGCCACACAAATGACCACAATTAAAACCAAAACACTCCCACATGGCCCTCATCTTCTTCCATATAGACACACATCATAACCACTGGCTGGTGGTTTTCATGAGTTGCGCAGCCTAAGACAGTATCCAAAATAAGCTCCCTTGCCCCTCATTTGCCTAAAGTCATGGTGGCCTGGACACCCTTCCGGTGAACCATGAGTGATCAAAAAGGCTTGCTGTTAATACTGCTTCGATTTTCCAATTTTAGGCCTACTGACTCTTGGGTTTAGATTCTTAATGTTAAATGGAGTCATGAGAAAAACCAAGCACCTCTGGGCTAGCCTCTTCAGGGCTTTGAAAAACTCATTTGACCAAAAAGATCTTGATTCTCACTTGATGGAGGTCAGGATCCTTAGAAGAATTCGAGAGACTTCATCCACAATGACTGCTCTTTTGGCCACTTTGGTTTTGGATACACAAGAGATCTTTCTTTAGATCCCTCAGGTTCTGAGAATCTAGGCCACAGCCTCACAGGGGGCCAAGAGCCTGAATCAGACACATCCCATTCCAAAGCAATTAAGCAAAGAGCCACAGGTGATGCCCATTTATTTCCATTTGAAAACTGTTTTCTTCATGCTTCACAAAGGGGTGGCCTGAGGCAAAGATGTTCCTGACATTCAGTGCAACAGAACAATAGGTAAGCAAAATTCCCAAAGCAGGGTTTCTCCACTGAGACTTTCCTGGTCACACTGATATCTGAGTTTTCTGAGATGCTCACCATTCCCTTCAGCTATGTAGTACATGGCCATGTCACAGAGCTTGGAGGTGGTACATATTTTGGACACAAAACCATCAGTCTATTCTGGAGAGTGCCCACAATTCAGGAAGAAAACAGGAACTTAGGAAGATAGTAGGTGTTGCCCATCTATAAGACAAGCCACAGTCCATTCATAAATCGGGCAGGATGAATGCTGAGAAGATTTCAACTAGACAGGACTCATCCATTGATGCATTTTCTTTTCTAATGTCTACAACCAGGGGCACAGTGGGATACACTGATATCCAAACACATGCCTTGTCAAACGACTTACTACAAACAGGTCCCGCCAAAACAAACAAACCGCCATTCCTACCTATTCTCAGAACATGAGACAAATTCACAAATCCCCACCCACACCCACAAAGACACCTCCTTCCCCCAAGTAGGTCTGTGACTATCTGGAGTTTCCACTGACTCGTGGGCCATAGTATGTTCCAAATAAATGGCCTTCCTGTCTCAGACCTGCTTTCCTTGTGCAACTCTGTGAATTTGTCAGGAGCCAGCAGTGTGCCACTACCTGCTTTCTCAGGAAAAACCCCTCTTCAGAGCTTTCCTGCGTTTTGGACATCCTCACATCAGTAGGTACCAAAAATGAATGTCTGTGTCCTTGGTAAATCCAAAAAAGGAGACCACTGGGACTGGGACTGGACTGGCTATGGGTTCCTGTCTTCCTGGATCCCAAGTTCAGAGAGTTCCATCACCAAAGAAGTGATGTGAGGTCACTTCCTTCAGGAACTGAATCAGATCACTGCCTTGGCAACCTCTTTGTCCTAACAGTTGCTTCCAAGGCTACCATGAGAAAGAGGCTGCCCCTACTTCCTGTGACACTTTCACAAGTTAGAATGCTATATCAACCATAGGCACCCGGGAGCAGCTCTCCACACAGGCCTGGTTTGGTCCATCTTCTCTACATTAAAAAGAGAGAGGCTGATTCAGAAACAACCCTTCATTCTGACCATGTTGTTTGCCAGGGAAGATGACTTTTGCTCTCTCAGGTCCTTCATAGCTGCCTACATCTTCTCCAGTGATCATTTCTGCATGGAACTTTGTGGTTCTCAGCAGGTGGAAGATCCCCTACATTCCTATATTGTAAGACCAACTCTGTCCCTGCTCGTCTGTAAAGTTAGATTGAGGGAACAGTGTATGGTTAGGGTTAATAACATGTTCGATTTGGGTTAGAAATTATTCTGCTGGATGAATAATTGTACAAGAATAATGAGGTGAAATGTATGTAGGAAAAGAGAAATCTAAGTAAAATTTGAAGCCCAGAAGGTGATTGGGCTTCAAAGGATTGTGATACTTAGCATTGGGATCAAGGGATTGTGATACTTAGCATTGAATTATGTTCTGCAGAGATGTCTCAGAGAGATCGATATACAATGGCATAAGACCCTGTACCTTGGATTATTGAATGTAGAAGAGAACATCCAGTCAGAAAGCGTTAATAGGTAGGATTAGGAAGATAGTCAGTAGGTTTAGGAGGAAGAGTGAGTATAGGATTTGGAACAAAAGTTTCTTAGCAATAGGGTTTCGATTAGAGTGTGAATGGAAATGTCAGCACATGTGAAGAGTCAGTCACAATGATGAACTGGGGAAAATATGTAGGAAAGCAATCAATAGAGACATTATGAAATCAGGAAAAGTATAAAGTGAGAGAAAGGATTAGATGTTTTCAACAGGGTTGAATTTGAATATATAATCTTAGGAAGAAACAAATATATTGTCACAAATAGGATTGATTTTTGAGAGCATTAGGCAACTTGGACATGGATGTTTTTAGTAATCCATATTCACTTTACATTTAGGCTTTGGTACAAACATAAGTGTGACCTTTTCTTTTTGTGTCCAAATATTACTGTGATAAAATGTATATGTAGATAAGGTGACATGAGTATTTCTTCCATCATTTCTGAGACCAATAAGTTGAAGACGTATAAATTAGTATTGGGTTTACAAAGAGGTGTACCCTGTGTCTATGAATATAAAGAAAAAGCATGAATAGACTGTGCAGTGAATAAATAATATAACTGGTTTCACTTTAAATCATGGATTGAATTGATATCTGAAAATATATAAAAAATATTATATTGATACAAAATCATTCATTCCAACCAGTTATACATCTAATGGTAATATTGGGGTTATGGATTATCATGAAGGGTGTGTGAGTTTTGCTTCAAAAGTGATTATGGAAATCGAAAATAATGTATTTGGAAAGAAGTCTCATGAGAAGACCAGTCAAGAAACATGGAGGAATACATGTGTTTCGAAGCAGAAAATGATTGAAAGTGAAACAAATGCCTATAATTTTGTAACTTGTGGATGAAATATATATCTTATAATGTGCATAAACTGAAGAAATAGTAAAATACCAGTGGTGAATAAGAATGAACATAAAAATACACATCATGTCCCATAGGAATCTACTTGCATTAATGAGAAACTGGGTCAATTATTGTAGAAATATTAGGATTTGTATTCACGATTCACTGAAGTTAATTTTCAGTAATAGGAAACAAATAGTATTTCAGGTGGTTGAATATTTCCGAGAATAATCTTGTGAAATGTTGACTATAAATCCACATACATGAACTAGAATGAAATTAACAGTGTATAATAAGACACATATATTTAATATTTTAAAACATCTGGAGTGTGTATACACACACACACACACACACACACACATTAAAAAGTAGTAGTATATATGCCAATCGAAATTCATCATGAAATATATATCATCCACAGATCGAAAAATATTCATTTTCCTGAACATGGAATTATGTATAATATTGTTCAACTAGGAAGCTCACACAGAGGATGAATTTTCAGATCCCACAGTGTTTAGGAGGAGTAATCACTTCTCACAATTTGTATCTGCCTAGTCAGACACCTGACAAGAATGTACGTGTGATACCAGGTAGGATTCTATATATGCATATAAAAATAGATGTGCTGAATAGGCTACATAGAATGGGAGAGAGGAATTCATATATTTGTTAACTTTAAAAACACATGGAGAACTATATCAATTACAAATTGACTAGATTTATAACACCAACACTTTGTCACGCAAAAGCCGTGTCCAACTATACACTATGCCTCCTCTGATATGCTTGTATTTCTATTCTGTTTGAGTTATTTTTCTCCATCATATTAGGATTAGTAGTCAGAGTATAGTAGGTTATGGGTTAGTGTCAGGGATTCAGTATTTCAAGTAGAAAATAGGAAAATGAATCTAATATGCATGAAAATATGTGCTACAAAAAATATTCCCACTCTCATCCAGAAGAATGCCTTGAAATTATCTTCGCCCCTAGTATGACACAATTAGAGGAGAAGAGTTAGAAAATATGTAAATACATATCTGGACTGGAAAATGCTCAGCATTACACAACTATGGAGGTGGTAGAACAGTTTCCAAAAGTAAAGGACAGTGTAAACCCTCCACAAACATGGAGCTATGCTGGCCTAAAGACTTCTTGAGAAACTGCCTCTGAGTTTGGGTAGTTAAAATATATGTTGTTGTCAGGAGCTTAACTTCCTTTGTAGTGAGACCATCAAAGTTTGGTCTGCATCTATGTGACCTGGAGGACATGGTTTCTTATTTTCCAATGAACATGAGGCTGCAGTGCTGAATTCACTCTTTGTAGCTAAACTGTGGTCACTGGGGGCTAAGTGTCTCCCCATGTGGACTTTGAAGCCATTTGGTCATCCTCCACTTTTCCTGGTGTTTCTTGCTGCTGCACTGGGTGTTTTGTATTTGCTTCACGACATACAAGGAATTCAACTGGGAAACAGTGCTGGAGGGAGTCCTGTAACATGTGGTGGGTCAGGGTCTGCAGGAGAATGCCCCAACTTGGCTTCTATCCCACATTGCTTGCCCCCTTGACCATACCAACCTGATTCTGAACATTGCCCTGAAACCTCTCCATATTACAAGATGCCATTTCATATAATGGTCTGCTGGCTGCACGAAGTCAGTCACAAGCAATTTGGAAGCCAATGTAATATCCACATGGCCACACCACAGATGTATTATCACACACCTGCACACCACTGCTCTAGGCCCACTACTCAGCACGCTCTAACTTACTGGCATCTCTGTTCTACACCATTTTCAAGAAACCCAGTAAATCAAGGCACTGTCTGGTACACTCATGATCAGCAATGGGACATCCAATGGTTATCCAGTGCCACCTGGTCATTGGGAATTTCAAAAATTTTATGATATTTATCTATCCATTTTTCAAGAATGAAGTTGAAGGCACTTTGGGGTTTCCATTCATCCCGGAACCATTAAATGGTGAGGAAGCTCATTTCAATGAAAGCTCTGATTAACTCTCACAGGCAAGGCTTCCCAGAGTGTGCCCAAAAGGTCACATGAAGAAAGGCCCTTTAAGGTCTATAATGTGAGGTCCTTGTGTGTTTTGACTCTTAACTGTGGCTGCCAAGTTTTTCAGAATAAAATCATGTGATATCCTTGCTGAGATTCTCAGTGCTCTGTTGAAAGCTTTCCTGGGCCTAGATCTCAGGTTTCAAGGGCGACTCTTATGCATGGCCTCCTACAATCCCAACACAACTCATAGCAATACTTCTCTGAGGTCAGTTTCAGAACTCAGTTTCTAAGGGGAATCACACCAGAGTTCAAGCCCATGTGGACCCAGTCATCTATTCCAAACGCCACAAAAATGACCACATTTAAAACCAAAACATTCCCACATTGCCCTTATCTTTAACCATATAAACACTCATCATTAACTCTGGCTGCAGGTTTCCAAGAGTGGCGCAGCCCAAGACAGTGTCCAAATAATGCACCCTTGCCCCTGATATGTCCAAAGTAAGGGTGGCCTGTTCACCCTTCTTATGAACCAGGAGTGATCAAATAGGCCTGCCATAAATACTGCTCTGCTTCTCCAATTTGAGGCCTACTGACTGTCAGGTATAGATTCTTTATGTGATTTGGCATCATGAGACAACGCAAGCAGTTCTGCAGGAATTTGAAGAACTCATTTGATCCAAAGGATCCCTATTCTCACTTGATGGAGGTCAGGAACCAAACAGAAGAAGGCAAGAGACTTCATCCACAATGACAGATTTTTTGCCATTTTGGTTTTGATGCACACATGGGATCTTCTTTAGATCTATCAGGAGCTGAGAATTTTAGCCACAGCCTCAAACAGGGCCTAGTGTCTGATTAAGACACATCCCTTTACAGAGCAATTAAGCAAAGAGCCACAGGTGATGCCCATTCATTTCCATTTGAAAACTATTTCTTCAGGCTTCACAAAGGGGTGGCCTGAGGCAACGACCTTCCTGACATTCAAGGCAACAGAAACATAGATAAGCAAATGGAGCCAAGCAGGGTTTCTCCACTGAGACTTTACTGGTCACACTGGTATCTGAGTTTTCTGAGATGTTCCCATTCCCTTCAGCTATCAAGGACATGGCCATGTCACAGAGTTTGGAGGTGGTACATATCTTGGACAATAAACCATGATACTATTCTGGAGAGTGGCCAGAATTCAGGAAGAAAACAGCAAGTTAGGAAGTTAGTAGGTGTTTCCCATCCATAAGGCAAGCAACAGTCCATTAATCAATTGTGCAGGATGAATGCTGTGAATCTTTCTACTAGACAGGACACCTCCATTGATGCGTTCTCGTTTCTAATGTCTAAAACCACGGACACAGTGGCTACACAGACATAGAAACACTCGCCTTGTCTAAAGACTTACTAGAAAAAGTCGACTCCAAACCAAACCAACCACCTTTCCTACCTATTCTCAGAACATGAAACAAAACCACAAACTCACACCCACAACCAAAAAGGCACCTCCTTCCCAAAAATAGGGCTTTAACTATCTGGAGTGTCCTCTGACTGGTGGGCCATACTATGTTCCACTCGAAATGGCCTGTCCGGTCTCAGATCTTGTCTCCTTGGCCAACTCTGTTATTCTGGGAGGAGCCAGTGGTTAGCCACAACCTGCTGTCTCAAGAAAGGCCCCTCTTCAGAGCTCTACTGGCATTTGGCCATCCTCACATCACTAGGTACCAAGAAGGTCTGACTCTGTACTTGGTAAATCCAAACAAGTGAGCCCACTGGGACTGGGACTGGGACTGGCTCTTGGTGCCTGGCTTCTTGCATCCCAATTTCAGAGAGTTCCATCACCAAGAAAATGAGGTATGTCACTTTCTTTGGAACTGAATGAGGCCACTGCCTTGGCAACAACTTTGTCCTAACACTTGCTTACAATGGTCCCATGAGTTGGAGGGTGCCCCTACTTCCTGTGACAATTTGACTAGTTAGAATGGTATATCAAAATAGACACCATGGAACAGCTCTCCACGAAGGCCTGGTTAGGTCCATCTTCTCTACATTAAGAAGAGAGAGTCTGATGCATACACATCCCTTCGTCCTGTGCAGGTTGTTTGCCATGGAAGATGGCTTTTGCTCATTCAGGTCCTTCATAGCTGCCTACATCTTCTCCAGGGATAATTTCTACATCGAACTTTGAGGTTCTCAGCAGTTGGAAGATCACCTACATCCCTTATTGAAAGAATAGCCCTGTCCCTGCTCTTTTGTAATGTTAGATTGAGGCAACAGTGTATGGTTAGGGTTAATAACAGGTTCGATTTGGGTTAGGAATCATTCTGCGGGATGAATAATGGTATTGGGAACCTGCAATATATAGAAATATAGTGGTTAAATATAAGTATGGAAACAGAAATCTAGGTAAGATTTGAAGCTCAGAAGTGCATTGGGCAATAGATTGGGACACGTAGCTTTGAATTATGTTCTGCATACATATTTCAGAAAAATCGATATACAATGGCATAGGACCTTGTACCTCGGATGATTGAATGTAGTAGAGTACATCCACTCAAAAAGGGATAGTCGATAGGATCAGGAAGATAGTCAGTATGTTTCGGAAGAAGATAGAGTATAGGATTTGGACCAAAGTTCATTAGCAATAGGGTTTTGGTTAGAGAGTGAATGTCAATGTCAGCACATGTGAAGGGTCAGTCACAATGTTGAACTGGGAAAAATATGTAGGAAAGTAGATATCAATAGAGACATTAGGAAATCAGGCAAAGTACAAAGTGAGTGAAAAAACTAGACATTTCCAACAGTTTTGAGGTTGAATATATAATCTTAGGAAGAAACAAAAATGTGGTCACCAATAGGATTGACATTTGAGAGCATTAGGCAACCTGGATATGGATGTTTTTAGTAATCCATGTTAAGTTTCCATTTAGGCTTTGGTACAATCATACGTGTGACTTTTGCATTTTGTGTCCAGAATATTACTGTGGTAACATGCATATGTAAATCAGGTGACATGAGTATTTCTTCCACCATTTCTGGGAGCAATATTTAGAAGATGAATAAATTAGTATTGGGCATAATAAGAGGTGTACCCTGTGTCTATGAATATAGAGATAATGCATGAATAGACCATATAGTGAATAAATAATATAACTGGTTCCACTTTAAATAATGGATTAAACTGATATCAGAATATATATAGAAATACTATATTGATATGAAATCATTCATTCCAACCAGTTATACATCTAATGGTGATATTATAGTTATGGTTTATCATGAAGTGAGTGTCAGTTTTGCTTCAAAAGTGATAAAGGAAATCAAAAATAATGTATTTGGAAAGAAGTCTCATGATAAGACCAGTCAAGAAACCTGGAAGAATCCATGTGTTCTGAAGCAGGAAGTGATTGAAAGTGAAACAAATGCCTATAAGTTTGCTAACTTGTGGATGAAATATATGTCCTATGATGTGCATAAATTGAAGAAATAGTAATGTACCAGTGTTGAATTAAAATAAATTTCAAAATACACATCATGTCACATAGGAATGTACTTGCATTGATGTTAAACTGGGTCAGTTACTGTAGAAGTATTAGTATTTGTATGCAACATTAACTGAAGTTAGTTTTCAGTACTGCAAACAATATGTATTTCAGGTGGATGAATATTTCTGAGAATGATCTTGTGAAAAGTTGATTATAAATCCATATACATGAACATGAATGAATTTAGTGAGTGTATATAAGACATATATATTTCATATTTTGAAAAATCTGGAGAGTGTATATATATATATATACAAAAAAAACACACACAGACAATAAATTAGCAATCGAAATTTATCATGAAATATATATCTTCCACAGATGCAAAATTATTTCTTTTAGAACATGGATTTATGTATAATGTTGTTCTTCTAGGAAACACACCCCTAGGTTAAATTTTCAGTTCCAACAGAGTTTAACAGGAGTGATCATTTCTCACAAATTGTATTTGCCAAATTAGCCTCCTCACAAGAATGTAGGTGTGATACCAGGTAGTGTTCTATATGTGCATTTAAAAATACATGTGCTGAATAGGCTACAGAGAAAGGGAGAGAGGAATTCACATATTTGTTAACATTAAAAACACATGGAGAACTATTTCAATTAAAAATTGACTAGATTTATATCACCTACAATTAATCATGCAAAAAACAAGTCCAACTATACACCATGATTCCTCTGAACTGCTAGTATTCCTATTCTGTTTGTGTTATTTTTCTCCATCATATTAGGAGTAGTAGTCAGAGTTTATTAGGGTATGCGTTAGTGTCAGGGATTCAGTATTTCGAATGGAAAATTGGAAAATGACTCTAAAGGGTATGCAAATATGTGCTACACAAAAATGTTCACACTCTCATCCAGAAGATTGCGTTGGCATTACCTTAGTTCCAAGTAAGATACAATAAAGGAGAAAAGTTAGAAAATCTGTAAATACATATCAGGAATAAAAAATGCTCAGGAGTTCACAAACTTGTAGGTGGTAGAGGAGTTTACAATAGTAAGGGACAGGGTAAACACTCCACAAACATTGAGCTCTGCTTGTGTAAAGACTTCTTGAGAAACTCTCTGAGGTTGGGCTCTTAAAATACATGTTGTTGTCAGGAGCTTTAGCTTCCTTTGTTGTGTGACCATCAAATCTGGGTGTGCAAATATGTGACCAGAAGGACATTGTTTCTAATTTTCCAATGAAAATGAGGCAGCAGTGCTGAATACTCTTTTTGGAGTTAAACTATGGCCACTGGGGTGTAAGTGTCTCCCCGGGTTGACTGTGAAGCCATTTGGTCATCCTCCAATTTTCGTGGTGTTTCTTGCTGGTGCACTGGGAGTTTGGTATTTGCTTCATGAAATACAAGAAGTTCAACTGGGACACAGTGCTGGAGGGAGTTCTGTCACGTGTGGAGGGACATGGTCTGCATGAGAATGCACCAACCAGGATTCTGTCCCACATAGGTTTCCCCTTTGTCCATAGCAACCTGATTCTGAACATTGCCCAAAAACCTATCCATATAACAAGATGCCTTTACATATAAGGGTCTGCTGGCTGTACCCTGTCAATCACAAGGCAATTGGAAGCCAATGGCAGATCCACATGCCCCAACACACATGTTTTTTCACACACCTTCACACCACTGCTCTAGGCCCACTAATGAACAGGCTCCAACTTACTGGCATCACTGTTCTACACAATTTTCATGAAACCCAGTCAGTCAAGGCACTGTCTGATACACTCATGATCAGCAACAGGACATCCAAAAGTTTTCCAGTGCCACCTGGTGATGGGAATTTCAAAAATTTCATGGTATTTATCAAGCCATTTTTCGAGGATAAAGTTGGAGGCTCTGTGGGTTTCAATTCATTCAGGAACCATTAAATGTTGAAGAAGCTCATATCAATGAAAGATCTTGAGAACACTCACAGGCAAGGCTTCCCAAAGAGTGGCCAAAAGGTCACATGAAGTCAGGCCCATTGAGGTATACAATGTGAGGTCCATATGTGTTTTGACTCTCAACTGTGGCTTTAAAGAATTTCAGAATAAAATCATGTGATATCCAGGCTGAGATTCCCAGTGCTGTGGGCAAAGCCACCCTGCACCTAGATCTCCCTGCACCACAATTAATACCTGAGATGTTGGTTGCATGGCCTAGTAAAATCCAAACACAATTCATGACAATACTTCTCTTATGTCACTTCCAGAATTCAGTCTCTAAGGGGAATCATACCAGAGTTCAAGCCCAGGTGGACCCAGTCATCTGTCCCAAGCGCCAAACAAATTACCACAATTCAAAACAAAATGCTCCCACATGCCCCTTATCTTATTTCATGTAGACACTCATCATAACATCTGGATGGAGGTTTCCATGAGGGGCACAGCACAAGACAGTGTCCAAAATAACCTTTCTTGCCCCTCATTTGCCTAAAGTCAGTGTGGCCTGGAAATCCTGACTGTGAACCAGGAGTGATCAAATACGCCTGCCGTTAATACTCCTTGGCTTCTCCAATTTGATGCCTACTGACTGTGGGGTTTAGATTCTTTATGTAAACTGGATTCATGAGAAAACCCAAGCACCTATGGGCTAAACTCTGCAGGGCTTTAAAGAACTCATTTGACCCAAAGGATCCCTATTTTCACTTGATGGATGTCAGGAATCTTAGAGAAGAAGGTGAGAGTCTTCATCCACAATAACTGCTCTTTTGGCCATTTTGGTTTTGGATGCACCCATGGGATCTTTCTTTAGATCCATCAGGTGCTGAAAATCTAAGCCACAGCCTCACACAGGGCCAAGAGGCTGATTCAGACACATCCCTTTCCAAAGCAATTAAGCAAAGAGCAAAACACACACAGACATTATAAAGTGGCAATATATATGCCAATTGAAATTCATGATGAAATATATATCGTCCACAGATCCAAAAATATTAATTTTACTGAACATGGATTTATGAATAATGTTGTTCAACTAGAAAGGTTACCCTTAGGTTGAATTTTAAGATCCAATAGCGTTTAGGAGGAGTGATCTCTTGTCATAATTTGTATCTGCCATGTCAGCCACCTCACAAGAATGTATATGTGATACCAGGTAGGATTCTATATGTTTATATAAAAATACATGTGATGAATAGGCTACAGAGAAAGGGATAGAGGAATTCACATATTTATTAACTTAAAAAACACAAGGAGAACTATTTCAATTAAAAATTAACTAGATTTATAACACCTACCCTACATAATGCAAAAGGCAAGTCCAACTACACACCATGCCTCTTCTGAACTGCTTGTATTTCTATTGTGTTTGTATGCACTGTGGGTTTCAAGAACCATTAAATGTTGAGGAAGCTCATTTGAATGAAACTCTGGAGAACTCTCATAGGCAAGGCTTCCCAAAGAGTGACCAAAAGGTTAGATATAACCAGGACCATTGAGGTCTACAATGTGAGGTCCATGTGTGTTTTGACTCTCAACTATGGCTACCAAGTCTTTAAGAATAAAATCATGGGATATCTTGGCTGAAATTCTCAGTGCTCTGTGGAAATCCACCCTCGGCCTTGATCTTAGTTTCCAAGGGCGACTCTCATGCTTGGCCTCCTAAAATATCACCACAATTCATGGCAATACTTCTCTGAGTTCAGTTCCAGAAGTCAGTCTCTAAGGGGAATCACACAAGAATTCAAGCCCAGATGGACCCACTCATCTCTTCCAACCGTCACACAAATGACCACAATTAATACCAAAACACTCTCACATGGCCCTCCTCTTCTTCTATAAAGGCACTCATCATAACATCTGGCTGGAGGTTTCCATGAGGGGCACAGCCCAAGACAGTGTCCCAAATAAGCTCCCTTGCCACTCATTTGCTAAATTCAGGGTGGCTTGGACACCCTTCTTGTGCACCAGGAGTGATCTGAAAGGGTAAAATAAATTGAAATTAAAGTGTAAAAGTTGAAGTGTAAAAGACTGGGTTTTGTAAAGTTTCTAAGCTGCAAGGCCTGAGTTAAAATGTAAAGGACCAGGTATTGTTAAGTTCCTATGCTACATGCAAAACCTGAAATTCCTGTAGCTTGTAGTACAATTCCCGACTGCCCAGTAAATATTCCCCCTGACCGCCTGGTTATATAATAACCTAGGACCCTGTGTGGCCTGGCACATAGGCATTGCAAGGCCTAAAGCAATCTGTTTGAATGTGTACCTCGCTTTAGAACTGACCTATCACTCCTGCCTCACCTGTTCCTGCCAATGAATGAACTAATCATGTTTAGGAATTGTTGTTTGATTTTTCTGCGGTGTATGTTGATTTCTTAAAGGAGACTGTGATATATGTAAAGTCCCGCCCTCCCCAAAAAGTGTACTTAAGCACTGCTCAACCCCTGCTCGGGGCTCTGGGCTGCTCTCCCTTCTTGAGTGAGCACGTAGCCCCAGCATGCTGGATTGGATCCTCAATGAACGCCTTTTTCTGTTGCATGAGCCGCGGTCTCTTGGTGGTCTCTTCCTCCGACGTTCACCGGATCCTTACATTTGGTGCGTTGGCCGGGAATCATGCAGCATAGGACAAGGACACCCCAACAGACCCCTCTGGGGGTAAGTAAGGCGCTTCTTTCCATTTTTCCTTGCGATCGCTCAGAGCTTTTTGTTCAGGTTCCATTTTTCCGTTTTTGGTTTGGGTTGGCAGAGTGGCTGCCAGCGGAGAACGTGAGTTCCCCCTGTCAGTGGTGGACAAACGTGTCCTAAAGCCACAGACCACGTCCTTGCAAGGGATGCCTTGGAGGACTCAGGGAGTGATGGATGTGCCCTCATTAGGTGAGGAGGGATGGATGAGCCCACATTAGGTGACTCTGCTGCCAACCCATCATATCTTGCTGGCTACTTTTTTCTCTCAGGTTGAATTCACTGTCTGTCTTTGTGGTCTAACCCATCAGGTTTTGCCAGTTACTAGGTTCTAATCTTTACTTCTGAACTCGTGTTAAATGTTACCTGTGTGTACATGTTTGTGTCACGTTTGTATTGTCCTTGTCTCTGTTTGAGAAACTCTCATTATGGGACAAAGCCATTCCATGCCTCTGTCCTTGAAGCCTTTCCTGGTCCCTGCCTCCAATCCGACACCGCCACCCAGGATCCTATCACTCAAACCTTCTACTCCTTCCCCTCTTCCCTCCATTCTCCCTGAGTCACAAGATTGTAGATCTTGGGGTTGTGAACAAACGGGAGCTGCATGATGGTCTTTGTGTGTCTTTTTATCTGTGTTTCTGTTAAATGTGTTGGCATTGTTTGGACCCATGCAGAGTCCCGAGTTCCAACCTACCTTACATATGTGGAAGTTACTTTAGCTAAATTTTAAACTAATGCTTCTCCTGTGAGAGACCAAAAGTCAATAGAACCGCCAGTTTTTCTGTTCTCACCTTTTGCACCTCTCTTAGCTGTGTTTTAAATAACTTTGATAAACTTTACTCCCCTTTGTTAAGCAAGATTACGGAAGCAGTGATTTCTTTTCTTCCCGTAGTTGGCTTGAGCATGCCCACTGCAGAGGGAAATGTCTGGGGTCAAAGAACTTTGATATCTCGCTTAAACTTTTCTCAAAACCCTGTCCTCATTATTAAATTGGCATTAATTGGCTTTGGGATGGGAACCAAGCCTTCAGTCATAAATTTTGACACCCCAGAGGGGACTTTAAATAAACCTCACTCTGCCCTCTTGGGGAAGCCTAGCACTCAAAACAACTGCAAGCAGAGGATGAAATTTTTGGGAGCTGACTACTGCAAAGTTGGGAGACATAGAATATGCCTGGTGCCTGGGGTCAAAGCAAACCAGAGGAACTAATCCTGTAAGTAAATGGTGAGGCTAAGGGACTCCCAGCAGCTGACAGAGCCATTTTGCTGTGGGGAACTCCCTTATTCCTTACGTGCACTTTAAGGATTTCTCCACCTCTGTTTACTTAACAAAAGGGACAATGAATGCATTAATATGTTGATATTATAGATTGTTTCTTGGGGATGATCTAGGGTGAATGTGTATCTAAAAATGTTTTTTTTTTTATTTTAACCATCTCGTATCTAAATGGGTTTCTAAAGCATTGCACTATGTTACAGTTAAAAGTTGGGTTTAAACAATTGTTTAGTTTGATTTCAGGTAGTTGATGCTAGGAAACTTAAATACTTAGGATAAAAAATAATTAAAGAGTTTTAATTTTGAACTAGGCAGCCTGAAAAAATTTCACTAGATATACCAGTGCATTAACTTGGGAAGAGATAATAAATTATGATATGGTATCTATTCCCATCAGTGTGTAAGATTTTAAAAAATGGTACTAAATTAAAACGTTGGTCTGGCTTATTGAAATGACATTAATTAGCAACAGTCTCGGAAATTTTTAAAGCTTAATTTCGGATACACATGGTAGTGTGTGGTTCTTTTTAAAAAATTTTCATCCAATTTAATGTAACTTAATACTATTAGAAACTTCATAACAAAGAAAGGGGCTTAACGATCCTATAGAAACTTCTTCTGATGGTGGCTTTAATATTATCAAAAAATGATCCTATTTTCAGTTTTGTGTGAGCAAGTTTTTCTAGTGTAGAAAAATCTAAAGATATAAAATTTTGAGAATTACATCTTAAACTTGCATCAAAATTTTCAACATCCAAACCTGGAAATTATGACTTATAGCTAAAATGCCTTAGGCCTGAGGTTTCTGCTACGAATTCCAGTCTTTTCAGTTTTCCAGACCTCAGCCAGGACTTAAGTTGATATGCAAATAAAAGAAGCCTGCAGCACTCAGCAGGAGACAGATAAAAAAGAGTAAATGTGTCTTTTTACCTGAACTCAAACTAGACCTAACCAAAAATTATATTATACGGTATTTACTAATTACTGGCCAGTCATCTTTTTTAGGACTCTTGCTTTTCTTAGATTCTGTATTTTTTTTTTTGAGCTCATGATCTTGATTCTGCTGATGGTTTAATGTTTTCTGATCAGTTCTATTTTTGATCGACTCTGGAGTTTTTAGCATTTCAATGGAGATTTCACCTGAAAAAGCTACAAGGCTTTTACTATTGTGTTATGTGTTACATTTGTGTTACGTGTTGTATGTTGGTATGTCTGTATGTGTGTATGTCCATATATCATGAAGTGATATGACAATTGACAGATGAGGAGCAATCATGAAAAATTTAAGAATGTATTCAAATGTCTTTGATTCACGTGATTCATATGTTTTAATTCAAATTGGGTAAACAGATAAAAATAAAGATGTCTTTAAAATTAGGCCTATAAGTTTTCTAGGTTTTCAAAAAGGCCCTAATAAAATGTAGATGTCTATAAAATAATCTGCCTAAATTCAGAAATTTACAAGTATTGTATTGAAATGTGAACAGAAAGAGGTTAGTAGATGAAAAAGAGAAACTAAAAGGTTCCAGATATAGATCTAATAGAGGAAATATGTGTTTCTGGATAAGAGAGTCTATATGATTAAGTAATTAAAAGGGTTTAAGTAAATAATAAAAAAAAGGTTTGTGTAACTTGGTTATATGTGTAAGTTTTGAGCAAGTAATCTTAAAAAAATAAACAGCTGGTAAAACAAGTACTGTTTTTATAAAATTGTGCCATGTTATTTCTTTAAAATCTAAACTTGTTTAATACAAAAACATCAATGTAATTGTGGTGTTAATGTGTTCATATCTTCCAGGTATACAAGTCTGTAAGGTAGAAGCTTCCAAAGACCATTGTATCAAGCTGGTGTTCTAAGGTTGTATGGTAATTCTAGGCTTAAAAGAAAAACATGTTGGAGATTTATGTATATCATTTGTGTTCTATAATTGGACTTGTTATCAATAAGATATGTACAGTTCCATGTTACTTTTTACACTGAGATACAATCTAAAAGTATTTTTAACTTAATGAGAGCCAAATCTGTGAAGGTTTTATTGTAAACACAAAGGTAATGCCCATTCATTTCCATGTGAAAACTGTTTTCTTCAGGCTTCACAAAGGGGTGGCCTGAGACAAAGACTTTCCTGATATTCAGGGCAACATAACAATAGGTAATCAAAAGGCCCAAAGCAGGGTTTCTCCACTGAGACTTTACTGGCTACACTGATATCTGAGTTTTCTGAGATGCTTGCCATTCCCTTCAGCTATCCAGTACATGGCCATGTCACAGATCTTGGAAGTGGTTCATATATTGGACACAAAATCATGAGCCTATTCTGGAGAGTGGCCAGAATTCAGGAAGAAAACAGGAACGTAGGAAGATAGTTGGTGTTGCCCATTGATAAGGCAAGCCACACTCCATTTATAAATTGTGCCAGATGAATGCTGGGAAGTTTTCTCCTTGAGAGGATACACCCATTGAGGCATTCTCTTTTCTAATGTCTACAACCACGGACACAGTGGGATACACAGACCTAAAAACACTCGCCTTGTCAAAGGACTAACTAGAAACACTCCACTCCAAACCAAACACACCCCCTTTCCTAACTATTCTCAGAACAAAAGAAAAAACCACAAACCCATACCCACAACCACAAAGGCACCTCCTTCCCCCAAGTAGGTCTGGAACTATCCAGAGTGTCCTCGGATCAGAGGGCCATACTATGTTCCCCAGAAATGGTCTGTCCTGTCTCAGATCTGGGCTCCTTGGTCAACTCTGTGAAGTTTTCAGGAGCCAGCAGTGAGCCTCTACCTGTTTTCTCCGGAAGGGCCCCTCTTCAGAATTTTTCTGGAATTTGGCCATTCTCACATAAGTAGGTACCACAAAAGATTGACTCTGTCCTCGGAAAATCCAAACAAGTGAGAACACTGGAACTGGTGCTGGGACTGGGTCTTGGTGCCTGGCTTCCTGGAACCCAAATTTGGAGAGTTCCATCAACAAGGATGTGAGGTGAGGTCACTTCCTTTAGTAACTGAATGAGGTCACTGCCTTGGCAACCAATTTGTCCTAACATTTGCTTCCTAAGGTCTCATAACATGGAGGATGTCCCTACTACCTGTGACACTTTCACAAGTTAGAATAGTATAGAAACCATAGTCACCTGGGAACAGCTCTCCACAAAGGGCTAGTTTGGTTCATCTCCTCTACCTTAAGAAGAGAGAATCTGATTCAGACACAACCCTTCATCCTGACCAGGTTGTTTGCCATGGAAGATGACTTTTGCTCTATCATGTCCTTCATAGCTGCCTACATCTTCTCCAGGGATCATTTCTGCATGGAACTTTGAAGTTTTCAGCAGGTGGAAGATCCCCTGCATTCCTGTATTGTAAGACCAAATCTTTCACTGCTTTTCTGAACACTTAGATTGAGGGAACAGTGTATGGTTAGTGTTAATAATATGTTCAATTAAAACCAAAATACTCCCACATGGCCCTCATTTTCTTCCATGTAGACATTCATCATAATCTCTGGCTGGAGGTTTCCATAAGGGGCGCAGCCCAAGACAGTGTCCAAAATAATTTCCCTTTCCCCTCATTTTCCTAAAGTCAGGGTTTCCTGGACACCCTTCCTGTAAACCAGGATTGATCAAATAGGCCTGCCAGTAATACTGCTCTGTTTCTTCATTTTGAAGCCTACTGACTGTGAGGTATAGATTCTTTATGTGATTTGGAGTCATGTGAGAACCCAAGCACTGCTGCAGGGCTTTGAAGAACTCATTTGTCTCAAAGGATCCCTCTACTTACTTGATGGAGGTCAGGAACCTAACAGAGGAAGCAAGAGACTTCATCCACAATGACTGATCTTTTTGCCATTTTGGTTTTGGATGCACACATGGGATCTTTCTTTAGATCCATCAGGTGCTGAAAATCAAAGCCACAGCCTCTCTCAGAGCCGAAAGGATGATTCAGACACATCCCTTTCCAAAGCAATTAAGCAAAGAGCCACAGGTGATGCTCATTCATTTCCAATTGAAAGCAGTTTTTTTCAGGCTTCACAAACTGGTGGCCTGAGGAAAAGACCTTCCTGACATTCAGGTCAACAGAACAGTAGGTTAGCAAAAGGCACAAAGCAGGGTTTCTCTACTGAGACTTTACTGGTCACACTGATATCCGAGTTTCCTGAGATGCTCCCAATTTCCTTTATCTATCCAGTACATGGCCATGTCACAGAACTCGACAGAGGTCCATATCTTGGACAAAAAAACATGAGCCTATTCTGGAGAGTGGCCAGAATTTAGGAAGAAAACAGGAACTAAGGAGAGAAGTAGGTGTTGCCCATATAAAGCAAGCCACAGTCCATTCATAAATTGGGCAGGATGTGTGCTGAGATGCTTTCTACTAGACAGGACACATCCATTGATGCATTCACTTTTCTAATATCTACAACCACGGAAAAAGTGGGAAACACAAACATAGAAACACTCGCCATGTCAAATGACTTACCAAAAACAGTCCACTCCAAACCAAACATACTGCCTTTCCTACCTTTTCTCAGAACATGATACAAAACTACAAATTCACACCCACACCCACAAAGGCACCTCCATTACCCAAGTAGGTCTGTGACTATCCAGAGTGTCCTCAGACTGGTGGGCCTTACTCTGCTCCCTCGAAATGGACTTTCCTGTCTCAGATCAGGTCTCCTTTACCAACTCTGTAAAGTTGTCAGCATCAATCAGTGAGTCACTACCTGCTTTCTCAGGAAAGGCCCCTCTTCAGAGCTTTACTGGCATTTAGCCATCCACACATCAGTATGTACCAAGAAAGACCGACTCTGTCCTTGGTAAATCCAAACAAGTGAACCCACTGAGACTGGGACTGGGACTGGCTCTGAGTGCCTGGCTTCATGGATCCCAAGTTCAGAGAGTTCCATCACCAAGGAAGTGAGGTAGGTCACTTCCTTCAGGAACTGAATGAGGTCTCTATCTTGGCAACCACTTTATCCTAACGTTTGCTTCCAAGGGTCCCATGAGAGAGAGGCTGCCCCTACTTCCTGTGTCACATTCACAAGATAGAATGGTATATCAACCATAGGCACATGTTAACAGCTCTCCACACAGACCTGGTTTGGTCCATCTTCTCTACTTTAAGAAAAGAGAGGCTTATTCAGACACATCGCTTCATCCTGACCAGGTATTTTACCAAGGAAGATATCTGTTGCTCTCTCAGGTTCTTCATAGCTGCCTACATCTTCTCCAGGGTTTATTTCTGCATGGAACTTGAGGTTCTCAACATGTGGAAGATCCCCTATCTACCTGTATTATAACACCAACTCTGTCCCTGCTCTTCATAAAGTTAAATTGAGGGAACAGTGCATGGTTAGGGTTAATAGCATGTTCGATTTGGGTTAGGAATCATTCTGTGAGATGAATAATGGTATTGGGAACCTCCGATATTACAAGCATATATAGGTGTAATATAAGTATGAAAACAGAAATCTAGGAAAGATTTCAAACCCAGATGAACATTGGGCCCTTGATTGGGATACTTAGCTTTGAATTATTTCCGCAAAGTTGTCTCAGATAAATCGATATACAATGGTATAGGACCTTGTACCTTGGATGACTGAATGAGGAAGAGATCGTCCAGACAAAAAGAGATAGTTCGAAAAGTTATTTAGATATAGGGTTTTGGTTAGAGAGTGAATGTAAATGTCAGCATATGTGAAGAGTCAGACACAGTGATGAACTGGGGAAAATGTGTAGGAAAGCAGATATCAATAGAGACATTAGGAAATCAGGGAAAGTACAAAGTGAGAGATAGGATAAGATGTTTTTAATATGGTTGAGTTTGAATATATAATCTTAGGAAGAAACAAATATGCAGTCACCAATAGGAATGATATTTGAGATCATTAGTTAATCAGGACATGGATGTTGTTAGTAATACATGCTCACATTAAATTTAGGCTTTGGTACAATCATAAGGGTGTCCTTTGCATTTTTTGTCAGGAATATTACTGTGTTGAAATGTAAATGTATATCAGGTGACTACAGTATTTCTTCAACTATTTCTGAAAGCAACATTTTAAGACTGATAAGTTAGTATTGGGGACACAAGTACGTGTACCCTGTGCCTATGATTATAAAGATGATGCCTTAATAGACCATACTGTAAATAAATAATATAACTGGATCAAACTTTAAATAATTGATTGAATTGATATCTGAAAATATACAGGAAATCTTATATTGATATACATAATTTCATTCTAACCAGTTATACATCTAATGGTAATTTTAGCATTATGGTTTATGATGAAGAGTGTGGGAGTTTTGCTTCAAAAATGATTATGGAAATCGAAAATAATATGTTTGGAAATAATCTCATGCAAAGAACAGTCAAGAAACATGGAGGAATACATATGTTCTGAAGCAGCAAGTAATTGCAAGTGAACCAAATGCGTACAGATTTGTGAACTTGTGGATGAAAAGTATTATCCTATGATGTCCATAAACTGAAGAAATAGTAATGTACCAGTGTTGAATAAAAATGAACTTCAAAATACACATCATGTCCCATAGGATTTTACTTGCATTGATGTTAAACTGGGTCAGTTACTGTACAAATATTAGGATTTGTAAGCACCATTCACCAAAGTTAGTTTTCAGTACTGGGAAATAAATATGTATTTCATGTGGATGAATATTTCTGAGAATAATCTTGTGAAAATTTGATTATAAATCCACATATAGGAACATGAGTTAAATTAATGAGTGTATAATAAGACACATATATTTCATATTTTGAATAATCTGGAGAAAAATATATATATATATATAGATACAAACACAGACATTAAAATGTAGTAATATGTATGCCAATCAAAATTCATTATGAAATATATATCATCCTCATATCCAAAAATATTCTTTTTACTGAGCATGGATTTATGTATAATGCTGTTCATCTAGGAAATTCACCAATATGTTGAATTTTCAGTTCCATCAGTATTTAGGGGGAGTGATCTCTTCTCACAATCTGTATCATCCTAAAACAGCAAGCTCACAAGAATGTACGTGTGATACCAGGTAGGATACTAAATATGCATAATAAATTTCATGAGATGAATAGGCTACAGAGAAAGGGAGACAAAAATGTACATATGTGTTAACTTTAAAAACTCATGGAGAAGTATTACAATAAAAAGTTGACTAGATTTATAACACATACTCTTGATAAAGCAGAAGGCAAGTCCTAGTATACACCATGCCTCCTATGTACGGCCTGTATTTCTATTCTGTTAGGTTTCTTTTTCTACATCATATTAAGATTAGTAGTCAGAGTCTAGTAGGGTATGGGTTAGTGACAGGGATTCAGTATTTCTAATGGAAAATAGGAAAATGAATCTAATGTGTATGCAAATATTTGCTAGACAAAAATCTTCCCACTGTCCTCCAAAACAATGCCTTGATATTTCCTTCGCCACAAGTAATACACAATTAGTGGAGAAGAGTTTGAAAATCTGTGAATATATATCTGGAAAAGAAAATGCTCAGGAGTTCACAACCTTGGAGGTGGTAGAGGAATTTCCAAAAGTAAGGTACAGGGTAAACACTCCACAAACATGGAACTCTGGTGGCCTAATGAGTTTTTGAGAAACTGCCTCTGAGTTTGGGCCCTTGAAAAATTTGTTGTTGTCAGGAGCTTTAGCTTCCTTTGTATTGAGACCATCAAACCTGGGTCGGCATCTATGTGACCTGGATGACATGGTTCCTTATATGCTATTGAACATGAGGAAGAAGTTCTGAATTTTCCCTTTGTTAGTAAACTGAGGACACTGGGGTCTAAGTGTCTAACCATGTGATCTGTGAAGCCATTTGGTCATACTCCACTTTTCGTGGTGTTTCTTACTGCTGCACTGGGAGTTTGGTATTGGCTTCACATAATACAACGAGAAAAACTGGGACACAGTGCTAGAGGGAGTACTCTCACGTGTAGTGGGTGAGGGTCTGCAGGAGAATGCACCAACCAGGCTTCTATCCCAAAAAGCTTGCACCCATGTCCATAGCAACCTGATTCTGAACATTGCCCTGAAACCTCTCCATATAACAAGGTCCCTTTACTTGTAAGGTTCTGCTGGCTGCAACATGTCAGTCACAAGTCATTCGGAAACCAATGGCAGAACCACGTGTCCCCACGACAGTTGTTTTATCATACACCTGCCCACCACTGCTCTGGGCCCACTAATCAGCAGGCTCCAACTTTCTGGCACCTCTATTCTCACCATTTTCATGAAACCCAGTCAATCAATGCAATGTCTGGTACACTCATGATCAGCAACAGATATCCAAAGGTTCTCCAGTGCCATCTGTTCATGGAAATTTAAAAAATTCATGGTATTTATCTAGCCAATTTTCAAGGATGAAGTTGGAGGCACTGTGGCTTTCAATTTATTCAGGAACCATGAAATGGTGAGGAAGCTTATTTCAATTAAAGCTCGGGAGAACTCTCAGAGGCAAGGTTTCCCAAAGAGTGGCCAAAAGGTCACATTAAGCCAGGCCCATTGAGGTCTACAATTGAGGTCCATGTGTGTTTTGACTCTCAACAATGGCTGCCACGTCTTTCTGAATAAAGTCATGTGATATCCTGCCTGAGATTCCCAGTGCTCTTTGGAAAGCTATCCTGAGCCTAGATCTCAGTCTCCAAGGGCAACTCTCATGTGTGGCCTCCTAAAATCCCAACACAATTCATGTCAATACTTCTCTGAGTTCATTTCAGTCTCTAAAGGGAATCACTCCAGAGTTGAAGTCCATGCGGACCCAGTCATCTCTTCCAACCACCACACAAATGACCACAATTAAACCAAAACACTCCCACATGGCCCTCATCTTCTTCAATATAAACTCTCATCATAACCTCTTGCTGGAGGTTTCCATGAGGGGCGCAGCCTAAGGAAGTGTCCAAAATAAGCTCACTTGCCCCTTATTTGCCTAAACTCAGTGTGGCCTGGAAACCCTTCCTGTGAACCAGATGTGATCAAATAGGCCTGCCATTAATACTGCTCTACTTCTACAATTTGAGGCCTACTCTCTGTGGGGCATAGATTCTTTATGTGAATTGGGGTCATGAGAAAATCAAGCACCTATGGGCTACCCTCTGCATGGCTTTGAAGAACCCATTTCAGTGAGTCGAGGAATTGGACCAAATGTTCTTTAGATATAGGGTTTTTGTTAAAGAGTGAAAGTAAATGTCAGCATATTTGAAGAGTCAGTCACAGTGATGAACTGGGGAAAATGTGTAGGAAATCAGATATCAATAGAGACATTAGGAAATCAGGCAAAGTACAAAGTGAGTGATAGGATAAGACATTTTTAACAGGGTTCAGATTCAATATTTAATCTTAGGAAAAAACAAATATGTAGTCACCAATAGGAATGATATTTGAGATCATTAGTTAATCAGGACTTGGATGTTGTTAGTAATACATGCTCACTTTCAATATAGGCTTTGGTACAATCATAAGTGTGTCCGTTGCATTTTGTGTCAGGAATATTACTGTGATAAAATGTGTATGTATATCAGATGACTAGAGTATTTCTTCCTCCAATTCTTAAAGCAATATTTTAAAGACTTATAAATTAGTATTGGGGATACAAATAGGTATACCATCGGTCTATGAATATAGAGATGATGCCTTAATAGACCATACTGTGAATAAATAATATAACTGGTTCAAACTTTAAATAATGGATTGAATTGATATCTGAAAATATATAGGAAATTTTATATTGATATACATAAATTCATTCTAACCAGTTATATATCTAATGGCAATATTAGCATTATGGTTTATCATGAAGAGTGTCTGAGTTTTGCTTCAAAAATGATTATGGAAATCAAAAATAATGTGTTTGGAAAGAATCTTATGAAAAGAACAGTCAAGAAACATGGAGGAATACATGTGTTCTGAAGTAGGAAGTGATTGAAAGTGAACCAAATGCCTATAATTTTGTGAAATTGTGGATGAAAGGATATATCCTATAATGTCCATAAACTGCAGAAATAGTAATGTATCAGTGTGGAATAAAAATGAACTTCAAAATACACATCATGGTCCCATAGGTGTCTACTTGCATTGATGTGAAACTGGGTCAGTCACTGTGGAAATATTACGATTTGTATGCACCATTCACTGAATTTAGTTTTCAGTACTAGGAAATAAATATGTATTTAAGGTGGATGAATATTTCTAAGAATTATTTTGTAAAAATTTGATTATAAATCCACATACACACACATGAGTGAATTTAGAAAGTGTATAATAAGACACATATATTTCATATTTTGGAAAATCTAAAGAGTAGATATCTATATCTATATAGATAGATAGATAGATAGATAGATAGATAGATAGATAATTAGATACTCACATACACAGACATTAAAATGTAGCAATATATATGCCATTCGAAAATCATAATAAAATAGATATCATCCACGTATCCAAAAATATTCATTTTACTGAACATTTATTTATGCATAATACTGTTCATCTAGGAAATTCACCCATAGGTAGAATTTCCAGTTCCATCAGTATTTAGAGGGAGCCATCTCTTCTCACAATTTGTATCTTCCAAAATAAGCAAGCTCACAAGAATGTACATGTGATACCAGGTAGAATTCTAAAGATGCATTAAAAAATACATGTGATGAATAGGCTACAGAGAAAGTGAGACAGAAATTTACATATGTGTTAATTTTAAAAACTCATCGAGAAGTATTACAATGAAAAGTTGACTAGATTTATAACACATACCATTGATAAAGCCGAAGGCAAGTCCAAGTATACACCATGACTCCTATGAAAGGCCTGTATTTCTATTCTGTTAAGTTTCTTTTTCTCCATCATATTTTGATTAGTAGTCAGAGTCTAGTAGGGTATGGGGTAGGGTCAGGGATTCAGTATTTCAAATGGAAAATAGGAAAATGAATCTAATGTGTATGCAAATATGTGCTACACAAAAATCTTCCCACTCTCATCCAGAACAATGCTTTGACATTACCTTCGCCCCAAATAAGTCACAATTAGTGGAGAAAAGTTAGAAAATCTGTGAATACATATGTGGAAAGGAAAATGCTCAGGAGTTCACAAACTTGTAGGAGGTAGAACGGGTTACAAAAAGAGAGAGGGTAAACACTCCACAAACATGGAGCTCTGCTAGCCTTTTTGAGAAACTGCCTCTGAGGTTGGGCAGTTAAAATATATGTTGTTGTCAGGAGCTTTAGCTTCCTTTGTAGTAAGACCATCAATTCTGGGTCTCCATCTATGTGACCTGGATGACATGGTTTTTTATTTTCTAGTGAACATGAGGCAGCAGTGCTGAATTCTCTCTTTGTAGGTAAACTTTGGCCACTGGGGTCTAAGTATCTAACTGTGTTGTCTGAAAAGCCATTTGGTCATTATCCACTTTCGTGGTGTTTTTTACTGCTGCACTGTGAGTTTGGTATTGGCTTCACGAAATACAAGGAGTTCTACTGGGACTCAGTGCTGGAGGATGTACTCTCACGTGTGGTGGGTTACTAAAATGCACCAGTGGGGCTTCAATCCCACATAGTTTTTCAACTTGACAATAGCAACCTGATTCTGGACATTGGCAGGAATCCTCTCCATATAATAAGATGCCTTTACATACAGTCTGCTGGCTGTACCATGTCAGTCACAAGTGATTTCTAAGCGAATGGCAGATCCACGTGGCCCCACCGGAAATGTTTTTTTCACACACCTACACTCCACTGCTCTAGGCCCACTAGTCTGCAGGCTCCAACTTTCTGGCATCTATGTTCTACACTTTTTCCATGAAACCCAGTCAATCAAGGCACTGTCTGGTACAATCATGATCAGCAACAGGACATCCAGAGGTTCTCCAGTGCAACCTGGTCATGGTAATTTCAAAAAATTCATGGTATTTATCTAGATATTTTTCAATAATGAAGTTGGAGGCACTGTGGGATTCAATTTATACAGGAACCATTAAAAGGTGAGGAATCTCATTTCAATGAAAGGTCTGGAGAACTCTCACAGGCAAGGCTTCCCAAAGAGTGGGCAAAAGGTCACATGAAGCCAGGCCCATTGAGGTCTACAATGTGAATTCCATGTGTGTTTTGACTCTCAACTATGGCTGACAATCTTTCAAAATAAAATCTTGTGATATCCTGGCTGAGATTCCCAGTGCTCTGTGGAAAGTCACCCTGGGCCTAGATCTCAGTTTCCAATGGCGAATCTCATGCGTGGCCTCCAAAAATCTCAACACAATTCATGGCAATACTTCTCTGAGCTCAGTTCCACAACTCAGTCTCTAAGGGGAATCACAACAGAGTTCAAGCCCAGGTGGACCCAGGCATCTCTTCCAATTGCCACACAAATGACGACAATTAAAACCAAAACACTCCCACAGGGCCCTCTTCTTCTTTTATATAGACACTAATCATAACCTCTAGCTGGAGGTTTCCATGAGGGTCACAGCCCAAGACAGTGTCAAAAATAATCTCCCTTGCCCCTCATTTGCCTAAAGTCAGGGTGGCCTGGACAACATTCCTGTGAAACAGAAGTGATCATATAGGACTGCTGTTAATACTGCTCCACTTCTCAAATTTGAGGCCTACTGACTGTGGGGTATAGATTCTTTGTGTGAATTGGAGTCATGAGAAAACGCAAGCACCTATTGTCCAGCCTCTGCAGGGCTTTGAAGAACTCATTTGACACAAATGATCCCTATTCTCACTTGATGGAGGTCATTAATATTACAGAGGAAGGCGAGAGACTTCATGTACAATGACTGATCTTTTTTTCCATTTTGGTTTTGGATGCCCACATGGGATCTTTCTCTAGATACATCAGGTGCTGAAAATCTAAACCACAGGCTCACACAGGGCCAAGAGGCTGATTCAGACAAATCCCTTTCCAAAGAAATGAAGTAAAAAGCCACAGGTGATTCCCATTCATTTCCATTTGAAAACTCTTTTCTTCAGGCTTCACTAAGGTTTTGCCTGAGGCAAAGACCTTTCTGACATTCAGAGCAACAGAACAATAGGTAATCAAAAGCCCCCAAGCAGGGTTTCTCCTAGGAGACTTTCCTGGTTACTCTGATATGTGAGTTTTCTGAGATGCTCGCCATTCCCTTCAGCTATCCAGTACATGGCTATGTCACAGAGCTTGGAGGTGGTACGTATCTTGTACAAAAATACATGATACTAATCTTTAGAGTGGCCAGAATTCAGGAAAAAAATGAGAACATAGGTAGATAGCAGGTGTTGCCCATGGATAAGGCAAGCCTCAGTCCATTCATTAATTGGGAAGGATGCATACTGGGAAGTTTTCTACTAAACAGGACACACCCAAATGAGCTATTTTCTTTTCTAATATCTACAAAGAAAAACACAGTGGGATACACAGACACAGAAACAGTCTCCTTGTCAAATGACTTACTAGAAACAGTCCACTCCATACCAAACAAACCTCCTTTTTTACCTATTCTCAGATCATGAGAAAAAACCACAAACACAAACCAACACCCACAAATGCACCTCCTTCTTCCAAGTAGGTCTGTGACTATCTGGAGTGTCCTCTGACTGGTAGGACATACGATGTAACCCAGAAATTGCCTTTCTGTCTCAGATCTGGTCTCCTTCGTCAAATCTGTGAATTTGTAAGGAGGCAGTGGTGAGCCAATTCCTATGCTCTCAGGAAAGACCCCTCTTCAGAGCTTTCTTGGTATTTGGCAACCCTTACATCAGTAGGTACCAAGAAAGACTGACTCTGTCCTTGGTAAATCCAAAGAAATGAGCCCACTGTGACTGCGACTGGGACTGGCTCAGGGTGCCTGGCTTCCTGGATCACAAAATTCAGAGACCTCCATCACCAAGGAAGTGAGGTGAGGTCACTACCTTCAGAAAATGAATGAGGTCACTGTTTTGGCCACCACTTTGTCCTAACAGTTTCTTCCTATTGTCTCCTGACATGGAGGCTGCCCTACTTCCTGTGATACTTTCACATGTTAGAATGGTATAGAAACCATAGTCACCTGGGAACAGCTCTCTACACAGGCCTGGTTTGGTCCATCTTCCCTACATTAAGAATAGAGAGGCTGACTCAGACACATCCTTTCATCCTGACCATGTTGTTTGCCATGGAATATGACTTTTGTTCTCTCAGGTCCTTCATAGCTGCCTGCATCTTCTCCAGGGATAATTTCTGCATGGATTTTGAGGTACTCAGCAGGTGGAAGATCTCCTAACTTCCTGTATTGTAATACCAACTTTGTCCCTGCTCTTCTGTAAAGTGAGATTGAGGGAATATTGTATGGTCAGGGTTAATAGCATGTTCGATTTGGGTTGGAAATCATTCTGCTGGATGAATAATTGTATTGGGAACCAGCGATATTTATAAGAATATAGAGGGAAAACATAAGTATGAAAACAGAAATCTAGGTAATATTTGAAGCCCAGAAGGATTTGGACCCTTGATTGGGATCCTTAGCTTGAGTTATGTTTTGCACCGAGGTCTCAGTTAAATTGATATACAATGGCATAAGACCCTGTACCTCAGATGATTAAATGTAGAAGAGAACATCCAGTCAAAAACGGATTGTGTGTAGGATTAGGAAGATAGTCAGTAGGTTTAGGAGGAAGAGTGAGTCTAGGATTTGGACCAAATGTTCTTTAGCAATAGGGTTTTGGTTAGAGAGTGAATATAAATGACACCATATGTGAAGAGTCAGGCACAATGATGAACTGGGGAAAATATGTAGGAAAGCAGACATCAATAGAGACATTAGGAAATCTGGAAAAGTATAACATGATAGGATTAGAGATTTTCAACAGGGTTGAGGTTGAATACATAATCTTAAGAAGAAACAAATTTGTAGTCACCAATAAGATTGACATTTGAGAGCATTAGGCAACCTGGACATGGATATATTTAGTAATCCATGTTCACATTCCATTGAGGCTTTGGTACAATCATAAGGGTGACCTTCGCATTTTGTGTCCAAAATATTACTGTGATAATATGTATATGAAGATCAGGTGACATGAGTATTTCTTCCACCATTTCTGGGGGAAATATTTTGAAAAGATATAAATTAGTACTGGGGATACTAATAGGCTTACCCTGTGTTGATGAATATAGAGATGATGCATTAATAGACAATAATGTGAATAAATTATATGACTGGTTCCAAATTTAAATAATGGATTGTATTGATATCTGAAAAAAATAGAAGAAATCATTTATTGATATACATACATTCATTCCAACCACTTACATATCTAATGGTTATCTTAGGGTTACCGTTTATCATGAATAGTAAATGAGTTTTGCTTCAAAAATGATTATGGAATCGAAAATAATGTGTTTAGAAAGAAGTCTAGTGAAAAGACGAGTCAAGAAACATGGAGAAATATAAGTGTTCTGAAGGAGGAAGTGATTGAAAGTGAACCAAATGTTTATAAATTTGTGAATTTGTGAATGAAAGGATATATTTTATGATGTCTATAAACTGAAGAAATAATAACGTACCAGGTTTGAATAAAAATGAACTTTAATAAACACATCATATCCAATAGGAATCTACTTGCATTGATGTTAAACTTGGTCAGTTACTGTACAAATATTACGATTTGTAAGCACCCTTCCCTGAAGTTAGTTTTCAGTACTAGGAAACAAATATGTATTTCAGTGGATGTATATTTCTGAGAATAAACTTGTTAAAAGTTGATTATAAATCCACATATATGAATATGAATGAATTCAGGCGGTGTATAAGAAGACACATATATTTCATATTTTGGTAAATCTGGAGAATATATATATATATATATATATATATATATATAGACACACAAACACACACACATTATAATGTAGCAATATATATGCCAATTGAAATTCATCTTGAAAAATAACTCATCCGCATATCCCAAAATATTCATTTTACTGAACAGTAATATATGTATAGTGTTGTTCATCTAGGAAGCTCACTCATGGGTTGAATTTTCTGTTAAAACAGCGTTTAGGAGGAGTGATCTCTTCTCACAATTTGTATCTGCCAAGTCAGCCACCTCACAAAAATGTACATGTGAAACCAGGTAGGATTCTATTTGTGCATATAAAAATACATTTGCTTAATAGGCTACAGAGAAAGGGAGACAGGAATTCACATATTTCTTAACTTTAAAAACACATGGAGAATTATTTCAACAAATAATTGACTAGATTTATAACTCCTACCTTATATCATGCAAAAGGTAAGTCCAACTATACACCATGCTTCCTCTGAAATGCTTGTATTTCTATTCTGTTTGGGTTATTTTTCTCCATTATATTAGGATTAGTAGTCAGAGTTTAGTAGGGTATGGGTTAGTGTCAGGGATTCAGTATTTCAAACAGAAAATTGTAAAATGAATCCAATGTTTATGCAAATATGTGCTAAACAAAATCTTCTCTCTCTCATCCAGAACAATGACTTGACATTCCCTTCGCCCCAAGTAAGTCAGAATTAGAGGAGAAGAGTTAGAAAATCTGTGAATATATATTTAGAATGGAAAATGCTCAGGAGTTCACAACCTTGGAGTTGATAGAGCAGTTTCCAAAAGTAAGTGACATGGTAAACACTCCACAAACATGGAGATCTGCTGGCCTAAACACTTCTTGAGAAATTGCCTCTGAGCTTGGGCACTTGAAATATATGTTGTTTTCAGGAGCTTTAACTTCCGATGTAGTGAGACCATCAAAGCTAGGTCTGCATCTATGTGACCAGGAGGACATGGTTTCTTATTTTCCAATGAACATGAGGCAGCAGTGCTAAATTCTCTCTTTGTAGCTAAATTGTGGCCACTGGGGCTAAGTGTCTCCCCATGTGGACTGTGAAGCCATTTGGTCATCCTCGACTTTTTGTTTTGTTTCTTGCTGCTGCACTGGGAGTTTGGTATTTGCTTCACGAAATACAAGGAGTTCAAGTGGGACACAGTGCTGGAGGGAGTTCTGTCACGTGTGGTGGGTCAGTGTCTGCATGAGAATGCACCAACTAGGCTTCTATCCCACATAGCTTGCCCCTTGACCATAGCAACCTGATTCTAAACATTGCCGTGAACAATCTCCATATAACAAGGTGCCTTTATATAGAAGGGTCTGCTGGCTGAACCGTGTCTGTCTCAAGGCATTTGAAAGTCAATGGCAGATCCACATGGCCCCACCAAAGATGTTTTATCACACACCTGCACACCACTGCTCTAGGCCCACTACTCAGCAGGCTCCAACTTACTGGCATCTCTGTTCTACACGATTTTCATGATACCTAGTCAATCAAGGCACTGTCTGGTATACTCATGATCAGCAACAGGACATCCAATGGTTCTCCAGTGCCACCTGGTCATGAGAATTTCTAAAATTTTATGGTATTTATCTAACTATTTTTCACAGATGAAGTTGTTGGTACTGTGGGTTTCAATACATTCAGGATCCATTAAATGTTGAGGAAGCTCATTTTAATGAAGGATCTGGAGATCTCTCACAGGCAAGGCTTCCCAAAGAGTGGCCAAATTGTCACATGAAGCCAGGCACATTGAGGTCTACAATGTGAGGTCATGTGTGTTTTGACTCTCAACGATGGCTGCCAAGTCTTTCAGAATAAAACCTGTGATATCCTAGCTGAGATTCCCAGTGCTCTCTGGAAAGCCTCCCTGGGCCTAGACCTCAGTTTCCAAGGGCGACTCTCATGTGTGGCCTCCTGAAATACCAACAACATTCATGGCAATACTTCTCTGAAGTTAGTTCCAAATCTCATTCTCTAAGGGGAATCACATCAGAGTTCAAGCCCAGGTGGAACCAGTCATCTCTTCCAACTACCACACAAATGACCACAATTAAAACCAAAACACTCCCACATGGTTCTCATCTTCTTCCATATAGACACACATCATAACCTGTGGATGGAGTTTTCCATGAGGGACACAGCCAAACCAGTGCCCAAAATAAGCTCCCTTGCCCCTCATTTGCCTAACGTCAGGGTGGATTGGACATGCTTCCTGTGAACCAGGAGTGATCAAATAGGCCTGCCGTAAATGCTCCACTTCTCCACTTTGAGGCCTTCTTACTGTGGGGATTATATTCTTCTTTTTCTAAATTTTTTTGGAAATTTAATTGGAAAGTTAAAAAAAATTGTTTTGCAGAATGTTAAATTTCTAATGGCAAAGCCTTCACCTTGTTTGTGAAGGAAACCTTGATGCCTTGCCAATCTGGTAACATGGAGACACTCAAAATTTTCTGTTACATACTACATGGATGAATGGCTACAGCACATAGTTTTTTTAAAACTGAAAGGCAGATACCAGCAAGTAAGATAACAAATAAAAGACAATTTTATTAAAAAATAAAGTTGTTAAATGACTCAAATATTGGAAATTCAATTCTTTTTATTTTTGGTTGTTCAAAACATTATAAAACTCATGATATATCATCTTTCATACATTTGACTCAATTGGGTTATGAACTCCCATTTTTACCCCAAATACAAATCGCAGAATCATATCAGTTACACACTCACGTTTTTACATAATAGCATACTAGTTATTGTTGTATTCTGCTACCTTTCCTATCCCCTACTATTCCCCCTCCCCTCCCATCTTCCCTCTCTACCTCACTGCTGTTGTTTAATTCTCTCCCTTGTTTTCCCCTCTTTAGCCTCACAACCTCTTATATGTAATTTTGTGTAACATTGAGTAGTCTCCTACCATTTCCATATGCTTTTCCTTCTCTCTCCCTTTCTCTCCCCCCAATCATCTCTGTTTAGTTTTAATATTTTTCTCATGTTCTTCCTCCCTGTTCTGTTCTTATTTGCTCTCTCTATATAAAAGGAAACATTTGGCATTTGTTTTTTAAGGATTGGATAGATTCGCTTAGCATAATCTATTCTAATGCCATTCATTTCCCTGCAAATTCTATGATTTTGTCATTTTTCAGTGCTGTGTAATACTCCATTGTGTATAGATGCCACATTTTTATTATCCATTCGTCTATTGAAGGGCATCTAGGTTGGTTCCAAAGTCTAGATATTGTGAATTGTGCCACTATGATCATCGATGTGGCAGTATCCTTATACTGCTCTCTATTAACATCCTCAGGGAAGAGTCTGAGAAGGGCGATATCTCGGTCAAATGGTGGTTCCATTCCCAGCTTTCCCAGGAATCTCCATACTGCTTTCCATATTGGACTCACCAATTTGCAGTCCCACAAGCAGTGTACAAGTGTACCCTTTACCCCACATCCTCACCAACACTTATTGTTGTTCGACGTCATAATGGCTGCCAATCTTACTGGAGTGAGATGGTATCTTAGGGTGGTTTTGATTGCATTTCTCTTACTGCTAGAGATGGTGAGCATTTTTTCGTGTACTTGTTGATTGATTGTATGTCCTCCTCTGTGAAGTGTCTGTTAAGATCCTTGGCCCATTTGTTGATTGGGTTATTTGTTATCTCATTGTTTAATTTTTTGAGTTCTTTGTATATTCTAGATATTAGGGCTCTATCTGAAGTGTAAGGGGTAAAAATTTGTTCCCAGGATGTAGGCTCTCTATTTACCTCTCTTATTTTTTCTCTTGCTGAGAAAGATCTCTTTAGATTAAGTAAGTCCCATTTGTTTATTCTTTTTATTAACTCTTGGGCTATGGGTTTCCTATTAAGGAATTTGGAGCCCAACCCCACAGTATGTACATCGTAGCCAACTTTTTCTTCTATCAGACGCAGTGTCTCTGATTTTATATCTGGCTCCTTGATCCATTTTGAGTTAACTTTTGTGCATTGTGAGAGAAAGGGATTCAGTTTCATTTTGTTGCATATGAATTTCCAGTTGTCCCTGCACCATTTGTTGAATATGCTATCCTTCTTCAATTGCATGCTTTTAGGCCCTTTTTCAAATATAAGAAAGTTGTAATTTTTTGGATTTGTCTCTGTGTCCTCTATTCTGTACCATTGGTCCATCTGCCTGTTTTGATACCAGTACCACACTGTTTTTGTTACTATTGCTTTGTAGTACAGTTTGAACTCTGGATTCACACTTCCTGCTTAGAATTGCTTTCGCTATTCTGGGTCTTTTGTTTTTCCATATGAAATTCACGATTACTTTATCTATTTCTACAAGAAATGCCATTGGGTTTTTGATTGGCATCGCATTAAACCTGTAGAGAACTTTGGGTAATATCACCATTTTGATGATGTTATTTCTGCCTATCCATGTACAGGGCATACTTTTCCATCCTCTAACATCTTCTTCTATCTCTCTCTTTAGGGTTCTGTAGATTTCATTGCATAAATCTTTCACCTCTTTGGTTAGGTTGATTCCCAAGTTTTTTATTTTCTTTGAGTATACTATAAAAGGAGTGGTTTTCCTCATTTAAATTTCAGAAGTTTTGTTGCTGATATACAGGAATGCCTTAGATTTATGCGTGTGATTTTATATCCTGCCACTTTGCTGAATTCATTTACTAACTCTAGCAGTTTCTTTGTAGACCCTTTTGGGTCTGTTAAATATATTATCATGTCATCCAAAAATAGCGATAATTTAAGTTCTTCTTTTCCTATTTTTAAGTCTTTAATTTCTTTTGTCTGTCTAATTGCTCTGGCTAGTATTTCAAGAACTAAATCGAATAGAAGTGGTGATAGATGGCATCCCTGTCTTGTTCCAGATTTTAAAGGGAATGCCTTCAGTTTTTCTCCATTTACGATGATGCTAGCCTGAGGTTTAGCATATATAGTTTTTACAATGTTGAGGTAAGTTCCTGTTATTCCTAGTTTTTATAGAGTTTTAAACATAAAGGGATGCTGTACTTTGTAGAATGCTTTTCTGCATCTATCGAGATGATCATATGGTTCTTCTCTTTAAGTCTATTGATGTGGTGAATAGTATTTATTGATTTCCGTATATTGAACCAGCCTTGCATCCCTGGGATGAATCCCTCTTGATCATGATGCACAATTTTTTTTATATGCTTTTGTATTTGATTTGCCAGGATTTTATTGAGAATTTTTGCATCCAAGTTTATTAGAGATATTGGTCTGTAGTTTTCTTTCTTTGAAGTGTCTTTGTCTGGTTTTGGGATCAGGGTGATGTTGGCCTCATAGAATGAATTTGGAAGAACTCCTTCTTTTTCTATTTTTTGAAATAGCTTGAAAAGTATTGGTATGAATTCATCTTTGAACGTTTTGTAGAACTCTGCTGTATAACCATCTGGTCCAGGGTTTTTTTTGGTAGGTAGTCTTTTGAAGGTTTCTTCTATTTCTTCCTTTGTTATTGGTCTATTTAAATTTTGTGTGTCTTCCGGACTCAATCTGGGCAGATCATATGACATAAGAAATTTATCGATATCTTCATTATCTTCTGTTTTATTGGAATATAGGGTTTCAAAATACTTTCGAATTATCTTCTGTATTTCTGTAGTGTCTGTTGTGATATTGCCTTTTTTATCCCATATGTTAGTAATTTGAGTTCTCTCTCTACTTCTCTTCATTAGCATGGCTAAGGGCCTGTCGATTTAATTTATTTTCAAAGAACCAACTTTTATTTGTTCAATTTTTTTGTTTCAATTTTGTTGATTTCTCCTCTAATTTTAATTATTTCTTGTCTTCTACTACATTTGTTGTTTTGCTCTTTTTTTTCTAGGTTTTTGAGATGTAGTGTGAGATCATTTATTTGTTGTTTTTTTTTCTTTTTTTGAGGAAAAAATTCCAAGAAATGAATTTCCCTCTTAAAACTGCTTTCATTGTTTCCCACAGAATCCGGTATGTTGTGTCTGTATTGTCATTTGTCTCTAAGAGATATTTTATCTCCTCCTTTATGTCTTCTGTAACCCATTGATTATTCAGTAACATATTGTTCATTTTCCATGTGATGTAGAATTTTTTCTTCCTTCTTCAATCATTAATTTCAAGTTTCATTCCATTATGATCAGATATGGTGCATGGTATTATCTCCATACTTTTATATTTACTAAGAGTTTCCATATGGCATAATATATGGTCTATATTTGAGTAGGACCAATGTGCTGCTGAGAAGAACATGTATCCACTTTATGATGTTTGATATATTCTATATATGTTGGTTAAGTCTAGGTTATTGATTGTGCTATTGAGTTCTATAGTTTCTTAATTCAGATTTTCTCTAGAGGATCTGTCCAATGGCGAGGGTTGTGTGCTGAAGTCACCCGTAATTATTGTGCTATAGCCTATATGACTCTTGAACTTGAGGAGAGTTTGTTTTATGACTTGGCACCACCATTGTTTGGTGCATACAAATTGATAATTGTTATGTCTTGTTGGTGAATGTTGCCTCTTAACAGTATATAGTGTCCTTCTTTATCACTTTTGATTAACTTAGGTTTTAAGTTGATTTTATTCGATATGAGTATGGCCACTCCTTCTTGCTTCCGAGGGCCAACAATGGCTGCGAAGTCTTTCAGAATAAAATCATGTGATTTCCTGGCTGAGATTCCCATTGCTCTGTGGAAAGCCACCTTGGGCCTAGATCTCAGTTTGAAAGGGTGACAATCATGCGTGGCCTCCTAAAAACCAACACAATTCATATCAATACTTCTATGAGGTACGTTCCAGAACTCAGGCTCTAAGGGGAATCACACCAGAGTTCAAGCCCAGGTGGACCAAGTCATCTCTTCCAACCCCCACACAAATGACCACAATTAAAACAAAAAAACTACCACATGGCCCTCATCTTCGTCCATAAAGACCCTCATCAAATGTTCTGGATGGAAGTTTCCATGAGGGTTGCAACTAAAGACAGTTTTCAGAATAAGCTCCCTTGCCTCTAATTTCCCTAAAGTCAGGGTGGCCTGGACACCCTTCCTGTGAACCAGGAGTGATCAAAAAGGAATGCCATTAATTCCACTTTATTTCTATAATTTGAGGCTTACTGAATGTCAGGTATAGATTTTTTATGTGATTTGGAGTCATGAGAAAACCCAAGCACATCTGCAGAGCATTCAAGAATTTATTTGACAAAGAGGATCCGTATTCTCACTTGAAGGGGGTCAGGAACCTAACAGAGAAAGGCAAGAATCTTCATCCACAATGACTGCTCTTTTTGCCATTTTGGTTTTGAATTCACACATGGGATCTTTCTTTAGATCCATCAGGTGCTGAGAATCGAAGCCACAGCCTCACACAGGGCCAAGAGGCAGATTCAGACAAATCCCTTTCCAAAGCAATTAAGCAAAGAGCCACGGGTGATGCCCATTTATTTCCATTTGAAATTTTTTTCTTCAGGCTTCACAAAGGGGTGGCCTGAGGCAAAGACCTTCCTGACATTCAGGGCAACAGAACCTTGATTGGTATACTGAGCTTGAATTATGTTCTGCACCGAGGTCTCAGATAAATAGATATACAATGGCATAGGACCGTGTACCTCAGATGATTGAATGTAGAAGAGAACATCCAGTCAAAAAGGGATAGTCTGTAGGATTAGGAAGATAGTCAGTAGGTTTAGGAAGAAGAGTGAGACTAGGAGTTGGACCAAAAGTTCTTTAGCAATAGGGTTTCAGTTAGAGAGTGAATGTAAATGTCAGCACATGTGAAGAGAAAGTCACAATGATGAACAGGGAAAAATATGTAGGAAAGCAGATATCAATAGAAAGATTAGGAAATCAGGCAAAGTATAAAGTGAGTGATAGGATTAGACATTTTCAACAGGCTTGAGGTTGAATATATAATCTTAGGAAAAAACAAATATGTAGTAATCAATAGGATTGACATTTGAGAGCATTAGGCACCCTGGACATGGATGTTTTTAGTAATCCATGGTCACTTTCCATTTAGGCTTTGGTACAATCATATGTGTGACCTTTGCATTTTGTGTCCAGAATACTACCGTGATAAAATTTATATGTAGATAAGGTGACATGAGTATTTCTTCCACCATTATGGGGAGTAATATTCTGGAAACTTATAAATTAGTACTGGTGATACAAATAGGTGTACCTTGTGTTGATCATTATTGAGATGTTGCATGAATAGACCAGATTGTGAATAAAGTATATAACTGGTTCCAACTTTAAATAATGGATTGAGTTTGCATCTGAAAATATATTGGAAATCTTATATTGATATATATACAATCATTCCAACCAGTTATATATGTAATGGTAATATTAGGGTTACGGTTTATCGTGAAGAGTGAGTATTGCTTCAAAAATGATTATGGAATCAAAAATAATGTGTTTAGAAAGAAGTCTAGTGAAAAGACCAGTAAAGAAACATGGAGGAATACATGTGTTCTGAAGTAGTAAGTAAATGAAATTGAACCAAATGCCTATAATTTTGTGAAGTTGTGGGTGAAAAAATATATCCTATGATGTCGATATACTGAAAAAATAGTAATGTACCAGTGTTGAGTAAAAATGAACTTCAAAATACACATCATGTCCCATAGCAATCTACTTGCATTGATGTTAAACTGGGTCAGGTGCTGTAGAAATATTAGGATTTGTATGCACCACCTACTGAACTTAGTATTCAGTAGTAGGAAACCAATATGTATTACAGGTGTATAAATATTGCTGAAAATAATCTTGTAAAAATTGGAATTTGAACCCACATACATGAATATAAATGAATTTAGGGAGTGTATAATAAGACACATATTTTTCATATTTTTTTAAAATCTGGAGAATATATATACATATATATATATATATATTATATATATATATGTATACATATATATATATACATAATATATATATTATATATATATACATATATATACATATAATATATATATATATATGTATATATATATACACATATATTTTTTTTCCAGATTTTAAAAAAAATACATACACACACACACACACACACACATTAATATTTAGCAATATATATGCCAATCGAAATTCATCATGAAATATAATTCATCCACATATCCAAAAATATTCATTTTACTGAACATGGATTTATGTATAGTGCTTTTCACTAGGAAGCTCACCCATAGGTTGAAAATCAGTCCCATCATTATTTAGGGAGAGTCATCTGTTCTCACAATTTTATATTCCAAAATCAGGGAGCTCACAAGAATGTCCGTGTGATACCAGGTAGGATATTATATATATATGTATAAAAAAATACATGTGCTGAATAGGATACAGAGAAAGGGAGACAGGAATTTATATATGTGATAATTTTAAAAAATCATGGAGAAATATTACAATGAAAAGTTGACTAGATTTGAAACACATACTCTTGATAATGCAGAAGGCAAATAGAAGTATACACCATGCTTCCTATGAAAGGCCTGTATTTCTATTCGGTTAGGTTTCTTTCTCTCCATGATATTAGGATTAGTAGTCAGAGTCTAGTAGGGTATGGGTTAGTGTCAGGGATTCAGTATTTCAAATGGAAAAAAGGAAAATGAATCTAATGTGTATGCAAAAATGTGATACACAAAAATCTTCCCTCTCTCATCCAGAACAATGCCTTGACATAACCATCGCTAAAAGTAAGACACAATTAGAGGAGAGAAGTTAGAAAATCTGAATATATATGTGGAATGGAAAATGCTCAGGAGTTCACAACACTGGAGGTGGTAGAACAGTTTCCAAAAGTAAGGGAGAGGGTAAACAATCCAGAAACATGGAGCTGTGCTGGCCTTGAGACTTCTTGAGAAACTTCTTCTGAGGTTGGGAACAAGAAATATATGTAATTGTTAGGAGATTTAGCTTCGTTTGTAGTGACACCATGAAATCTGGGTCTGCATCTCTATGACCTGGAGCACATGGTCCTTATTTTCTAATGAACATGAGGGAGCAGTTCTGAATTCTCTCTTTGTAGGTAAACTGTGGCCACTGGGAGCTAAGTGTCTTTCCGTGTGGACTGTGAAGCCATTTGGTGATCCTCCACTTTCCAGGGTGTTTCTTACTGCTGCACTGGGAGTTTGGTATTTGCTTCACGAAATACAAGGAGTTCAACTGGGACAAAATGCTGGAGGGAGTTCTGTCATGTGTGGTTGGTCAGGGACGCAAAGAGAATGTACGAACCAGGCTTCTATCCTACATAGCTTTCCCCTTGACTATAGCAACCTGATTCTGAACATTGCCCTGAAACCTCTCCATATGACAAGATGCCTTTATATAAAAAGGTCTCTTGCCTGCACCATGTCAGTCGCAAGTCTTTCGAAGCCAATGGAACATCCAGGTGGTCCTACCAAAAATATTTATTTACACACCTACAGTCCACTTCTCTACGCCCACTACTCATTAGGCTCCAAATTACTGGCATCTCTGTTCTACACCATTTTCACGAAAACCAGTCAATCAAGGCACTCTTTGGTACACTCATGATCAGCAACAGGAAATCCAAAGTTTATCCAGTGCCACCTGGTCATGGGAATTTCAAAAATTTTATGGTATTAATCTAGTCATTTTTCTAAAATGAAGTTAGAGGCACTGTGGGTTTCAATTAATTCAGGAACCATTAAATGGTGAGGAAGCTCATTTCAATGAAAGCTCTGGAGAACACTCACAGAAAAGCCTTCCAAAAGACTGGCCAAAAGGTCACATGAATCCAGACACATTGAGGTGTACAATGTGAGGTCCATATGTGTTTGGACTCTCAACTAGGGCTGCCAAGTCTTTAAGAATTAAATCATGTGATATCCTGGCTCAGAATCCCCGAGCTCTGTGGAAAGCCATCCTGGGCCTAGATCTCAGTTTCCAAAGGCGATTCTCACGCGTGGCCTAGTAAAATCCCAAGAGAACTCACGACAACACTTCTATGAGGTCAGATCCAGAACTCATTCTTTAAGGGGAATCACACCAGAGTTCAAGCCCAGGTGATCCCAGTCATCTTTTCCAACTACCACACAAATTACCACAATTAAAACAAGAACACTCACATATGGCCCTCATCTTCTTTCATATTGACACTCATCATAATTTTGCTGGAGGTTTCCATGAGGGGAGCAGACCAAGACAGTGTTCAAAATAAGCTCCTTTGACCCTCATTTGCCTATAGTAAAGGTGGCCTGGACACCCATCCTGTGAACCAGGAGTGATCAAATAGGCCTGCCATTAATACCGCTCCAATTCTCCAATTTGAGGCCTACTGACTGTTTGGTTTAGATTCTTTATGTGAATTTTAGTCATGAAATAACCAAGCACCTATGGGCTAGCCTCTGCAGGTTTTGAAGAACTCATTTGACCCAAAGGATCCCTATTTTCACTTGATGGAGTTCAGGAACCTTACAGAGGAAGTCGAGAGACTTCATCCCAATGGCTGCTCTTTCTGCCATTTTTCCTTTGGATGCAAACATGGGAACTTTCTTTAGATCCATCAGGTGCTGAGAATCTAAGCCTCAGCCACACACAGGGCCAGGGGGCTGATTCAGTCACATCCCTTTTCAAAGCACTTAAGAAAAGAGCCACAGGTATGCCCAATCATTTCCATTTGAAATCTGTTTTCTTCAGGCTTCACAAAGGGGTGGCCAGATGCAAAGAACTTCCTGACATTCAGGGCAACAGAACAATAGGTAAGCAAAAGGCCCAAAGCAGGGTTTCTCCTCTGAGACTTTCCTCGTGACACTGATATCTGAGTTTTCTGAGATGCTCGCCATCACCTACAGCTATCCAGTACATGGCCATGTCACAGAGCTTGGAGGTGGTACATATCTTGGACACAAAACCATGGGCCTATTCTTGAAATTGGCCGGAATTCAGGACGAAAATAGAAACTTAGGAAGGTAGCAGGTGTTGCTCATCGATAAGGCAAGCTACAGTCCATTCATAAACAGGGCAATATGAATGCTGAGAAGCTTTCTACTAGACACGACACATCCATTGATGAATTCTCTTTTCTAATGTCTACAACCATGGAAACAGTGGAAAACACAGACATAGAAACACTCGCCCTGTGAAAAGACTTACTAGAAACAGTCCACTTCAAATGAAACAAACCGACTGTCCTACCTATTCTCAGAAAATGAGACAAAACCACAAACCCACAACCACACCCACAAAGGCACCTCCTTCCCCTAAGTAGGTCTTTGACTATCCGGAGTGTCGTCTGACTTGTAGGCCATAATACGTTCCCCCGAAATGGCCTGTCCAGTCTCAGATCTGGTCTCCATGGCAAACTCTGTGAACTTGTCAGGAGCCAACGGTGAGCCACTAACGACTTTCTCAAGAAAAGCCCCGCTTCCGAGCTTTCCTGGCATTTGGCCTTCTCACGTCTGAAGGTACCAAGAAAGACTGACTGCATTTAGTACATCCAAACAAGTGAGACCATAGGGACTGGGACTGGGACTGGCTCTGGGTGCCTGGCTTCCTGGATCCAAAGTTCAGAGAGTTCCATCACCATGGAAGTGAGGTGAGGTCACTTCCTTCCTGAACTGAATGAGGTCCCTGTCTTGGCAACCACTTTGTCTTAACTGTTACTTCCAAGGGTCCCATGAGATTGAGGCTGCCCCTACTTCCTGTGACACTTTCACAAGTTAGAATGGTATATCAACCATAGGCACCCAGGAATAGATCTCCACACAGGCCTGTTTTGGTCCATGTTCTCTACATTAAGAAGAGAATCTGATTCAGACACAACCTTTTATCCTGACCGGGTTGTTTGCCATGGAAGATGACTTTTGGTCTCTCAGGTCCTTCATAGCTGCCTACATCTTCTCCAGGGATCATTTCTGCATGGGCCTTTGAGGTTCTCAGCAGGTGAAAGTTTCCCTACATTTCTGTATTGTAAAATCAACTCTTTCCCTGCTCTTCTATAAAGTTAGATTGAGGGAATAGTGTATGATTATGGTTAAAAACATGTTTGATTTGGGTTAGAAATCATTGTGCTGGATGAATAATGGTATTGGGAACCTGCTATGTGTATAAGAATATATAGGTGTAATATATGTATGAAAAAAGAAATCTAAGTATGATTTGAAGGCCAGAAGGGCATTGGGCCCTTGATAGGGATACGTGGTGTTGAATTACGTTCTGCAGAGTTGTCTCAGATAAATCGATATACAATGGCATAGGACCTTGTACCTTGCATGAATTAATGTAGAAGCAACATCCAGTCAAAAAGGGATAGTCGGTAGTGAAAGGTTAATAAAATAGGTACTTGCTATTTCCTGTTTTTCTGTATGCTTAAAAAAAAACACTGTTGAAATCTTGAGAAATGTTTGCTAATCTTGTTCTAGAATGTACTGTTCCCAACTGCCAAACTGCAGAATGTACTGCCTCACTCGTTGTCACGCGAACCGCCCACTCACCCTTACACATCAGTAAACTTCCCTCCCTTCCCTCTCCAAGGAATGTATGTAAGCTCTGCATAAGCTGTTCTCAGAGCTCTCTGATCTATTTAAGTTAGCTGTGAGCCCCAGCAAGCTGGACCCAAAATAACTCTTTGCTGTTGCATGAGACAGTCTCTTGGTAGTCTCTTCCTCCAACACTCACCTGACCTTTACATATTGAGGTTCCACCGAGTTCCGGCAGTGGCGGATGAGAGACCCCAACGGGCTCCTCTCGGAGCAAGTAAGGCGCCTCTTTCTGGTTTCAGGTGTCATGTTAGGGCTTGGCAAAATTGCTGGCGATGAAGAGCCTGGGGTCTCTCCGACGGTGGCTGAGAGTCGTGTCACAGAGACATAGGGCACCTCCCTGGGGGACCCCGCAGAAGACTCGGAGAATCAAGGAACAATTGCTTCATCGACTCAGTGATATTTTCTTTTAGATTCGGTATTGCCATCCTATCGGGTTTTGCCGGCTACGCATTCCTGGTCTCAGTGTTGGATGTCCATTGCCTGTCTTTATGGTCTTGTCTTATCTGTGTCATGTGTCTTTGCTTTTACTGTTTGTGTACCTTTCATTATGGGACAGAGCACTTCAATGCCTCTGTCCCTGACCCTTGATCACTGAACCAAAGTCCGCTTAAGGGCTCAGGATCTTTCTTTTTTTAGTAAAACGCTGGACCTGGCAGACTCTCTGTGCCTCAGAATGGCCCATCTTTGGAGTCGTATGGCCCCAAGAAAGATCTTTCTACTTCCCACTAATTTAAAAAGTCAGAGATATTGTCTTTCAGCCAGGGCCACATAGCCATCCTGATCAACAGCCATATATCTTAACTTTGCCGACCTCTGCAAATCTCCTCCTCCATGGGTGAAGCCTTTCCTTGCCCATGCCTCTGCTAATACTCCTTCCCACATGATCTCTCAAACCCTCACCTCTTCCTCCTCCTCCACCCTCTGTTTTCCCTGAGTCACAAGATTTGACTCTACTGGACTCTTCCTCCTCTCCTTATCCCCTGCCCTCGTCCCCTAACACACAACACACTCTAAGTGATTCCCCTGCTGCTGACTAAGCCTCTCTACCATTGGAGGAAGCTAAGCTGGTAATAGGATCTGATAATGGACCGATGTTCATGGCCCAGGTAAGTCAGGGGTTAGCCAGGAACCTGGGGATTAATTGGAAGTTATATTGTGCTTATACACCCCAGAGTTCAGGACAAGTAGAAAGAATGAATAGAACCATTGAAGAGACCTTAAGGAAATTAAGCTTAGAGACCAGCATAAAAGATTTGACTGTGCTCCTGACTTATGCAATGTTTCATGCAAGAAAAAATCGTTCTGTTTCTTTGAGTAACCTTACCCCCTGAGAAATTCTCTATGGTGGCCCTCGTCCAGTAAGGGTCCTAAGCCCAACTGTAAGACCTAAGGATCCTTTCCACACCCTCTTGCTTGACAGACTTAAAGCTCTTGAAAGAACACAGTGATACCTGTGAAAATAGCTGCCCACTGCGTAACAAACTGTGTACCAGGGGATTCCACATCCATATCAAATAAGAGACTTCATGTATGTAAGATGACATCAGGTGTCATCCCTGGAACCCAGCTGTAAAGGACCATACCAGGTGCTACTTATAACACCTACAGTGGTAAAGGTATACAGAATCACTTCTTGGATCCATGCCTCTCATCTCAAGCCTGCTCCTTGTCCAGAATCATTCTGGAAACTGGAAAAGACTGGTAACAGTTTCAAATTGTGTATTCGCCATGTGGATAAGGTTATATACTCTCCCCTTGGCCACAAGTAGTCCTAACCCTCATCAGCCTTTTAAGCAGCGATGGCTGATCACAAATCCTACTGGAAAAGTGTATAATCTATCTCACATACAGCCCCCTTAGGGACCTGGTGGCCATCTCTCCACCCAGACATTTGTCAGCTGGCCATAGGTTTTTTCTATTGGGATATCCCTGATGAAGAAAATCCCACTAAAATACCATTAAATCCCTTCTGTACCATAGATAATGGAAACAAACATTATGGATGTAGGGACACGCGAGCCAGATGCAGGTTGGCTAGCCTAGATTACTATGTTTGCCCGGGAAACTATCAAAGCCACAAACAGTAACGGCTGTGTGGGGGAAAAGCCGACTTCTTCTGTATGTCATGGAGATGTGAGCATACAGAGGCTGCCTGATGGAACCCCAATACTTCATCAAATTCAGTACACAGCATTGGCCATATTACCAAGTAGACAACAGAAAAAGGATGGCCCCCAGAGGGGTCTCTAGATCCTCAAATTTTGCGTGACCTTTTTAACTTCTGCAAGTGCTCAAAAGGGTGAAAGGAGATTCCCCTATGTGGAAGCCCTTTCCCTCCTTCACTCACATCCTGAACTATGCTTCTCCAATAGATTTTTATCCTCAGCCTTCTGCTCCAGACTCTCTGCTGTCACTCCCACCTCAGCAACCTGATTTCTCCCCTCCAATTACTAGATCAGAATCCCAAACCTCCACCAGTTCTCAGACAATTGCCCGCTTGTGAGGTAGCAGTTACTGAGGTACCCCTCCACCCACTCACTCCTCTCTCTTCCTGTCAGTGCCCACACCGGGTCCCTCCAGGTCCTCTTTCCAGCTAACCCAAAGCTCAAACGAGCTGAGGAGAGCTCTCAGACCCTTATCCAAGATGTAATATAAGTGGCCATTAAAGTTGCTTTGTCATCACTGAACAGGTTACTAAAATTTAAAGTCCCTCACAGGATTTTGGGATACTCACTCCCGTTTTCTGCTCTGCTCTACCTGTTCTACTGCTCAAGTTTTTTGCTAGGAAATTCCCAAACACCTTTCCAATCATTCTTTTACATCTCTCTTTTTCCTCATTCTCAGATCCTCGGAGCTTCTCTCAGCCCCACCTTCCCCGTATTCCCCCTCTGTACCAGGCCCACAGAAAAGTCTTAAATGTCCTTCTCCAGAAGTCTTCACCATGGCTGACTTTAGAACTTTCAGCATAGAGTTTCTATAAAGAGTTCAATGTAGATAAACTTTCTCTTTTTGTATTGCCCTGTTATACTTGGCCACTGGCTAAAAAACTCAGTACTTCTAAGCTAGACAACCCCTAACTAGTTTTTCACAAAATATGTGAACAAGTCCTCTGGCCTTCAGCTGGGGCTTCACAGAAATGGCCACATTTCTAAGATAAAGAAATTACCAACTGGGCTCCGTTGTAACAGCTGGAAGGGGGAAAATAAGAAAGGGAATAAAAAGCTCTCCTCCTCCCAGGTGTCCTTGAAAATTTAACTTGCCCAGAACAGAGGAAAAATCAGAAACATATACTGCTTTTTTGAACTTCTGCAGACTGTAAACTTCTGAGCCCCATCCCTTATATGTTGGGTACACAATTCTGAAACTACCTAAACTTGAGTTTCAGGGGATTAATTGATTACAACAGAAGCAATGCCCTCTGAATCCAGTTGCAACAATATAGGACTGTTTCCCTGTCTTCAGTGCTATCTTAGGTGCCTTGCCTTGTCTGTCCCTACAACAGCATAATTCTATATACTTAAACATTGTTTATGTTTTCATGAAATGGTCAACAGATGTGATTATTTTGAAATGTTGCAGATGTTTCCCAGAAAGCTCTATCATGACGCAGGTTCGTTTGAAGATCAAATAGGGGGGGCATACAACCGGTTCCACTGGGAACTTGTATCCCTCACTTTAGCCATCCTATTAGGAATAGGAGTTGCTGCACGGGTGGGCACAGGAACCACTGCCATTGTCCATGGGACACAACAAATGACCCAATTAGAAGAAGCAATAGAGCAAAACTAAGATATTAGAAACCTCCATCAGAGCTTTGCATGAATCTTTAACCTCTCTCTCTGAAGTTGTTTTAAAGAACAGTTGGGGGTTGGACCTCCTCTTCATTAGAGAAGGGGGCCTTTGTGCTGCATTGAGGGAAGAATGTTGTTTTTATGCTGACCATACTGGAGTTGTAATAAAATCTATGAGTAAATTTAAAAGACACCTTGAAGAGCATCAACAAGAGAGAGAGGCCCAAAAATGGTGGCTTGAGTCTTGGTTCACACACTCCTCCTGGTTAACTACGTTTTTATCAACCCTGGAGGGTCCAATAATAATCCTCATATTATTGCTAACTATAAAATCCTGTTTGCTCAACCGTGTAATTTCTTTTCTCCAGGCTCAAATTGGACGAGTTAAACTTATGGTAATACCCCACTAGCAGACATAGAATGTGACACCCTCCAATGATCATTTTTATGATTAAAAGTAGCCAGAAGAAGAAGTGGGGAATTAAAGGTTAATAAAATAGGTACTTTTCACTTCTTGTTTTTCTGTATGCTTAACAAAACACTATTGAAATCTTGAGAAATGCTTGCAAATCTTGTTCCCAGAATGTTCTGTCCCCAACTGCCCAACTACAGAATGTACTCCCTCACCCAGTTGAATGCAAACCACCCACTCACCCTGACCCATCAATAAAATTCCCTCCCTGCCCTCTCCAGGGAAAGTATATAAGCTCTATTTAAGCTATTCTCAGGGCTATCTGCTCTATTCAAATGTTCTCTGAGCCCCAGCATGCTGGACACCCAAAAAACCCATTGATGTTGCAAGAGATAGTCTGTTGGTGGTCTCCTCCTCTGAAGCTCGCCCCACATTTACTTGGATGATTGAATGTAGAAGAGAACATTCAGTCAAAAACGATAGTCTGTAGCATTAGGAAGATAGTCAGTACTTTTATGAAGAAGGGTGAGTATAGGAATTAGAAAAAAATTTCTTTAGCAATAGGGTTTCGATTAGAGAGTGAATGTAAATGTCAGCACAGGTGAAGAGTCAGTCACAATGATGAACTGGGGAAAATATGTAGGAAAGCAGATATCAATAGAGACATTACAAAATCAGGCAAAGTATAAAGTGAGTGATAGGATTAGATATTTTGAACAGGGTTGATTTTAAATATATAATCTTAGGAAGAAACAAATATGTAGTCACAATTAGGATTGACATTTGAGAGCATTAGGCAAATTTCAGGTGGATGAATATTTCTCAGAATAATCTTGTGAATAGTTGATTATAAATCCACATAATAAACATGAATGAATATAGGGAGTGTATATAAGACACATATATTTCATATTTTGAAAAATCTGGAGTATATATATATATATATATATATATATATATATATATACAAAACACACACACAGACAAAAAAGTAGCAATATATATGTCAATCAAAATTCATTATAAAATATATATCATCCACAGATCTAAAAACATTAATTTTACTGAACATGGATTTATGTATAATGCTGTTCAACTAGCAAGCTCAACCATAGGTTGAATATCCAATTCCAAGAAGTTTAGTAGGAGTAATCTCTTCTAACAATTTGTATCTGCCAAGTCAGCCACCTCACAAGAATGTACGTGTGGTACCAGGGAGGAATCTATATGTGCATATAAGAATACAGAGAAAGAAAGACAGGAATTCACATATTTGTTAACCTTAAAAATACATGGACAACTATTTCAACAATAAATTGACTAGATTCATAACTCCAACTCTGTATCATGCAAAAGAAAAGTACAACAATACACCAGGCCTACTCTGAACTGCTTGTATTTCGATTCTGTTTGGGTTATTTTTCTCCATCATATTAGAATTAGTAGTCAGAGTCTGGTCGGGTATGGGTTAGAGTCAGGGATTCAGTATTTTGAATGGAAAATAGAAAACTGAATCCAATGTTTATGCAAATATATGCTACAGAAAATACTTCCCACTCTCCTCCAGAACAATGCCTTGACATTACCTTCGCCCCAAATAAGACACAATTAGAAGAGAAGAGTTAGAAAATCTGTGAATACCTATCAGGAATGGAAAATGCTCCAGATTTCACATCTTTGGAGGCGGTAGAGGAGTTTCTAAAAGTAAGGGACAGGGTAAACACTCCACAAATATGGAGCTCTGCTGGCCTAAAGACTTTTGAGAATCTGCCTTTAAGGTTGGGCACTTAAAATATATGTTGTTTTCAGGAGCTTTAGCTTTATTTGTAGTGAGACAATCAAAGCTCGATCTGCATCTATGTGACCTGGAGGACATGGTTATTTATTTTTCAATAAAAATGAGGCAGCAGTGCTGAATTCTCTCTTTGTAGGTAAACTGTGGCCACTGAGGGCTAAGTGTCTCCCCGTGTGGACTGTGAAACAACTTGGTCATCCTCCAATTATCGTGGTGTTTCTTGCTGCTGCACTGGGAGTTTGGTATTTGCTTCATTAAATACAACGAGTTCAAATGGGAAACAGTGCTGAAGGGAGTTCCGTCAGCTGTGGTGTGCAGGGTCTCCGGTAGAATGCACCAACCAGGGTTCTATCCCACGTAGCTTGCCCCCTTAACAATAGCAACATGATTCTGAACATTGCCCTAAAACCTCTGCATATAAAAATATGCCTTTACGTATATGGGTCTGATGGCTGCACCATGTCAGTCTCAAGCCATTTGGAAGCCAATGGAAGATCCACATGGCCCCACCACAGATGTTTTATCATACACTTGCGTAACACTTCTCTAGGCCCACTACTCACTAGGCTTCTACTTACCAGCATCTCTGTTCTACACCATTTTCCTGAAACCCAGTCAATCAAGGCCCTGTCTGGTATATTCATGATCATCAACAGGACATCAAAGGTCCGCCAGTGACATCTGGTCATGGGAATTTTAAAAATTTCATGGTAATTATCTAGCAATTTTTCACGGATGAAGTTGGAGGCACTGTGGTTTGCAATTCATTCAGGAACCATTAAAGGGTTAGGAAGCTAATTTCAGGGAAAGCTCTGGAGCACTCTCACAGGCAAGGCTACCCAAAGAGTGGCCAAAAAGTAACATGAAGTGAGGCCAATTGAGGTCTATAAAGCGAGGTCCATGTGTGTTTTGAATCTCAATAATGCATGCCAAGTCTTTCAGAATAAAATCATGTAATATCCTGGCTGAAATTCCCAGTGTTCTGTGGAAAGCCAACCTGTGCCTAGATCTCAGGTTCCAATGGCAAATTCATGCCTGGCCTCCTAAAATCCCAACACAATTCATGGCAATACTTCTCTCAGGTCAGTTCCAGAACTCAGTCTATAAGGAGAATCACACCAGAGTTCAAGTCCAGGTGGACCCAGATAATTCTTCCAACCGCGACTCAAATGAAAACAATTAAAACCAAAATACTCCCTCATGGCCCTATTCTTCTTCCATATAGACACAAATCATAACCTCTTCCTGGAGTTTTCCATGAGTTGTGCAGCCCAAGAGAATGTCCAAAATAAGCTTCTTGCACCTCTTTTGCCTAACTTCAGGGTGGCCTGGGCACCCTTCCTGTGAATCAGGAGCGATCAAATAGGCCTGCCCTTAATACTGCTCCGCTTATCCAATTTGAGGCTCTCTGACTGTGGGGTCTAGATTCTTTATGTGAATTGGAGTCATGAGAAAAGCCAAGACAGTGTCCAAAATCAGCTCGCTTGCCCCTCATTTGCCTAAAGTCAGGGTGGCCTGGACACCGTTTCTGTGAACGAGGAGTGATCAAATAAGCCTGCTGTTAATACTTCTTTGTTTCTCCAATTTGACGCCTACTGATTTCAGGTATCAATTCTTTATGTGATTTGGAGTTATGCGAAAACCCAAGCACCTCTGCAGGGAATTGAAGAACTCATTTGACCCAAAGAATCCCTATTCTCACTTGATGGAGTTCAGGAACATAACAGAGGAAGGCAAGAGACTTCATCCATAATGAATGTTTTTTTTTTTTTTGCCATTATGGTTTTGGACGCACACATGGGATCATTCTTTAGATCCATCTGGTGCTGAGAATCTAAGTCATAGACACAAACATGGCCAAGAGACTAATTCAGACACATCCCTTCCCAAAGCAATTAAGCAAAGAGCCACAGGTGATGACATTCATTTCCATTTGAAAACTGTTTACTTCAGGCTTCACCAAGTGGTGGATTGAGGCAAAGAACTTCCTGACATTCAGTGCAAAACAACAATAAGTAAGCAAATGGCCCAAAGCAGGGTTTCTCCACTGAGACTTTCCTGGTAACACTGATATCTGCGTTTTCTGAGATGCTCGCCATTCTCTTCAGCTATCCAGTACATGGCCATGTCACAGAGTTTGGAGGTGGTACATATTTTGGACACAAATCCATGAGCCTATTCTGGATAGTGGCCAGAATTCAGGAAGAAAACAGCAACTTAGAAAGATAGCAGGTGTTGCACATCAACAAGACAAGCTGCACTCCATTCATATATTGGGCAGGTTGAATTATGGGAAGATTTACACTAGACAGTACACATCCATTAATGCATTCTCTTTTCCAATATCTACAACAACGGACACAGTGGGATACACAGACATAGAAACACTTGCCTTGTCAAATGACTTACTAGAAACTGTCCACTCCAAACCAAACTAACCGCCTTTCCCATCTATTCTCAGAACATGAGACAAAACAATAAACCCATACCCACTCCCACAAAGGCACCTCCTTCCCCCAATTAGGTCTGTGACTATCCAGATTGTCCTCTGACAGGTGGGCCATACTATGTTCCCCTGAAATGGTCCGTCTTCTCTAAGATCTGGTGAAATATAAGTATGAAAACAGAAATCTAGGTATGATTTGAAGCCCAGAAGGGTTTTTCCCTTGATTGGGATACTTAGCTTTGAATTATGCTCTGCAAAGTTGTCTCAGATAATTCGATATACGATGGCATAGGACCTTTTACCTTGGATGATTGAATGTAGAAGAGAACATCCAATCAAAAAGGGATAGTCGGTAGGATTAGGAAGATAGTCGGTAGGTTTAGAAAGAAGAGTGAGTATAGGATTTGGACCAAAAGTTCTTTAGCAATAGGGTTTCGATTATAGAGTGAATGTAAATGTCAGCACATATGAAGTGTCAGTCACTAGGATCAACTTGGGAAAATATGTAAAAAAGCAGATATCAATAGAAACATTACGAAATCAGGCAAAGTATAAAGTGAGTGATAGGATTAGACATTTTCAACAGGTTTGAGTTTGAATATATAAATTAGGAAGAAACAAATATGTAGTCACCAATAGGATTGACAATTGACAGCATTAGGCAACCTGGACATGGATGTTTTTAGTAATCCATGTACACTTTACATTTAGGCTTTGGTACAATCATCAATGTGACCTTTACATTTTTTTGTCCAGAATATTACTTTGATTAAATGTATATGTACATCAGGTGACATGAGTATGTCTTCCACCATTTCTGCGAGCAATATATTGAAGATGTAAAATTAGAATCGGGGGTACAAAGAGGTGTACCCTGTGTCTATGAATATAGAGATAAAGCATGAATAGACCCTAATGTGAATAAATAATATAACTTTTTTCAACTTTAAAAAATGAATTGATCTAATATCTGAAAAATTACAGGAAATTGTATATTGATATACAATCATTCATTCCAAGCAGTTATACATCTAATGGTAATATTCGTGTTTTGGTTTATCATGAAGAGTGTGTGAGTTTTGCTTCAAAAGTGACTTTGGAAATCGAAAATAATGTGTTTGGAAAGAAGACTCATGAAAATACCAGTAAAGAAACCCTGACAATACATGTGTTCTGAAGCAAAAAGTGATTAAATTTGAAACAAATGCCTATAAATTTGTGAACTTGTGGATGAAATGTACATCCTATGATGTGCAAAAACTGAAGAAATAATAATGTACCAGTGTCGAATACAAATGAATAAAGAATTACATATCATGTCCCATAGGAATCTACTTGCATTGATGTTAGACTGGGTCAGTTACTGTAGAATAATTAGGATTTTTATGCATCATTCCCTGAAGTTAGTTTTCAGTACTAGGAAACAAATATGTATTTCAGGTGGATGAATATTTCTGAGAATAATCTTGTGAAATGTTGATTAAAAATCTACATACATGAACATGAATGAATTTAGAGAGTGTATATTAGACCATATATTTCATATTTTGAAAAATCTGGAGAGTGTATACACACACACACACACACACAAATAAAAAACACTCACAGACCTTAAAAAGTAGCAATATAAATGCCAATCGAAATTCATCAGTAATTATATATCATCCACAGATGCAAAAATGTTTATTTTACTGAACATGAGTTTATGTATAATGTTGTTCTACTAGGACGCTCCCTATAGGTTGAATTTTCAGTTCCAACAGCGTTTAGGAGGAGTGATCTCTTCTCACAATTTGTATCTGCCAAGTCAGCCACCTCACAAAGATGTACGTGTGATACCTGGTAGGATTCTATATATGCATATAAATATACAAGTGTGAATAGGCTAAAGAGAAAGGGAAACATGAATTCTCATATTTGTTAACTTTAAAAACACATGGAGATCTTTTTCTATTAAACATTGACCAGATTTATAACTCCTACCTTGTATAATGCAAAATGCAAGTCCAACTATACAACATGCCTCCAATGAACTGCTTGTATTTCTATAGGTTTGTGTTATTTTTCTCTATCATATTAGGATGAGTTGTCTGAGTCTCGTAGGTATGGGTTAGTGTCAGGGATTCAGTATTTCAAAAGGAAAATTGGAAATTGAATCCAATTTGTATGCAAATATATGCTGCACAAATATCCTCCCACTCTCATCCAGAACAATGCCTTGAAATTACCTTCACCCCAAGTAAGACACAGTTAGAGGAGAATAGATAGAAAATCAGTGAATACATATCTGGAATGGAAAATGCTCAGGAGTTCACAACCTTGGAGGTTGTAGAGGAGTTTCCAAAAGTAAGGGACGGGGTAAACACTCCACAAACATGGAGCTCTGCTGGCCTAAAAACTTTTAGAGCAACTGCCTCTGAGTTTGGGAACGTGAAAATTATGTTGTTGTCAGGAGAATTGGCTTCCTTTGTAGTGAGACCATCAAAGCTGGGTCTGCCTCTATGTGACGTGGAGGACATGGTATCTTATTTTCCAATGAACATGAGGTAGCAGTGTTGATTTTCTTCTTTTTAGGTAAACTGTGGCCTCTGGGGGCTAAGTGTCTCCCCGTTGGACTGTGAAGCCATTTGGTCCTCCTCCACTTTTTGTGGGGTTTTTGCTGCTGAACTGGGAGTTTGGTATTTGCTTCATGAAATTCAAGGAGTTCAACTGAGACACAGTGCTGGAGGGAGTTCTGCCATGTGCGGTGGTTCAGAGTCTGCAGAAGAACGCACCAACCACGCTTCTATCCCTCAAAGCTTGCCACATTGCATCCTTGTCCATAGCAACCTGATTCTGAACATTGCCCTGAATCCTCTTCATATAACAAGATGCCTTTAATTACAAGGGTCTGCTGGCTGCTTCATGTAATCCACAATGCATTTGGAAGCCAATGGAAGATCCACATTGCTCCAACAGAGATGTTTTATCACACTCCTGCCCACCAAAGCTCTAGGCCCACTTCTCAGCAGGCTGCAACTTTCTGGCACCTCTGTTCTACACCATTTTCATGAAACCCAGTCAAGGAAGGCACTGTCTGGTACATCCATGATCAGCAACAGGATATCCAAAGGTTCTCCAGTGCCACCTGGTCATGGGAATTTCAAAAATTTCATGGTATTTATTTAGACATTTTTCAAGGATGAAGTTGGAGGCACTGTGGGTTTCAATTCATTCAGGAACCAGTAAATGGTGAGCAAGATTATTTCAATGAAAGCTCTGGAGAACCCTCACAGGCAAGGCTTCCCAAAGAATGGCCAAAAGGTCACATTAAGCCAGGCCCATTAAGGTCTACAATATGAGGTCCATGTGTGTTTTCACTCTCAACTATGGCTGCCAAGTCTTTTGAATGATCATGTGATATCTTGGCTGAAATTCCCAGAGCTCTGTGGAATGCCACTCTGGGGCTAGATATCAGTTTCCAAGGGTGACTCTCATACATGGCCTCTTAAATCACAACACAATACATGGCAATACTTCTCTGAGATCAGTTCCTGAACTCAGTCTATAAGGGGAATCACACCAGAGTTCAAGCCCAGGTAGACCTTGTTATGTCTTCCAACTGTCACACAAATATCCACAATTAAATCCAAAACACTTCCACATGGCACTCATCTTCTTCCATTTACACAATCATCATAACCTCTGGCTGGAGGTTTCCATGAGGGGTGCAGCCCAAGACAGTGTCCAATATAACCTCCCTTGCCCCTCTTTTGCCTAAAATCAGGGTGGCCAGGACATCCTTCCAGTGAACCAAGAGTGATCAAATAGGCCTGCCATTAATATGGCACTGCTTCTCCAATTTGAGCCTACTGACTGTGTGTTTTAGATTCTTTATGTGAATTGGAGTCTTGAGAAAAAAAAGCACTTATGGGCTAGCCTCTTCAGGGTTTTGAGGAACACATTTGAACCAAATGATCACTGTTCTCACATGATGGAGAACAGGACACTTACAGAGGAATGCGAGAGACTTCATCCACACTGACTGCTCTTTTGTCCATTTTGGTTTTGGATGCACACATGGGATCCTTCTTTAGATCCATCAGGTGCTGAGAATCTAAGCCACAGTCTCACACAAGGCCAAAAGACTGATTCAGACACATCCCTTTCCAAAGCAATTAAGCAAAGAGCCACAGGTGATGCCCTTTCATTTCCATTTGAAAACTGTTTCTTTAGGCTCTACAATGGTGTGGCCTGAGGCAAAGGCCTTCCTGACATTCAGGGCAACAGAACAATTGATGAGCAAAAGGCCCAAAGCAGGGTTTCTTCACTTAGAATTTCCTGGTCAAACTGATATCTGAGTTTTCTGAGATGCTCCCATTTCTTTCAGCTATCCAGTACATGGCCATGTCACAGAGCTTGGAGGTGGTACATATTTTGGACACAAAACCATGAGCCTATTCTGGAGAGTGGCCAGAATTCAGGAAGAAAACCGGAACTTAGGAAGATTGTTGGAGTTGTCCACCCATAAGTCAAGCCGCAGTCCATTCATAAATTAGGCAGAATTCAGGAAGAAAACAGGAACTTAGGAAGATTGTTGGAGTTGTCCACCCATAAGTCAAGCCGCAGTCCATTCATAAATTGGGCAAGTTGAGTCTAGACAGGACACATCCAATGATTCATTCTCTTTTCTAATATCTAAAACCACGGACACAGTGGGATACACAGACAAAGAAACACTGGCCTTGTCAAACGACTTACCAGAAATAGTTCACTCCAAACCAAACAAACCGCCTTTCCTACCTTTTCTCAGAACATGAGACAAAATCTCAAACCCACACCCACACACACAAAGGAAGCTCCTTCCCCCAAGTAGGTCTGTGACTATTGGGAGTGTCCTCTGACTGGTGGGCCAAACTATGTTCTGATGAAATCGCCTGTCCTGTGTCACATATGGTCTCCTTGGCCAAATCTGTGAAGTTGTCACTAGCCAGCGGTGAGCCACTACCTGCTTTCTCAGGAAAGGCCCCTCTTTAGAGCTTTCTTGACATTTGTCCATCCTCACCTCAGTAGGTACCAAGAAAGACTGACTCTGTCCTTGGTAAATCCAAAAAATAAGACCACTGGGACTGGGACTGAGACTGGCTCTGGGTGCCTGGCTTCCCGGATTCCAAGTTCAGAGAGTTCCATCACCAAGGAAGTGAGGTGAGATTACTTCCTTCAGGAATTCTTTGAGGTCATTGCCTTGGCAACCACTTTGTCCTAACTGTTGCTTACAATACTCCTATGAGATGGAGGCTGCCCTTTCTTCCTGTGACACTTTTACAAGTTAGAATGGTATATCAACCATAGGGACCCCGGAACAGCTCTCCACACATGCCTGGTTTGGTCTATCTTCTCTACATTAACAAGAGAGAGGCTTATTCAGACACAACCCTTCATCCTGGGAAGGTTGTTTGCGATGGAAGATGACATTTGCTCTCTCAGGTCCTTCATAGCTGCCTACATCTTCTCCAGGGATCAAATCTGCATGGACATTTGAGGTTCTCAGCAGGAGGAAGATACCCTACATTCCTGTATTGTAAGACGAACTCTGTCCCTGCTCTTCTGCAAAGTTAGATTAAGGTAAGAGTGTATGGTTAGGGTTAATAACATGTTCGATTTGGGTTACGAATCATTGCGAAGGATGATTAATAGTATTGGGAACCTGCGATATTTATAAGATTATAGAGGTGAAATATAAGTATGGAAACAGAAATCTAGGTAAGATTTGAAGCCCAGAAGGGCATTAGGCCCTTGATTGGGATACTTAGCTTAAAATTACGTTCTGCACAGATGTCTCAGATAAATCGATAATCAATGGCATAGGACCTTACACCTTGGATGATTGATTTTAGAAAGGAACATCCACTCAAATTGAGATAGTCGGTGGGATTAGGAAGGTAGTCAGTAGGTTTAGGAAATAGAGTGAGTATAGGATTTGGGGCAAAAGTTCTGTAGCAATAGGGTTTTTGTTATAGAGTGAATGTAAATTTCAGCACATGTGAAGAGTCAGTCACATGATGAACTTGGGAAAATATGTAAAAAGGAAAATATCAATACAGACATTATGAAATGAGGCAATTATACAGTGAGTGATAGGATTAGACATTTTCAATAGGGTTGAGATTGAATACATAATCTTAGGAAGAAACAAATATGTCGTCACCAATAGGAATGACATTTGAAAGCATTAGGCAACCTGGACACTTATCGTTTTAGTAATCCATGTTCACTTTCCATTTAGGATTTGGTACAATCATAAGTGTGATCTTTGCATTTTGTGCCCAGAAAAATATTGTGATCAAATGTGTATGTAGATCATATGACATGAGTATTTCTTCCACCATTACTGGGAGCAATATTTGAAGACATATAAATTAGTATTGGGGGTACAAAGTGGTGTACCCTGTGTCTTTGAATATAGAGATAATGCATGAATAGACCATACTGTGAATAAATATTATAACTGGTTCCACTTTAAATAATGGATTGAATTGATATCTGAAAATATATAGGAAATCATATATTGACATACAATCATTCACTCCAACCAGTTATATATCTAATGGTAATCTTAGGGTTATTGTTTATCATGAAGTGTGTGTGAGTTTTGTTTCAAAAGTGATTATGGAAATCGAAAATAATATGTTTGGAAAAAAGTCTCATAAAAAGACCAATCAAGAAATATGGAGGAATTCATGTGTTCTGAAGCAGGAAGTGATTGAAAGTGAAACAAGTGCCTATAAATTTTCTAAATTGTGAATGAAATATATATCCTGTTATGTGCATAAACTGATGAAATAGTAATGTACCAGTGTTGAATAAAAGTGAACGTCAAAATACACATCATGTCCAATAGGAATCTACTTGCATTGATGTTAAACTGGGTCAGTTACTGTAGAAATATTAGAATTGCATGCATTATTCACCAAAGAGAGTTTTTTTTTATTTTTATTTATGGTTGTTCAAAACATTACATAGTTCTTGATATATCATATTTTACACTTTGATTCAAGTGGGTTATGAACTCCCATTTTTACCCTGTATACAGATTGCAGAATCACATCAGTTACACATCCATTGATTCACATATTGCCATACTAGTGTCTGTTGTATTCTGCTGCCTTTCGTATCCTCTACTATTCCCCCTGGCCTCCCCACCCCTCCCCACTTCTCTCTCTACTCCCTCTACTGTAATAAATTTCTCCCCCTTGTATTATTTTTCCCTTTCCCCTCAATTCCTCTTGTATGTAATTTTGTATAACCCAGAGGGTCTCCTTCCAATTCCATACAATTTCCCTTCTCACTCCCTTCCTCCTCTCATCCCTGTTTAATGTTAATCATCTTGTCATGCTCTTCATCCCTATCTGTTCTTAGTTACTCTCCTTATATCAAAGATGACATTTGGCATTTGTTTTATAGGAATTGTGTAGCTTCACTTAGCATAATCTAGTCTAATGCAATCCATTTCCCTGCAAATTCTATGATTTTTTATTTTTCAATGCAAAGTAATAATCCATTGTGTATAAATGCCACATTTTTTTATCCATTCTTCTATTGAAGGGCATCTAAGTTGGTTCCACAGTCTTGCTGTTGTGAATTGTGCTATGAACATCGATGTAGCAGTGTCCCTGTAGCATGCTCTTTTTAGGTCTTTAGTGAATAGACTGAGTAGGGGAATAGCTGGGTCAAATGGTGGTTCCATTCCTAGCTTTCCAAGAAATCTCCATACTGCTTTCCAAATTGGCTGCACCAATTTGCAGTCCCACCAGCAATGTACAAGTGTACCTCTTTTCCCACATCCTTGCCAGCACTTCTTGTTGTTTGACTTCATAATGGCTGCTAATCTTAGTGGAGTGAGATGGTATCTTAGGGTGGTTTTGATTTGCATTTCTCTGACTGCTGGAGATGGTGAGCATTTTTTCATGTACTTGTTGATTGATTGTATGTCCTCATCTGAGAAGTGTCTGTTGAGGTCCTTGGCCCATTTGTTGATTGGGTTATTTGATATCTTATTGTCTAATTTTTTGAGTTCTTTGTATACTCTGGATATTAGGGCTCTATCTGAAGTGTGAGTAGTAAAGATTTCTTTCCAGTATGTAGGCTCCCTGTTTACCTCTTATTGTTTCTTTTGCTGAGAAAAAACTTTTTTAGTTGAGTAAGTCCCATTTGTTGATTCTAGTTATTAACTGTTGCACTATAGGTGTCCTATTGAGGAATTTGGAGCCCAACCCCACAGTATGTACATCGTAACCAAATTTTTCTTCTATCAGACAGTGTGTCTCTGATTTGATATCAAGGTCCTTGATTCATTTTGAGTTAACTTTTGTGCATGGTGAGAAAAAGGGATTCAGTTTCATTTTGTTATATATGGATTTTCAGTTTTCCCAACACCATTTGTTGAAGATGCTATCCTTCCTCCATTGCATGCTTTTAGCTCCTTTATCAAATATAAGATAGTTGTAGTTTTGTTGATTGGTTTCTGTGTCCTCTATTCTGTACCATTGGTCCACCTGCCTGTTTTGGTACCAGTACCATGCTATTTTTGTTACTATTGCTCTGTAGTATAGTTTGAAGTCTGGTATCGCTATACCGCCTGATTCACACTTCCTGCTTAGCATTGTTTTGCAATTCTGGGTCTTTTATTTTTTCATATGAATTTCATGATTGCTTTCTCTATTTCTACAAGAAATGCCTTTGGGATTTTGATTGGCATTGGATTAAACCTATAGAGAACTTTTGGTAATATCGCCATTTTGATGATGTTAGTTCTGCCTATCCATGAACAGGGTATATTTTTACATCTTCTAAGATCTTCTATTTCTCTCTTTAGGGTTCTGTAGTTTTCATTGTATAAGACTTTCACCTCTTTTGTTAGGTTGATTCCCATTTTTTTTTTAGGATATTGTGAATGGAGTGGTTGTCCTCATTTCCATTTCAGAGGATTTGTCACTGATACACAGGAATGCCTTTGATTTATGCGTGTTGATTTTATATCCTGCCACTTTGCTGAATTCATTTATTAGCTCTATTAGTTTCTTTGTAGAACCTTTTGGGTCTGCTAGGTATAGAATCATGTCATCTGCAATAGTGATAATTTAAGTTATTCTTTTCCTATTTATATGCCTTTAATTTCTTTCATCTGTCTAATTGCCCTGGCCAGTCTTTTGATAACTATATTGAACAAAAGTGGTGAGAGCAGGCATCCCTGTCTTGTTCCAGATTTTAGAGGGAATGTCTTCAATTTTTCTCCATTCAGAATGATGCTAGCCTGCAGTTTAGCATAGATTGCTTTTACAATATTGAGGAATGTTCCTGTTATTCCTAGTTTTTCTAGAGTTTTGAACATAAAGGGATGCTGTACTTTGTCGAATGCTTTTTTTGCATCTATCTAGATGATAATATGGTTTTTATTTTAAGTCTATTGATGTGGTGAATAACATTTATTGATTTTCGTATATTGAACCCTCCTTGCATCCCAGGGATGAATCCTACTTGATCATGGTGCACATTTTTTTGATATGTTTTTGTATCTGATTTGCCAGAATTTAATTTAAGATTTTTGCATTTAGGTTCATTAGAGATATCGGTCTTTAGTCTTCTTTCTTTGAAGTGTCTATCTGGTGTAGGAATCAGGGTGATATTGGCCTCGTAGAATGAATTTGGAAGATCTCCCTCTTTTTCAATTTTCTGAAATAGCTTTAAAAGTATTGGTATTAGTTGATATTTAAATGTTTTGTAAAACTCTGCTGTATACCCATACGGTCCTGGGATTTTCTTAGTTGGTAATCTTTGGATGGTTTTTTTTTTATTTCCTCAATTGATATTGGTATGTTTAGGTTGTCTATATCCTCCTAACTCACTCTGGTCAGATCATATGACTTAAGAAATTTTTTGATGCCTTCACTATCTTCTATTATTTTAGAGTATAAGGATTCAAAGTAATTTCTGATTATTTTCTGTATTTCTGAAATATCTGTTGTGATATTGCCTTTTTCATCCCGTATGATAGTAATTTGAGTTCTCTCTCCTCATCGTTAGCATGGCTAGGGGTGGTCCATTTTATTTATTTTTTCCTCCAATTGGTGTGACGTGTCTACCACGCCCGTGGACCCCTGTGGTGTTCTGCCAATCAGTCGCAGGTCTGCCTACATTGCAGGCATGGGCGGCGGCACTGCTCTACTCCTACTCCAATTGGGGTGATGTGACTACCACGCCGGCGGGCCGCTGTGCTTGGTCCGCCGGTTGGTCGCAGGTCTGCCTACCTTGTGAGCACGGGCTACAGATCTGTTCTGCCCCTACTCCAAATATGGTAAAGTGTCTGCCGCGCCAGCCAGCCGCTGGGCCTCTTCTTCTGGTCAGGTGCAGGTCTGCTACCTTGCGGGCGCGGGTGGTGGCTCTGCTCTGCCCCTACTCCAATTGGTGTGTCGTGACTACCATGCCGGCAGGTTGCTGTGCCTGTTCTGGGCGTGGGCGAAGGCTCTGCTCTGCCCCTACTCCTATTGGGGTGATGTGACTACCATGCCGGTGACCCACTGGGATTTTACTAGGCGTGGGAGAAGGCTCTGCTCTGCAACTACTCCAATTGGGGTGACGTGACTACCACACCTCCGGGTCGCTGGGCCTGTTCTGTGCACGGGCGGCGGCTCTGTTCTGCCTCTACTCCAATTGGGTTGACGTAACTACCATGCAGGTGTGTCACTGGGTCTGTTCCAGTCGCGGGCAGCTGCTCTGCTCTGCCCCTCTGGCTTGATGACAAAGTGAGAGAGACCCAGGTGTTTGTGACTCACTTTCTTCACCAGGAGACCAACTGTTTCTGTCACTGCTGGTATCAATGAAGTTATCTCCTCTGCTGCTTTCTGATGACATCAGAAATTTGCCATGTTGGTATCCCATGTGAAAGGCAGCATTTCGTTCCCTTTTCTGGGTGACCAAAGCAATGAGTGAGTCCTGACCGGCCCTCACAAGCCGTGTCTCAATCCTGTTTCCACTGCCTATGAAGGCTCGGTTGATATTTACCTCCACAGTATTCAGCAAGACCCGGACCGAGAAGCAGTTTCCGCGGGTTCTTTAGCCCTGGGCCAGATCAGTTCCGAGACGTGGAATTCGGCCGCTCTGGGCTTTGTGTATGTTCTAATAGGAGCAGGCTCCAAGACGGAGTTTCTGCAGGTTCTTTAGCACTGAGCCTGAGTAATTTGTCTGCAACACAAAGGTGAATGGCATCCTGAAATTACCTGTTCTATAGCTGAATGAGCTTCGATCAGTCAAAAACAGGGATGGTGACATCAGCTCTCCAAGATAGTGGCCGCTGGCTTCCTCTGTGGTCTGACCGGTGTGGAGAACCGAATTGGACCGCATCCTTCCCCATCTCAAACAAAGAATTCAGCACTTAGCACAGTGATTGCATACCTGGCAGGAGCCCAGAGAATCCACACCGCTGTATATTTGCATTGCTATCTCTTCGTTTCCCAGTGCGCGCCGCAGACTCTAGCCACAGACCGATTTCCTGAATAAGCAGCATGACGCTCCGTGCGGACAAATCACTCGTGTTTGAGCTCGCGTAGCTGATCCTTGTGAGATGGAAATATGTCCACTAGGTTTTGGAGCACCCCAATTTCCTGGAAATTTCTAACAAGATATATTTTAGCCGTTATAACTCATCATTCTCCCGCACAGTGATGCGGTACATGGGGGTGATGCACTCCCTTCACCACCATCATATGATCCCCCGAAGTTAGTTTTCAGTACTAAGAAACAAATATGTATTTCAGGTGGATGAATATTTCTGATAATATTCTTGTGAAAACATGATTATAAATCCACATACATGAATATGAATGAATTTAGGGAGTGTATAATAAGAAAAATATACTTCATATTTTGAAAAATCTGGAGAGTGAATATATATATATATATATATATATATACACTCACAGACATTAAAAAGTAGCATTATGTATGCCAATCGAAATTCACCATGAAATAATATATCATCCACAGATCCAAAAATATTCATTTTAATGAACATGGATTTATGTTGTTCAACTAAGATGCTCACTCATATGTTGTATTTTCAGTTCCAACAGCGTTTAGTAGGAGTGATCTCTTCTTACAATTTGCATCTGCCAAGCCAGCCACCTCACAAAATGTACGAGTGATACCAGGTAGAATTCTAAATGTGCATATGAAAATACATGTGATGAATAGGCTACAGAGAAAGGGAGACAGTTATTCACATATTTGATAACTTTTAAAACACATGGAGAACTATTTCAATTAAAATTCGCTAGATTTATAACACCTACCATTTATCATACGAAAGGCAAGTCCAACTATACACCATGCCTCCTGTGAACATCTTGTATTTCTATTCTGTTTGGGTTATTTTTCTCCACCATATTAGGATTAGAAGTCAAAGTCTAGTAGGGTATGTGTTAGTGTCAGGGATTCAGTATTTTGAATGGAAAATTGGAAAATGTATCCAATGTGTATGCAAATATGTGCTACACAAAAAATTCTCACTCTCATTCAGCACAATGCCTTGACATTACCTTGGCCCCACATAAGACACAATTAGAGGAGAAGAGTTAGAAAATCTGTGAATACATATGTGGAATGAAAAATGCTCAGGAGTTCACAAATTTGCAGGTGGTAGAGGAGTTTCCAAAAGTAAGGGACAGGGTAAAAACTCCACAAACATGAAGTTCTGCCAGCCTAACATCTGGAGAAACTGCCTCTGAGGTTGGGCAATGAAATATATGCTGTTGTCAGGAGCATTAGTTTCATTTGTTGTGAGACCATCATAGCTGAGTCTTCATCTATGTGATCTGGATGACATGGATTCTTATTTTCCAATGAACATGAGGCAGCAGTGCTGAATTTTCTATTTGTAGGTAACCTGTGGCCACTGGGGTCTAAATGTCTCCCCTTGTGGACTGTAATTCCATTTGGTCATCCTCCACTATTCGTGGTATTTCTTGCTGCTGCACTGGGAGATTGGTATTTGCTTCATGAAATACAAGGAGTTCAACTGGGACACAGTGCTGAAGTGAGTTCTGTCAAGTGTGGTGGGTCAGGTTCGTCAGGAGAATGCACCAACCAGTCTTCTATCCCACATAGCTTGCCCCATTTTCCATAGCAACCTGATTCTGAACATTGCCCTAAAACCTCTCCATATAACAATATGCTTTTACATATAAGGGTCTACTGGCTGCAAAATGTCAGTCACAATCCATTTGGAAGCCAATGGCAGATCCAAATGCCCCCACCACAGATGTTTTATTACACACCTGCCATCCACTACTCTAGTACAACTACTCAGCAGGATCCAACTTACTGGCATCTCTGTTAAACACCATTTTCATAAAACCCAGTCAATCAAGGCACTTCTTGTATACTCATGATCAGCAACGGGACATTCAAATGTTCTCCAGAGCTACCCGGTCATGGGAATTTCAAAATTTCATGGTATTGATCTAGCCAATTTTCAAGGTTGAAGTTGGAGGGCACTGTGGATTTCAATTCACTCAGAAACCATTAAATGGTGAGGAAGCTCATTTCAATGAAAACTCTGGAGAATTCTTACAGGCAAGGCTTCCAAAAGTGCCCAAAAGTCAGATTAAGCCAGGCCCATTGAGGTCTACAATGTATGTTCCATGTGTGTTTTGACTCTCAAATATGGCTGCCAAGTCTTTAAGAATAATATCATGTGATATCCTGGCTGAGATTCCCTGTGCTCTGTGGAAAGTCACCTTGGGCCTAGATGTCACTTTCCAAGGACAACTCTCATGCATGGCCATCTAAAATTCCAACACAATTCCTGGCAATAATTCTCTGAGATCAGTAAAAGAACTCAGTCTCTAAGGGGAATCACACCAGAGTGCAAGCCTAGGTGGACCCAGTGATCTCTTCCAACCGCCAGACATATGTCCACAATTAAAACCAAACACTCTCACATGGCCCTCATCTTCTTCCATATAGACACTCATCATATCCTCTGGCTGGAGGTTTCCATAAGGGACGCAGCCCACGACAGTGTCTAAAATAAGCTCCCTGCCCCTCATTTGCCTAAAGTCAGGGTGGCCTGGACTCTCTTCCTGTGAACCAGGAGTGATCAAATAGGCCTGCCTTTAATATTGCTTGGCTTCTCCAACTTGAGGCCTTCTAGCTTTGGGGTTTAGATTCTTTAAGTGAATTGGAGTCATGAAAATCAAGCACCTATGGCCTAGCCTCTGCAGGGCTTTGAAGAACTCATTTGACCCAAAGGATCCCTATTCTCACTTGATGAATATCAGGAACCTACCAGAGGAAGGCAAGAGAGTTCATCAACAATATCTGATCTTTTTGCCATTTTGGTTTTGGATGCACGCATGGGATCTATCTTTAGATCCATCAGGTGCTGAGAATCTAAGCCACAGCCTCACACAGGGCCAACAGGCTGATTCAGACATATCCCAATCCTAAGCAATTAAGCAAAGAGCCACAGGTGATGCCCTTTCATTTCCATTTGAAAACTCTTTTCTTCAGGCTTCACAAAGTGGTGTCTTGAGGCAAAAAACTTCCTGACATTCAACAGAACAATAGGTAAGCAGAAGGACCAAAGCAGGGTTTCTCCACTGAGACTTTCCTGGTCAACAGATATCTGAGATTTCTGAGATGCTAGCCATTTCCTTCAGCTTCCAGTGCATAGCAATGTCACAGATCTTGGAGGCGGTACAAATCTTGGACACAAAACCATGATACTATTCTGGAGAGTCGCCAGAATTGAGAGAGAAAACAGGAAATTAGGAAGCTTGTAGGTGTTGCCCATCCATAAGGCAAGCCAGAGTCCACTCATGAATTGGGCAGAATGAATGCTGGGAAGCTTTCTACTAGACAGAACACATCCATTGATGCATTGTCTTTTCTAATGTCTACAACAATGGACTCAGTGGGATACACACACACATAGGAACACTCGCCTTGTCAAAGGACTTAATACAAATATTCCACTCCATACCAAACAAACCGCCTTTCCTACCTATCCTCAGAACATGAGACAAAACCACAAACTCACACCCACACCCACAAATGCACCTCCTTCCCCCTAGTAGGTCTGTGACTCCCCGGAGTATCCTCTGACTGGTGAGCCATACTATGTTCCTCCAAAATGACCTCTCCTGTCTCAGATCATGTCTGCTTGGCCAACTCTGTGAAGTTCTCAAGAGCCAGCGGTGAGGCACTACCTGCCTTCTCAGGAAAAGCCCCTCTTCAGAGGTTTCCTGGCATTTGGCCTTCCTCACATCTGTAGGTACCAAGAAAGACTGACTCTGTCCTTGGTAAATCCAAACATGTCAGACCACTGGGACTAGGACAGAGACTGTCTCTGGGTGCCTGGCTTCCTGGATTTCAAGTTCAGAGACTTCCATCACCAAGGAAGTGAGGTGAGATCACTTCCTTCAGGATCTGAATTATGTCACTGCCTTGGCAACCACTTTGTCCTAACAGTTGCTTCCAAAATACTATGAGGTGGAGGCTGCCCTGATTTTCATGGGACACTTTCTCTAGTTAGAATGTTATATCAACCGTAAGCACCCGGGAACAGCTTCCACACAGGACTGGTTTGGTCCATGTTCTATACATTAAGAAGAGAGAGATTGATTCAGACACAACCCTTCATCCTGACCAGGATGATTGCCATGGAAGATGACTTTTGCTTTCTGAGGTAATTCATAGCTGCCTTCATCTTCACCAGGGATCACTTCTGCATGAACATTTGAGTTTCTCAGCAGGTGAACATCCCCTAGATTCCTGTAGTTTAATACCCAGACTGTTATTGCTCTCCTGCAAAGTTAGTGTATGGTTAGGGTTAATAATATGTTCGATTTGGGTTAGGAATCATTCTGCAGGATGAATAATGAGATTGGAAACCTGCGATATTTATAAGAATATATAGGTGAAATATATGTATGAAAACGGGAATCTAAGAAGGATTTGAAGTCCAGAAGGGCACTGAGCCCTTGATTTGGATACTTAGTGTTGAATTATGTTCTGTACAATTGTCTCAGTTAAATCGAAATACAGTGGCATAGGACCTTGTACCTTGGATGATTGAATGTAGAAGAGAACATCCAGTCAAAAAGGGATAGTCAGTAGGATTAGGAAGATAGTCAGTAGGTTTAGGAAGAAGAGTGAGTATATGATTTGGAATAAAAAGCTTCTTTAGCAATAGGGTTTCATTGGGAGAGTGAATGTAATTGTCAGCACATGTGAAGAGTTAGTCACAATGATGAACTGGGGAAAATGTGTAGGAAAGCAGGTGTCAATAGAGACATTACAAAATCAGGCAAAATATAAAGTGAGTCATAGGATTAGACATTTTCAACAGGGTTGAGTTTGAATACATAATCATAGGAAAAAACAAATATGTCGTCACGAATGGGAATGACATTTGAGAGCATTAGGCAACCTGGACATGGATGTTATTAGTTATCCACGTTCACTTTCCTTTTAGGCTTTTGTACAATCATAAGTGTTACATTTTTATGTTTTTTTTGTTCAGAATATTACTGTGATAAAATGTATTTGTAGATCAGGTGACATGAGTATTTCTTTCACCATTTTTGGGGTCAATATTTTGAAGACGTATACATTAGTATTAGGGGTACAAAGAGGTGTACCCTGTGTCTATTAATATAGAGATAATGCATGAATAGACCATACTATGAATAAATAACGTAACTGATTCCACTTTAAATAATGGATTGAATTGATATGTGAAAATATATAAGAAATCTTATATTGATGTACAATCATTCATTCCAACCAGTTATATATCTAATGGTAATATTAGGATTATGGTTTATGAAGAATGGTGTTTGAGTTTTGCTTTATACATGATGATGTTAAACAAAAATAATGTGTTTGGAAAGAAGTCTCATGAAAAGACCAGTCATGAAACATGGAGGGATACATGTGTTCTGAATCAGGAAGTGATTGATCGTGAAACAAATGCCTATAAATTTTCTAATTTGTGACTGAAATATATATCCCATGATGTGCATAAACTGAAGACATAGTAACGTACAAGTGTTGAATAAAAATGAAAGTCAAAATACACATCATGTCCCCTAGAAATCAACTTGCATTGATTTTAAACTGGCTAAGTAACTGTAGAAATATTAGGGTTTGTATGCACCATTCACTGAATTTAGTTTTCAGTACTAGGAAACAATATGTATTTCAGGTGGGTGATTATTTCTGAAAATAATCTTGTGGAAAGTTGATTATAAATCCACAGATATGAATATGAATGAATTTAGGGAGTGCATAATAAGACACATATATTTCATATTTTGAAAAATCTAAAGAGTATATATATATGTATATATATATATATATATATATATATATATATATATATATATACACATATATATATACACACACACGCAAAAGCACAGATATTAAAAAGTAGCAATACAGGAGATCCATTATGAAGGCAGGCATGGAGAAATCAAGTCTCTGATCTCTTCAGCTGCGCGGGCATAGGGAGTCGTAAACTGTGTAAATGCTGTTTGCTCAGAATCACTAGGCAATATTGACCTGTTGTGAATCTGGGGTGAACAGTCTGGGCCCCTCAGAACACACACAAAGCCCGGATTGGCTGCATTCAAGCTTAGCTTCGTCTGGTTTTTGTGACTCAGCACTAACATTCCCGCTGAAATAACTGGTCAGGCTTTCTGAATTGAGAGTTAAAAGCCAACTGAGCCTTCATAGGCAGTGGCCACAGGATTGAAATGGGGCTTGGGAGAGATAGTCAGGACCCACCTGTTGCATTGGTCACCCAGCAAAGGGAACGAACGGTCACCATTTGAATGGGATACCACCATGGCAGAGAACTGACGTCACAGGCGGAGGAGATAACTTCATTGAAACCAGCGCGACAAGTGTGTAATCCCATTGCCATCTCTCTCAACAACGCAGGGAAACCTCAAGGGCCCTTCCCACCTCTGCCGTAATGGCCCCTCCCAGCTCTCCAAGGAGCGCGATACCCAGACCTAGGGAATCAAGATTGGCTCGGGACTCGCGGCGTGTAATTCCCTGCTACCGCTCCCACCAGTGCTGACAATTGAGGTCTCTTACACCACCTACCGGGGCCATGGCTCCTGAAGGGCAAGCAAATTCGCTGGAGGTTCTCAGCCCCAAGCTCTACAAACTTAGGGTCTGAGGAAGGCAAACAAGGAGAGTGTGCCCAGGCGTTCATGGAAACAGGGCTACCAGGAGCAGAGGCCTGGCTTGTAACCAGTATTGTGGTGAGCATCACAGGTGAGTGGGGCCTGGCTTGAGGAAGCACAAGAGAAAGCCCTAGGCACTCAGAATTGGAGACCCGCCCAGTCTGGGAGGAAGAGCTGCTGCACAGTGATTGGTTCTCACTTATTGAGAGGAGAAGCTTGGCCCAGTGCTCACAGCTCCACCTACTGGAAGAGAAGTTATTTGAACTCTAGGACTGCATGTATTATTATTATTTTTTTATTTGTATTTTTTTCTTTCATTTTCATTTTGTTATTGTTGTTCTTTAACTTTTTTAAATGTTTTTATTTTTTAATTTTTTAATTTTATTATTATTATTATTATTATTTTAAATTTTAATTTTCAATTTTTTAATCATCATCATTACTTAAAACTTTCTTTCTTTATTTTCTATTTTTTTCTCTTGTCTTTTCATTTCTTTTCATTTTTCTTATTCCCCCTTCCTTGAATTCTACCTGCCTACTCTCATTCTCTTTAGTGACTTCTCCCTTCCCTTCAAATATCTTTCCTCCCAAGCATCAAATAAATTTATAAGAGTAAGCAGTAACTCAGTAGTCAAACAGAAGAAGAAGTAACATGAGCAGCATATAAAAACAAGGAAGAAAAGGAGTACGAACAATGAAGGACAGCCTAAATATTCAAGAGCACCTAGAGTCATCAGAAAAATGGTCATATAAAGAACTCAAGTAATACCTTAGACAGATGGAAGGGAACCTTAAAGAGGATACGAGACAGCAAAAACAAACAGTGATAAAACGCATTGAAAATGAATTACATAAACAGATAAAATGAGAAATTAAGCATCTTTATCAGGAGATAGAGATTATTAGAAAAATCAAACAATAATTCTAGAAATCAAGGAAATGATAAACCAAATTAAAAACTCAATTGAGAGTATCACTAACAGAGTAGAGCAAGTAGAAGACAGAATGTCAGATAATGAAGACAAAATATATCATCTTGAAAAAAGTCTAGCCAACAAAGAAATGCTGTAAAAAATTATGAGAAAACATTCAAAAGATATGGGATAACATAAAAAAAAACAAACTAATGAGTCATATGGATAGAGGAAGGTACAGAGATTAAAACCAAGGGAATGAGAAAACTGGTGAATGAAATAATTACAGAAAACTTTCCAGAAATAAAAATGGAAACGGATAAACAAATTGTAGATGCTTACAGGACACCGAGCACACAAAATCACAGTAGACCAATGCCAAGACACATTGTTATAAAGATATCCAATATACAGAACAAAGAGAAAATATTAAAAGCTACCAGAGAAAGGAGGCAGATTACAATCATTACAATCAGGGGTAAACCAAAAAGTTAACAATGGATTTTTCATCATAGATGCTGGAAGTGAGAAGATCCTGGAACAACATACTTCAAACACTGAAAGACAATGGATGCCAACCAAGAATTATGTATCCAGCAAAATTAAGCTTAAGATAAGACAATGAGATAAAAATATTTCATGATAAACAAAAGCTAAAAGAATTTCAGCCAGATAACCAGCATTGCAAAGCATCTTGAGCAAAACACTACACGAGGAAGAAATGAAAATCAACAACGAAAACCATCAGTGAGAAGTGCCTCAGTAATGACAGAGGGAAGGGGAAAAGCAAATCATGGAGAATCAAACTAATTAAAAAAATATATATATATATAAAACACGGGTGGCAGTACAAACCATATATGAATAGTAACTCTAAATGATAATGGCTTAAACTCTCGAATAAAGTGACATTGGCTTGTAACTTTAAATAAAAAAAAATCCAACAATATGTTGCCTCCAAGGGACACATCTGAATGGAAAAGACATACACAGGCTGAAGGTGAAAGATTGGGAAAATTTATACCATGCACACGGTCCTCGTAAGCAAGCAGGGGTGGCCATCCTCCTATCGAATAAAATCGACCTCAAGACTAATTTAATCAAAGGGATAAGGAAGGACTTTATATACTGTTAAAAGAAACCATTCACCGACAAGACATAACAATTATCAATATTCACGCAGCAAATAATGGTGCTGCGACGTTCATAAAACAATTTATCCTCAAGTTCAAGAATCAAATAGACCACAATACAATAATTATGGGTGACTTCAACTCACCTCTCTCACCATTGGACAGATCCTCCAAACAAAAGTTGAATAAAGAAACTATAGAACTCAATATCACAATCAATACCCTATACTTAACTGACATATATAGAATATATCAATCATCATCAAGTGGATATACTTTTTTCTCACCAGCACATGGATCCTTCTCAAAAATAGACCATATGTTATGCCATAGGGCAACCCTCAGTAAATATAAAGGGGTGGATATAATACCATGAATTTTTTGTGATCATAATGGAATGAACCTGGAACCAATGATAAAGAAGGAAGAAAAAATCATACATCACATGCAAAATGAAGAATATGTTACTGAATGATCAATGGGTTACAGAAGACATAAAGGAGGAAATCAAAAAATTCTTAGAGATAAATGAAAATACAGACACAACATATCAGATTCTATGGGACACAATGAAAAGAAGTTTTAAGAGGTAAATTCATCGCCTGGAGGTCATTCCTCAAAATAGAAAAAACAAACAAACAAACAAATGAGCTCACACTTCATCTCAAAGCCCTAGAAGAAGAAGAGCAAAACAACAGAAAATGTAGCAGAAGGAAAGAAATAATTAAAATCATAGCGAAATTGAAACAAAAGAAACTATTGAAAAAATTAACAAAATTAAAAGGTGCTTCTTCAAAAAGATAAATAAGATCAACAGACCCTTAGCCATGCTAACGAAGAGAAGAAGAGAGAGAACTCAAATTACTAACATACGGCATGAAAAAGGCAATATCACAACAGATGCTACATAAATACAGAAGAAAATTAGAAATTATTTTGAAAAACTGTATTCCAATAAAATAGAAAATAGTGAAGACATCGATAAATTTCTTAAGTCATATGATTTGACCAGACTGAGTCAGGAGGAAACACACAATTTGAAGTGACCAATATCAATGGATGAAGTAGAAGAAGCAATCAAAAGACTACCAACCAAGAAAAGCCCAGGACCGGATGGGTATACAGCAGAGTTTTACAAAACCTTTAAAGAAGAATTAATACCAATACTTTTCAAGTTATTCAGGAAATAGAAAAACTGGAAGCTCTGACAAATTCATTCTATGAGGCCAACATCACCCAGATTCTGAAACCAGACAAAGACACCTCAAAGAAAGAAAACTACAGACCAATATCTCTGATGAACCTAGATGCAAAAATCCTCATTAAAATTCTGGCGAATTGGATACAAAGGCACATCAAAAAAATTGTGCACCATGATCAACTTGAATTCATCCCTGGGATGCAAGGAGGCTTCAATATATGGAAATCAATAAATGTTATTCACAACATCAATAGACTTAAAGATAAGAACCATATGATCATCTTGATAGACACAGAAAAACCATTCAACCAAGTAGAGCATTCCTTTATGTTCAAAACATTTTAAAAACTAGGGATAACAGGAACTTACCTCGACATTGTAAAAGATAACTATGTTAAGCCTCAGGCTAGCATCATTCTGAATGGAGAAAAATTGAAGGCATTCACTTTAAAATCTGGAACAAGGAAGGGATATCCTCTATCACCACTTCTATTCAATATAGTTCTCGAAAAACTGGCCAGAGCAATTAGAGAGATGAAAGACATTAAAGGCATAAAAATAGGAAAAGAAGAACTTAAATTATCACTATTTGTAGATGACATGATTCTATACATAGAAGACCCAAAAGGGTCTACAGAAAAAACTACTAGAACTAATAAATGAATGCAGCAATGTGGCAGGATATAAAATCAACATGCATAAATCAAAGGCATTTCTGTATATCAGCGACAAAACTTCTGAAACAAAAATGAGTCAAAACACTGCATTCCCAATTTCCTCAAAATAATTAAATACTTGGGAATCAACCTAACAAAAGAGGTGAAAGATTTATATAATGCAAACTACAGAACCCTAAAAAGAGAAATAGAATAAGATCTTAGAAGATGGAAAAATATACCCTGTTCATGGATAGGCAGAACTAACATCATCAAAATTGCTATATTACCAAAAGTTCTCTATAGGTTTAATACAATGCCAATCAAAATCCCAAAGGATTTTTTTTTGTAGAAATATATAAAGCAATCATGTAATTCAAATGGAAAAATAAAAGACCCAGAATAGCAAAAGCAATTCTAAGCAGGAAGTGTGAATCAGGCAGTATAGTGATACCAGATTTCAAACTATATTACAGAGCATTCATAACAAAAACAGCATGGTACTGGTACCAAAACAGGCGGGTGGACCAATGGTACAGAATGGAGGACACAGAGACTAATCCAAAAATCTACAACTGTCTTATATTTGATAAAGGAGCTAATGGCCTGCAATGGAGGAAGGATAGCATCTTCATAAAATGGAGTTGGGTAAACTGGAAATCCATATGCTACAAAATGAAACTGAATCCCCTCCTCTCGCCATGCACAAAAGTTAACTCAATGTGGATCAAGGAGCTAGATTCAAATCAGAGTCTCTGCGTCTGATAGAATAAAAAGTTGGCTCCGATCTACATATTGTGTCGTCAGGCTCCAAATTCCTTAATAGGACACCCATAGAACAAGAGTTAATAATAAGAATCAACAAATGTGACTTACTTAAACTGATTTTTTTTCTTAAAGAGAGAAACAATAAGAGAGGTAAATATGGAGCCTACATCATGGGAACAAATTTTTAGTCCTCACCCTTCACATGGAGCCCTAATATCCAGAGTATACAAAGTATACAAAGAACTCAGAAAATTAGACAATAAGATAACCAATAACCCAATGGGCCAAGGACCTGAACAGAAACTTCTCAGAGGAGGACATAGAATCAATTAACAAGTACATGAAAAAATGCTCTCCATTTCTAGCAGTAAGAGAAATGCAAATAAAAACCACCCTAAAATACCATCTCAATCCAGTGAGATTGGCAGCCATAATGAAGTCAAACAACAACAAGTGCTGGCGAGGATGTGGGGAAAAGGGTACTCTTGTACATTGCTGGTGGGACTGAAAACTGGTGCGGCCAATTTGGAAAGCAGTATGGAGATTCCTGGGAAATCTGGGAATGGAAGCACCATTTGATCCAGCTATTGCCCTTCTCGGACTATTCCCTGAAGACCTTAAAAGAGCGTACTACAGGGATACTGCCACATCGATTTTCATAGCAGCACAATTCACAATTGCTACACTGTGGAACCAACCCAGATGCCCTTCAATAGATGAATGAATAAAAAAATGTGACTTTTATATACTATGGAGGATTACGCAGCACTAAAATATGCCAAGATAATGGAATTTGCAGGGAAATGCATGGCACTGAGCAGATTATGGTTAGTGAAGCTAGCCAATCCCTAAAAAACAAATGCCAAATGTCTTGTTTGATATAATGAGAGCACCTAAGAACAGAGCAGGGAGGAAGAGCATGAAGAAAAGATTAACATTAAGCAGAAACATGAGGTGGGAGGGAAAGGGAGAGAAGAGGGAAATTGCATGGTAATGGAGAGAGACACTTATTGTTACACAAAATTACATATAAGAGGTTGTGGGAAAATAAACAAGGAGAGAAATGATTTAGAGTAGGTATGGTAGAGAGAGAAGATGGGAAGAGAGGGGAGTGGGGATAGTAGAGTATAGGAAAGGTAGCAGAATACAACAGTAACTAATAGGGCATTATGTAAAAATATGGATGTGTAACTAATGTGATTCTGCAATCTGTATTTGGAGTAAAAATGGGAGTTCATAACCCACTTGAATCTAATGTATGAAATATGATATGTCAAGAGCTTTGTAATGTTTTGAGCAACCAATAAAAGAAAAAAAAGTAGCAATATATATGCCAATAGAAATTCATCATGAAATGTATATAATCCACAGATCGAAAAATATTCATTTTACTGAACATGGATTCATGTATAATGTTTTTCAACTAGGAAGCTCACCCATAGGTTGAATTTTCAGTTCCAACAGCGTTTAGGACGAGTGATCTCTTCTCTCAAATTGCATCTACCAATTCAGCCACCTCACAATTGTATACGAGTGATATCAGGTAGAATTCTATATGTGCACATAAAAATACATGTGCTGAATAGGCTACAGAGAAAGGGAGATAGGGATTCACATATTTGCTAATTTTAAAAACACATGTAGAACTATTTCAACAAAAAATTGACTAGACTTATAACTCCTACATTATATAATGCAAAAGGCAATTCCAACTATACACCATGCGTCCTCTGAACTGCTTGTGTTTCTTCTCTTTTTGGCTTATTTTTCACCATCATATTAGGATTATTAGTCAGAGACTAGTAGGGTATGGGTTATAGTGTCAGGGATTCAGTATTTCAAATGGAAATTGAAAAATGAATCCAATGTGTATGTAAATATGTGCTACACAAAAATCTTCCCACTCACATGCAGAACAATGCCTTGACATTACCTACGCCCCAAGTAAAACACAATTAGAGTAGAAAAGTGTGAAAATCTATGAATACAAATATGGAATGGAATATGCTCGGGAGTTCACAACCTTGGAGGTGGTAGAGGAGTTTCCAAAAGTAAAGGACAGGGTAAACACTCCACAAACAAGGAGCTCTGCTGGCCTAAGAATTCTTGGGAAACGGCTTCTGAGGTTGGGCACTTGAAATATATGTTGTTGTCATGAGCTTTAGCTTACTTTGTAGTGAGACCATCAAAGCTGGGTCTGCATCTATGTGACCGAAAGACATGATTTCTTATATTCCAATGAACATGAGGCAGCAGTGCTCAATTCTCTCTTTGTAGCTAAACTGTGTCCATTGGAAGCTAAGTGTCTCCCGGTGGGGACTGTGAAGACATTTGGTCATCCTCCACTTTTCGTGGTATTTCTTGCTTCTGCACTGGGAATTTGGTATTTGCTTCACAAAACATAAAAAGTTCATCTGGGATACAGTGCTGGAGGGAGTTCTGTCACGTGTGGTGGGTCAGGGTCTGCAGGAGAATGCACCAACCAGGCTTCTATCCCACATAGCTTGCCCCAATAACCATAGCAACCTGATTCTGAATATTGCCCTGAAAACTCTCCATTTAACAAGATGACTTTACATATAAGGGTCTGATGTCTGCACTATATCAGTCACAAGCCATTTGGAAGCCAATGGCAGATTCACATGGCCCCACCATGATGTTTTATCACACACCTGCCCAACACTGCTCTAGGCCCCCTACTCAGCAGGCTCCAAATTACTGGCTTCTCTTGTTCTACAGGATTTTCATGAAACCCAGTCAAAAACAAGGCACTGTCTGGTGTACACATGATCAGCAACAGGACATCAAAAGTTTCTGCAGTGCCACCTGGTCATGGGAATTTCAAAAATTTCATGGTATTTATCTAGCAATTTTTCAAGGGGGAAGTTAGAGGCACTGTGGGTTTCAATTCATTCAGGAACCATTAAGAGTTGAGAAAGTTCATTTCAATGAAAGCTCTGGAGAACTCTCACAGTCAATGCTTCTCAAACAGTTGCCAAAAGGTCTCCTAAAGCCAGGCCAATTGACATCTACAATGTGAGGTCCATGTGTGTTTTGACTCTCAAATATGGCTGCTAAGTATTTCAGAATAAAATCATGTGATATCCTGGCTGAGTTTCTCAGGCCTCTGTGGAAACCACCCTGAACCTAGATCTCAGTTTCCAAGAGTGAGTCTCATGCGTGGCCTCCTAAAATCCCAACACAATTCATGGCAATACTTCTCTGAGGTCAGTTTCAGAACTCAGTCTCTAAGGGGAATCACACCAGAGTTCAAGCCCAGGTGGACCCAGTCATCCCTTCCGTCCGCCAAAAAATGACCACAATTAAAATCAAAACACTCCCACAGGGCCATCATCTTCTTCCATGTAGACACTCATCATAACCTCTAGCTGGAGGTTTCTATGAGCCCAAGGTAGTGTCTAAATAAGCTCACTTGCCCCTCATTTGCCTAAAATCATGATGGCCTGGACACTCTTCCTGTGAACCAGGAATGATCAAATATTCCTGCTGTTAAAGTGTTCCACTTCTCCAATTTGAGGCCTACTGGCTGTAGGGTATAGATTCTTTATGTGATTTGGAGTCATGAGAAAACCCAAGCAAATATGGGCTAGCCTCTGCAGGGATTTCAAGAACTCATTTGACCCAAAGGATCCCTATTCTCACTTGATGGAGGTCAGGAACCTAAAACAAGAGGGCAAAAATATTCACCCACAATGACTGCTCTTTTGGCCATTTTAGTTTTGGAAACACATGGGATCTTTCTTTAGATCCATCAGGTGCTGAGAATCTAAGCCACAACCTCATACAAGGACAAGAGGCTGATTCAGACACATCCCAATCCAAATCAATTAAGCAAAGAGCCATTGGTGATGTCCATACATTTCCATATGAAAACAGTTTTCTTCAGGCTACACAAAGGGGTGGCCTGAGGCAAAGACCTTCCTGACATTCAGGGTAATAGAAATAGAAGTAAGCGAATGGCCCAAAGAAGGGTTTCTCCACTGAGACTTTACTGGTCACACTGAAATCTGAGTTTTCTTAGATGCTCCCATTCCCTTCAGCTATCCAGTACATGGCCATGTCACAGAACCTTGTGGTGTTACATATTTGGGAAACAAAACCATGAGTCTATTCTGGAGAGTGGCCAGAATTCACGAAGAAAACAGGAACTTTAGAAGATAATAGATTTTGCCCATCCATAAGGCAAGCTGCAGTCCATTCATTAATTGGGCAGTATGAATGCAGGGAAGCTTTCAACTAGAGACAACACATCCATTGATGCATTCTCTTTTCTAATGTCTACAACCACGGATACAGTGGGATACACAGACTTAGAAACACTCACCATGTCAAACGACTTACTAGAAACAGTCCACTCCAAACCAAACAAACCACCTTTCCTACCTATTCTCAGAACATGAGAAAAAACCACAAACTCACACCTACAACGGCAAAGGCACTTCCTTCCCCCAAATAGGTCTGTGACTATCCGGAGTGTCTTCTGACTGGTGGGCCATATTATGTCCCCCCAAAATGGCCTGTCCTGTTTCAGATCTGGTCTCCTTGGCCAACTCTGTGAAGTTGTCAGGAGCCAACGGTGAGCCACTACCTGCTTACTCAGGAAAGGCCCCTCTTCAGAGCTCTGCTGGCATTTGGCCATCCTCACATCAGTGGGTACCAAGAAAGACTGACTATGTCTTTGGGAAAAGCAAACAAGTTAGCCCACTGGAACTGGGAGTGGGACTGGCTCTGCGTGCCTTCCTTCCTGGATCCCAGGTTCAGAGAATTCCATCACCAAGGAAGTGAAGTGAGGTCACTTCTTTCAGGAACAGAATATGCTCACTGCCTTGGTAACCACTTTGTGCTAACAGTTGCTTCCAGGGTTCCCATGAGATGGAGGCTGCCCCAACATCCTGTGACACATTCAGAAGTTAGAATGGTATATCAACCATAGGTACCAGGGAACAGCTCTCCACAGAGGCCTGGTTCAGTCCATCTTTTCTTTATTAAGAAGAGAGAGGCTGATTCAGACCATCAATTAATTCTGACCAGGTTGTTTTTCATGGAAGATTACTATTGCTCTCTCAGGTCCTACATAGCTGCCTATATCTTCTGCAAGGATCATTTCTCCATGGATCTTTGATGTTCTCAGCAGGTGGAAGATCATCTACATTCCTATATTGTAAGACCCACACTGTCCCTGCTCTTAAGTAAGTTATACTGAGGGAACAGTGTATGGTTATGGTTAATAACTTGTTCAATTTGGGTTACAAATAATTCTGCGGGATGAATAATGGTATTGGCAAAATGCGATGTTTACAAGAGTATATATGTGAAACATAAGTATGAAAGCAGAAATCTAGGTAAGATTTGAAGCCCAGAAGGGCATTGCGGACTTGAGTGGGATACTTAGCTTTGAGTAATGTGCAGCACAGATGTCTCAGATAAATCAATATACACTGGCATCGGACCTTGTACCTTGGATATTGAATGTTGAAGAGAACATCCAGTCAAAAACCGATAGTCGGCAGGATTAGGAAGGTAGTTGGTAGGTTTAGAAAAAAGAGTGAGTATAGGATTTGGACCAAAAGTTCTTTAGCAATAGAATTTAGGGTAGAGAGTGTATGTAAATGTAAGCACATGTGAAGAGTCAGTCACAATGATGAACTGGGGAAAAATATAGGAAATCTGATATCAATAGAGACATTAGGAAATCAAGCAAAGTATAAATTGTGTGATAGGGTTAGACAGTTTCAACAGTTTTGAAGTTGAATATATAATCTTAGGAAGAAACAAATATGTAGTCAAAAATAGAATTAATATTTGAGAGCATTAGGCAACCTGGACATGGATGTTTTTAGTAATCCATGCTCACTTTCCATTTACGCTTTGGTACAATTGTAAGTGTGACCTATGCTTTTTGTGTCCAGAATATTTCTGTAATAAAATGTGTATGTAGATCAGGTGACAATAGTATTTCTTCCACCAATTCTGGGAGCAATATTTTGAAGACTTAAAAATTAGTATGGGGGTACAAATAGGTGTACCCAGTTTCTATGAATATAGACATAATGCATGAATAGACCATACTGTGAATAAATAATATAACTGGATCCACTTTAAATAATGAATTGAATAAATATCTGAAAATTTATAAGAAATTTTATATTGATATGCAATCATTCATTCCAACGAGTTATATATCTAACGATCATCTTAGGGTTACGGTTTATCATGAAGGGTGTGTGAGTTTTGGTTCAAAATTGATTATGGAAATAGAAAATAATATATTTGGAAAAAAGTCTCATGAATAGACCAGTCAAGAGACATAGAGGAATACATGTGTTCTGGAGCAGGAAGTGATTGAAAGTGAAACAAACGCCTATAAATTTGCTAACTAGTGCATAAAATATATATACTATGATGTGCATAAACTGAAGAAATAGTAATGTACCAGTGTGGAATAAAAATTAACGTCAAAATACACATCATGTCCCATAGGAACCTACATGCATTGATGTTAAACTGGGTCAGTTAATGTACACATATTAGGATTTGTATGCACCTTTTACTGAAGTTAGTTTTCAGTACTAGGAAACAAATATGTATTTCGGGTGGATGAATATTTCTAAGAATAATCTTGTGAAAAGTTGATTATTAATCCACATACATGAACATGAATGAATTTAGGGAGTGTATATAAGACACATATATTTCATATTTTTAAAAATATGGCGAGTATATATATATATATATATATATATATATATATATATATACACATATATATATACATATATATATACACACACACACACACACACACACACACAAACACAGACTTTAAAAAGTAGCAATATATATGCCAATCAAAATTCATCATGAAATATATATCATAAAGATGCAAAAACATTCATTTTAGTGAACATGGGTTTATGTATAATGTTGTTCCACTGGGAAGCTCACCCATAGGTTGAATTTTCAATTCCAACAGCGTTTAGGAGGAGTGATCACTTCTCACAGTTTGTATCTGCTAAGTCATATATCTTACAAGGATGTACGTGTGATACCTTGTATGATTCTATTTGTGCATATAAAAATACATGTGCTGAATAGGCTCCAGAGAATGGGAGACCATAATTCACATATTTGTTAACTTTAAAAACACATTGAGAACTATTTCAACTAAATATTGAATAGATTTATAACACCTACCCTTTATCATGCAAAAGGCAAGTCCAACTCTGAACTGCAAGTATTTATGTACTCTTTGGGTTACTTTCTTCCATCATATTAGGATTAGTAGTCAGAGTCTAGTAGAATATGGGTTAGTGTCAGGGATTCATAATTTCAAATGGAAAAAAGGAAAATTAATCTTCCAACTCTCATCCAGAACAATGCCTTGTCATTACCTTCGCCCCAAGGAAGACACAATTAGAGTAGAAGAGTTACAAAATCTGTGATTACATTTCTGGAATCGAAAATGCTCAGGAGTGCACAAACTTGGAGGTGGTATAGGAGTTTCCAAAAGTAAGGACAGGGTACACACTCCACAAACATGAAGCTCTGCTTGCCTAAAACTTTTTGAGAAACTGCCAGTGAAGTTGGGCACTGAAATATAGGTTGTTGTCAGGAGTTAAGCTTCCTTTGTAGTGAGACCCTCAAAGCTGGGTCTTCATCTATGTGACCTGGAGGACATCGTTTCCTATTTTCCAATGAACACGAGGCAGCAGTGCTCAATTCTCTCTTTGTAGGTAAACTGTGTCTCCCTGTGTGGACTGTGAAACAATTTGGTCATCCTCCACTTTTCGTGGTGTTTTTTGCTGCTGCACTTGGAGTTTGGTTCATGCTTCACAAAATACAAGGAGTTCAACTGGGAAACAGTGCTTGAGGTATTTCTGTCACGTGTGGTGGGTCAGGGTCTGCAAGAAAATTCACCAACCAGGCTTCTATCTCTCAAAGATTGCCCCCTTGTCCATAGCAACCTGATTCTGAACATTGCCCTGAAACTACGCCATATAACAAGATGCCTTTACATATAAGGGTCTGATGTCTGCACTCTGTCAGTTACAAGCCATTTGGAAGCCAATGGCAGATTCAAATGGCCCCACCATGATGTTTTATCACACACCTGTCCACCACTGCTCTAGGCCCACTACTCAGCAGGCTCCAAAATACTGGCATCTCTGTTCTAAACAATTTTCATGAAACCCTGTCAATCAAGGCACTGTCTGGTACACTCATGGTAAGCAACAGGAAATCGAAAGTTTCTGCAGTTCCACCTGGTCATGGAAAATTCAAAAATTTTGTGGTATTTATCTAGCCATTTTTCAAGGATGACGTTGGATGCACAATTATTCAGGAACCATTAAATGTTGAGAAAGTTCATTTCAAAAAAAATTCTAGAGAACTCTCACAGGCAAGGCTTTCCAAAGAGTGGACAAAAGGTCACTTGAAGCCAGGACCATTGAGATCTACAATGTGAGGTCCTATGTCTTTTGACTCTCAACTATGGCTGCCAAGTCTTTCAGAATAAAATCATGTGATATCCAGGCTGAGATTCCCAGTTCTTTGTGGAAAGCCACCCTGGTCCTAGATCTCAGGTTCCAAGGGCGACTCTCATGCGTGGCCTCCTAAAATCCCAACACAATTCATGGCAATTCTTCTCTGAGATCAGTTTCAGATCTCAGTCTCTAAGTGGAAACACACCAGAGTTCAAGCCCAGTTGACCCAGTCATCTCTTCCAACCGCCACACCAATGACCAGAATTAAAACCAAAACACTCCCACATGGCCCTCATTTTCTTCCATATAGACACTCATCATAACCTTGGCTGGAAGTTTTTATGAGGCACACAGCCCAAGACAATGTCAAAATAAGCTCCCTTGCCCTTCATTTCTCTAAAGTCAGTGTTTCCTGGACAACGTTCCTGTGAACCAGGACTGATCAAAGAGGTCTGCCATTAATACTGTTCTGCTTTTCCAATTTGAGGCATACAGACTGTCGGGTATAGTTTCTTTATGTGATTTGCAGTCATGAGAACACCCAAGCACCTATGGGCTAGCCTCTGCAGGGCTTGAAGAACTCAGTTGACCCAAAGATCCCTGTTATCACTTGATGGAGATCAGAAACCTTACAGAGGAATGCAAGAGACTTCATCACAATGACTTCTCTTTTGGCCATTTTGGATTTGGATGCACACATGGGATCTTTCTTTAGATCCATCAGGTGCTGAGAATCTAAGCGATAATCTCACACTGCACTAAGAGGCTGATTCAGACATATCCCTTTGCAGAGCAATTAAGCCAGGAGCCACAGGTGATGCCCATTTATTTCCATTTGAAAACTGTTTTTTTCAGGCTTTGGAAATGTGTGGCCTTAGGCAAAGTCCTTCCTTTCATTCAGGGCAACAGAACAATAGGTAAGCAAAATCCCAAAGCAGATTTTCTCCACTGAGACTTTCCTGGTCACACTGATATCTGAGTTTTCTGAGATATTCACCATTCTCTTCAGCTATCCAGTACATGGCCATGTCCCAGATTGTGGAGGAGATACATATCTTGAACACAAAACCATGAGCCTATGGGAGAGTGACCAGATTCAGGAAGATATCAGGAATGTAGGAAGGTAATAGGTGTTGCCCATCCATAAGGTAGCCTGCAGTCCATTCATAAATTGGACAGGATGAATTCTGCGAAGAATTCTACTAGACAGGACACATCTATTGATGCATTCTCTTTTCTATTGTCTACAACCACAAATACAGTGGGATACCCAGACATAGAAACACTCACCTTCTCAAAGGACTTACTAGAAACAGTCCACTCCAAACCAAACAAACCGACTTTCCTACATATTCTCAAAACTTGAGACAAAATCACAAACACACAAACACACACACACACACCCACAAAGGCACCTTCTTTCCCCAAATAGGTCTGTGACTATCCGGAGCGTCCTCTGACTGGTGGGCCATACTATGTTTCCCCGAAATGGGCTGTCCTATGTCAGATCTGGTCTTCTTGGCCAAAACTGTGAAGTTATCAGGAGCCAGCGGTGAGCCACTGCCTGTTTTCTCAGGTAAAGCCCCTCTTCAGAGCTTTCCTGGCATTTGTCCATCTTCAATTTTGTAGTTGCCAAGAAAGACTTACTCTATCCTTTTTAAATCCAAAAATTTGAGACCACTGGGACTTAGACTGGGACTGCCTCAGGGTGCCTGGCTTCCTGGATTCCAAGTTCAGAGTGTTCCATCAACAAGAAAGTGACATGGGTCACTTCGTCTAGAACTCAATGAGGTCACTGCCTTGGCAACCACTTTGTCCTAACAGTTGCTTCCAAGGGTCCATGAGATGGATCCTGCCCCTACTTCCTATGACACTTTCACAAGTTAGAATGGAATATCAACCATAGGCACCCGGGAAAAGCTCTCCACACAAGCCTGGTTTGGTCCATCTTCTCTACATTAAGAAGAGAGAGACTGCTTCAGACACACCCCTTCATCCTGACCTGTTTTTTTTTTTTTTTTTTTTTGTCATGAAAGATGACTTTCGCACTCTCAGGTCCATCATAGCTGCCTACATCTTCTTTAGCGATCATTTCTGCATGGACCTTTGAAGTTCTCCGGAAGTTGAAGATCTCCTACATTCCTGTATTGTAAGACCAACTCTGTCCCTGCTCTTCTGTAAAGTTAGATTGAGGGAACAGTGTATGGTTACAGTTAATAACATGTTTGATTTGGGTTAGGATCATTCTGCTGGATGAATAATGGTATTGGGAACCTGAAATATTTATAAGATTATATAGGTGAAATATATGAATGAAAACAGAAATCTCGGTAACATTTGAAGCCCAGAAGGGCATTGGGTCCTTGATTGGGATACTCAGCTTTTAATTATGTTCTGCACAGATGGCTCAGATAAATCTATACACAATGGCATAAGATCTGATACCTTGGATGATTGAATGTTGAGGAGAACAACCATTCAAAGAGGGAGAGTCGGTAGGATTAGGAAGATAGTTGGTAGGATTATAAAAAAGTGTGAGTATAGCATTTGGACAAATAGTTCTTTAGCAATAGGTTTTCAGGTAGACAGAAAATGTAAATGTCAGCATATGTGAAGAGTCAGTCACAGTGATAAACTGGGGAAAATATGTAGGAAAGCAGATATCAATAGAGACATTAGGAAATCAGGCAAAGTATAAAGTGAGTGATAGCAAAAGACATTTTCAACAGGCTTGAGATTGAATATATAATCTCAGGAAGTAACAAATATGTAGTCACCAATAGGATTGACATTTGAGAGCATTAGGCAACGTGGACATGGGTGATTTTCATAATCCATACTCACATTCCATTTAGGCTTTGGTACAATCGTAAGTGTGACTTTGCATTTTGTGTCCAGAATATTACTGTGATAAAACGTATATGTAGATCAGGTGACATGAGTATTTCTTGCACCGTTTCTTGGAGCAATATTTTGAAGGGGTATAAATTAGTATTGGGGGTACATATAGGTGTACCATGTATGTATGAATATAGAGATAATGCATGAATAGACCATACTGCGAATAAATAATATAACTTGTTCCAACTTTAAATAATGTATTGAATTGATATCTGAAAATACACAGGAATCATATATTGATATACATACATTCATTCCAACCAGTAATACATCTAATGGTAATATTACGGTTGTGGTTTATCACCAAGAGTGTGTGAATTTTGCTTCAAATTTGATTATGGAAATCGAAAATAATGTGTTTGGAAAGAAATCTCATGAAATGACCACTCAAAAACAAGGAGGAATACATATGTTCTGAAGCAGGAAGTGATTGAATGTGTTACAAATTTCTTTAAATTTGTGAACTTGTGGATGAAATGTATATTCTATAATGTATAAAAACTGCAGAAATAGTAATGTACCAGTGTTTAATAAAAATGAACGTCAAAATACACATCATGTTCCATAGGAATCTACTTGCATTGATGTTAAAGTGGGTCAGCTACTGTAAAAATATAAGGATTTGTTTGCACCATTCACTGAAGTAACTTTTTAGTACTAGAAAACAAATATGTATTTCAGGTGGATGAATATTTTTAAAATAATCTTATGAAAAGTTTAATATAAAACCACATACATGAACAAGAATGTATTTAGGGAGTGTATAATAGGACACATATATTTTATATTTTGAAAAATCTAGAGAATATATATATATATATATATATATATATATATATATATACACACACACACACACACAAAACACACACAGAGACATTAAATAGTAGCAATATATATGCCAATTAAAATTCATTGTGAAATATATATCATCCACAGATCCAAAATATTAATTTTACTGAACATGGATTTATGTATAATGTTTTTCAACTAAGAAGCTCACTCATAGTCTGAATTTTCTGTTCCAAAAGCATTAATGAGGAGTGATCTCTTCTCACACTTTGTATCTGCCAAGTTAGCCACCTCTCAAGAATATACGTATGATACCAGGTAGGATTCTATATGTGCATATAAAAATACATGTGCTGAATAGGCTACAGATAAATGGAGACAGGAATTCACATGTGTTAACTTTAAAAACACATGCAGAACTATTTCAACAAAAAATTGACAAGATTTTTAACTCCTACCCTATATCATGCAAAAGGCAAACCAACTATCCACCATGCCTCCTCTGAAGTGCTAGTATTTCTATTCTGTTTGGGTTACTTTTCTCCATCATATTAGAATTAGTAGTCAGTGTCTAGTAGGGTATGGGTTAGTGTCAAAGATTCAGCATTTCGAATGAAAAATTGAACAATGAATCCAATGTGTATGTAAATATGTGCTACACAAAATTATTCCCACTCTCATCCAGAACAATGCCTTGACAATTCCTTCACCCCAAGTAAGACACAATTAGAGGAGAAGATTTAGAAAATCTGTGAATAAATATGTTAAATGGAATATGCTCAGGAGCTCACAACCTTTGAAGTGGTAGAGTAGTTTCCAAAAGTATGGGACAGGGTAAAAACTCCACAAACATGGAGGTCTGCTGGCCTAGAGACTTCTAGAGAAACTGCCTGTGAGTTTGGGCACTTGAAAAATATGTTGTTGTCAGGAGCTTTAGCTTCCTTTCCAGGGAGACCATAAAAGCTTGGTCTGGATCTATGAGACCTGGAGGACATGGTTTCTTATTTCCCAATGTACATGAGGCAGCAGTGCTGAATTCTCTTTTTAGGTAAACTGTGGCCACTGGGGGATAAATGTGTGCCAGTGTGCACTGTGAAGCCATATGGTCATCTTCCATTTTCGTGGTGTTTCTTCCTGCTGCACTGGGTGTTTGGTATTTGCTTCACGAAATACAAAGAGTTCAACTGGGTCACAGTGCAAGAGGAAGTTCTGTCATGTATGGTGGGTCAGGTTTTGCAGGAGGATCCAAGAACTAGGATCCTATCCCACATATCTTGCCCCCTTGACCATAGCACCCTGATTCTGAACAATGTCCTGAAACCTCTCTAAATAACAACTTGCCTTTACATGGAAGGTTCTGCTGGCTGCACCATGTCAGTCACAAGGCATTTGAAGCCAATGGAAGATACACATGGCCCCACCACAGATGTTTTATCACATACCTGCCCACCACTGCTCTAACCTACTACTCAACAGAGTCCAACTTACTGGCATCTCTGTTCTACACCATTTACATGAAACCCAGTCAATCAAGGCACTGTCTGGTATATTCATGATCAGCAACAGGACATCGAAAGGTTTTCCAGTGCCACCTGGTGATGGGAAATTCAAAAATTTCATGGTATTTATCTAGCCATTTTTCAAGGATGAAGTTGGAGGCACTGTGAGTTTCAATTCTTTCAGGAAACATTAAATGGTTAGGAAGCTCATTTCAATGAAATCTCTGGAGAACACTCACAGGTAAGGCTTCCCAAAGAGTGGCCAAAAGATCATATGATGTTATGCCCATTTAGGTCTAAAATGTGAGGTCCATATGAGTTTTGACTCTCAACTATGGGTGCCAAGTCTTTCAGAATAAAATTTGTGGTATCCTGGCTGAGAGGCTCAGTGCTCTGTGGAAAGCCACCCTGGGCCTAGAACTCAGTTTCCAAGGGCAACGCTCATGCCTGGCTTCCTAAAATCTCAACACTATTTATGGCAATACTTCTCTGAGGTCAGTTCCAGAACTCAGACTCTAAGGGAGTCACACCAGAGTTCAAGAACATGTGGACCAAGTCATCTCTTCCAACCGCCACCCAAATGACCACACAATTTAAACCAAAACACTCCAAAGTGGCGCTCATCTTCTTCCATATAGACACTCACAATAACCTATGGCTGGAGTTTTCCATGAGGGGCACACCCCAAGACCGTGTCCAAAATAAGCTCTCTTGCACCTAATTTGCCTAAATTCAGGGTGGCCTGGACACTCTTCTTGTGAACCAGGAGAGATTAAGTAGGCCTCCCGTTAATACTGCTCCGCTTCTTCAATTTGAGGCCAAATGACTGTGGGGTTTGGATTCTTTATGTGAATTGGAGTCTTGAGAAAACCCAAGCAAATATGGGCTAGCCTCTGCAGGGCTTTGAAGAACTCATTTGACCCAAAGGATCCCTAATCTGACTTGATGGAGGTCAGGAAAGTTACAGAGGAAGGCGAGAGACTTCATCCACAAGGACTGCTCTTTTGGCCATTTTGTTTTTGGATGTAAACATGGAATCTTTCTTTAGATCCATCAGGAGCTGAGAATCTAAGTCACAGCCTCACACAGGGTAAATAGGCTGATTCAGACACATCCTTTCCAAAGCAATTAAGCAAAGAGCCACAGGTAATGCCCATTCATTTCCATTTGAAAACTGTTTTCTTCAGGCTTCAAAAAGTGGTGGACTGAGGAAAAGACCTTCCTGACATTCAGGGCAACAGAAGAATAGGTAAACAAAAGGCCCCAAGCAGGGTTTCTCCACTGAGACTTTCCTGGTCACACTGATATCTGAGTTTTCTGAGATGCTCACCATTCCCTTCAGTACATGGTCATGTCACAGAGCTTCGAGGTTGTACATATCTTAAACAGAAAACCATGAACCTATTCTGGAGAGTGGCCAGAATTCAGGAATAAAACAGGAACTAAGGAAGATAGCAGGTGTTGCACATCAATAAGGCAAGCTGCAGTCCATTCATAAATAGGGCAGGATGAATGCTGTGAAGCTTTCTACTAGACAGGACATATTCATTGATGCATTCTCTTTTCTAATGTCTACAACCACGGACACAGTGGGATACACAGACATAGAAATTCTCGCCTTGTCAAACGACTTACAAGAAACAGTTCACTCCAAACAAAACAAACTGCCTTTCATACCTATTCTCAGAACATGAGACAAAACCACAAACCCACACCCACACAACAAAGGCACCTCCTTTTTCCAAGTAGGTCTGTGACTATCCGGAGTGTCCTCTGACTGGTGGGCCTTACTATGTTCCCTGGAAATAGCCTGTTCTGTCTCAAATCTGGTCTTTTTGGCCAACTCTGTGAAGTTGTCAGGAGCCAGCGGTGAGCCACTGCTTGCTTTCTCAGGAAAGGCCCCTCTTCATAGCTTTCCTTGCATTTGGCCATCCTTACATCAGTAGGTCCCAAGAAAGACTGAGTCTGTCCTTGGTATATCAAAATAAGTTTGACCACTGGGACTGGGACTGGGACTGGCTCTGGGTGCCTGGCTTCCTGGATTCCAAGTTCAGAGAGTTCCATCACCAAGGAAGTTAGGTGTGGTCACTTCCTTTTGGAACTGAATGAGGTCACTGCCTTGGCAAAAACTTTGTCCTAACAGTTGCTTCCAAGGTTACCATGAGAAGGAGGCTGCTCCTACTTCCTGTGACACTTTCACAGGTCAGAGTGGTATGTCAACCATAGGCATGCAGGAGCAGCTCTCAACACATGCCTGCTTTGGTCCACCTTCTCTACATTAAGAAGAGAGTGGCTGATTCAGACACATTTCTTCATCCTGAGCAGGTTGTTTGCCATGGAAGACTTTTGCTCTCTCAGGTCCTTCGTACTTGCCTACATCTTCTCCAGGGATCATTTCTGCGTGGACCTTTGAGGTTTTCAGCAGGTGGAAGATCCTCTATAATTCTGTATTTTAATACCAATTCTGTCCCTGCTCTTCTGTAAAATTAGATTGAGAGAACAGTGTATGGTTAGGATTAATAACAGGTTCGATTTGGTTTAGAAAGGAAACTACACTGTTGAGCAAACAGGGTCCTACAGTTAGCAATAATATGAGGATTTTTAATGGACCGGCCATGGCAGATAAAAGCGTAGTTAATCAGGTCACTATGTGAATCAAGACTCAAACCTCCCTTTTGGGGCCTCTGTCTCTCTTTGACGCCCTTCAAGTCGTTTTCTTAATTTACTCATAGATTCTTTTACAACTCCAGTATTGTCGGCATAAAAACAACATTCTTCCCTCAATGCAAGCAAAAAGGCACCTTTCTCTCATAAAGAGGAGGTCCAACACTCGCCTGCTTTGTAAAACAACTTCAGAAAGAGAGAGGTTAAAATTCCTGTAAAGCTGTGATGTTGGTTTTTAATGTCTTTAAACTTTGGCATATTTCTGCTTCTAATTGTGTCTTTGTTGTGTCTCATGGACTAGCCCACCCCTTCAGCAACTATTATTTCTAATAGGATGGCTAAAGTGAGGGATACAGGTTCCCAGTGGAACCGGGTTGTATGCCCCCTATTTGATCTTTAAATGAACCTAAGTCATGATAGAGAACTCTGGAAAACATCTGCATCATTACATAATTAATCACATATATTGACCATTTTATGAAAACATAAATAATGTTAAAGTGTATAGAATTATACTGTTGTAGGGACGGACAAGGAAAGGGACCTAAGATAGCACCAAACACAAGAAAACAGTCTTATTTGGTTGCTTCCGGATTTAGAGGGCATTGCTTCTGTTGTAATCAATTAATCCCCTGAACCCCAAGTTTCGGTAGTTTTAGAATTTGTACCCAACATGTAAGGGAAGTGGCTCAGAAGTTCACAGTCTGTAGAAATTCACAGAAATCAGTTTTTGTTTCTGTTTTTGTTCCTCTGTTCTGGGCAAGTTAACTTTTCAAAGACACCTTGGAAAGGCAGAGCTTTTTTGTCTCTTTTTTTTCTCCCTGCCAGCTGTCACCATGAAGCCCAATTGGTAACTTTTTTATCTTAGAAATCTAGCCATCTCTGTGAAGCCCCAGCTCAAGGCCAGAGGCCTTGTTCACATATTTTGTGAAAATCTAGTAAGGCGGTGTCAAGCTAAGGGGTGGTGAATTTTCCAGCCAGTGGCCAAGTAGAACAGGGCAACACGAAAAGTGGAAGTTTATTTACATTGAACTCTTTCAGAGGGACTCTTTTGCTGAAAGACCTAATGTAAGCCTCGGTGAAGACTTCTGGAGAAGGTTATTTAAGACATATCTATGGACCTGGTACAGAGCGGGAAGACGGGGAAGGCGAGGCTGAGAGCAGCTCCGTGGATCTGAGAATGAGGAAGATGAGATGTAAAAGAATAATGGAAGAGGGGTTTGGGATTTTCCTAGAACAAAACTTGAGCAGTAGAACAGGTAGAGCAGAGGTGAAGATGGGAGTGAGTATTTCAAAAAGCCTGTGAGGGACTTTAAATTCTTAGTAACCTGTTTTCAGTGATGACAAAGCAACTTTAAAGGCTATTTTTATTACATCTTGGATAGGGGTCTGAGGGCTCTTCTCAGCTGGTTTGAGCTTTGGTTTAGCTTCTTAGAGGACTTGGTGGGACCTAGTGCAGGCACAGACAGAAAAAGAGAGGAGTGAGTGAGTGGAGGGGTACCTCGGTACCTGCTACCTCAGCAAGGGGGCAATGGTCTGAGAACTGGCGGAGGTTTGGGTTTTTGATGTAGTAATTGGAGGGAAGAAATCAGGTTGCTGAGGTGGGAGTGACAGCAGAGAGTCTAGAGCAGAAGGCTGAGGGTGAGGAACTATTGGAGAAGCATAGTACAGGATGTGAGTGAAGGAGGGAAAAGGATTCCACATAGGGGAATTATCCCCTTTTGAGCACTTGCCGAAGTTAAAAATGTCACGCAGAATTTGAGCATCTAGAGAACCCTCTGGGGGCCATAGTTTTTGGTTGTCTAATTGGTTATATGGCCAATGCTGTGTACTGAATTTGATGAGGAGTTTGGGTTCCACCAGGCAGCCCTGGTATGCTCACATCCCCATGAATTACACAAGAAGTTGGCTTTCCCCCCACACAGCCATGGCTGTTTGTGGCTTTGATAGTCCGCCGGGCATATATAGTAATCTAGGCTAACCAACCTGAATCTGGCTCGCGTTTCCGTGCATCCATAATGTTTGTTTCAATTATCTATGGTATGGAAGGGATTTAATGAAACTTTAGTGGGATCCTCTTCATTGGGGTTATCTCAATAGGAAAGACCTATACCAAGCTGAAAAATGTCTGGGTGGAGAGATAGCCACCAGGTCCCTAAGGGGGTTGTATGCGAGATAGACCATACTTCTTGTCTAGTAGGATTTCAGATCAGCCTTCACTGCTGAACAGGCTGATGAGGGTTAGGAGTACTGGTGGCCAAGGGGAGAGTCTATAGTCTTGTCCACATAGCGAATACACAATTTGAAATTGTTACCAGTTTTTTCCAGTTTCCAACCAGAGTCTGCACACAGCGAAGGCTTGAGATGAGAGGCATGGATCCAAAAAGTGATTCTGTCTACTTTTATGGCTGTAGGTGTTATAAGTAGCACCTGGTATGTTCCTTTCCAGCGGGGTTCTAGGGATAACACCTGATGTTGTCTTATGTTGAAGAAGTCTCTTACTTGATATTGATGTGGAATCCCCTCGTCCCCAGGTTGGTAGGCAGTGGCCAGCTGTTTCCACAGTTATCACTGAGTTCTTTCAATGGCTTTAAGTCTGTCAAGCAAGGGGTGTGGAAGGGATTGTTAGGCCTTAGAGTTCGGGATTAGGTCCCTTACTGGATGATGGGCATCATAGAGAATTTCATAGGGGGTGAGGTTACACAAAGAAACTGAGGGAGTATTTCTCGCATGAAACAGTGCATAAGGCAGGAGCATAGTCCAATCTTTTATGCCAGTCTCTAAGCTTAATTTTGTTAAGGTCTCTTTAATGGTTCTATTTATTTTTTCTACCTCTCCTGAGCTCTGGGGTATATAAGCATAATGTAACTTACAATTAATCCACACCTGACTTACCTGGGCCATGAACACAAGTCCATTTTTAGACCCTATTATCTTAGACAGACCGTATCTTGGAAAAATATCTTCCAGGATCTTCTTGAGAACCATTTGCGCCGTTTTTTTTTTTTTTTCTGTGTGTGTGTGTGTGTGTGTGTGTGTGTGTGTGTGTGTGTGTAAGGCTTCAATCCATCCTGAGAATGTATCCACAAAGACTAGGAGATATTTAAGTCCATACCTTGCTGGCTTAATTTCAGTAATGTCCACTTCCCAGAATTGTCCTGGTCTGGTTCCTCGTAGGTGCTTTCGTCTAAGAAACTTGGAAGGGTAAGCATTAAACAATTGACTGACCCGACAGGCTTTTGTTACCAGTTCAATTATTTCCTTTCGCTGTGAGTCAGTTAGTGGAAAACTCTGTTCTTAATCCTACAGGAATGCCTGCAGTTTTTTTGAACCAAGGTGAGTGAGTTGATGTACATTTTTAACGTAGTGTAGGGCTTTCTGTAATTGCAGGCTGAGCTCAGTAAAGTTGAGGCGTTCAATGTCAGTGTCCTTAGATGTTATCTAAAACTTCCTGGTACTTAGGGGTCCATTGGAATTGGGCATCTCCCTTTAACAGCGGGTATAAAGGAGCAGCTAAGGACTCAAACCCATTTATCCATAACCTGCAAAACCCAGCAATCCCAAGAAACTCTTAGTTGTCTGCTGTAAGATGCGCTTGGTATCTGCTCAATGGTTTGTTTTCTGGGCTCAGTGAGCCATCGTTTACCGCCCCTAAGGAAATAGTCGAGGAAGATTACTTCTTGCTGGCAAATTGGGCAATTTTGGCCGAAGCTCTATACCCGAGTTGAGCAAGCTCGGATAATAGTGCTTGGGTCCCAGTTCAGTTTTCCTTGGTGTTGGATGCCAGTAGCAGGTGATCCACATATTGAAGCTGGGTGACTTCGGGGTGTGTAGTTCAGAAATTGTAGAGATCTCTGTGAAGGGCTTCATCAAAGAGAGTGGGGGAGTTTTTGAACCCGTCTGCGAGTCTAGTCCAAGTTAGTTGACTAGACTTTCCGGTTTCTGGGTCTACCCACCCAAAAGCAAACAGCAACTGACTATCTTTATGCAGAGGCAAGCAAAAGAAAGCTTGTTTTAAGTCCAGAACAGTATACCATTTCTGCTCAGGGTTCAGAGTGCAAAGCAGATTGAACAGATTAGGTACCGTGGGGTGAATGTCCTGCACTCTGTTGTTGATCTCTCTTAGGTCTTTAACAGGGTGATAGTCCCTGGTTCCTGGCTTTTTCTTCTAATAGCAGGGGAGTGTTCCAGGCCAATTGACAGGGCCTTAGGACCCCTAAGGCCAGATATTTCTGAATATAGGGCCTTATCCCATCTTTAGCTTTTTATGCTTAGAAGATATTATTTGACATTGATTGGGGAGGCTGAGGTTTTTAACTCCACTGTTATTGGAGGTTGTTTCACGGCCAGGCCTAACACAGCAGTTTTTGCCCAGGCATCTCGGTAATCTGTTATCCATTTCTGGGGTAGCTTGCCTGTTTGATCAGTCTTGGGGGGTGTGAAGAGTGGACGTTCATCTTCTACTAATATAGTTAAAGCCGTGACTATAGGAGTTTTTACTGAAGGATTTAGAAATTTCATTTGGGGGCCTTCAGGGTTAAAAGTTATTTTGGCCCAGAGCTTGGTGAGCAGATCTCTGCCCATCAATGGGTGCGGGCATTCTGGGATTACTAGGAAGGAGTGATGGATTTTTCCTTTCCCCAGGTCCATGGTCCTCTTAGTAGTCTAAGCCCGATATTTACTGCCATTAGCCCTTTGAACTACAGACCTTTTATTTGATAGACGGCCCAATGGGGCCCTAAGGGCTGAGTATACTGCTCCTGTATTCACTTCAAAGTTTACTGGGGTCCCCTACACTTCAAATGTTACCCTGAGCTAGGGGAAAGAATCTGAGCCCCAACTTTCTTAGTCATCCCCCAGAGTCAGAATGGCTGGCTGGCGTGTCTGTCTCTTTATAGGGCACTCTTTGGCCCAGTGTCCTTTTTTTTTTTACAGTAGGCACATTGATCTGAGGCCAGGGGTGGCCTGTGGCATGGGCCCAGGTATCGCTTCCTGTCACCTTATGTCTTAATTTCTGGCCTCTTTCTTGTTGTGACCAGGATCTTAGTCAATGCCTTAGTCTTTCTTTTGCTTCTCTCATCCTCCCTCTGCTCCCTTTCTTTTTCCCTGTTTCTCTCTTATAATATACTTTTTCGGCTTCTGTGACTAAATCTCTCTTTTAACTTTTTTTTTTAATATCCATGGCAGCTTCAACAATTAAGGCCATCATGACAGATGCCTTTTGATCTGCTGCCTGAGGATCGAAAGGAGTATATCTCTTATATGCCTCCATAATTCTCTCTAGAAACATAGAGGAAGATTCATCAGGCCTTTTAATAATTTCTCTTAGCATGGCCAAATTAGTTGGTCACCTAGCGGCCCCTTGGATACCCACTATTAGAGCCTCGCAATAATTGGACAGATGCTCCCTATCTTCAAAGGTGTTGGGGTCCCAGTTGGGTTGGTTAAAGGGGAAGGCAGCTTTTATTATGTTGGGAAGTTGTGTTGGTCGCCCATCAGGTCTGAGGATATTTTTTTCTAGCTTCCAGGAGGTTTTTCTCTCATTCCTCTGTCATGAAGAGAGTCCCTAGGAGTTGTTGACAGTCATTCCAAGTAGGCAGGTGTGAAAACGTTGGCGAGTTCTCTGAGTTTTTTTAGCCGGGCCAGCTTCCTCCAGGGAAGGAGGCGCTGTGTGTGTCATGGGACAGTCATCTGGAGGGCGCTGGGCCATTCTGGCTTCCTCGAATGGTGGAGAGGCTGAGTCAGCAGCAGGGGAATTACTTACAGGGTTTTGGGGGTTGGGGGACAAGAGCAGAGGATAAGGACGAGTAGAGTCTTGAGACTCAGGGAGAACAGAGGGTGGAGGTTGAGGAACAGAGAGTTTGAGAGATAGAATCATAGGGGGAGGAGTAGGAGTGGGTGCAGGGACAAGGAAAGGCTTCACCCATGGAGGAGGAGATTTGCAGAGGTCCTGACAAGTTAAGATATATGGCTCTTGATCTGGATGTCTATGTGGCCCCGACTGAAAGACAATATCTCAGATTTTTCAAATTAGTGCGAAGTAGAAACATCCTTCTAGAGGCCATCTGACTACAAAGGTGGGTTATTCTGAGACACAGAATCTGCCAGGTCTGGTGTTTTAATGAAAAAGAAAGATTCTGAGCCCATAAGCAGACTTTGGTCCAGTGATTAAGGGTCAGGGACAGAGGCATTGAAGTGCTCTGTCCCATAATGAAATATACACAGACAGTGAAAGCAACAACACACGACACAGACAAGACAAGACAATAAAGACAGGCAAGGGACGTCCAATACTGAGACCAGGACTGAGTAGCCGGCAAAACCTGATGGGCTGGCAATTCCGAATCTGAAAGAAAATATCACTGAGTCGAGGAGACTATGGTTCCTCGATTTCCCGAGTCCATCCCCCAGGGACATGGCCTGTGGCTCTGTGACATGTGTGTCAGCCACCGTGGGAGAGAGCTCACGCTCTTTACCAATAGCCATTTTGTCAAACCCTAACCTGAATCCTGAAACCAGAAAGAGGGGCCTTATTTACCCCCAGAGCATCCCGTTGGGGGTCTTTCATCTGCAGCTGCCGGATCTCGCTGGGGCCACCAGAAGTAAAGGTCGGGTGAGCATCGATGAAAGAGACCACCAAGAGACTGTCTAATGCAACAGCAAAGGGTTTATTGGGAGTCCGGCATGCAAGGGCTCAGAGCTCGCTTGAATAGAGCAGAGAGCCCTGAGAACAGCTTAAGAAGTGCTTATATATTTTCCTCGGAGAGGGCAGGGAGGGAAGTTTATTGATGGGTAAGGGCGAGTGGGCGGTTTGCGTGCAAATAGTTGATGGAGTACATTCTGCAGTTTGGCAGTTGGGGGCAGCACATTCTGGGAACAAGAAGAGCAAACAGTTCTCAAGATTTCAACAGTGTTTTATTAAGCATACAGAAAAACAGGAAGTGACAAGTACCTATTTTATTAACCTTTCAATATAAGTATGAAAACAGAAATCTAGGTTAGATTTAAAGCCCAGAAGTTCATTTGGCCCTTGATTGGTATACTTAGCTTTGAATTACGTTCCGTAGAGATGTCCCAGAAATATGGATATACAATGACACAGGACCTTGTACCTTCTCAGAGGTCAGTTCCAAAACACAGTCTCTAAGGGGAATCACACCAAAGTTCAAGACAAGATGTACTCAATTATCTCTACCAACCGCCACACAAATGACCACAATTAAAACCAAAACACTCCCAAATGGCACTCATCTTCTTCCAAATAGACACTCATCATAACTTCTGGCAGGAGGATTCCATGAGAGGCGCAGCACAAGACAGTGTCCCAAATAATCTCCCTTTCCCCTCATTTGCCAAAAGTCAGAGTGGCCTGGACACCCTTCCTGTGAACCAGGAGTGATCAAATATGTCTGCCATTAATACAGCTCTGTTCTTCAATTTGAGGCCTACTGACGGTGGGGTTTAGATTCTTTATTTGAATTGGATTCATAAGAAAACCCAAGAACCTATGGGCTAGCATCTGCAGGGCTTTGAAGAACTCAATTGACCCAATGGATCCCTTTTCTCACTTGATTGAGGTCAGGAACCTTACAGAGGAATGCGAGAGACTTCATCAACAATGACTGATTTTTTGGCCATTTTGATTTTGGATCCACACATGGGATCTTTCTTTAGATCCATCAGGTGCTGATAATCTAAGTCACAGGCTCACACAGAACCAAGAGGCTGATTCAGACACATCCCTTTACAATGCATTTAAGCAAAGAACCACAGGTGATGCCCATTCATTTCCATTTGAAAACTGTTTTCTTCAGGCTTCACAAAAGCGTGGCCTGAGGCAAAGACCTTCCTGACATTCAGGGCAACAGAACAATAGGTAATCAAAAGGCCCTCCGCAGGGTTTCTACTGAGACTTTCTGGGTCACAGTGATATCTGACTTTTCTGAGATGCTTGCCATTCTCTTCAGCTATCCAGTACATGTCCATGTCACAGTGCTTGGAGGTGGTACATATCGTGGATGCAAATGCATGAACCTATTCTGGAGAGTGGCTAGATTTCAGGAAGAAAACAGGAACTTAGGAAAATAGCAGGTGTTGCCCATCGATAAGGCAAGCCCTAGTGCATTCATAAATTGGGCAGGATGAATGCTGGGAAGCTTTCTACTTGACAGGAAACATCCATTGATGCATTCTCTTTTCTAATGTCTACAAGCACGGACACAGTGGGATACACAGACATAGAAACACTCGCCTTGTGAAACAACTTACTAGAAACAGTTCACTCCAAACCAAACAAACCGACTTTCCTGCCTATTCTCAGAACATGAGACAAAACCACAAACACACATCCACACCCACAAAGGCACCTCCTTCCCCAAGTAGGTCTCTCACTCTCCAGAGTATCCTCTTACTGCTGGGCCATACTATGTTCCCCCGATATGGCGTTTCCTGTCTCAGATCTGGTCTCCTTGTCCAACTCTGTGAAGTGGTCAGGAGCCAGCTGTGAGCCACTACCTACTTTTTCAGGAAAGGCCCCTCTTCAGAGAACTCCTGGCATTTGGCCATCCTCACATCAGTAGGTACCAAGAAAGACTGACTCTGTCCTTGCTAAATCAAAGCAAGTGAGACACTGGGACTGGGACTGAGACTGACTCTGTGTGCCTGGCTTCCTGGATCCCAAGTTCAGAGAGTTCCATTACCAAGGGATTGAAGTGAGGTCACATCCTTCAGGAACTGAATGAGGTCACTGCCTTGGCAACCACTTTGTCCAAACAGTTGCTTTCAAGCGTACCATGAGAAGGAGGCTTACCCTATTTTCTGTGGCACTTTCACAAATTAGAATGGTATATCAACCATAGGCACCAAGGAACCGCTCTCCACACAGGCCTGATTTGGTCCATCTTCTTTATATTTGGAAGAGAGCCTTTAGTCCAGGGAGCACTGCAGTGAACCTCTGCACTAAAACTATTAGCAAGCACCTGATGGAGGACGCCTCCATAGGTAAGTGGCTCCTTTATAACATCTGATATCTGGTTAAGGGAGCTCTCTTCTGATGACAGAGATGTGGCACGGGGAGGCTCACATATACTTCTGTCCAGGACAGTAACGAGAATCTTTCTGTCCTCTGTTATGTTCTGTAGGGAATTCCTCTGGAACTGTAGAGAGGTGCCGACGGGCACGCATGCGCTCCTACCCTGGAGCTTTAGTAAGATGTTGCACTCTTCCCCTGTTTCTGTGTTTAGGCACTGGGTTTCTGTTATTTTGTGTTCTGTGTTCTATTTTTTGGTTTTTTGTTTGTTTGTTTTTGTTCGTTTTGTTGTGTGATTTTGGTGGTAAAAACTTAAGTATATTGGACATGAAAATCAGAAATAAAGAGATTAAGCCTGACACCCCTTTGGACTGTGTTTTAAGGAACTGCAATGAACTTTATCCCCCATTGTAAAGCAGGATGATAGAAGCCCCTAGCTGGCTGCCTGGAGCACACCCATTGCAGAGGGCTATGCCTGCTGGGGACCTAAGAACTGAGTATCTCCCAGGTTAACAAGTGAAACTCCTTTAAAACCCCTTGTCCCACCAGATAAAGAGAGTCACAACTTTGGCAGAGTCCCCTGTGTTTCTCCTTTGTTAGCCAAGCAATAAAACTCCTTTTTTCTTTTTCTCAAAACCCAGTCCTCATTATTAAATTTGTATTAATTGGCTTCAAGGTCAGGAACCAAACTTTAAGTTACAAATCTTGTACCCACCCTCCGCCCCTGAACTTTGTGAGAGCTATCTACTGAAATGTTAGGAGATAGAGCATGCTTGATGTGGAACTGAATCAGAGGAGCTAATCCTGTATGTAAAAGGGGAAACTGAGGGACTCCCAGCAGCTGCCAAAGCCCTGTTGATTCAGGGAATTACCTCCTTCCTTCCCTGCACTGTAAGGATAATGCCACCTCTGTCTTGTTAAAAAAAGAGAAAAAGAAAAAGGTGACACTAAATGCAGTAAAGTCACCATGGAGACACTTTATTTTACATTTCAGGTTGCCCTTCTGTGAAAACATCTGGTCCCCTTGTGGGGACATCTATGGTGCCACTGCTGTAGGAGATTTTTCTCTTATCTGCTCTGGTTTAAAGGGTTCTGTCTGACAGCCATAGTCTGGACCTCCTTTCTGTCTGTATTGTGTCTTTGTTTCTGGCCCTTTAAGGCATCTGCAATAATGTGTTGATATTATAAATTGTTTTTGGGGAATGATCTTAGCTGAATGTGTGTCTAAATGATGATGTTTTATTTTAACAATCTGGTAACTGAGTGGGTTTTTGAAGCATTGCACAATCTTGCAGTAAAAAGTCGGGTTTATGTAATTGTTTAGTTTATGATTTCAGATAATTCATGCCAGAGAACTTAAATACTTAGGATGGATAACTGAAGAACTCTACTTCCAAGTTGGCAAGAAACTTCCCAATCATACGGTCTTTTTTTTTTTTTTCACCAATTTTGAATTGGGTAGCCTGGGAAAATGTCACTGTGTGTACCAGTGCATTAATTTGGACATAAATAGTAAATCATAGTATGGTGTCTGTTGACAAAACAAGATGTAAAGATATAAAATTTTGTGAATTGTATCTTAAACTTGTATCATAATTTTCAACATCTGAACCTGAAAATTATGGTTAAAATGCCTTAGTCCTGAGATGTCTGTTCAGAATAGCAGTTTTTTTGCTGCTCCTTCCAGACCTCAGCCATGACTTATGTTAAAATGCAAATGAAAGAAGCCTGCAAGCTTTGTAGGAGAGTGATTTGAGGTCTAAGGGAAAAAAAGGTAAATTGTATGTTATTTACTAATTACTGGCAAGTCATTTTTTCTAGGACTCTTATTTTTTTTCTTAGATACTTTATGTTTTTTGACCTTATGATTTTGAGCATACAGACCTAGGTTAATGTTTTTCTGATCAGTTCTATCTTTGACCAACTGTGGACTTTTTGAAACATTGCAATAAAGATTTCAACTACGAAAAGCTACAAGGCCTTTACTATTATTATGTGTGCACAAATTGTTATGTGTTGTATGTCTATATATACATACGTCCGTATATCATATATATGATACACAAATTAACATATATAAGGAGCGCTCATAAAAAAATAGCGCTCGTAAAAACAAATTTTAAAAAAGTGCATCCAAAGATCTTTAATTCACGTGATTTAAATGTTTCAATTTAGATTGGATAAAGAGATAAAAACAAATGTCTTTAAATTTAAGCTTACAAAGTTTTCTAGGTGTTCAAACATCTAACAAAATATTAACATCTACAAAATGTCTAATATGCCTTGGCTCTAGTACCTTTCCTTCAACATAAAAATGGTTTACACTGTTCAATACATTTCTCTAACTTTTTGATAAAAAAGTAAAGTAAATTTGATATGGGATTACTCATTCATGAGTACTTTTGTTACATATCTGATTGATTTACTAAGATCTGTATTTTATTTAGTAAACTCTGTATAAGATTGTAAAAATCAGTCATGTGTTAATGAGACAAAAATTTCTTAAAACATAAGTTTACCCATAACATTGAGTTTATTAAGATTTATGTTTTCTAGAGCAAGCAACCATAAAAATTAAACAACTGATTAAATAAAAACTGTTATTTTAGAGCACTGTACTGCCATTTCTTTAAAAGCCAAACTTGATTAATGTAGAAACATAAATGTAATTGTTATGCTATTAATGTTTTCATATCTTACAGGTATGCAAGTCTGTAAGGTAGAAACGTTTAAAGAGTATTATATCAAGCTGGTGCTCTGAAGTTGTGTGGTAAAAAATATATTGTGGATTTATTTACCTGTTATCAATAAGATATGTAAATTTTTATGTTACTTTTTACATTGGGGAACAATTTAAATGTATTTTTAAGTTAATTAGAGCCTAATCTTTGTAAAGGTTAAAAACTTTCAGCCTTTCTTTAATTCATGTTTTAAATGTGATATCATATGGTGTTAGCTAATGTTCATGTGACCTCAAACAATTTATTTAAACATTGTCAAATGATATTTAAAAATAAAGATCAGCTTTAGAACTAAAATAGTTAAGATTTATAAAGATCCCTGCCTTACCTGAGATAAGGCTCTGTGTCCCATCTTACTACATGTGAGAATGACTATGAAACCATTAGGTCAGATAATATTTCTTTAAAGTTATGTTAAAAAGTTTTTTTTTATTGTCAATATTCCTAGGATCTCAAACAGGGGATATAATGTATAATTCAGCCAAAAAATTCAGGGAAGATATTACACGAACTAAGTATTTTTACTTTTGTTAATTTTAGTTTGAAATTTTCTTATAAGTGAACTAAAGATTCCCTGTTAGTGTTTTACAAATGTGTTGCTTTAAGAACACAACATGGGTTTATTCAAGATAATAAGTCATCAACTACAATACAGACAGAATAATACAGATCCCAATTAATAAAAAGGTAATTATAAAGTTATAGACATTAAAGCCCAGTACTCTTAATGTAAGGCTGTTAAAATTTATTTGCTGGATTTTTAAGATTAGGATTTAAAATGAATGTTAAATGAAAAGGGCCAAGAAAACCAATATTTGGCTCTTGTCCTCTGAGTCAGTCTGAATCCAGGGAACAGGGGACTTCTCTAAAGAGCTTTGCAACTCTGAGCCACATAACCTCCTGATCAGGGAGATTAATGAGACCACTGGAGAACAGAAAGCCAATCAGTGCATTTGTTACAAAGAGGAGAGTCATCATAGAAAGGAGACATCCCTGATGCTTCTGAGGGAAGCCAAATGGTCAAGCAAGACCTGGACCCACCTAGCGCAAATGGCACTAGCAGAACTGAGAATCTCCTCTCAAGTTTCCCCAGAATTGATTCCCACAAAAGCTCAGCTGACTGTTAACAATAGATAGAAACAAAAGTCAGTTTGACTGCTTCATCTTAAACACTTAGCAAAGACAGTTAGGACCAAAATACAGCCACTCCTGGGCATATTAAATAATAATAATAATAATAATAATAATAATAATAATAATAATAATAATAAAATTTTAAGGTATGCACTTTATCTTATCCTCCCAAAACAAGTAAGACTGCAGGCTACAAAGAAGGATTCTCACACAGGAATGCCTAATACTTATAAAAAGAGACTATCAAGAAGAGCTGCCACAGGCAGAAGTTTTCAGTTTAAGACCTACAGATATTCCTAACCTACAAAGGTAGGCTTGGTGTTTGCTAGTACGATTATCCAGCCCTGAGTAACAGAATTAAAGGTTTCTCTATTAGACGCAGAGGTCATACTAGTAAAAGGATTTTACAAGATCAGATGACATTAAATTATTAAACTGTGTCTTATTGGGAGGGCCAACTGTAACACTTAAAGTTAAATATTAAGTTGACAGTCCTGATAACTGGGGATATTAAAGACTGGTGAGGGAATTTCTATACAGTGACATGTTCTAGCTGCTGCAACATTTATCCAGTACTCATGGTTTTTGTTTCACTCATAGAAGAACCCATTCACAGATGACTTTACAACCTGTTCTTCCCCAACCTGACTTCAAACAGAACTGACTTCTAAAAGGCAACTCATGTCTCTCAACTGACTTCTAATAGGCAACTCATGTCCCTCACGCCGAGCCCACTCACGTCACCCTGTCTCAGGACAGAAGAAGAAAAAAATAGTGATGCCACTCTTCTTACAACAATGGAGAGAAAGATAAATAGACTATCAATATAAGTAATTAAGAAGGGTAAAATCAGCGAGATCGGTTTTGGGTGAGTTCTAAAAATTTGGAGACTCTTACCTGAGGGATTAAAATTTCCTCAGTGCTCTTCCCATAATCTATCAAAGATTTGAAAGGGACACAGAGAAAAGGGGGGAATTGTAGACCCAACCTGATCTTTTATTAAAATTGGGAGCCATCATGCCACAAAGCCATGAAAAGATAATTTTGGCTTTACCATTAATTACTTCAAATTCTGAACCTGCGTGGAATGCCTGCCCGCGCCTTGAACTCACACATGCCTGGCTCTCTGACCAGATAGCAGCCCTCTCAGAAACTTTAGTGACACATCATAAATATTTGCCTTCTCTGGCAAGACAACAACCCTCTCTGAGGCTCTAATGGTCCTCATGAATTCTCATGTAGGGACAGCAAAAAAATTGTAAACTACCTTTAGTGTGATGTTTATCAGAGTTCTGTTATCTGTAACCCCCCTTTTGTGTAAATTTCTGGGCTATAAAGCTGGGCTGTAGGAAAGCTGGGGTTGCTGTCTTGTTCCCTTCGTTTTGGGAGGGAGAGGCAGCATGGCCGTTGGAAATAATAAGCTTAATTTTATTTGATTTTAATTTGAGTCAGTGGTCTTTTCTAGCGTCCTGGTCTAACAGGTAAACACTCCAAAAACATGGAGCTCTGCCGGCCTAAAGACTTCTTGAGAAACTTCCTCTGAGTTTGGGCACTTGAAATATATGTTGTTGCAAGGAGATTTAGCTTCCTTTCTAGTGACACCATAAAAGCTGGGTCTGCATCTACGTGACCTGGAGGACATGGTTTCTTGTATTCTAATGAACATGAGGCAGCAGTGCTGAATATTCTATTTGTAGGTAAACTGTGGCCACTTGGTGCTAAGTGTCTCCCCGTGTGAACTGTGAAGCCATTTGGTCATCCTCCACTTTTCGTGGTGTTTCTTGCTGCTGCACTGGGAGTTTGGTATTTGCTTCATGAAATACAATGAGTTCAACTGGGACCCAGTATTAGAGGGAGTTCTGTCACTTGTGGTGGGTCAGGGTCTGCAGGAGAATGCAACAACCAGGCTTCTATCTCACAAAGCTTGCCCCTTTGTCCATAGAAATCTGACTCTGAACTTTGCCTGGAAACCTCTCCATATAACAAGAAGGGTCTGCTGGCTGCACCATATCAGTCACAAGCCATTTTGAAGGCAATGGAAAATCCTCCTGGCCACACCACAGCTGTATTATCACACACCTGCCCACCACTGCAAAAGGCCCACTACTCAGCAGGGTCCAACTTACTGGCATTTTTGTTCTACACCATTTTCATGAAATATCGTCAATCATGGCATTCTCTTGTACACTCATGACCAGGAAAAAGACATCCAAAGGTTCTCCAGTGCCACCTGGTTAAGGGAATTTAAAAAATTTTATTGAATTTATCTAGCCATTTTTCATGGATGAAGTTGGAGGCACTGTGGGTTTCAGTTCAGTAGTGAGACACTACCTGCTTTCTCAGGAAAGACCCCTCTTCAGAGCTCTCCTGGAATTTGGCCATCCTCACATCAGTAGTTACCAAGAAAGACCGATTCTGTCCTTGGTAAATCCAAACATGTGTGGCCACTGGGACTGTGACTGGGAATGCCTCTGGGTGCCTGGCATCCTGGATCCCAAGTTCAGAGAGTTCCATCACCAAGAAAATGATATAGGTCACTTCCTTCAGGAACTGAATGAGGTCACTGCCTTGGCAACCTCTTTGTCCTAACAGTTGCTTCCAAGTGTCCCAATAGATGGAGGCTGCCCCTACTTCCTGTGACACTTTCACAAGTAAGAATGGTATATCAAACATAGGCACCCGTGAACAGTTCTCCACACAGGCCTGGTTTGGTCCATCTTCTCTACATTAAGAAGAGATAGACTGCTTCAGACACACCCCTTCATCCTGACCTGTTTTTTTTTTTTTTGTCATGAAAGATGACTTTTGCTCTCTCAGGTCCTTCATAGCTTTCTATATCTTCCCCAGGGTTCACTTCTGCATGGACCTTTGAGGTTCTCAGCAGGTGGAAGATCTCTTACATTTCTATATAAGACCAACTCTGTCCTTGCTTTTCTGTAAAGTTAGATTGAGGAAACAAAGTATGGTTAGGGTTAAACACATGTTTGATTTGGGTTAGGAATCATTCTGCTGCATGAATAATGGTATTGGGAATCTGCAATATTTATAAGTATATATAGAGGTGAAATATATGTATGAAAACACAAATCTAGGTAAGATTTGAAGCCCAAACGGGCATTGGATCCTTGATTGGGATACTTCACTCGGAATTATGTTGTGCACATGTGTCTCAGATAAATCTATACATAATGGCATAGGACCTTGTACCTTGGATAATTGAATGTTGAAGAGAACATCCAGTCAAAAAAGGATACTTGGTAGGATTAGGAAGATAGTTGGTAGGATTAGAAAAAAAGAGTGAGTATAGGATTTGGACAAAAAGTTCTTTAGCAATAGGGTTTCAGGTAGACAGAAAATGTAAATGTCAGCACATATGAAGAGTCGGTCACAATGATGAACTGGGGAAAATATGTAGGAAAGCAGATATCATTAGAGACATTAGGAAATCAGGCAAATGATGAAGTGATTGATAGGATTAGACATTTTCAACAGGCTTGAGGTTGAATACATAATCTTTGGAAGAAACAAATATGTAGTCACCAATAGGATTGACATTTGAGAGCATTAGGCAACCTGGACATGGGTGATTTTCATAATCCATACTCACATTCCATTTAGGCTTTGGTACAATTGTATGTGTGACTTTGCATTTTGTTGACAGAATATATATGTAGATCAGGTGACATGAGTCTTTCTTGCACCATTTCTGGGAGCAATATTTAGAAGAGATATAAATTAGTATTGGGGGCACAAATAGGTGTACCATGTGTGAATATATAATATAACTGATTCCAACTTTAGAAATTGGAATAAATTGATATCTGAAAATACACAGGAAATGTTATATTGACATACATACATTCATTCCAACCAGTTATACATCTAATGTTAATATTAGGGTTGTGGTTTATCATAAAGTGTGTGTGAGTTTTGCTTCAACATTGATTATGGAAATCGAAAATAATGTGTTTGGAAAGAAGTCTCATGAAATAACCAGTCAAAAGCAAGGAGGAATACATGTGTACTGAAGCAGGAAGTGATTGAATGTGTTTCAAATGTCTTTAAATTTGTGAACTTGTGGATGAAATGTATATACTATGATGTACAAAAACTGAAGAAATAGTAATGTACCAGTGTTAAATAAAAATGAACGTCAAAATACACATCATGCCCCTTTGGAATCTACTTGCATTGATGTTAAATTGGGTCAGTTACAGTAGAAATATAAGGATTTGTTTGCACCATTCAGTGAAGTGAGTTTTCAGTACTAGAAAACAAATATGTATTTCAGGTGGATGAATATTTCTGAAAATAATCGTATGAAAATTTGATTATAAAACCACATACATGAGCATGAGTGAATTATTTAGGGAGTGTATAATAGGACACATATATTTTATATTTGGAAAAATCTAGAGAATATATATATATATATATATATATATATATATATATATATATATATATATATATCACAGAGAAACATTAGAAAGTAGCAATATATATGCCAATCAAAATTCATCGTGAAGTATATATCATCCACCGATCCAAAAATATTAATTTTACTGAACATGGATTTATGTATAATGTTGTTCAACTAAAAATCTCACTCATAGTTTGAATTTTCAGTTCCAAAAGCGTTTAGGAGGGGTGATCTCTTCTCATACTTTGTTTCTGCTAAGTTAGCCACCTCACAAAAATGTACGTGTGATACCAGGTAGGATTTTTTATGTGCATATAAAAATACATGTGCTGAATTGGCTACAGAAAAAAGGAGACAGAAATTCACATATGTGTTAACTTTAAAAACACATGGAGTACTATTTCAACAAACAATTGACAAGATTTATAACTCCTACACTATATCATGCAAAAGGCAAGACCAACTATACACCATGCCTCCTCTGAACTGCTTGTATTAATATTATGTTTGGGTTACTTGTCTCCATCATATTAGGATTAGTAGTCAGAGTCTATTAGGGTATGGGTTACTGACAGGGATTCAGTATTTCGAATGGAAAATTGGAAAATGAATCCAATGTGTATGTAAATATGTGCTACACAAAAATCTTCCCACTCTCATCCAGAACAATACCTTGACAACACCTTCACCCCATGTAAGACACAATTAGAGGAGAAGAGTTAGAAAATCCATGAATACATATCTGGAATGGAATGCGATCAGGAGTTCACAACCTTGGAAGTGTTAGAGGAGTTTCCAAAAGAAAGGGACAGGGTAAACACTTCAAAAACATGGAGGTCTGTTGTCCTAGAGACTTCTTGAGATACTGCCTGTGAGGTTGGGCACTTGAAATATATGTTGTTGTCAAGTGCTTTAGCTTCCTTTCTAGTGAAACAATAAACCTGGGTCTGCATCTATGTGACCTGGAGGACATGGTTTCTTATTTTCCAATGAACATGAGACACCAGTGCTGAATTCTCCCTTTGAAGGTAAACTGTGGCCCCTTGGGGCTAAATGTCTCTAGTGTGGACTATGAAGCCATATGGTCATCCTCTATTTTCGTGGTGTTTCTTTGTGCTGCACTGGAAGTTTGGTATTTGCTTCATGAAATACAAGAAGTTCAACGGGGACACAGTGCGTGAGGGATTTCTGTCACATGTGGTGGGTCAGGGTCTGTAGGAGAATACAAGAACCAGGCTTCTATTCCACATAGCTTGCCCTCTTGAACATAGCAACCTGATTCTGAACAATGTCCTGAATCCTCTCCATGTAACAAGATGCCTTTACATATAAGGGTCTGCTGGCTTCACCATGTCAGTCACAAGCCATTTGGAAGCCAATGGCAGATCCACATGTTCCCACCACTGATGTTTTATCACACACATGCCCACCATTGCTCTTGGCCCACTAATCAGCACGATCCAACTTTCTGGCATCTCTGTTAAACACCATTTTCATAAAAACCAGTCAATCAAGGCACTGTCTGGTATACTCATTTTTGGGAAAAGTATAAACGGCAGCCATACCCCAGAAAAAAAAACCCAACATTGCGCCTAAGCACTTCTTCTTCCTACATTCTTCTTTTCTGCAGTGGTGCGAAATGTTCCCGCCCATGTGAACTCTTCTGCTGGCGCCAATTTCAAATCTTGCTGGCCGGGAATCTTAGCCCCAATAAGAACTAATTCCTGGGCTCCGGAGCTGATATCTGAAAGAACTTGCCAATAAACGGATTGCCTGCCATTTATCTAAGCCCTCCCATCTCCTCCTTAGTTCTACATAAGCACACAGCTTTTTGCAATAAAATTGGAATTCTCCAGGTGAAGTGCCTTTGCGTGGGGAGTTCTTTCATTCTGGTGCCCCGTGTGAGGATATGGGTGAGCTCTTTCCAACAAGAGCCCCGTCCACTGCTCCACCGTGGCACTCTGCCCTGGTCTGCTCTTTTCAGACGCAGGCTTCCTGCACTCACCACTGATTTGTTGTATGTAAGCCTCCCCTGACCCCGCCAACTCCCTTCGGGCTACCGCTGGCTTTGTGACTATGATCCTCTGTCACACTCTAGACGCCTGGTAGGGGGGAGGGAATTCCTCCCACTAAGACCTTTACTGGTTGCAGTGGACCCTCTGGTGATCCATTTCCCTTTGGGGTGTGAGGCTTCTGAGTTTACATGAGAGGCTCTGTGGTTTTTCCTCCTCTGCTGCTGTTGCCGCTGCAGGCTAGAGTTGCTGTTTCCTGCGGGCCTGCTGTGTCTGGCTGAAGCTGCCTCTCTGCTCGGGGAAAACTGAACTCCCATCCTGGAACTGCATTCTGCTGGAGCCGGAGTTCTGTTTTCATTACTTACTTCTTCTGCTGCGTTCGAAAACTTTCCTGATGTCAGGTTGCCCGTGGCTCCGAACCCATTGGGTCTCACAGATCGCACTTCACTGGTGACGATCAGGTAGTGCCCTCTGTATTTCCTCATGACGGCTGGTCATTTTGGGGATGCCCACCTGACCCCCATTCGCCCTGAGCGCTTCCCGGAGTCCGTTCCAGGCCGGGTTTTCTCTTTGTCTCTCTTGCTTACACTTATTCATTCTCTCTCTCTCTCTCTCTCTCTCTCTCTCTCTCTCTCTCTCTCTCTCTCTCTCTCTTCCATCTCTCCCTGTGACTGTGGGCACCTCTTTATCTGTACCTGAAACCTCACCTCTCAAAAGTTTAATAAAAAATCTGGCCACACTCTCCCTCACACCAGACATCAAGCCCAAACTTCTAATCAAATTCTGTACCCAAGATTGGCCTACATATCCACTGGATAATGGCAATCATTGGCCTCCAGAAGGCTCCTTAGATCCAAACCTCCTCTTGGACCTTTTTAATTACTGCCAGCATCTGAAAAAGTGGAGTGAGATTCCCTGTATTGAATGTTTTAGCCTTCTCGCACAGCACCCTGTCTCTGCTCCTCCAGCCCTCCCTCTCAGGTCCTTCTTGCTTGCAAACCCCTCTCTTCCCCTAGTTCTACTCCTGACTTCGCAGATTCTTCCTCATTCGACCAAGCAGATCAACCCCCACCTTATCCCCCAGCCCCAACTGACCCTTCTCTCGCGCAAAATCCTCCTCTTCCTCTGCCTGATTCCACGGATCCTCAACCTTCCATTTCATCCCCCTCCCTTCCCCACTCTTCTGCCTGCTCCACCTCCTCCTCTTCCACAGAGACATTCCATTCCCCTCCCTCTCCTTCCTGTCCACAGCCTGCCTCTTTCAGTCCTCCTGTTACCAGGTCTAAGGGACTCCTTCCCACCCCCAAGACAATCGCACCTCTTCGTGAGGTAGCTGGTCCCAAGGGTGTCATCAGAGTCCACGTGCCCTTCTCCATGTCGGACATTACTCAGCTAGAGAGGAAGTTAGGCTCTTTCACCACTGACCCCACCACTTACATTTGGGAGTTTCAATGGGTACTGCAAGCATATAGCCTCACTCATCATGACATCTACATGCTCTTGGCCAATAAACTTCTCCCCAAGGAAAGGCAATGGTTCTGGGAGCTAGCCCAAGCCCATGCTGATGAAAATCATAGGACCAATCATAACCACCCACAGGCCCTCATTCTGTCCCAGAGCAGGATCCCCTATGGGCTTACAGTCTAGTGACCTTTTTACATCCTGCCTCTTGGCGGGACTGAAAAAGGCCACCCGCAAGGCTGTTAACTTTCAAAAGATGCAGGAGGTCATTCAAAGGAAGGAGGAAACACCTTCAGAATTCCTGGATAGACTAACCAAGTCCCTTCAGCAGTACACAAACCTCGACCCAGAAACCCCTGATGGCTGTCATGTCTTAATGACATATATTCTGGCCCAAAGCTGCCCTTCCATTAAAGCCAAGCTTAAAAAGTTTGAACAGGGCCCTGCTACTCCTCAGACCAAAATCCTCGCTGTCACTTTCAAGGTTTTTCATGGTAGAGAGGATGAAAGTGAATTCCGTAGGCAGAGGGCTGAAAATGACAAATTCCAAATGTTGGCCCAGCTCATTCAGAGAAGGCCATCACCATGCCGTCCCAATATGACCCCCCCTGGAGCTTGCTTCAAATGAGGTAAGGAGGGACATTGGACCAGGAATTGTTCTTCGCCGAGGACACCCTACAACCCCTGCGCAAAATGCCATCAAAGTGGACACTGGGGGCAGACTGCCCAACAACCCAGAAGGGAGGTTGGTCTGCTGCCCAGCAACCCCAGCCTCATCTGGGCTTGGCAGAGGAGGATTGACGGAGTCCTGGGCCTTCCCTCCAGACTATTACCATCAAGAATCAAGAGCCTAGGGTCACCTTCCTGGTGGATGGACGCTTCATTAACTTCCTCTTGGATACTGGTGCCGCTTTTTTGATTTTGAGGGAGTATTAGGGTCCTACCACACCCTCAAAAACTCCTATTGTCAGGGTAGGAGGTAAAAAGATTTTTCCTCAAACCCCCCCCCAATCATGTTATATGCAGCGATCCCTTTTGTCCTTAGCTCACTCCTTTCTTGTTATGAGCCATTGCCCCATTCCCTTTCTGGGAAGGGACATACTCTCACTATTAAAAGTCACTATTCACTTATCACCCCACACCTCTCCTACCTCTCATTTCCTCATGATATTCCTAGGGGCAGATACACCTCCTTCATGCACTCTCCCACGACTATCTAAACCATTTAACCCTGAGGTTTGGGACACAATTACACCCTTTATGGCTAAATGCAGTCCTATTCATATTGTCTTATGGGACCCTTCAAGATATGTTAGTCAACCACAATATCCACTCACAACCACATCCCTCCTTGGATTAGAACCCATCATCCAGGATTTATTATGAAAGGGGTATCTTAGGCCTACACACTCTCCTTTCAACACACCCATTCTGGCAGTTAAGAAACCTAACGTGTCCTACAGGCTGGTTCAAGAACTTCGCCTTGTCAACTCCTCTGTGGACCCCATCCACCCGCTAGTGCCCAACCCTTACACCCTCCTCTCTCAGATCCATGCCACTACTACTCACTTCTCAGTCCTAGATTTAAAAGATGCATTCTTTTCTATTCCCTTTTTCTCAGAATCTCAGGATATCTTTGCTTTTTCATGGACTGACTCTCACACCCGCCATTCTCATCAGCTTACCTGGACTGTCCTCCCACAGGGATTCAGGGATAGCCCCCATCTCTTTGGCCAATTTCTTGCCCAGGACCTCACATCCTTTCACCTGACCTGTCCTGACTCTACTCTACTTCAATATGTCTATGACCTTCTTCTATGTAGTCTTTCTGGGAACACTCTCAATCCCACACCGCTCAGCTTCATAAATTCCTAGAAGACAAGGGATATAGGGAGTCTCCCCACAAGGCCCAGGTTTCCCAGTCTTCGGTCACCTATCTTGGTTTTTGCCTTACACCCGGGAAAAAGGAAATAACACTGGATAGGAGGCAACTCCTCTGTGATCTTTCAGTGCCCTATACGAAAGCCAAAATACTATCATTCCTAGGATTAGCAGGTTATTTTAGGGCCTGGATCCCAAATTATTCTCTTCTCTCCAAACCCCTGTTTGACCTAGCAAAGGGACCCCCTAGTGAATCTCTTGCCTCCTTTCCCATCTACCACTTCCGCAGGCTTCAGCAACTCCTCTTAAAGGCACCTGCCTTTCACCTTCCAGATCTTTCAAGAACATTTCATCTATATGTCCATGAAAAAGGGGGGCAAGCACTTGGGGTCTTAGGTCAAAACTATGGGTGTACATTTGCACCTGTGTCATATTTGTCCAAGCAACTAGACCCTACCATCCGTGGGTGGGCCCCTTGCTTAAGAGCTCTGGCTACTGGACAAATTTTACACAAAGAAGCCTCTAAGCTGACTTTTGGGGCCCCTTGAACTATCCACTCCCCACATCACTTGAAGGATCTTTTAGCTTAAAAGGGCCTTCAAACTCTCCCTACATCCAGATTTCTGTCGCCCCTCACTTCCTTTCTGGAAAACCCTAATATTATTTTCCTCCCCTGCTCTGCACTGAACCCTGCCTCACTGCTCCCAATGACTCCCATGTCTCACATACCAACTCATAATTGCTTGGAAACCTTAGATGATTTCCTCCCCTGTCATTCTTCCATTTCTGAGAGACCACTCAGCAAGCCTGACCTTATCTGGTTTACTGACAGCAGTTCCTTTAGGGAGAACGGAACTCATTACTCTGGATACGCTGTATTTTCAGCCACTGAGATTATAGAGGCCAAAGTTTTGCCTTCAGGAACTACAGACAAGTAGGCTGAACTTATAGCATCCAGTCGTGCCTGCCTTCTAGCACAAGGCAAATCCCTCACCCTCTAAACTGATTCAAAATATGTATTCCATATCTTATTATCCCATGCTGATATTTGAAAGTAGCGAGGCCTACTTACCACCAAAGGTAATGCGATCACAAATTCAGCTTTTATAAACAATCTAATAGAGGCCACTTACCCACCCAGTTGGGAGTTGTCCATTGTAGGTCACATCAGAAGGACGGCTTTCTTATCACTGAGGGCAATGCCAAAGCTGACCAGGCGGCACGAATGGCTGCTACCACTTTCAATTATGGCCTCCATGGGGGACATATAATGGCCACTTTAGACAGCTCATCTGAAGCCCCTACGTCTTTCAGTAAGAACAAGCATCTTTTCAAGTTCCTTCATACTCTATTCCTTTCCAATTCTCAGTCTTTGACCCTCTTTTTACAGAGTTTTTTTTCCCTCACCCAATCTGACAAGCCATGCTACAGAATATAGCCTCTAATTGTCAGATCTGTCAGCGGACCAACCCTCATACTCCTTTAAGGCCCAAACCTTTCCCTTTCCACCAAGCCCGGGGACACATTCCCGCTGCTGACTGGCAGGTAGACTTCACCAACATGCCCACAGTATGGCGCACTAAATACCTCCTTGTCTTTGTGGACACTTTGTCTGGTTGGGTTGAGGCATTTCCCACTTCCAATAAAAAGGCTTCCACTGTAGCTTCAATCTTACTGACAGACATCATCCCCAGGTTTGGTATGCCCACTTCCCTACAATATGACAATGGCCCTGAGTTTACTTCTAGGATCACACAAAAGGTCTCTCAAACCCTCTCCTTCAAGTGGCATTTCAACTGTCCATATTTCCCCCAGGCTTCAGGGAAAGTGGAAAGGGTAAATCGTACTCTAAAGGAAGTCCTTACCAAATTGACAATGGAATTAAACATAGACTGGTTCAAACTCCTTCCCTTGGCTTTGCTTCGAATCAGAGCTCTCCCTAAGAAACCATCTTTACTGTCTCCTTTTGAGATAATGTATGGAAGACCTCTTATAACCCCTGGGTTGGTCATTTCACAAGGACCTCTCACCCGAGATTTGTCTTTGCCTCTCTTGCTCCATCTCCGCTAGGAACTCTGGAAATATCAGGACTGGCTTCTTCCGGACCCAGTCTCCTCTCCAAACACTCCTCCCTTAACACCTGTTAGTCTAGTCTATTATAATACCCCAGAGGAGAAAGGGACTCTTGCCGCAAAATGGGAAGGCCCCTATCCTGTCATTCTCTTTACCCTTACCGCCGCCAAACTCTCCTTACCAGACAACTGTCTCACTACCTGGATTCACATGTCTAGGTTGAAGCCACATCACCAGGAGGCCCCACCTGCTGAAGACAGGGCCACCCCAGAGGAACTCCAAGAATCACCTACTGAACCTCCCCTTTACTCCTGCTCTCCACACCCATATCACCCATTTTAGTTGTGGCTCACACGGTTTTCCTTGCAGCCCAATTCCTCTTAAAGAAGGCACAATGAGCTCTCCCAACACCCTAGTCTTCTCTAACTGCTTGTTTTTTGTGCTCTGCTTATTTTCTGTGCTCTGTCAGGACTGGTCTTTACCCTCCTCACCTACCATGCATTTATTCACTTTTCGGGAACGATACTCAGAACATGGCATGCAGAAGGTCTGCGCAGTGGATGCAACTACTTGCTTCATCCACAACTGCTCCTCTATTTCCCTAAAATTGTCACCTTCAAGGACCTTCGTCCCTGGTAGCTGGAACTGGCCTTTCATTTGCTTCCTTTTTGATCAAACAAAAGACTATTGTCATTGGTGGCCTGAGATATATAATGGGTGCCCCTATTGGTCATGCATGTTCCATGATGAACGTGGTAGCTATTCTTACCACTCATTTGGTTACCCTGAAGGGTGGACTTCTAGTTACATAAAGTGTCATAAAGGCTCTTCATCCAGTAACAATGGATGGTATACTTTAGATAAACCTGACCCCAAGGCCAAACGATGGGGCTATGTTGAGTTTGCTGTCTATGCTCGGACAACCTCAGTCAGACCCACAGGGTGGATGACTATTGGCCGCACACTGATAACGCAACCTAAGGTAACCATCCAGGTAGTCGAACACATTGAGGACTCAGAATCAAAACTTCGAGATCATATCCATAGCTCATCCAAAGAGAATTCAGAGCCTTCAACCCTCTCAGGTCCCCCTCCCACATGGCTCAATTTGCTACACCAAACTTTTTGATTATTAAACTCCACCCCTCTTTCTGTGCCTACTTCTCAGTGCTTTCTCTGTGCTTCACTTAGTCGTCCACTTCTAGCAGCAGTCCCATTAGCGGCAGGAAATATTCCAGCAAAACCCTACAATTTCTCTAAAAAGGACAACCCCTACATGTGACATGTATCCCACTGTGGGAAAGTTATTCCACCAATACTTTATTTCCTTTCATCTGTTTCCACCTGCCAATAATGAATCCTTTACCCATTTGTTCCTTGAGCTACAGCACCCCATAGAGCCCTGTGTTTATGCAACCTGGACATTTCCTCTGGTGTAAGGGATCTTTAAGTACCTCAACCATCAATGTCTCTGGCGCCTGTTTCTTGGTTACTGTAGTTCCTCAGCTATCTTTGTATACTCCCACCGAATTCTGACAGTTGGCCCTACCTTCCCGCACCCGTAGGGTAGTCTTTCTGCCGGTTCTGGTTGGCCTCATTTTAACAACCTCAGTGACGGGTCTCGGACTCTCTGCTGGAGCTATAGGTCATGCTCTATGGGATCCAATGACCTTCAACAAAAACTTCAGGAAACACTCAATACCATGGCTGAGTCTCTGGGTTCCTTGCAGTGGCAGGTTACTTCATTGGCACAAGTGGCTTTACAGAACCAAAGGGCAATTGATCTTCTCACTGCAGAAAAAGGGGTTACATGCCTATTCCTCAGAGAGGAATTTTGCTATTATGTTAATGAATCTGGGCTAATAAAAAAAAATGTTGTTAAATTGCAGGAATTATCGACCCAATTGCTCAAACCTACCTCCTCCAATCCCATAACGGGGTTCTTCCAATCCTATCTTGCCATGTACTTACTACATATCTTGGGGCCCCTTATTTGGATGCTCCTTTTTTGTGCTCTCTTGCCCTGCAAAATGAAGTGCCTTCAAACCCAACTGCATAAAATTCCTAATCAAACTTTCAACCAGCTTTTGCTTAGTCACTACCAGCCTCTGATGACCGATGAATCCCCAACATCTCCAAGAGAACAGTTCACTCAGTGATGAAGCTCACTACCAGGCACGATGGAATGCAACGGGTATTAGACAGCGGGAGACAACGAGCTCGGAGAACCTCTTAATCTGCCATCCTGGATTCATAGTCTTTACCACCTTCTAAGCTTTCTCATGGCCCTTGGCCTCTTCTATGTCAGTCCCCCCACATGGAACTTCTGCCAAAAATTGACATTTGCTTTAATTTTATCTTCATTCTGTTTTTATTCGCTCTGATCTTCTTCAGGTGCTGGGGACACCATGTCCAGGCAACGCTTCCAGTATTTCCTTGAGTCTCTGTTACAGGACCAGTGGCTGATACCAACAATCTCTTCCATCCAGGACTGGTTCCATGCCATCGACATCTTTGGCTTCAGGGAACATTCATTGACTTCACCCCTATGAAAATAGCTGTCTATAGCCACTGGGTTTTATTTCTGGCTGCCATGATATCCCCATACCTGCCCCCTGAGCATTCCTCCACTTCTCTTTCTAGGCCCCACACCACCCCCACACAGGAGGAAGCAGCCAGATCTGACAAACGACGCCCCACTTCCTAAGAAAACAAAAAGGGTGGAATGTTGGGAAAAGAATAAATGGCAGCCATACCCCAGAGAAAAACCCCAACATGGTGCCTAAGGACTTCTTCTTCCTACCTTCTTCATTTCTGCAGTGGCGCAAAAAGTTCCCGCCCTTGTGAACTCTCCCGCCAGCGCCAATTTCAAATCTCGCTTGTGGGGAACCTTAGCCCCAATGAGAACTAATTCCTGGGCTCTGGAGCTGATATTTGAAAGAACTTGTCAATAAACGGGTTGCTGCCATTTATCTAAGCCATACCATCTCCCCCTTAGTTCTATATAAGCACACAGCTTTTAGCAATAAAATTGGAATTCTCCCGGTGAAGTGTCATTGTGTGGGGAATTATTTCACTCATGTTCAGCAACAGGATATCCAAAGGTTCTCCAGTGCCACCTGGTAATGGGAATTTCAGAAATTTGATAGTATTTATTTAGCCATTTTTGAAGGATGAAGTTGGAGTCACTGTGCGTTTCAATTAATGCAGGAACCATTATGTGGTGAGGAAGCTCATTTAAATGAAATCTCTGGAGAAATCTCACAGGCAAGGCTTCCCAAAAAGTGGCCAAAAGGTCACATGAATCCAGGATCATTGAGGTCTACAATATGAGTTCCATTTGTGTTTAGACTCTCAATTATGGCTGCCAAGTCTTTCAAAATAAAATCATGTGATATCCTGGCTGAGATTCTCACTGCACTGTGGAAAGACACCCTGGCCCTCGATCTCAGTTTTCAAGGGCGCATCTCATGCGTGGCCTCCTAAAATCCCAACACATTTCATGGCAATACTTCTTTGAGGTAAATTCCAGAACTCAGTCTCTAAGAGGAATCATGCCAGAATTCAAGCCCAGGTGGATCCAGTTATCTCTTCCAACCGCCAAACAAATGACCACAATTAAAACCAAACACTCCCAGATGGCCCTCATCTTCTTCCATATAGACACTTATCATAACCTCTGGCTGGAGTTTTTCATGAGGGGTGCAGACCAAGACAGTGTCAAAAATAAGCTCCCTTGCCCCTCATTTGCCTAAAGTCAAGGTGGCCTGGACACCCATCCGGTGAACCAGGAGTGATCAGATAGGCCAGCTGTTAATACTACTCTGCATCTCCAATTTGAGGCCTACTGACTGTCAGGTATAGATTCTTTATATGATTTGGAGCCATGAGAAAACCCAAAAACCTATGGGTTAGCCTCTGCAGGGCTGTGCATAACTCATTTAAACCAAAGGATCCGTATTCTCACTTGATGGTGGTCAGGAACCTTACAAATGAATGCGAGAGACTTCATTCACAATAATTGCTCTTTTGGCCATTTTGGTTTTGGATGCACACATGGGATCTCTCTTTACATCCATCAGGTGCTGAGAATCTAAGCCACAACCTCACACAGGGCCAAGAGGCTGATTCAGACACATCCCTTTCCAAAGCAATTAAGCAAAGAGCCACAGGTGATGCCCATTCATTTCCATTTGAAAACTGTTTTCTTCAGGCTTCACAAAGGGGTGGCCTGAGGCAAAGACCTTCCTGACATTCAGGGAAACAGAACAATTGATAAGCAAAAGGCCGAAAGCATGGTTTCTCCACTGAGACTTTCTTGGCCACACTGATATCTGAGTTTTCTGAGATGCTCGCCATTCCCTTCAGCTATCCAGGACATGGCAATGTCACAGAGCTTGGAGGTGGTACATATTTTGGACACAAAACCATGAGACTATTCTGGAGAGTGGTGAGAATTCTGGAAGAAACAGGAACTTAGGAAGGTAGCAGGTGTTGCCCATGGATAAGGCAAGCTGCAGTCCATTCATAAATTGGGCAGGATGAATGCCGGGAATCTTTCTACTATACAGGACATATCAATTGTTGCATTCTATTTTCTAATGTCTACAACCACGGACACAGTGGGATACACAGAAATAGAAACACTTGCCTTGTCCAACAACTTACTAGAAGAAGACCACTCCAAATCAAACAAACCGTCTTTCCTACCTATTCTCAGATCATGAGACAAAACCACAAAATCACACCCACCCCACAAAGACACCTCCTTCCCCCATGTAACTCTGTGACTATCCGGAGTTTCCTCTGAGTGGTGGGCCATTCTATGTTCCCCCAAAATGGCCTGTCCTATCTCAGATCTGGTCTCCTTGGCCAACTCTGTGAAGTTGTCAGGAGCCTGCGGTGAACCACTACCTACTTTCTCAGGAAAGGCCCCTATGCAGAGCTCTCCTGGTATTTGGCCATCCTCACATATGTAGGTACCAAGAAAGACTGACACTCTCCTTGGTAAATTCAAACAAGTGAGCCTACTGGGTCTGGGACTGGACTGGCTCCGGGTGCCTGGCTTCCTGGATCCCAAGTTAAGAGAGTTCCATCACCAAGGAAGTGAGGTAGATCACTTCTTCAGGAACTGAATGAGGTCATTGCCTTGACAACCACTTTGTCCTAACAGTTGCTTTCAAGAGTCCCATGAGATGGAGGCTGCCCCTACTTCCTGTGACACTTTCACAAGTTAGAATGGTATATAAACCATGGGCACCCGGGAACAGCTCTCCACCTAGGACTGGTTTGGTCCATCTTCTCTACATTAAGAAGAGAGAGGCTGATTCATACACATCCCTTCATGCTGACAAGGTTGTTTGCCATAGAAGATGACTTTTCTCTCTCAGGTCTTTCGTAGCTGCCTACATCTTCTCAAGGGATCATTTCTGCATGGAAACATGCAGGTGGAACATGCCCTACATTCCTGTATTTTAAGAGCAACCCTGTCCCTGGTGTTCTGTAAAGTTCGATTGAGAGAACAGTGTATGGTTTGGGTTAGTAACATGTTCAATTTGGGGTAAGGAATCCTTCTGCATGACGAATAATGGTATTGGGAAACTATGATATTTACAAGAATATATAGGTGAAATATAAGTATAAAAACAGAAATCTAGGGAAGATATGAAGTCCAGAAGGGCATTGGGCCCTTAATTGGTACACTTAGCTTTGAATTATTTTCTGCAAAAATGTCTCAGATAAATCTATATACAATGGCATAGGAGCTTGTACCTTGGATGATTGAATGTCGAATAGAACATCCACTCAAAAAGGGATTGTCGGTAGGATTAGAAAGATAGTCAGTAGGTTTACAAAGAAGAGTGAGAATAGGATTTAGACCAAAAGTTCTTAAGCAATAGGGTTTCAGGTAGACAGTGAATGTAAATGTCAGCACAAGTGAAGAGTCAGTCACAATGATGAACAGGGGAAAATATGTAGGAAAATAGATATAAATAGAGACATTACTAAATCTGGCAAAGTATAAAGTGAGTGATAGGATTAGACATTTTCAACAGGCTTGAGGTTGAATATATAATCTTAGGAAGAAACAAAAATGTAGTCACCAATAAGATTGACATTTGAGAGCATTAGGCCACCTGGACATGGAAGGTTTTAGTAATCCATGCTCACTTTCCATTTAGGCTTTGGTACAACCTTAAGGGTGACCTTTGATTTTTTTGTCCAGAATATTACTGTGATAAAATGTATATATAGATCAGGTGACATGAGTATTTCTTCCACCATTTGTTGAGGAATATTTTGAAAAGGTATAAATTAGTATTGAGGGTAAAAATAGGTGTACCCTGTGTCTATGAATATAGAGATAATGCATGAATAGACCATACAGTTAATAAATAATATAACTGGTTCCACTTTAATAATGTATTGAATTGATATCTGAAAATACATAAGAAATCATATATTGATATATAATCATTCATAACAACTAGTTATACGTCTAATTGTAATCCTAGGGTTATGGTTTATCATGAAGAGTGTGTGAGTTTTGCTTCAAAAGTGATTATGGAAATCAAAAATAATGTGTTTGGAAAGAAGTCTCATGAAAAGACCAGTTTGAAACATGGCGGAACACGTGTTTTCTGAAGCAGAAAGTGATTGAAAGTGAAATAAATGCCTATAAATTAGTGAACTTGTGGATGAAATATATATCCAATAATGTGCATAAACTGAAGAAATAGTAATGTACTAGTTTTGAATAAAAATGAACTTCAAAATACTTATCATGTCCCATAGGAATCTACTTCATTGATGTGAAAATGGAACAGTTACTGTAGAAATATTAGGATTTATATGCACCATTCACTGAAGTTAGTTTTCAATACTAGGAAAAAAATACGTATATCAGGTGAATGAATACTTCTGAGAATAATCTTGTGAAAAGTTGATTATAAATCCACATACATAATCATGAATGAATTTAGGGAGTGTATAATAAGACACATATATTAAATATTTTGAAATATCTGGAGAGAATATATATATATATATATATATATATATATATATATATATATATATATATCCACACACAGATTTTAAAAATTAGCAATATATATGCCAATCGAATTACACCGTGAAATATGTATCATCCACAGATCCAAAAATATTCATTTTACTGGATATGGATTTATGTATAACTTTTTTCAACTAGGAAGCTCACCCATAGGTTGAATTTTCAGGTCAAACAGCGTTTAGGAGGAGTGATCTCTTCTCACACTTTGTATCTGCCAAGTCATGTAACTCACAAGAATGTACGTGTGATACCAGGTAGGATTCTATATGTGCATATAAAAATACATGTGCTGAATAGAATACAGAGAAAGGGAGACAGGAATTCACATATTTGTTAACTTTAAAAGCACATGGAAAACTATTTCAACAAAAAATTGACTAGATTTATAACTCCTACCGTATATAATGCAAAAGGCAAGTCCAAGTATACAACATGCCTCCTCTGAACTGCTTGTATTTCTATTCTGTTTCCGTTATTTTTCTCCATCATATTAGGATTAGTATTCAGAATCTAGCAGGGCATGTGTTAGTGTCAGGGATTCAGTATTTCAAATGTAAAATAGAAAAATGAATCCAATGTGTATGCAAATATGTGCTAAACAAAATCTTCCCACTCTCATCCAGAACAATTCCTTGACATTTTTTTCGCCCAAAGTAAGACACAATTAGAGGAGAAGAGTAATAAAATCTGTGAATAATATGCTCAGGAGTTTACAACCTTGGAAGTGGTAGAGGAGTTTCCCTAGTATGGGACAGGGTAAACACTCCATGAACATGGAGCTCTGCTGGCCTAAATACTTCTTGAGAAACTGCCTCTGAGTTTGGGCACTTGAAATATATGTTGTTGTCAGGAGCTTTAGCTTCTTTTTAGTGAGACTATGAAAGCTGTGTCTGCATCTATGTGACCTGGAGGACATGGTTTCTTATTTTCCAATGAACATGAGGCAGCAGTGCTGAATTCTCTCTTTGTAAGTAAACTGTGGGCACTGGGGGCTAAGGGTATTCCCATGTGGACTGGGAAGCCATTTGGTCATCCTCCACTTTTCGTGGTGTTTTTTGCTGCTGCACTGGGACTTTGGCATTTGCTTCATGAAATAAAAGAAGTTCAACTGGGACACAGTTCTGGAGGCAATTCATCATGTGTGGTTGGTCAGGGTCTGCAGGAGAATGCACCAACCAGGCTTCTATCCCACATAGCTTGGCCCCATGTCCATAGTAACCTGATTCTAAACATTGCCCGGAAACATCTCCATATAACCAGAAGCCTTTACATGGAAGGGTCTGCTGGCTGCACCATGTAAGTCACAAGCCATTTGGGATCCAATGGCAGATCCACATGGCCCCACCACAAATTTTTTATCACACACCTGCCTACCACTGCTCTAGGCCCACTACTCAGCAGGTTCCAACATACTGGCATCTCTGTTCTACACCATTTTCATGAAACCCACTCAATCAAGGCAGTGTCTTGCATATTTACGATCAGCAACAGGACATCCAAAGTTTCTCCAGTGCCACCTGGTCATGGGAATTTCAAAAATTTCATGGTATTTATCTAGGCATTTTTCAAGGATGACGTTGCAGGCACTGTGGGTTTCAATTCATTCAGGAACCTTTTAATGGTGAGGAAGCTCATTTCAATGAATGCTCTGTAGAACTCTCACAGGCAAGGCTTCCCAAAGAGTGGCCAAAATGTCACATGAAGCCAGGCCTATTGAGGTCTACAATGTGACGTCATGGGTGTTGTGACTCTCAACAATGGCTGACAAGTCTTTCAGAATTAAATCATGTGATCTTCTGGCTGAGATACCCAGGGCTCTGTGGAAAGCCACCCTGGGCCTAGATCTCAGTTTCCAAGGGTGATTCTCATGGGTGGACTCCTAAAATCCCAACAAAATTCATGGCAATACTTCTCTGAATTCAGTCTCTAAGGGGAATTACACCAGAGTTCAAGCCCAGGTGGTCCCAGTCATGTCTTCCAACCGGACACAAATGACCAAAATTAAAACCAAAACCCTCCCATATGGCCCTCATCTTCTTCCATATAGACACTAATCACAACCTCTGGCTGAAGGTTTCCATGAGTGGCGGAGTCCAAGAGAGTGTCCAAAATAACTCCCTTGCCCCTCATTGGCATAAATTCAGGGTGGTCTGGACACCCTTCATGTGAAACAGGAGTGATCAAATATGCTAGACGTTAATACTTCTATGCTTCTCCAATTTGTGGAAAACTGAGTGTCAGGTATATATTTTTATGTGATTTGCAGTCATGAGAAAACACAAGCTCCTCTGCAGGTCTTTGAAGAACCCATTTGACCCAAAGAATCCCTATTCTCACTTGATGGAGTTCAAGAACTTTAAAGAGGAAGGCGACAGACTTCATCCACAAGGACTGCTTTTTGGCCATTTTGGTTTTGGATGCACACATGGGATCTCTCTTTACATCCACCAAGTGCTGAGTATCTAAGCCACAACCTCACACAGGGCCAAGAGGCTGATTCAGACACATCCCTTTTCAAAGCAATTAAGCAAAGAGCCACAGGTGATCCATATTCATTTCCATTTGAAAACTGTTTTCTTCAGGCTTCACAAAGGGGTGGCATGAGGCAAAGACCTTCCTGACATTCAGGGCAACAGAACATTAGGTTAGCAAACGGCCCAAAGCAGTGTTTTTCCACTGACACTTTCCTGGTCACACTGATATATCAATTTTCTGAGATGCTCGCCATTCCCTTCAGCTATCCAGTACATGGCCATGTCACAGAGCTTGGAGGTGGTACATAACTTGGTCACAAAATCATGAGCCTATTCTGGAGAGTGGCCAGAATTCAGGAAGAAAAGAGGAACTTAGGAAGATAGCAGGTGTTACCCATCCATAAGGCAAGCCGCATTCCTTTCATACATTGGGCAGAAAGAATTCTGGTAAGCTTTCTACTAGCCTGGACACATCCTTTGATGCATTCTCTTTTCTAATGTCTACAACCATTGACACAGTGGGATACACAGACATAAAAACACTCGCCTTGTCAAATCACTTGTTAGAAATCGTCCACTCCAAACCAAACAAACTGCCTTTCCTACCTATTCTCAGAACATGAGACAAAATCACAAACACACACTCATACCCACAAATTCACCTCCTTTCCCAAAGTAGGTCTCTGACTATCGGGTGTGACCTCTGACTGGTGGGCCGTACTATGTTCCCATCAAATGGCCTGTTCTGTCTCAGATCTGGTTTCCTTGGCCAACTCTGTGAAGTTGTCAGGAGACAACGGTGAGCCACTTCCTGCTTACTCAGGAAAGGCCACTCTTCAGAGCTTTCCTGGCATTTGGCCATCCTCACATCAGTAGATACCAAGAAAGACTGACTCTGTCTTTGGTAAATCAAAAGAAGTGAGACCACTGGGACTGGGCCTGGGACTAGATTTGTGTGCCTGGATGCCTGGATCCCAAGTTCAGAGAGTTCCATCACCAAGAATGTGAGGTGAGGTCACTTCCTTCAGGAACTGAATGAGGTCAATGCCTTGGCAAGCACGTTGTCCTAACATTTGCTTCCAAAGGTGCCATGAAATGGAGGCTGTCCCTAATTCCTTTGACACTTTCACAAGTTAGGATGGTGTATCAAACATTGGTAACCGGGAACAGCTCTCCACAGAGGCCTCGGTTGGTCCTTCTTCTCTACATAAAGAAGAGAGAGGCTGATTCAGACACATCCCTTCATGCTGACCAGGTTGTTTGCAATGAAAGATGACTTTTGCTCTCTGAGTTCCTTCATAGGTGCCTACAACTTCTCTAGGGATCATTTGCGCATAGACCTTTGAGTTTCTCAGCAGTTGAAAGATCCCCTAAATTCCTGTATTTTAAGACCAACTCTGTCCTTGCTCTTCTCTAAAGTTAGATTGAGGGAACAGTGTATGGTTAGGGTTAATAACAGGTTTGATTTGGAATAGAAATCATTCTGCTGGATGAATAATGGTATTGGGAACCTGCGATATTTTCAAGAATATATAGGTAAAATATAGGAATCTGAAAACAAAAATCTAGGTAAGATTTGAAGCCCAGAAGGGCATTGGGCCCTTGATTGGGTATTAAGCATAGGACCTTGTAACTTGGATGATTGATTTTCAAAGAGAACTTCCAGTCAAAATGGATAGTCAGTAGTATTAGGAAGATAGTCGGTATGTTTATAAAGGAGAGTGAGTATAGGATTTGGACCAAAAGTTCTTTAGCTATAGGGTTTCGGGTATTGAGTGAATGTAAATGTCAGCACATGTGAAGAATTAATCACAATGATGAACTGGGGAAAATATGTAGGAATGCAGATATCAATAGAGACTTTAGGAAATCTGGCAAAGTATAGTCGGTAGTGAAATGTTAATAAAATAGATTCTTGTCACTTCCTGTTTTTCTGTATGCTTAATAAAACACTGTTGAAATCTTGAGAAGTGATTTCTAATCTTTTTCCCAGAATGTGCTGTCCCCAACTGCCAAACTTCAGAATGTACTCCCTCACCCAGTTGCACGCAAACTGCTCACCCGCCCAGGCCCATCAATAAACTTTCCTCTCTGCCCTCTTCAAGGAAAGTATATAAGCTCTGCTTAAGCTGTTCTCAGGGTTCTCTGCTCTATTCAAATGAGCTCTGAGACCCAGCATGCTGGACCCCCAATAAACCCTTTGTTTTTGCATGAGAGAGTCTCTTGGTGGTCTCTTCCCCCAATGCTCTTCCGATATTTATATATGGAGGTTCCACCGAAATCCAGCAGTGGTGAACGAGAGACCCCAATGGGCTACTCTCAGGGTAAGTAAGGCACCTCTTTCTGGTTTCAGGTTTCAGGTTAGGGCTTGGCAAAATGGCTGTCGATGAAGTGTGTGAGCTCTCTTTGATGGTGGCTGGCAGACGTGTCACAGAGCCACAAGCCAAGTCCCTGGGGGACGCCACAGAGGACTCAGGAATCGAGGAATAATAGTCTCCTCGACTCAGTGATACTTTGTTTCAGATTCGGTATTGCCAGCCCATCGGGTTTTGCCACCTGTTCAGTCTTGGTCTCAGTGTTGGACGTCCATTGCCTGTCTTTATTGTTTTCTCTTGTCTGTGTCCTGTGTCGTTGCTTTTACTGTTTGTGTATCTTTCATTATGGGACAGATCACTTCAATGCCTCTGTCCCTGACCCTTGATCTATGGACCAAAGTCCGCTTAAGGGCTCAGAATGTTTCTTTTTCAGTAAAACGCTGGACCTGGCAGACTCTGTGTGCCACAGAATGGCCCACCTTTGGATTCGGATGGCCCCTAGAAGGATCTTTCTACTTCCCACTAATTTAAAAAGACAGAGATATTGTCTTACAGCCAGGGCCACATAGCCATACTGATAAACAGGAATATACCTTAACTTGGCAGGACCTCTGCAAATCTCCTCCTCCGTGGGTGAAGCCTTTCCTTGCTGTGTCCCCGTTCCTACTCCTTCGCCCACGATCTCTCAACCCCTCTGCTCCTCCTCCTCCTCCACCCTCTGTTCTCCCTGAGTCACAAGATTTGACTCTACTGGACTCTCGTCCCCCTCCTTATCTTCTACCCTTGTCCCACAACCCCCAACACCCTCTAAGTGATTCTCCAGCTGCTGACTCAGCCTCTCCGCAATTGGAGGAAGCTAAGCCAGCCCAGGGCCCTCCAGATAACTCCCCTGCGTCACACACAGCCCCTCCTCCCCTGGGGGAAGCTGGAGTTGCTAAGGAACTCACCGGTGGCAAATGATTGAAAACCCTGGAACTCCCGTGTTGCTTCCCTCCATCCCTAAGGACCAATGATTGACGATGGCCATAGGGAAAAAATGCAAGCCTACCAGTATTGGCCTTCTCCTCTTCAGGCCTATATAAATGGAAAAATAACAATCCCCCTTTTACCGAGGACCCAACCTGGCTCTCAGGTCTGGTGAAGTCATTGATGTTTTCACACCAACCTACTTGAGATGACTGCCAACAACTCCTAGGGACTCTCTTCATGACAGAGGAACAAAAGAGAATCCTCCTGGATGCTAGAAAAAAGTATCCTCGGACCAAATGCATGACCGACAAAACTTCCCAATATATTCAAAGCCGGCTTTCTCTTGAAACGACCCAACTGGGACCCCAACACCTTTGAAGGTAGGGAGCATCTGTCCACTTATCGCCGGGCTCTAATAGTGGGTATCTTAGTGGCCGCTAGGTGACCAACTAATTTGGCCAAGGTAAGAGAGATTATTTAAGGGCCTGATGAATCTCCCTGTATGTTCCTAGAGATAATTATGTAGGCATATAAGAGACATACTCCTTTCGATTCTCAGGCAGAGGATCAAAAGGCATCTGTCACAATGGCTTTTATTGGGAAAGCTGCCCTGGATATTAGAAGAAAGTTACAATGCTTAGATGGATTACAAGATATGACTTTGAGGGATTTAGTCAGAGAACCCGAGAAGGTATACTTTAAGAGAGAAACTGAGGAAGAGAAGGGAGCTGAGTGAGGATAAAAGAAACAAAAGACAGACTAAGGCATTGACTAACGTCCTGGTCACAACAACAAATAGGCCAGAAATTAAGAAACAGAGAGACAGGAAGGGATACCTGGGCACACACTAGAGGCTACCCCTGGCCTCAGATCAATGTGCCTACTCTAAAGAAAAAGGACACTGGGCCAAAGAGTGCCCTAGAAAGAGACAGCCATGCCAGCCAGATATTCTGACTCTGGAGGAATACTAAGAAAGTCCGGGCTCAGATCCTCTCCCTGACCTCAAGCTAACTTTTGAAGTGGAGGGGAACACAATAAACTTTGAAGTAGATACAGGGGGAATATACTCAGCCCGTAAGGCCCATTGGGCCCTCTACCGAATAAAAGGTCTCTAATTCAAGAGTCTAACAGAAGTAAATATCGGGCTTTGACAACTACGAGGACCATGGACCAGGGAAAAGGAAAAATCCATCACTCCTTCCTAGTAATCCCAGAATGCCTGGCCCCATTGATGGGCAGAGTTCTGCTCACCAAGCTCTGGGCCAAAATAACTTTTAACCCTGAAGGCCCCCAAGTGGAATTTTTTAATCCTTCAGTAACTACTCCTATAATCATGGCTCTAACTATGTCAGTAGCAAATGTTCATCAACTCACTCACCTTTGTTCAAAGAAACTGCATTCATTCGTGAAGGATCAAGAACACAGTTTTCCACTAACCTACTCACAGCAAAAGGAAATAACTGAATGGGTAACAAAAGCCTGTCAGGTCCATTAATTGGTTAAAGCTTACACTTCCAATCTTCCTGCAGGAAAGCACCTATGAGGAACCAGACGAGGACAATTCTGGGAAGTGGACTTTACTGAAATTAAGCCAGTAAGGTATGGACTTAAATAACTCCTAGTCTTTGAACATACATTTTCAGGATGTATTGAAGCCTTCCCCACACACACACAAAAAAAAAGAAATAAAAAAGAAGAAAAAAGAAACATCGCAAATGGTTGTAAAGAAGATCCTGGAAGATATTTATTCTCCCCTTGACGACCAGTAGTCTTAACCCTCATCAGCCCCATAAGCTGCGATGGCTGATCACAAATCCTACTGGACACGAAGTATGGCCTATCTCGAATACAGCCCCCTTACGAACCTGGTGGCCATCTCTCCACCCAGTCATTTGTCAGCTGGCTATAGGTCTTTCCTATTGGGATATCCCTGATTAACAGGATCCCACTAAAATTCCATTTAATCCCTTCCGTACCATAGATAATGGAAACAAACATTATAGATGTAGGGACACGTGAGCCAGATGCAGGTTGGCTAGCCTAGATTACTATGTTTGCCCGGCAGACTATCAAAGCCACAAACAGTCACGGCTGTGGGGGGGGAGAGCAGACTTCTATTGTAAGTCATTGGGATGTGAGCATACAGGGACAGTCAGATGGAACCCAAACTCCTCATCAAATTCTGTACACAGCATTGGCCATATTACGAATTAGATAACCAAAACCGATGGCCCCCAGAGGGGTCTCTAGATCCTCAAATTCTGTGTGACCTTTTTAACTTCTGCAAGTGCTCAAAAGGGTGAAAGGAGATTCCGCTATGTGGAGGCCGTCTCTCTCCTTTGCTCACATCCTGAACTATGCTTCTCCAATAGATGCTCACCCTCAGCCTTGTGCTCCAGACTCTCCGCTGTCACTCCCACCTCAGCAACTTGATTTCTCCCCTCCAATATCTAGATCAAAAACCCAAATCTCGACTGGTTCTCAGACCATTGCTCCCTTGCTGAGGTCGCAGGTACTGAGGTACCACTCCATTCACTCACTCCTCCCTGCCTTCCAAATTGTCCCCCTCTGTACCAGGCCCACAGAAAAGTCTTAACTGACCTTCTCCAGAAGTCTTCACCATGGCTGATTTAGGACTTTCAGCAAAAGAGTCCCTATATAAGAGTTCACTGTAGATAAACTTCCTATTTTTGTGTTGCCCTGGTCTCCTTGGCAACTGGCTAAAAAATTCAGCACTCCTGATCTAGACACACCGTTACTAGTTTTTCACAAAATATTTGAAAAAAAGTCCTCTGGCCTTGAGCTGGGGCTTCACAGAGATGGCTACATTTCTAAGATAAAGAAGTTACAAACTGGGCTGTATGGAAACAGCTGGAAGGGGGAAAACAAGAAAGGGAAGACACCCCCACCCAGGTGTCCTTGAAAAGTTAACTTGCCCAAACTGAGGAAAAAACAGAAACAAAAACTGCTTTTTGTGAACTTCTTCAGACTGTGAACTTCTGAGCCCCTTCCCTTACGTATTGGGTACAAAATTCTGAAACTACGTAACTTGGGTTTCAGGGGATTAATTGATTACAACAGAAGCAATGCCCTCTGAATCTGGTTGAAACCAAAAAAGACTGTTTCCATGTCTTTGGTGCTATCTTAGGTGCCTTGCCTTGTCCGTCCCTACAACAGTATAATTCTATATACTTAAACATTGTTTATGTTTTCATGAAATGGTCAACAGATGTGATTAATTGTGAAATGGTGCAGGTGTTTCCCAGAGTGCTCTATCATGACGCAGGTTCATCTGAAGATCAAAGAGGGGGACATACAACCCGGTTCCGCTGGGAACATATGTCCCTCACCTTAGCCATTCTATTACGAATAGGAGTTGCTGCAGGGTTGGGCACAAGAACCACTGCTCTGGTCCATGGGACACAACAAGTGACCCAATTAGAAGCAGCAATAGATCAAAACTTAAAGATTTTAGAAACCTCCATCACAGCTTTGCAGGAATCTTTAACCTCTCTCTCTGAAGTTGTTTTACAGAACAGTCGAGGGTTGGACCTCCTTTTCATGACAGAGGGGGGCCTTTGTGCTTCATTGAGGGAAGAATGTTGTTTTTATGTCGACAATACTGGAGTTGTAAAAAAATCTATGAGTAAATTAAAAGGATGCCTTGAAGAGCAACAACGAGAGAGAGAGGCACAAAAAGGGTAGTTTGAGTCTTTTTTTACACAGTCCCCCTGGTTAATTACGTTTTTATCAACCCTGGCCGGTCCAATAATAATCCTCATATTATTACTAACTTTAAAACCCTGTTTCCTCAACAATGTAATTTCTTTTCTCCAAGCTCAAATTGGACAAATTAAAATTATGGTAATACCCCACTAGCAGACATAGAATGTGACACCCCACAAAGATCACTTTTATGATTAAAAGTAGCCAGAAAAAGAAGTGGGGAATGAAAGGTTAATAAAATATGTACTTGTCACTTCCTGTTTTTCTGTACACTTAACGAAACACTGTTGAAATCTTGAGAACTCTTTGCTAATCTTGTTGCCAGAATGTGCTGTCCCCAATTGCCAAACTGCTGAATCTACTCCCTCAGCCGGTTGAATAGAAACCTGAACTGTACTTGGATCATTGAATGTAGAAGAGAACATCCATTCAAAAAGTTATAGTCAGTTGGATTAGAAAGATAGTCGGTAAGTTTAGGAAGAAAAGTGAGTATAGGATTTGGAACAAAAGTTCTTTAGCAATAGGGTTTTGGTTAGAGAGTCAATGTAAATGTCAACACAAGTGAAGAGTCAGTCACAATGATGCACAGGGCAAAATATGTAGGAAAGCAGATATCAATAGAGACATTAGGAAATCAGGAAAAGAATAAAGTGAGTGATGGGATTAGATATTTTCAACAGGGTTGAGGATGAATATGTGAGCTTAGGATAAAACAAATATGAAGTCAACAATAGGATTGACATTTGATAGCATTAGCGTAGCCCAAGACAGTGTCCAAAATAAGCTCTGTTGCCCCTCATTTGCCTAAATTCCCAGTGGCCTGTACACCCTTCCTGTGTACCAGGAGTGATCAAATAGGCCTGCCCTTAATACTGCTCTGCTTCTCCAATTTGAGTCCTACTGAGTGTCGGGTACAGATTCTTTATGTGAATTGGAAAGATGAGAAAACTCAAGCACCTATTGGATAGCCTCTGAATAGATTTGAAGAACTCATTTGACCCAAAAGATCCCTATTCTCACTTGATGGAATTCAGGAACCTTACAGAGGAAGGCAAAATACTTCATCAACAATGACTGCTCTTTTTGCCATTTTGGATTTTATGCACCCATGGGATCTTTCTTTAGATCCATCAGGTGCTGAGAATCTAAGTCAAAGAATCACACTGGGCCAAGAGGCTGATTCACACACATCTCTTTCCAAATCAATTAAGGAAAGAGCCAAAGGTAAAGCATATTCATTTCCATTTGAAAAATCTTTCCTTCAGGATTCACAAAGGGTTGGCCTGAGACAAAGACCTTCCTGACTCTCAGGGCAACAGAACAATAGGTAAGCAAATGGCCCAAAGCAGGGATTCTCCACTGAGACTTTACTGGTCACACTGATATCTGAGTTTTCTGAGATGCTCGCCATTCCATTCAGCTATCCAGTACATGGCCATGTCACAGAGCTTGGAGGTAGTACATATCTTGGACACAAAACCATGAGCCTATTCTGGAGATTGGCCATAATTCAGGAAGAAAACAGCAACTTAGGAAGGTAGCAGGTATCGCCCATCAATAAGGCAAGCCACAGTCAATTCATAAATTGTGCTGGATGAATGCTGGGAAGCTTTCTATGAGACAGGACACATCCATTGATGCATTCTTTTTTCTAATGTCTACAAGCACGGACACAGTGGGATACACAGACATAGAAACACTCGCATTGTCAAACGACTTACTAGAAACAGTTCACTCCAAACCAAACAAACTGCCTTTTCTACCTATTCTCAGAACATGAGACAAAACCACAAACCCAAACCCGCAATGGCACCTCCTTCCCCCAAATAGGTCTGTGACTCTCCGGAGTGTGCTCTGACTGATGGGCCATACTATGATCCTCCGAAATGGCCTGCCCTGTCTCAGATCTGGTCTTCTTGGCCAACAATGTGAAGTTGTTAGAAGCCAGGAGTGAGCCACTATCTGCTTTCTCAGGAAGAGCCCCTCTTCCGAGCTTTCCTGGCATTTGGCCATCCTCACATCAGTAGGTATCAAGAAAGACTGACTCTGTCCTTTGTAAATCCAAAAAAGTGAGACCACTGGGACTAGGACTGGGACTGGCTCTGGGTGCCTGGCTTTCTGTATACCAAGTTCAGAGAGTTCCATCACCAAGGAAGTGAGATGAGATCACTTCCTTCAGGAACTGAATGAGATCACTGCCTTGGCAACCACTTTGTCATAACAATTGCTCCCAACGGTCCCATGAGATGAGGGCTGCCCCTACTTCCTGTGACACTTTCACAAGTTAAAATGGTATATCACCCGTAGGCAAAAGGGAAAAGCTCTCCACACAGGCCGGGTTTGGTCCATCTTCTCTACATTAAGAAGAGATAGGCTCATTCTGACGCAACCCTTAATCCTGACCAGGTTGTTTGCCATGGAAGATGATTTTTGCTCTCTCAGGTCTTACATAGCTGCCTACATCTTCTCCAGAGATCATTTCTGCATGGAGCTTTGAGGTTCTCAACAGATGGAAGATCCACTGCATTCCTGTATTGTAAGACCAACACTGTCCCTGCTCTTCTGTAAACATAGATGTGAATTGGAATCATGAGAAAACCCACGAACTTATGGGATAGCCTCTGCAGGGCTTTAAAGAATTCACTTGACCCAAATGATCCCTATTCTCACTTAATGGAGGTCATGAACCTTACAGAGGAAGGCGAGAGACTCTATCCACCATGACAGTTCTTTTGTCCATTTTGGTTTTGGATGCACACATGGGATTTTTCTTTAGACCCATCATGTGCTGTGAATCTAAGCCACAGCCTCACATAGGGCCAAGAGGCTGATTCAGACACATCCATTTCCAAAGCAATTAACCGAAGAGGCACAGGTAATGACCATTCAATTCCATTTGAAAACTATTTTCTTCAGGCTTCACAAAGTGTGGCCTGAGGCAAAGACCTTCCTGACATTCAGGGCAACAGAATAGGTAAGCAAAAGGCCCAAAGCAGGGTTTCTCCACTGAGAATTTCTTGGGCATACTGATATCTGAGTTTTCTGAGATACTCACCATTCCCATCAGCTATCCAGTACATGGCCATGTCACAGAGATGGAGGTGGTACATATCTTGGACACAAAATCATGAGCGTATTCTGGAAAGTGTCCAGAATTCAGGAAGAAAACAGGAATTTAGAAAGATGGCAGGAATTGCCCATCCATATGGCAAGCTGCAGTCCATTCATAAATTGCACAGGATGAATGCTTTGAAGCTTTCTCGTAGACAGGACACATCCATTGATGCATTCTCTTTTCTACTGTCTACAATCACGGACACAGTATGATATATAGACACAGAAACATTCACGTTGTCAAAGGACTTACTAGAAACAGTTCACTCCAAAACAAACAAACCAGCTTTCCTAACTATTCTCAGAACATGAGACAAAACCACAAACTCACACTCACACCCAAAATGGTACCTCTTTCCCCCAAGTAGGTCTGTGTCTATCCGGAGTGTCCTCTGACTTGTGGGCCATACTATGTTCCCCAAAAATGGCGTGTCCTGTCTTCAATCTGGTCTCTTTAGCCAACTCTGTGAAGTTGTCAGGAGCCCGTGGTGAGAAACTACCTGCTTTCTCTGGAAAGGCCAGTCTTCATAGTTTCCAGGCATTTGGCTGTCCTCACATCAGTAGGTACCAAGAAAGAGTGACTCTGTCTTGTTAAATCCAAACAAGTGAGCCCACTGGGACATGGAGTGGGTTTGACTCTGTGTGCCTGGTTTCCTGCATCCCAAGATCACAGACTTTCATCACCAATAATGTAAGGTGAGGTCACTTCCTTCAAGAACTGAATGAAGTCACTGCCTTGGAAACCACTTTGTTTTAACAGTTGCTTCCAAGGTTCTCAAAAGATGGAGTCTGCCTCTACTTGCTGTGACTCATTCATAAGTTAGAATGGTATATCAACCATAGGCACCGGGGAACAGCTCTCCACACAGCCATGGTTTGGTCCATCTTCTCTACATTAGGAAGAGAGAGGCTAATTCAGACACATCCCTTCAACCTGACCAGGTTGTTTGCCATGGAAGATAACTTTTGCTCTCTCAAATCCTTCATACCTGCCTACACCTTCTCCAGGGATTATTTCTGCAGGGACTTTTGAGGTTCTCAGCTGGTGGATGATACCCTACCTTCCTGGATTTTAAGACCAACTCTGTCCCTGCTCTTCTGTAAAGTGAGATTGAGGGAACAGTGTATGGTTAGTGTTAATAGCATGTTCGATTTGGGTTAGGAGTCATTCTGCTGGATGAATTATGGTATTGGGAACCTGTGATATTTATAAGAATATAAATGTGAAATATATGTATGAGAACAGAGATCTAGGAAAGATTTGAAGCCCAGAAAGGCATTGGGCCCTTGATTGGTATACTTAGATTGAATCATGTTCTGCACCGAGGTCTCAGATAAATCGATATACAATGGCATAGGACCCTATACCTCGGATGATTGAAAGTAGAAGAGAACATCCAGTCAAAAGGGATAGTCTGTAGGATTAGGAAGATAGTAAGTAGGTTTAGGAAGAAGAGTGAGTCTCGGAGTTGGACCAAAAGTTCTTTAGCAATTGGTTTTCAGTTAGAGGGTGAATGTAAATATCAGCACATGTGAAGAGACAGTCACAATGATGAACTGGGAAAAATATGTAGGAAAGCAGATATCAATAGGGGCATTAGGAAATCAGGAAAAGTATAAAGTGAGTGATAGGATTAGATATTTTCAACAGGCTTGAGGTTAAATATATAATCTTAGGAAGAAACAAATATGTAGTAACCAATAGGATTGACATTTGAGAGCAGTAGGCACCCTGGACATAGATGCTTTTAGTAATCCATGGTCACTTCCCATTTAGGCTTTGGTACAATCATATGTGTGACCTTTGCATTTTGTGTACAGAATACTACTGTGGTAAAATGTATATGTAGATCAGGTGACATGAGTATTTCTTGCACCATAAAGGGGAGTAATATTCTGGAAACATATAAATTAGTACTGGGGATGCAAATAGGTGTACCTTGTGTTGATGATTATTGAGATGATGCATGAATAGACCATATTGTGAATAAAGTATGTAACTGGATCCAACATTAAATAATGGTTTGAGTTTGCATCTGAAAATATATTGGAAATCTTATATTGATATATATACCATCATTCCAACGAGTTATATATGCAATGGTATTATTAGGGTGACGGTTTATCGTGAAGAGTGAGTTTTGCTTCAAAAATGATTATGGAATCGAAAATAATGTGTTTAGAAAGAAGTCTAGTGAAAAGACCAGTAAAGAAACATGGAGAATACATGTGTTCTGAAGTAGTAAGTAATTGAAAGTGAACCAAATGCCAAAAAAATTTGTAAAGTTGTGGATGAAAAAATACATCCTATGATGTCCATAAACTGAAGAAATATTAGTGTACCAGTGTTGAGTAAAAATGAACTTCAAATTACACATCATGTCCCATAGCAATCTACTTGCATTAATGTTAAACTGGGTCAGTTACTGTAGAAATATTAGGATTTTTAAGCACCATCCACTGAACTTAGTTTTCAGTAGTAGGAAACCAAAATATATTTCAGGTGTATGAATATTACTGAGAATAATCTTGTGAAAATTTGAATTTAAATGAACATAAATGAATATGAATGAATTTAGGGAGTGTATAATAAGACACATATTTTTCATATTTTTTTAAAATCTGGAGAATATATACACACACACACACACACACGCACACACACACACACACGCACACACACACATTAATATTTAGCAATATATATGCCAATCGATATTCATCATGAAATATAATTCATTCACAAATCCAAAAATATTCATTTTACTGAACATGGATTTATGTATAGTGTTTTTCACTAGGAAGCTCACCCATAGGTGGAATTTTCAGTTCCATCATTATTTAGGGAAAGTCATCTCTTCTCACAATTTTTATATTCCAAAGCCAGTGATCTTTCAAGAATGTACGTGTGATACCAGGTAGGATATTGTATATGCATAAAAAAATTACATGTGCTGAATAGGATACAGAGAAAGGGAGACAGGAATTTACATATGTGATAACTTTAAAAAATCATGGAGAAATATTAAAATGAAAAGTTTACTAAATTTAAAACACATACTCTTGATAAAGCAGAAGACAAATACAAATATACACCATGCTTCCTATGAAAGGACTGTACTTCTATTCAGTTAGGTTTTTTTTTCTCCATGATATTAGGATTAGTAGTCAGAGTCTAGTAGGGTATGGGTTACTGTCAGGGATTCAGTATTTCAAATGGAAAATAGGAAAATGAATCTAATGTGTATGCAAACATGTGATTCACAAAAATCTTCCCTCTCTTATCCAGAACAATGCCTTGACATAACCATCGCTAAAAGTAAGACACAATTAGAGGAGAGGAGTTAGAAAACCTGTGAATACATACGTGGAATAAAAAATGCTCAGGAGTTCACAACACTGGAGGTGGTAAAAGAGTTTACAAAAGTATGGGAGAGGGTAAACACTCCAGAAACATGGAGCTGTGCTGACCTAAAGACTTATTGAGAAACTTCCTCTGAGGTTAGGCACAAGAAATATATGTATGGCAATATGTAAATCAATGGTTCTGCAACTGATGTGATTCTGCAATCTGTATATGGAGTAAAAATGGGAGCTCATATCCCACTTGAATCAAAGTGTGAAATATGATATATCAAGAAGTATGAAATGTTTTGAACAACCTACAATGAAAATTAATTAAAAAAAGAAAAAGAAATATATGTAATTGTCAGGAGATTTAGCTTCGTTTATAGTGACACCAAAAATCTGGGTCTGCATCTATGTGACCTGGAGGACATGGTTCTTTATTTTGTAATGAACATGAGGCAGCAGGTCTGAATTCTCCCTTTGTAGGTAAACTGTTGCCACTGGGAGCTAAGTGTCTTCCCGTGTGGTCTGTGAAGCCATTTGGTCATCCTCCACTTTTCAGGGTGTTTCTTACTGCTGCACTGGGAATTTGGTATTTGCTTCACGAAATACAATATGTTCAACTGGGACACAATGCTGGAGGGAGTTCTGTCATGTGTGGTTGGTCAGGGCCGGCAAGAGAATGTACGAACCAGGCTTCTATCCCACATAGCTTTCCCCTTGACTATAGCAACCTGATTCTGAACATTGCCCTGAAACCTCTACATATAACAAGATGCCTTTACATATAAAGGTCTGCTGCCTGCACCATGTCAGTCGCAAGTTTTGGAAGCCAATGGAAGATCCAGGTGGTCCTACCAAAAATATTTATTTACACACCTACAGTTCACTGCTCTACACCCACTACCCAGCAGGCTCCAACTTACTGGCATTTCTGTTCTACACCATTTTCACGAAACTCAGTCAATCAAGGCACTGTTTGTTATACTCATGATCAGCAACAGGATATCTAAAGGTTATCCAGTGCCACCTGGTCATGGGGATTTCAAGGTATTAATCTAGTCATTTTTCAAGGATGAAGTTGGAGGCACTGTGGGTTTCATTTAATTCAGGAACCATTAAATGGTGAGGAAGCTCATTTCAATGAAAGCTCTGGAGAACACTCACAGGCAAGCCTTCCCAAAGAGTGGCCAAAAGGACACATGAATCCAGGCCCATTGAGGTATACATTGTGAGGTCCATGTGTGTTTGGACTCTCAACTATGGCTACAAAGTCTTTAAGAATTAAATCATGTGATATCCTGGCTCAGAATCCCTGAGCTCTGTGGAAAGCCATCCTGGGCCTAGATCTCAGTTTCCAAAAGCGATTCTCATGCGTGGTCTCCTAAAATCCCAACACTATTCATGGCAATACTTCTCTGAGGTCAGTTCCAGAACTCAGTCTCTAAGGGGAATCACACCAGAGTTCAAGCCCTGGTGGACCCAGTCATCTCTTCCAACTACCACACAAATTACCACAATTAAAACAAGAACCCTTCCATATGGCCCTCATCTTCTTTCATATAGACACTCATCATAATCTGGCTGGAGGTTTCCATGAGGGGCGCAGACCAAGACAGTGTCCCAAATAAGCTCCTTTGCCCCTCATTTGCCTAAAGTCAAGGTGGCCTGGACACCCATCCTGTGAACCAAAAGTGATCAAATAGGCCTGCCATTAATACCGCTCCAATTTGAGGACTACTGTCTGTGGGGTTTAGATTCTTTATGTGAATTTTAGTCATGAGAAAACCCAAGCACAATGGGCTAGCCTCTGCAGGTTTTGTAGAACTCTTTTGACCCAAAGGATCCCATTCTCACTTGATGGAGGTCAGGAACCTTACAGAGGAAGTCGAGAGACTTCATCCCAATAATTGTTCTTTTGGCGAATTTTCTTTTGGATGCACACATGGTAACTTTCTTTAGATCCATCAGGTGCTGAGAATCTAAGCCACAGCCACACACAGGGCCAAGGGCCTGATTCAGACACATCCCTTTCCAAAGCAATTAAGGAAAGTGCCACAGGTATGCCCATTCATTTCCATTTGAAAACTGTTTTCTTCAGGCTTCACAAAGGGGTGGCCTGAGGCAAAGACCTTCCTGACATTCAGGGCAACAGAACAATAGGTAAGCAAAAGGCCCAAAGCAGGATTTCTCCTCTGAGACTTTCCTGGTCACACTGATATCTGAGTTTTCTGAGATGCTCGCCATCACCTACAGCTATCCAGTACATGGCCATGTCACAGAGCTTGGAGGTGGTACATATCTTGGACACAAAACCATGGGCCTATTCTTGAGATTGGCCAGAATTCAGGACGAAAATAGAAACTTAGGAAGGTAGCAGGTGTTGCTCATGGATAAGGCAAGCTACAGTCCATTCATAAACGGGGCAATATGAATGCTGAGAATCTTTCTACTAGACACGACACATCCATTGATGAATTCTCTTTTCTAATGTCTACAACCACGGAAACAGTGGAATACACAGACATAGAAACACTCGCCCTGTGAAAAGACTTACTAGAAACAGTCCACTTCAAATGAAACAAACCGACTGTCCTACCTATTCTCAGAAAATGAGACAAAACCACAAACCCACAACCACACCCACAAAGGCACCTCCTTCCCCTAAGTAGGTCTGTGAATATCCAGAGTGTCCTCTGACTTGTGGGCCATAATATGTTCCCCCAAAATGGCCTTTCCTGTCTCAGATCTTGTCTCCTTGGCCAACTCTGTGAACTTCTTAGGAGCCAACGGTGAGCAACTACCTGCTTTCTCATGAAAAACCCTGCATCCGAGCTTTCCTGGCATTTGGCCTTCGTCACATCTGTAGGTACCAAAAAATACTGACCCTGTCCTTGGTAAATCCAAACAAGTGAGACCACTGGGACTGGGACTTGGATTGGCTCTGTGTGCCTGGCTTCCTGGATCCCACGTTCAGAGAGTTCCATCACCAAGAAAGTGAGGTGAGGTCACTTCCTTCCTGAACTGAATGAGGGCACTGTCTTGGCAGCCACTTTGTCCTAACTGTTGCTTCCAAGGGTCCCAAGAGATTGAGGCTGCCCCTACTTCCTGTGACATTTTCACAAGTTAGAATGGTATATCAACCAAAGGCACCCAGGAATAGATCTCCACACAGGCCTGGTTTGGTCCATGATCTCTACATTAAAAAAAATCTGATTCAGACACAACCTTTTATCCTGACCGGGTTGTTTGCCATGGAAGATGACTTTTGGTCTCTCAGGTCCTTTATTGCTTCCTACATCTTCTCCAGGGATCATTTCTGCATGGACCTTTGAGGTTCTCAGCAGGTGGAAGTTTTTCTACATTTCTGTATTGTAATATCAACTCCTTCCCTGCTCTTCTGTAAAGTTAGATTGAGGGAACAGTGTCCGGTTATGGTTAAAAACATGATCGATTTGGGTTAGAAATCATTTTGCTGGATGAATGATCGTATTGAGAACTTGCTATGTGTAGAAGAATATATAGGTGAAATATATGTATGAAAAAAGAAATCTAAGTCTGATTTGAAGCCCAGAAGGGCATTGGGCCCTTGATAGGGATACGTGGTGTTGAATTACGTTCTGCAGAGTTGTCTCAGATAAATCGATATACAATGGCATAGCACCTTGTACGTTGCATGAATTAATGTAGAAGGAACATCAAGTCAAAAAGGCATAGTCGGTAGTGAAAGGTTAATAAAATTAATAAAATAGGTACTTGTCACTTCCTGTATTTCTGTATGCTTAACAAAACACTTTTGAAATCTTGAGAAATGTTTGCTAATCTTGTTCTAGAATGTACTGTTCCCAACAGCCGAACTGCAGAATGTACTCCCTCACTCGGTGTCATGCAAACTGCCCACTCGCCCTTACCCATCACTAAACTTCCCTCTCTTACCTCTCCAAGGAAAGTATATAAGCTCTGCTTAAGCTGTTCTCAGAGGTCTCTGCTCTATTTAATTTAGCTCTGAGCTCTAGCATGCTGGACCACAAATAAACCCTTTGCTGTTGCATGAGACAGTCTCTTGATAGTATCTTCCTCTGACACTCGCCTGACCTTTACATATTGAGGTTCCACCGAGTTCCAGCAGTGGCGGACGAGAGACCCCAACGGGCTCCTCTTGGAGCAAGTAAGGCGCCTCTTTCTGATTTCAGGTTTCTTGTTAGGGCTTGGCAAAATTGCTGGCGATGAAGAGCCTGGGCTCTCTCCGAAGGTGGCTGAGAGACATGTCACAGAGACAAAGGGCACCTCTCTGGAGGACCCCGCAGAGAACTCAGGAAATCAAGGAACAATAGTCTTCTCGACTCAGTGATATTTTCTTTTAGATTCGTTATTGCCATACCATTGGGTTTTGCCGGCTACTCATTCCTGGTCTCAGTGTTGGACGTTCATTGCCTGTCTTTATGGTCTTGTCTTATCTGTGTCGTGTGTCCTTGCTTTTACTGTTTGTGGAACTTTCATTATGGAACAGAGCACGTCAATGCCTCTGTCCCTGACCCTTGATCACTGGACCAAAGTCCGCTTAAGGGCTCAGAATCTTTCTTTTTTTAGTAAAACGCTGGACCTGACAGAATCTCTGTGCCTCAGAATGGCCCATCTTTGGAGTCATATGGCCCCTAGAAGGATCTTTCTACTTCCCACTAATTTAAAAAGTCAGAGGTATTGTCTTTCAGCCAGCGCCACATAGCCATCCGGATCAACAGCCATATATCTTAACTTGGCAGGACCTCTGCAAATCTCCTCCTCCATGGGTGAAGCCTTTCCTTGCCCCTACCTCTGCTCCTACTCCTTCCCCCATGATCTCTCAAACCTTCTCAACCTCCTCCTCCTCCACCCTCTGTTCTCCCTGAGTCACAGATTTGACTCTACTGGACTCTTCTCCCCCTCCTTATCCCCTGCCCTCGTCCCCTAACACACAACACACTCTAAGTGATTCCGCTGCTGCTGACTAAGCCTCTCTACTATTGGAGGAAGCTAAGCCGGTAATAGGATCTGACAATGGACCGATGTTCATGGCCCAGGTAAGTCAGGGGTTAGCCAGGAACCTGGGGATTAATTGGAAGTTAAATTGTGCTTATAGACCACAGAGTTCAAGACAAGTAGAAAGAATGAATAGAACCATTAAAGAGACCTTAACGAAATTAAGCGTAGAGACCAGCATAAGATTGGACTATGCTCCTGCCTTATGCAATGTTTCATGCAAGAAAAAATCCCTTTGTTTCTTTAAGTAACCTTACCACATGTGAAATTCTTTCTGGTGGCCCTCCTCCAGTAGGGGACCTAAGCCCAACTGTAAGACCTAAAGATCCTTTCCACACCCCCTTGCTTGACAGACTTAAAGATCTTGAAAGAACTCCGTAATACCTGTGAAAACAGCTGGCAACTGCCTACCCAACTGGGAACCAGGGGATTCCACATCCATATCAAGTAAGAGATTTCATCTATGTAAGATGATATCAGGTGTCATCCCTGGTACCCCGCTGAAAAGGACCATACCAGGTGCTATTATAACACCTACAGTGGTAAATGTAAACAGAATCACTTCCTGGATCCATGCCTCTCATCTCAAGCCTGCTCCCTGTACAGAATCTTTCTGGAAACTGAAAAAGACTGGTAACAGTGTCAAATTGTGTATTCGCAATGTGTATAAGGTTATATACTCTTCCCTTGGCTACAAGTAGTCCTAACCCTCATCAGCCCATTAAGCAGTGATGGCTGATCACAAATCCTACTGGAAAAGAAGTATGGTCTATCTCACATACAGCCCCCTTAGGGACCGGGTGGCCATCTCTCCACCCAGACATTTGTTAGCTGGCTATAGGTATTTCCTATTGTGATATCCCTGATGAAGAGGATTCCACTAAAATACCATTAAATCCCTTCTGTACCATAGATAATGGAAAAAAACATTATGGATGTAGGGACACGCGAGCCAGATGCAGGTTGGCTAGTCTAGATTACTAAGTTTGCCTGGCAGACTATCAAAGCCACAAAGAGTAATGGCTGTGTGGGGGAAAAGCCGACTTTTTCTGTATGTCATGGGAATGTGTGCATACAGCGGCTGCCTGATGGAACCCCAATTCTTCATCAAATTCAGTACACAGCATTGGCCACATTACCAATTAGACAACCAAAAACTATGGCACCCAGAGGGGTCTCTAGATCCTCAAATTTTGCGTGACCTTTTTAACTTCTGCAAGTGCTCAAAAGAGTGAAAGGAAATTCCCCTTTGTGGAAGCCTTTTCCCTCCCTCACTGACATCCTGAACTATGCTTCTCCAATAGATCATTATCCTCAGCCTTCTGCTCCAGACCCTCTGATGTCACTCCCATCTCAGCAACTTGATTTCTCCCCTCAAATAACTAGATCAGAAACCCAAAGCTCCAACAGTTCTCAGACCATCGCCCCCTTGCTGAGGTAGCAGGTACATAGGGACCGCTCCACTGACTCATTCCTCTCATCTCCTGTCAGTGCCCTCACCGGGTCCCACCAGGTCCTCTTACCAGCTAACCCAATGCTCAAACGAGCTGAGGAGAGCCCTGAGACCCTTATCAAAGATGTTATATAATTGGCCTTTAAAGTTGCTTTGTCATCACTGAAAACAGGTTACTAAAATTTAAAGTCCCTCACAGGATTTTGGGATCCTCACTCCCGTCTTTCACTCTACTCTACCTGATCTACTGCTCAAGTTTGCTGCTAGGTAATTCCCAATACCCTTTCGCATTATTCTTTTACATCTCTCTTTTCCCTCATTCTCAGATCCTAGGAGGTGCTCCCAGCCCCACCTTCCCCGTCTTTCCCCCTCTGTACCAGGCCCACAGAAAAGTCTTAAATGACCTTCTTCAGAAGTCTTCACCATGGCTGAGTTTTGAACTTTCAGCAAAACAGTCCCAATAAAGACTTTAATGTAGATAAACTTTCTCTTTCGTATTGCCCTGTTCTACTTGGCCACTGGCTAAAAATCTCAGTACTTCTAAGCTAGACAATCCCTAACTAGTTTTTCACAAAATATGTGAACAAGTCCTCTGGCCTTCAGCTGGGGCTTCACAGAGATGGCTACATTTCTAAGATAAAGAAATTACCAACCGGGCTCCATGGTAACAGCTGGCAGGGGGAAAATAAGAAAGGGAAGAAAAAGCTCTCCTCCTCCCAGGTGTCCTTGAAAAGTTAACTTGCCCAGAACAGAAGGAAAAACAGAAACAAATACTGCTTTTTTAAACTTCTGAAGACTGTGAACTTCTGAGCCCCATCCCTTATATGTTGGGTACAAAATTCTGAAACTACCTAAACTTGAGTTTCAGGGGATTAATTGATTACAATAGAAGCAATACCCTCTGAATACGGTTGCAACCAAATAGGACTGTTTCCCTCTCTTGAGTGCTATCTTAGGTGAATTGCTTTGTCAGTGCCTACAACAGCATAATTCTATATACTTAAACATCGTTTATGTTTTCATGAAATGATCAAGATATGTGATAAATTGTGTAATGGTGCAGATGTTTCCCAGAGTGCTCTATCATGAGGCAGGTTCATTTGAAGATCAAATAGGGTGGGCATACAACTGGTTCCACTGGGAACATATATCCCTCACTTTAGCCATCCTATTAGGAATAGGAGTTGCTGCACGGGTGGGCAGAGGAACCAGTGGCATTGTCCATGGGACACAAAAGATGACCCAATTAGAAGCAGCAATAGAGCAAAAGTAAGATATTAGAAACCTCCTTCAGGGCTTTGCATGAAACTTTAACCTCTCTCTCTGAAGTTGTTTTACAGAACAGTTGAGGGTTGGACCTCCTCTTCATTAGAGAAGGGGGCCTTTGTGCTGCATTGAGGGAAGAATGTTGTTTTTATGCTGACTATACTGGAGTCGTAATAAAATCTATGAGAAAATTTAAAAGACACCTTGAAGAGCATCAACAAGTGAGAGAGGGCCCAAAAGGGTGGCTTGAGTCTTGGTTCACACAGTCCCCCTGGTTAACTACGTTTTTATCAACCCTGGCCGGTCCAATAATAATCCTCATATTATTGCTAACCATAAAACCCTGTTTGCTCAACCGTGTAATGTCTTTTCTCCAGGCTCAAATTGGAGGAGTTAAACTTATGGTAATACCCCACTAGCAGACATTGAATGTGACACCCTCCAATGATCATTTTTATGATTAAAATTAGCCAGAAGAAGAAGTGGGGAATGAAATATTAATAAAATAGGTACTTGTCACATCTTGTTTTTCTGTATGCTTAACAGAACACTGTTGAAATCTTGAGAAATGTTTGCAAAACTTGTTCCCAGAATGTTCTATCCCCAGCTGCCAAATTGCAGAATGTACTCCCTCTCCCAGTTGCATGCAAACTGCCCACTCGCCCTGACCCATCAATACAATTCCCTCCCTTCTCTCTCCAGGGAAAGTATATAAGCTCTACTTCAGCTATTCTCAGGGCTATCTGCTCTATTCAGGTGAGCTCTGAACCCCAGCATGCTGGACACCCAATAAACCCTTTGATGTTGCATGAGATAGCCTGTTGGTAGTCTCCTCCTCTGAAGCTCGCACCAGGTTTACTTGGATGATTGAATGGAGAAGAGAACATCGAGTCAAAAAGGGATAGTCTGTAGCATTAGGAAGATAGTCAGTAAGTTTAGGAAGCAGGGTGAGTATAAGATTTGGAACAAAAGTTTCTTAGCAATAGGATTTGGATTAGAGAGTGAATGTAAATGTCAGCACAAGTGAAGAGTCAGTCACAATGATGAAGTGGGGAAAATATGTAGGAAAGCATATATCAATAGAGACATTACAAAATCAGGCAAAGTATAAAGTGTGTGATAGGATTAGACATTTTGAACAGGGTTGAGTTTAAATATATAATCTTAGGAAGAAACAAATATGTAGTCACAAATAGGATTGACATTTGAGAGCATTGGGCAAATTTCAGGTGGATGAATATTTTGAGAATAATCTTGTGAATAGTTGATTATAAATCCACATACATGAACATGAATGAATTTAGGGAGTGAATATAAGACACATATATTTCATATTTTGAAAAATCTGGAGAGTGTATATATATATATATATATATATATATATATATATATATACACACATATATATATATATATATATACATATATATACATATACATAAAACAAACACACAGACAAAAAAGTAGCAATATATATGTCAATCAAAATTCATTATAAAATATATACCATCCACAGATCTAAAAATATTCATTTTAATGAACATGGATTTATGTATAATGCTGTTCAACTAACAAGCTAACCCATAGGTTGAATATTCAGTTCCAACAGGGTTTAGTAGGAGTGATCTCTTCTAACAATTTGTATCTGCCAAGTCAGCCACCTCACAAGAATGTACGTGTGGTACAAGATAGGAATCTATATGTGCATATAAGAATACAGAGAAAGGGAGACAGGAATTCACATATTTGTTAACCTTAAAAATACAAGGACAACTATTTCAACAAACAATTGACTAGATTTATAACTCCAACTCTGTATCATGCAAAAGGCAAGTCCATCTGAACACCATGCCTACTCTGAACTGCTTGTATTTCTATTCTTTATGGGTTATTTTTCTCCATCATATTAGGATTAGTAGTCAGAGTCTGGTAGGGTATGGGTTAGAGTCAGGTATTCAGTATTTTGAATTGAAAATAGGACACTGAATCCAATGTGTATGCAAATATATGCTACGGAAAAATCTTCCCACTCTCCTCCAGAACAATGCCTTGACATTACCTTCGCTCCAAGTAAGACACAATTAGAGGAGAAGAGTTAGAAAATCTGTGAATACATATCTAGAATGGAAAATGCTCCAGATTTCACATCTTTGGAGGTGGTAGAGGAGTTTCCAAAAGTAAGAGACAGGGTAAACACTCCACAAACATGGAGCTCTGCTGGCCAAAAGACTTTTTGAGAATCTGCCTCTGAGGTTGGGCACTTGAAATATATGTTGTTGTCAGGAGCTTTAGCTTTATTTGTAGTGAAACCATCAAAGCTGGATCTGCATCTATGTGACCTGGAGGAAATGGTTACTTATTTTCAAATAAAAATGAGGCAGCAGTGATGAATTCTCTTTTTGTAGGTAAACTGTGGCCACTGAGGGCTAAGGGTCTTCCCGTGTGGACTGTGAAACCAATGGTCATCCTCCAATTTTCGTGGTGTTTCTTGCTGCTGCACTGGGAGTTTGGTATTTGCTTCATGAAACACAACGATTTCAAATGGGACACAGTGCTGAAGGGAGTTCTGTCAGGTGTGGTTGGCAGGGTCTCCAGGAGAATGCACCAACCAGGGTTCTATCTCAAGTAGCTTGCCCCCTTGACAATAGCAACATGATACTGAACATTGCCCTGAAACCTCTCCATATAAAAATATGCCTTTACATATATGGGTGTGATGGTTGCACCATGTCAGTCACAGCCATTTGGAAGCCAATGGAAGATCCACATGGCCCCACCACAGATGTTTTATCACACATTTGCATAACACAGCTCTAGGCCCACTACTTACCAGGCCCCAACTTACTGGCATCTCTGTTCTACACCATTTTCATGAAACCCAGTCAATCAAGGCCCTGTCTGTTATACTCATGATCATCAACAGGACATCAAAGGTCCTCCAGTGCCAGCTGGTCATCGGAATTTCTAAAATTTCATGGTAATTATCTAGCATTTTTTCACAGATGCATTAGGAGGCAATGTTGGTTTCAATTCATTCAGGAACCATTAAATGGTGAGGAAGCTAATTTCAGGGAAATCTCTGGAGCACTCTCACAGGCAAGTCTACCCAAAGAGTGGCCAAAAAGTCACATGAAGCCAGGCCCATTGAGGTCTACAAAGCGAGGTCCAAGTGTGTTTTGAATCTCAATTATGCCTGCCAAGTCTTTCAGAATAAAATCATGTAATATCCTGGCTGTGATTCCCAGTGTTCTGTGGAAAGCCACTCTGGGCCTTGATCCCAGGTTCCAATGGCAACTCTCATTCCTGGCCTCCTAAAATCCCAACACAATTCATGTCAATACTTCTCTGAGGTCAGTTCCAGAACTCAGTCTCTAAGGGGAATCACAGCAGAATTCATGCCCAGGTGGACCCAGTCATCTCTTCCAACTGCCACACAAATCACCACAATTATAACCAAAACACTCCTACATGGCCCTCATCTTCTACCATAAAGATACTCATCATAACATCTGGATGGAGGTTTTCATGAGAGGCACATCCCAAGACAGTGTCCAAAATAAGCTCCCTTGCCCCTCATTTGCCGAATGTCAGGGTGGCTTGGACACCCTTCCTGTGAACCAGGAGTGATCAAATAGGCCTGCCCTTAATACTGCTTAGCTTCTCCAATTTGAGGCTCTCTGACTGTGGGGTCTAGATTCTTTTTGTGAATTGGAGTCATGAGAAAAGCCAAGCACCTCTGCAGAGATTTGAAGAACTCATTTCACCCAAAGAATCCCTATTCTGACATGATGGATTTCAGAAACCTAACAAAGGAAGGCAATATAATTAATGCACATTGATTGAACGTTTTTCCATTTTGGTTTAGATGCACATATGGGATCTTTCTTTACATCCATTAGGTGCTGAGAATCTAAGTCACAGCCTAAAACAGGGCAAAGGGCCTGAATCAGACACATCCTTTTCCAATGAAATTAAGCAAAGAGCCAGAGGTGATGCACATTCATTTCCATTTGAAAACTGTTTTCTTCAGGCTTAACAAAGGGGTTGCATGAGACGAAGACCTTCCTGATATTCAGGGCAACAGAACAATAGGTAAGCAAAAGGCCCAAAGCAGGGTATCTCCACTGAGACTTTCCTGGTCACACTGATATCTGAGTTTTCTGAGATGCTGGCCATTCCATTCAGGTATCCAGTACATGGCCATGTCAAAGACCTTGGATTTGGTACATATCTTGGACACATAACCATGAGCCTATTCTAGAGTGTGGCCAGAATTCAAGAAGAAAACAGGGACTTAGGAAGTTATTAGGTGTTGCCCCGTGCATAAGGCAAGCCACACTCCATTCATAAATTGGGCAGGATGAATGCTGGGAAGCTTTATACTAGACATGACACATCCATTGCTGCATTCTCTTTTCTCATGTCTACTACCACAGGCACAGTGGGATACACAGACATGGAAACACTCACCTCTTCAAACGACTTACCAGAAACAGTTCACTCCAAAACAAACAAACCGCCATTCCTACCTATTTTCAGAACATGAGACAAACCACAAACCCACACCCACTCCCAAAAAGGCACCTCCTTCCCCATAGGTGTGTGACTAACCAGAGTGTCCTCTGACTGGTGGCCATACTCTGTTCTTCCGAAATGGCCTGTCCTCTCTCAGATCTGTTTTCCTTGGCCAACTCTGTAAAGTTGTAAGGAAAAAGTGGAGAGCCACTACCTGCTTTCTCAGGAAAGCTCCCTCTTCAGAGCTCTCCAGGCATTTGGTAATCCTCACTTCAGTAGGTACCAAGAATAACTGACTCTATCTTTGGTAAATCCAAACAAGTGAGCCCAATGGGACTGGGACTGGGACTGCCTCTGGGTGCCTGGCTCCTTGGATACAAAGTTCAGAGAGTTCCATCACCAAGAAAATGAGGTATGTCACATTCTTTGGAACTGAATGAGGTCACTGCCTTGGCAAATGTATATCTTATGATGTGCAAAAACTGAAGAAATAATAATGTACCAGTGTCGAATACAAATGAATGACAAATTACATATCATGTCCCATAGGAGTCTACTTGCATTGATGTTAGACTGGGTCAGTTACTGTAGAATAATTAGGATTTGTATGCACCATTCACTGAAGTTAGTTTTCAGTACTAGGAAACAAATATGTATTTCAGGTGGATGAATATTTCTGATTATAATCTTGTGAAAAGTTGATTATAAATCCACACACATGAACATGAATGAATTTAGAGAGTGTATATTAGACACATATATTTCATATTTTAAAATTTGGAGAGTATATCTATATCTATATCTATATCTATATCTCTCTATATATACACACTCACACACACAAACACACACACACAACACTCACAGACATTAAAAAGTACCAATATAAATGCCAATCGAATTCATCAGTAAATATATATCATCCACAAATGCAAAAATATTTATTTTACTGTACATGAGTTAATGTATAATGTTGTTCTACTAGGACGCTCTCCTATAGGTTGAATTTTCATTTCCAACAGCATTTAGGAGGAGTGAACTCTTCTCACAATTTGTATCTGCCAAGACAGCCACCTCACAAAAATGTACGTGTGATACCTGGTAGGATTCTATATATGCATATAAATATACATGTGTGAATAGGCTACAGAAAAGGGAAACAAGAATTCACATATTTGTTAAGTTTAAAAACACATGGAGAATATTTCAATTAAAATTTGACTAGATTTATAACTCCTACCTTATATAATGCAAATGTCAAGTCCAACTATACAACATGTCTCCTCTGAAGTACTTGTATTTCTAATGTGTTGGGTTAATTTTCTCCATTATATTAGGATGAATAGTCTGAGTATACTAGGTATGGGTTAGTGTCAGGGATTCAGTATTTCGAATGGAAAATTGGAAAATGAATCCAATGTGTATGTAAATATATGCTGCAAAAATATCCTCCTGCTCTCATCCAGAACAATGCCTTGACATTACCTTCACCCCAAGTAAGACACAATTAGAGGAGAAGAGTTACAAAATCAGTGAATACATAGCTGGAATGGAAAATGCTCAGGAGTTCACAACCTTCGAGGTGGTAGAGCAGGTTCAAAAACTAAGGGACAGGGTAAACACTCCACAAACATGGAGCTCTGCTGGCCAAAAAACTTTTTGAGAAACTGCCTCTGAGCTTTTGCACTTGAAATATATGTTGTTTTCAGGAGATTTGGGAGTTCTGTCACGTGTGGTGGGTCAGGGTCTGCAAGAGAATGCACCAACTAGGCTCCTATCTCTCACAGCTTGCCCCATTGCCCCCTTGTCCATATCAACCTGATTCTTAATTTTCCTCTGAAAACTCTCCATATAACAAGATGCCTTTACATATAAGGGTCTGTTGGCTGCACCATGTCAGTTACAAGCCATTTGGAATCCAATGGTAGATCCACATGGCATCTCTGTTCTACACCATTTTCATGAAACTCAGTAAGTCAAGGCACTTTCTGGTATAATCATGATCAGCAACAGGACATCCAATGTTTCTCCAGTGCCACCTGGTCATAGGAACTTCAAAAATTTCATGGTATTTATCTAGCCATTTTTCAAGCATGAAGTTGGAGGCACTGTGGATTTCAGTTCATTCAGCAAACATTAAATGGTGAGGAAGCTCATTTCAATGAAATCTCTGGAGAACTCTCACAGGCACGGCTTCACAAAGAGTGGACAAACGGTCACATTAGGGCAGGCCCATTGAGGTCTACAATGTGAGGTCCATGTGTGTTTTGACTCTCAACTATGGCTGCCATTTCTTTAAGAATAAAATCATGTGATATCCTTGCTGAGATTCCCAGGCCTCTGTGGAAATCCACCCGGGGCCTAGGTCTCAGTTTCCAAGAGCGACTTTCATGTGTGGCCTCTTAAAATCCCAACAAAATTCATGGCAATGCTTCTCTGAGTTCATTTCCAAAACCCAGTCTCTAAGGGGAATCACACCAGAGTTCAAGCCCAAGTGGACCCAGTCATTTTTTCCAATGCCACACAAATGACCAAAATTAAAACCAAAACACTCCCACATGGCCCTCATCTTATTCCATATAGTCAATCATCTTAACCTCTGGCTGGAAGTTTCCATGAGGGGCGCAGCCCAAGACAGTGTCCAAAATCTGCTCGTTTGTCCCTCATTTGCCTAAAGTCAGGGTTGCCTGGACACCGTTTCTGTGAACCAGGAGTGAACAAATAAGCCTGCCGTTAATACTTCTGTGTTTCTCCAATTTGAGGCCTACTGATTTGAGGTATCGATTCTTTAGGTGAGTCATGCGAAAACACAAGCACCTCTGCAGGGCTTTGAAGAACTCATTTGACCCAAAGAATCCCTATTCTCATTTGATGGAGTGCAGGAACCTAACAGAGGAAGGCAAGAGACTTCATGCACAATGAATGATATTTTTTGCCATTTTGGTTTTGGAAGCTCACATGGGATCATTCTTAAGATCCATCAGGTGCTGAGAATCTAAGTCACAGCCACACACAGGTCCAAGAGGCTGATAAAGACACATCCCTTTCCAAAGCAATTAAGCAAAGAGCCACAGGTGAGGCCCCTTCATTTCCATTTGAAAACTGTTTTTTTCAGGCTTCACAAAGGGGTGGCCTGAGGCAAAGACCTTCCTGACATTCAGTGCAACACAACAATAAGTAAGCAAAAGGCCCAAAGCAGGGTTTCTGCACTGAGACTTTCCTAGTCACACTGATATCTGAGTTTTCTGAGATGCTCGCCATTCTCTTCAGCTATCCAGTACATGGCCATGTCACAGAGCTTGGAGGTAGTACATATTTTGGACACAAATCCATGAGCCTATTCTGGAGAGTGGCCAGAATTCAGGAAGAAAACAACAACTTAGAAAGATAGCAGGTGTTGCACATCGATAAGACAAGCTGCAGTCCATTCATATATTGGGCAGGATGAATTATGGGAAGATTTATACTAAACAGGACACATCCATTAATGCATTCTCTTTTCTAATGTCTACAACAACGGACACAGTGGGATACACAGAAACAGAAACACTCGCCGTGTCAAATGACTTACTAGAAACTGTCCACTCCAAACCAAACAAACCGCCTTTCCTATCTATTCTCAGAACATGAGACAAAACAACAAACCCACACCCACTCCCACAAAGGCACCTCCTTCCCCCAAGTAGGTCTGTGACTATCCGGAGTGTCCACTGACTGGTGGGCCATACTATGTTCCCCCGAAATGGCCTGTCTTCTCTCAGATCTTGTTTCCTTGACCAACTCTGTGAAGATGTCAGGAAAAAGTGGTTAGCCTCTACCTGTTTTCTCAGGAAAGGTCCATCTTCAGAGCTCTCCTGGCATTTGGCCATCCTCACATCATTAGGTACCAAGAAAACTGACTCTGTCCTTGGTAAATCCAAACAAGTGAGCCCACTTGGACTGGGACTGGGACTGCCTCTGGGTGCCTGGCTTCTTGGATACCAAGTTCAGAGAGTTCCATCACCAAGGAAATGAGGTATGTCACATTCTTTGGAACTGAATGAGGTCACTGCCTTGGCAACCACTTTGTCCTAACAGTTGCTGCCAAGGGTAACATAAGATGGAGTTTGCCCCTACTTCCTGTGACACTTTCATAAGATAGAATGTATATCAACCATTGGCACCCGGGAACAGCTCTCCACTCAGGCCTGGTTTGGTCCATCTTCTCTACAATAAGAAGAGAGAGATTCAGATTCAGACACATCCCTTCATCCTGACCAGGTTGTTTGCCATGGAAGATGACTTTTGCTCTCTCAGGTGCTTCATACCTGCCTACAACTTCTCCAGGTATCATTTGTGCATGGACATTTGAGGTTCTCATCAGGTGGAAGGTCCCCAACTTTCCTGTATTGTAAGAACCACTCTGACAGCTCTTTTGTCCATTTTGGTTTGGGATGCACACATGGGATTTTTCTTTAGACCCATCATGTGCTGTGAATCTAAGCCACAGCCTCACATAGGGCCGAGAGGCTGATTCAGAAACATCCATTTCCAAAGCAATTAAGCAAAGAGGCACAGGTAATGACCATTCATTTCCATTTGAAAACTATTTTCTGCAGGCTTCACAAAGTTTGGCCTGAGGCAAAGACCTTCCTGACATTCAGGGCAACAGAATAGGTAAGCAAAAGGCCCAAAGCAGGGTTTCTCCACTGAGACTTTCTTGGGCATACTGATATCTGAGTTTTCTGAGATACTCACCATTCCCATCAGCTATCCAGTACATGGCCATGTCACAGAGATGGAGGTGGTACATATCTTGGACACAAAATCATGAGTGTATTCTGGAGAGTGTCCAGAATTCAGGAAGAAAACAGGAATTTAGAAAGATGGCAGGAGTTGCCCATCCATATGGCAACCTGCAGTCCATTCATAAATTGCACAGGATGAATGCTTTGAAGCTTTCTCGTAGAGAGGACACATCCATTGATGCATTCTCTTTTCTAATGTCTACAATCACGGACACAGTATGATATATAGACACAGAAACACTCACCTTGTCAAAGGACTTGCTAGACACAGTCCACTCCAAAACAAACAAACCAGCTTTCCTAACTATTCTCAGAACATGAGACAAAACCACAAACTCACACTCACACCCAAAAAGTCACCTCCTTTCCCCAAGTAGGTCTGTGACTATCCGGAGTGTCCTCTGACTTGTGGGCCATACTATGTTCCCCCAAAATGGCGTGTCCTGTCTCCAATCTGGTCTCTTTGGCCAACTCTGTGAAGTTGTCAGGAGCCCATGGTGAGAAACTACCTGCTTTCTCTGGAAAGGCCAGTCTTCATAGTTTCCAGGCATTTGGCTGTCCTCACATCAGTAGGTACAAAGAAAGAGTGACTCTGTCTTGTTAAATCCAAACAAGTGAGCCCACTGGGACATGGAGTGGGTTTGACTCTGTGTGCCTGGTTTCCTGGATCCCAAGATCACAGACTTTCATTACCAAAACTGTAAGGTGATGTCACTTTCTTCAAGATCTGAATGAAGTCACTGCCTTGGAAACCACTTTGTTTTAACAGTTGCTTCCATGGTTCCCAAAAGATGGAGGCTGCCTCTACTTGCTGTGACTCATTCATATGTTAGAATGGTATATCAACCATAGGCACCGGGGAACAGCTCTCCACACAGGCATGGTTTGGTCCATCTTCTCTACATTAGGAAGAGAGAGGCTAATTCAGACACATCCCATCAACCTGGCCAGGTTGTTTGCCATGGAAGATGACTTTTGCTCTCTCATGTCCTTCATAGCTGCCTACATCTTCTCCAAGGATCATTTCAGCATGGACCTTTTAGGTTTTCAGCAGCTGGAAGATCTCCTATATTCCTGAATTGTAAGACCAACTCTGTCCCTGCTCTTCTGTAAAATTAGATTGAGGGAAAAGTGTACGGTTAGGGTTAATAACATGTTCAATTTGGGTTAGGAATCATTCTCTGGAATGAATATTTGTATTAGGAACCTGTGATATTTATAAGAATATATAGGTGAAATATAAGTATGAAAACAGAAATCTAGGTAAGTTTTGAAGCCCAGAAGGGCATTGGGCCCTTGATTGGGATACTTAGCATTGATTTATGTCCTGCACAGTTGTCTCAGTTAAATCAATATACTATGGCATAGGACCTTCTAATTTGGATGATTGAATGTGGAAGAGAACATCCAGTCAAAAAGGGATATTCGGTAGGATTAGGAAAATAGTCGGTAGGTTTAGATAAAAGAGTGAGTATAGGATTTGGACCAAAGGTTTTTTAGCAATAGGGTTTCAGGTAGAGAGTGAATGTAAATGTCAGCACATGTGAAGAGTCAGTCACAATGATGAACTGGGTAAAATATGTAGGAAAGCAATATTTTGAAGACGTATAAATTAATTGGGGGTACAAATAGGTGTACCTTGTGCCTATGAATATAGAGATAATGCATGAATAGACCATACTGTGAATAAATAATATAACTGGTTCGAACTTTAAATAATGGATTGAAATGATTTCTGAAAATATACAGGAAACCTAATATTGATATACAATCATTCATTCCAAACAGTTATGCATCTAATGGTGATATTAGATTTATGGTTTATCATGAAAAGTGTGTGAGTTTTGCTTCAAAACTGATTATGAAATTAAAAAAAAATGTGTTTGCAGAGAAGTCTCATGAAAAGACCAGTCAAGAAACCGGGAGGAATACATGTGTTCTGAAGCAGGAAATGATTAAAAGTGAAAAAAATACCTATAAAGTTGTGAACTTGTGGATGAAATATATATCCTATGATGTGCAAAAACTGCAGAAATATTAATGTAGCAGTGTTGAATATAAATGAACGTCAAAATACACATCATGTCCCATAGGAATCTACTTGCATTGATGTTAAACTGGGTCAGATACTGTAGAATTATTAGGATTTGTATGCACCATTCACAGAAGTGAGTTGTCAGTACAAGGAAACAAATATGTATTTCAGGTGGATGAATATTTCCAAGAATAATCTTGAGAAAAGTTGATTATATTTCCTCATGCATGAACATGAATGAATGTATGAATGTAGAGAGTGTATATAAGACACATATATTTCATGTTTTGATAAATCAGGAGAGTATATATATATATATATATATATATATATATATATATACCAAAAAAACACACAGAGAAACATAAAAAGTAGCAATATATGCCAAATGAAATTTATAATGAAATATATAACATCTACTAATGCAAAAATATATACTTTACTGAACATGGAATTATGTATAATGTTATTGTACTAGGAAGCTCACCCATAGGTTGAATTTTTAGTTCCAACAGCGTTTAAGAGGGGTAGTCTCTTCACACAATTTATATCTGCCGAGTCAGCAACCTCACAAAAATGTATGTGTGATACCAGGTAGGATTCTATATGTACATATAAAAATACATGTGCTGTATAGGCTACAGAGAAAGGGAGGCAGGAATTCACATATTTGTTAATTTTAAAAACACATGAAAAACTATTCCAAATAAAAATTCACTAGATTTATAACACCTACCATTTATTATGCAAAAGAAAAGTTCAAAAATACACCATGCCTCCTCTGACCTGCTTGTATTTCTGTTCTATTTGGGTTATTTTTCTCCATCATATTAGGATTAGTAGTCAGAGTCTAGTAGGGTATGTGTTAGTGTCAGGGATTCAGTATTTTGAATGGAAAATAGGAAAAAGAATCCAATGTCTATCAAATATGTGCTACACAAAATATTTTCCCTCTCTCATCCAGAACAATGTCTTGACATTACCTTCGCCCCAAGTAAGACACAATTAGTGGAGAAGAGTTATAAAATCTGTGAATATATAACTGGAATGGAAAATGCTCAGGAGTTCACAACCTTGGATGTGGTAGAGAAGTTTCCATAAGTAAGGGACAGGTTAAAAACTCCACAAACATGGAGCTCTGCTGGCCTAAAGGACTTCTTGATAAACTGCCTCTGAGGTTGGGCACTTGAAATATATGTTGTTTTCAGGAGCTTTAGCTTCCTTTGTCGTGAGACCATCAAAGCTGGGTCTGATTCTATGTGACCTGGAGGACATGGTTTCTTATTTTCTAATGAACATGAGGCAGCAGTGGTGAATTCTCTCTTTTAAGTAAAATGTGACCAGTGCGTGCTAAGTCTCTCCCCATCTGGGCTGTGAAGCCATTTGGTCATCCTCCACTTTTTCCTGGTTTTTCTTTCTCCTGCATTGGGAGTTTGGTATTTGCTTCACGAAATACAAGGAGTTCAAAAAGGACACAGTGCTGGATGGAGTTCTGCCACATGTGGTGGGTCAGGGTCTGCAGGAGAATGCACCAAGCAGGCTTCTATCCCACATAGCTTTTTCCCTTGTCTATTGCAACCTGATTCTTAACATTGCCATGAAACCTCTCCATATAACAAGACGCCCTTACATATTAGTGTCTGCTGGCCTCACCATGTCTGTCACAAGCCATTTGGAAGCCAATGGCAAATCCATATGGCCACATCAGAGATGTATTATGACACACATACACACCACAGCTCTAGGCACACTAGTCAGGAGGCACCAACTTACTGGCATGTCTGTTCTAGATCATTTTCATGAAACACAGTCAATCAAGGCACTGTCTAGTATACTCATGATAAACAACAGGACATCCAAAGGTTCTCCAGAGACATGTTGTATAGTTGGACTTGACATTTGCATTATATAAGGTAGGAGTTATAAATCTAGTCAAATTTTAATTGAAATATTCTCCATGTGTTTTTAAACTTAACAAATATGTGAATTCTTGTTTCCCTTTTCTGTAGCCTGTTCACACATGTATATTTATATGCCTATATAGAATCCTACCAGGTATCACACGTACATTTTTGTGAGATGGCTGTCTTGGCAGATACAAATTGTGAGAAGAGTTCACTCCTCCTAAATGCTGTTGGAAATGAAAATTCAACCTATAGGAGAGCGTCCTAGTAGAACAACATTATACATTAACTCATGTTCAGTAAAATAAATATTTTTGCATTTGTGGATGATACATATTTACTGATGAATTTCGATTGGCATTTATATTGGTACTTTTTAATGTCTGTGGGTGTTGTGTGTGTGTGTGTGTGTGTGTGTGTGTGTGTGTGTATATATAGATAGATATAGATATAGATATACTCTCCAAATTTTTCAAAATATGAAATATATGTGTCTAATATACACACTCTAAATTCATTCATGTTCATGTATGTGGATTTATAATCAACTTTTCACAAGATTATAATCAGAAATATTCATCCACCTGAAATACATATTTGTTTCCTAGTACTGAAAACTAACTTTAGCGAATGGTGCATACAAATCCTAATTATTCTACAGTAACTGACCTAGTCTAACATCAAAGCAAGTAGACTCCTATGGGACATGATATGTAATTTGTCATTCATTTGTATTCGACACTGGTACATTATTGTTTCTTCAGTTTTTGCACATCACAGGATATACATTTCATCCACAAGTTCACAAATTAATAAGCATTTGTTTCAACTTTAATCATCTTGCTTCAGAACACATGTATTGTCAGGGTTTCTTGACTGGTCTTTTCATGAGACTTCTTTCCAAACACATTATTTTGAATTTCCATAATCATTTTGAAGCAAAACTCACACACTCTTCATAATAAACCAGAACACTAATATTTCCATTAGATATATACCTGGTTGGAATGAATGATTGTATATCAATATACGATTTCCTTTAATTTTTCAGATATCAGTTAATTCATTATTTAAAGTTCAAAAAAGTTATATTATTTATTCACAGTATGGTCTATTCATGCTTTTTCTCTGTTCCTAGAAATAGGGTACACCTCTTTGTACCCCCGATTCTCATTTTACATCTTCAATATATTTCTCCCAGAAATGGTGAAAGAAATACTCATGTCACCTCATTATCACAGTAAAATTCTGGACAAAAAATGGAAAGGTCACACTTATGATTGTACCAAAGCCTAAATGGAAAGTGAACATGGATTTCTAAAAACATCCATGTCCAGGTTGCCTAATGCTGTCAATTGTCAATCCTATAGGTGACTACATATTTGTTTTTTTCCTAATTTATATATTCAAACTCAACCCTGTTGAAAATGTCTAATTCTATCACTCACTTTATACTTTGCCTGATTTCGTAATGCTTCTATTGATATCTGCTTTTCTACATATTTTCCCCAGTTCAACATAGTGACTGACTCTTCATATGTGCTGACATTTACATTCACTCAACAACTGAAAGTCTATTGCTAAAGAACTTTTGGTCCAAATCCTATACTCAGTCTTCTTTCTAAACCTACCGACTATCTTCCTAATCCTACTGAATATCCCTTTTTGACTGGATGTTCTCTTCTAAATTCAATCATCCAATGTACAAGGTCCTATGCCATTGTATATCGAATTATCTGAGGCATCTTTGCAGAACATCATTCAAAGCTAAGTACCCAATTAAGGGCAAAACCCTTCTGGGCTTCAAATCATACCTAGATTTCTGTTTTCCTACTTATATTTCACCTCTATATTCTTGTAAATATTGCAGGTTCCCAATACCATTATTCATCACACAGAATCACTCGTAACCCAAATCAAACCTGTTTTTAACCCCAAGTATACACTGTTCCCTCAATCATTTTACAGAAGAGCAGGGACAGAGTGGTTCTTACAATACAGGAAAGTTGGGGACCTTCCACCTGATGAGAACCTCAAATGTCCATGCACAAATGATACCTGGAGAAGTTGTAGGCAGGTTTGAAGCACCTGAGAGAGCAAAAGTCATCTTCCATGGAAAAGAACCTGGTCAGGATGAAGGGATGTGTCTGAATCTGCCTCTCTCTTCTTATTTTAGAGATGATGGACCAAACCAGGCATCAGTGGAGAGCTGTTCCCGGGTGCCAATGGTTGATATACATTCTACCTTATGAAAGTGTCACAGGAAGTAGGGGCAACCTCCATCTTATGTTACCCTTTTAAGCAACTGTTAGGACAAAGTGGTTGCCAAGGCAGTGACCTCATTCAGTTCCAAAGAATGTGACATACCTCATTTCCTTGGTGATGGAACTCTCTGAACTTGGTATCCAAGAAGCCAGTCACCCAGAGGCAGTCCCAGTCCCAGTCCCAGTGGGCTCACTTGTTTGGATTTACCAAGGACAGAGTCAGTTTTCTTGGTACCTAATGATGTGAGGATGGCCAAATGCCAGGAGAGCTCTGAAGATGGACCTTTCCTGAGAAAACAGGTAGTGGCTAACCACTTTTTCCTGACATTTTCACAGAGTTGGTCAAGGAAACAAGATCTGAGAGAAGGCAGGCCATTTCATGGGAACATAGTATGGCCCACCAGTCAGAGGACACTCCGGAGAGTCACAGACCTACTTGGGGGAAGGAGGTGCCTTTGTGGGAGTGGGTGTGGGTTTGCTGTTTTGTCTCATGTTCTGAGAATAGATAGGAAAGGCGGTTTGTTTGGTTTGGAGTTTACAGTATCTAGTAAGTCATTTGACACGGCGAGTGTTTCTGTTTCTGTGTATCCCACTGTGTCCGTTGTTGTAGACATTAGAAAAGAGAATGCATTAATGGATGTGTCCTGTCTAGTATAAATCTTCCCATAATTCATCCTGCCCAATATATGAATGGACTGCAGCTTGCCTTATCGATGTGCAACACCTGCTATCTTTCTTAGTTGTTCTTTTCTTCCTGAATTCTGGCCGCTCTCCAGAATAGGCTCATGGATTTGTGTCCAAAATATGTACCACCTCCAAGCTCTGTGACATGGCCATGTACTGGATAGCTGAAGAGAATGGCGAGCATCTCAGAAAACTCAGATATCAGTGTGACCAGGAAAGTCTCAGTGCAGAAACCCTGCTTTGGGCCTTTTGCTTACTTATTGTTGTGTTGCACTGAATGTCTGGAAGGCCTTTGCCTCAGGCCACCCCTTTGTGAAGCCTGAAGAAAACAGTTTTCAAATGGAAATGAAGGGGCCTCACCTGTGGATCTTTGCTTAATTGCTTTGGAAAGGGATGTGTCTTTATCAGCCTCTTGGACCTGTGTGTGGCTGTGACTTAGATTCTCAGCACCTGATGGATCTTAAGAATGATCCCATGTGAGCTTCCAAAACCAAAATGGCAAAAAATTTCATTCATTGTGGATGAAGTCTCTTGCCTTCCTCTGTTAGGTTCCTGCACTCCATCAAATGAGAATAGGGATTCTTTGGGTCAAATGAGTTCTTCGAAGCCCTGCAGAGGTGCTTGTGTTTTCGCATGACTCTAAATCACCTAAAGAATCGATATCTAAAATCAGTAGGCCTCAAATTGGAGAAACACAGAAGTATTAACGGCAGTCTTATTTGTTCACTCCTGGTTCACAGAAACGGTGTCCAGGCTACCCTGACTTTAGGCTAATGAGGGGCAAACGAGCTGATTTTGGACACTGTCTTGGGCTGCGCCCCTCATGGAAACCTCCAGCCAGAGGTTAAGATGATTGACTATATGGAATAAGATGAGGGCCATGTGGGAGTGTTTTGGTTTTAATTTTGGTCATTTGTGTGGCATTGGAAAAAATGACTGGGTCCACGTGGGCTTGAACTCTGGTGTGATTCCCCTTAGAGACTGGGTTTTGGAACTCAACTCAGAGAAGCACTGCCATGAATTTTGTTGGGATTTTAAGAGGCCACGCATGAAAGTCGCTCTTGGAAACTGAGACCTAGGCCCCGGGTGGATTTCCACAGAGGCCTGGGAATCTCAGCAAGGATATCACATGATTTTATTCTTAAAGAAATGGCAGCCATAGTTGAGAGTCAAAACACACATGGACCTCACATTGTAGACCTCAATGGGCCTGGCCTAATGTGACCTTTTGTCCACTCTTTGGGAAGCGTGCCTGTGAGAGTCCTCCAGAGATTTCATTGAAATGAGCTTCCTCACCATTTAATGTTTGCTGAATGAACTGAAACCCACAGTGCCTCCAACTTCATGCTTGAAAAATGGCTAGATAAATACCATGAAATTTTTGAAATTCCTATGACCAGGTGGCACTGGAGAAACATTGGATGTCCTGTTGCTGACCATGAGTATACCAGACAGTGCCTTGATTTACTGAGTTTCATGAAAATGGTGTAGAACACAGATGCCAGTAAGTTGGAGCCTGCTGAGTAGTGCGTCTAGAGCAGTGGTGGGGAGGTGTTTGATAAAACATCCGTGTTAGGGCCATGTGGATCTACCATTGGATTCCAAATGTCTTGTAACTGACATGGTGCAGCCAGCAGACCCTTATATGTAAAGGCATCTTGTTATATGGAGAGTTTTCAGAGGAAAATTAAGAATCAGGTTGATATGGACAAGGGGGCAATGGGGCAAGCTGTGAGAGATAGGAGCCTAGTTGGTGCATTCTCTTGCAGACCCTGACCCACCACACGTGACAGAACTCCCTCCAGCACTGTGTCCCAGTTTAGCTCCTAGTATTTCGTGAAACAAATACCAAACTCACAGTGCAGCAGCAAAAACACCACAAAAAGTGGAGGAGGACCAAATGGCTTCACAGTCCACACGGGGAGACACTTAGTCCCCAGTGGCCTCAGTTTACCTACAAAGAGAGGATTCAGCACTGCTTCATCTTGTTCATTGGAAAATAAGAAACCATGTCCTCCAGGTCACATAGATGCAGACCCAGCTTTGATGGTCTCACTACAGAGGAAGCCAAATCTCCTGAAAACAACATATATTTCAAGTGTGGAAGCTCAGAGCCAGTTTCTCAAAAAGTTTTTAGGCCAGCAGAGCTCCATGTTTGTGGAGTGTTTACCCTGTCCCTTAGTTTTGGAAACTCCTCTACCACCTCCAAGGTTGTGAACTCCTGAGCATTTTCCATTCCAGATATGTATTCACTGATTTTGTAACTCTTCTCCTCTAATTGTGTCTTACTTGGGGTGAAGGTAATGTCAAGGCATTGTTCTGGATGAGAGCAGGAGGATATTTGTGCAGCATATATTTACATACACATTGGATTCATTTTCCAATTTTCCATTCGAAATACTGAATCCCTGACACTAACCCATACCTAGTAGTCTCAGACTATTTATCCTAATATAATGGAGAAAATTAACCCAACACAATGGAAATACAAGCACTTCAGAGGAGACATGTTGTATAGTTGGACTTGACATATGCATTATATAAGGTAGGAGTTATAAATCTAGTCAAATTTTAATTGAAATATTCTCCATGTGTTTTTAAACTTAACAAATATGTGAATTCTTGTTTCCCTTTTCTGTAGCCTATTCACACATGTATATTTATATGCATATATAGAATCCTACCAGGTATCACACGTAAATTTTTGTGAGGTGGCTGTCTTGGCAGATACAAATTGTGAGAAGAGTTCACTCCTCCTAAATGCTGTTGGAAATGAAAATTCAACCTGTAGGAGAGCGTCCTAGTAGAACAACATTATACATTAACTCATGTTCAGTAAAATAAATATTTTTGCATTTGTGGATGATATATATTTACTGATGAATTTCGATTGGCATTTATATTGGTACTTTTTAATGTCTGTGAGTGTTGTGTGTGTGTGTGTGTGTGTGTGTGTGTGTGTATATAGATGTAGATATAGATATAGATATACTCTCCAAATTTTTCAAAATATGAAATATATGTGTCTAATATACACTCTCTAAATTCATTCATGTTCATGTATGTGGATTTATAATCCACTTTTCACAAGAATATAATCAGAAATATTCATCCACCTGAAATACATATTTGTTTCCTAGTACTGAAAACTAACTTCAGTGAATGGTGCATAAAAATCCTAATTATTCTACAGTAACTGACCCAGTCTAACATCAATGCAAGTAGAATCCTATGGGACATGATATGTAATTTGTCATTCATTTGTATTCGACACTGGTACATTATTATTTCTTCAGTTTTTGTACACCATAAGATATACATTTGCCAAGGCAGTGACCTCGTTCAGTTCCAAAGAATGTGACATACCTCATTTCCTTGGTGATGGAACTCTCTGAACTTTGTATCCAAGGAGCCAGGCACCCAGAGACAGTTTCAGTCCCAGTTCCAGTGGGCTCACTTGTTTGGATTTAGCAAGGATAGAGTCAGTCATTCTTGGTACCTACTGAAATGAGGATTACCAAATGCCTGGAGAGCTCTGAAGAGGGAACTTTCCTGAGAAAGCAGGTAGTAGCTCTCCATTTTTTTCCTTACAACTTTACAGAGTTCGCCAAGGAAAACAGATCTGAGAGAGGACAGGCCATTTCGGAAGAACAGAGTAAGGCCACCAGTCAGAGGACACTCTGGTTAGTTACACACCTACTTGGGGAAGGAGGTGCCTTTTTGGGAGTGGGTGTGGGTTTGTGGTTTGTCTCATGTTCTGAAAATAGGTAGGAATGGCGGTTTGTTTGTTTTGGAGTGAACTGTTTCTGGTAAGTCGTTTGACGAGGTGAGTGTTTCCATGTCTGTGTATCCCACTGTGCCTGTGGTAGTAGACATGAGAAAAGAGAATGCAGCAATGGATGTGTCATGTGTAGTATAAAGCTTCCCAGCATTCATCCTGCCCAATTTATGAATGGAGTGTGGCTTGCCTTATGCACGGGCAACACCTAATACCTTCCTAAGTCCCTGTTTTCTTCCTGAATTCTGGCCACTCTCTAGAATAGGCTCATGGTTATGTGTCCAAGATATGTACCAAATCCAAGGTCTTTGACATGGCCATGTACTGGATACCTGAATGGAATGGCCAGCATCTCAGAAAACTCAGATATCAGTGTGATCAGGAATGTCTCAGTGGAGATACCCTGATTTGGGCCTTTTGCTTACCTATTGTTCTGTTGCCCTGAATATCAGAAAGGTCTTTGTCTCATGCAACCCCTTTGTTAAGCCTGAAGAAAACAGTTTTCAAATGGAAATGAATGTGCATCACCTCTGGCTCTTTGCTTAATTTCATTGGAAAAGTATTTGTCTGATTCAGGCCCTTTGCCCTGTTTTAGGCTGTGACTTAGATTCTCAGCACCTGATGGATGTAAAGAAAGATCCCATATGTGCATCTAAACCAAAATGGAAAAACGTTCAATCAATGTGCATGAATTATATTGCCTTCCTTTGTTAGGTTTCTGAAATCCATCATGTCAGAATAGGGATCCTTTGGGTGAAATGAGTTCTTCAAATCTCTGCAGAGGTGCTTGGCTTTTCTCATGACTCCAATTCACAAAAAGAATCTAGACCCCACAGTCAGAGAGCCTCAAATTGGAGAAGCGAAGCAGTATTAAGGGCAGGCCTATTTGATCACTCCTGGTTCACAGGAAGGGTGTCCAAGCCACCCTGACATTCGGCAAATGAGGGGCAAGGGAGCTTATTGTGGACACTGTCTTGGGATGTGCCTCTCATGAAAACCTCCATCCAGATGTTATGATGAGTATCTTTAAGGTAGAAGATGAGGGCCATGTAGGAGTGTTTTGGTTATAATTGTGGTGATTTGTGTGGCAGTTGGAAGAGATGACTGGGTCCACCTGGGCATGAATTCTGCTGTGATTCCCCTTAGAGACTGAGTTCTGGAACTGACCTCAGAGAAGTATTGACATGAATTGTGTTGGGATTTTAGGAGGCCAGGAATGAGAGTTGCCATTGGAACCTGGGATCAAGGCCCAGAGTGGCTTTCCACAGAACACTGGGAATCACAGCCAGGATATTACATGATTTTATTCTGAAAGACTTGGCAGGCATAATTGAGATTCAAAACACACTTGGACCTCGCTTTGTAGACCTCAATGGGCCTGGCTTCATGTGACTTTTTGGCCACTCTTTGGGTAGACTTGCCTGTGAGAGTGCTCCAGAGATTTCCCTGAAATTAGCTTCCTCACCATTTAATGGTTCCTGAATGAATTGAAACCAACATTGCCTCCTAATGCATCTGTGAAAAAATGCTAGATAATTACCATGAAATTTTAGAAATTCCGATGACCAGCTGGCACTGGAGGACCTTTGATGTCCTGTTGATGATCATGAGTATAACAGACAGGGCCTTGATTGACTGGGTTTCATGAAAATGGTGTAGAACAGAGATGCCAGTAAGTTGGGGCCTGGTAAGTAGTGGGCCTAGAGCTCTGTTATGCAAATGTGTGATAAAACATCTGTGGTGGGGCCATGTGGATCTTCCATTGGCTTCCAAATGGCTGTGACTGACATGGTGCAACCATCACACCCATATATGTAAAGGCATATTTTTATATGGAGAGGTTTCAGGGCAATGTTCAGTATCATGTTGCTATTGTCAAGGGGGCAAGCTACTTGAGATAGAACCCTGGTTGGTGCATTCTCCTGGAGACCCTGCCAACCACACCTGACAGAACTCCCTTCAGCACTGTGTCCCATTTGAAATCGTTGTGTTTCATGAAGCAAATACCAAACTCCCAGTGCAGCAGCAAGAAACACCACGAAAATTGGAGGATGACCATTGGTTTCACAGTCCACACGGGAAGACCCTTAGCCCTCAGTGGCCACAGTTTACCTACAAAAAGAGAATTCATCACTGCTGCCTCATTTTTATTTGAAAATAAGTAACCATTTCCTCCAGGTCACATAGATGCAGATCCAGCTTTGATGGTTTCACTACAAATAAAGCTAAAGCTCCTGACAACAACATATATTTCAAGTGCCCAACCTCAGAGGCAGATTCTCAAAAAGTCTTTTGGCCAGCAGAGCTCCATGTTTGTGGAGTGTTTACCCTGTCTCTTACTTTTGGAAACTCCTCTACCACCTCCAAAGATGTGAAATCTGGAGCATTTTCCATTCTAGATATGTATTCACAGATTTTCTAACTCTTCTCCTCTAATTGTGTCTTACTTGGAGCGAAGGTAATGTCAAGGCATTGTTCTGGAGGAGAGTGGGAAGATTTTTCCGTAGCATATATTTGCATACACATTGGATTCAGTGTCCTATTTTCAATTCAAAATACTGAATACCTGACTCTAACCCATACCCTACCAGACTCTGACTACTAATCCTAATATGATGGAGAAAAATAACCCATAAAGAATAGAAATACAAGCAGTTCAGAGTAGGCATGGTGTATAGATGGACTTGCCTTTTGCATGATACAGAGTTGGAGTTATAAATCTAGTCAATTGTTTGTTGAAATAGTTGTCCTTGTATTTTTAAGGTTAACAAATATGTGAATTCCTGTCTCCCTTTCTCTGTATTCTTATATGCACATATAGATTCCTATCTGGTACCACACGTACATTCTTGTGAGGTGGCTGACTTGGCAGATACAAATTGTTAGAAGAGATCACTCCTACTAAACCCTGTTGGAACTGAATATTCAACCTATGGGTGAGCTTGTTAGTTGAACAGCATTATACATAAATCCATGTTCATTAAAATGAATATTTTTAGATCTGTGGATGGTATATATTTTATAATGAATTTTGATTGACATATATATTGCTACTTTTTTGTCTGTGTGTGTGTTTTATGTATATGTATATATATGTATATATATATATATACTCTCCAGATTTTTCAAAATATGAAATATATGTGTCTTATATTCACTCCCTAAATTCATTCATGTTCATGTATGTGGATTTATAATCAACTGTTCACAAGATTATTCTCAGAAATATTCATCCACCTGAAATTTGCCCAATGCTCTCAAATGTCAATCCTATTTGTGACTACATATTTGTTTCTTCCTAAGATTATATATTTAAACTCAACCCTGTTCAAAATGTCTAATCCTATCACTCACTTTATACTCTGCCTGATTTTGTAATGTCTATATTGATATATGCTTTCCTACATATTTTCCCCACTTCATCATTGTGACTGACTCTTCACCTGTGCTGACATTTACATTCACTCTCTAATCGAAATCCTATTGCTAAGAAACTTTGTTCCAAATCTTATACTCACCCTTCTTCCTAAACTTATTGACTATCTTCCTAATGCTACAGACTATACCTTTTTGACTGGATGTTCTCTTCTACATTTAATCATCCAAGTAAATGTGGTGCGAGCTTCAGAGGAGGAGACTACCAACAGACTATCTCATGCAACATCAAAGAGTTTATTGGGTGTCCAGCATGCTGGGGTTCAGAGCTCACCTGAATAGAGCAGATAGCCCTGAGAATAGCTGAAGTAGAGCTTATATACTTTCCCTGGAGAGAGAAGGGAGGGAATTGTATTGATGGGTCAGGGCGAGTGGGCGGTTTGCATGCAACTGGGAGAGGGAGTACATTCTGCAGTTTGGCAGCTGGGGATAGAACATTCTGGGAACAAGATTTGCAAACATTTCTCAAGATTTCAACAGTGTTCTGTTAAGCATACACAAAAACAAGATGTGACAAGTACCTATTTTATTAATATTTCATTCCCCACTTCTTCTTCTGGCTAATTTTAATCATAAAAATGATCATTGGAGGGTGTCACATTCAATGTCTGCTAGTGGGGTATTACCACAAGTTTAACTCGTCCAATTTGAGCCTGGAGAAAAGACATTACACGGTTGAGCAAACAGGGTTTTATAGTTAGCAATAATATGAGGATTATTATTGGACCGGCCAGGGTTGATAAAAACGTAGTTAACCAGGGGGACTGTGTGAACCAAGACTCAAGCCACTCTTTTTGGACCTCTCTCACTTGTTGATGCTCTTCAAGGTGTCTTTTAAATTTACTCATACATTTTATTACAACTCCAGTATAGTCAGCATAAAAACAACATTCTTCCCTCAATGCAGCACAAAGGCCCCCTTCTCTAATGAAGAGGAGGTCCAACCCTCAATTGTTCTGTAAAACAACTTCAGAGAGAGAGGTTAAAGTTTCATGCAAAGCCCTGAAGGAAGTTTCTAATATCTTACTTTTGCTCTATTGCTGCTTCTAATTGGGTCATCTTTTGTGTCCCATGGACAATGCCACTGGTTCCTCTGCCCACCCGTGCAGCAACTCCTATTCCTAATAGGGTGGCTAAAGTGAGGGATATATGTTCCCAGTGGAACCGGTTGTATGCCCCCCCATTTGATCTTCAAATGAACCTGCATCATGATAGAGCACACTGGGAAACATCTGCACCATTACACAATTTATCACATATCTTGATCATTTCATGAAAACATAAACGATGTTTAAGTATATAGAATTATGCTGTTGTAGGCACTGACAAAGCAAGGCACCTAAGATAGCACTCAAGAGAGGGAAACAGTCCTATTTGGTTGCAACCGGATTCAGAGGGCATTGCTTCTATTGTAATCAATTAATCCCCTGAAACTCAAGTTTATGTAGTTTCAGAATTTTGTACCCAACATATAAGGGATGGGGCTCAGAATTTCATAGTCTTCAGAAGTTTAAAAAAGCAGTATTTGTTTCTGTTTTTCCTTCTGTTCTGGGCAAGTTAACTTTTCAAGGACACCTGGGATGAGGAGAGCTTTTTCTTCCCTTTCTTATTTTCCCCCTGCCAGCTGTTACCATGGAGCCCGGTTGGTAATTTCTTTATCTTAGAAATGTAGCCATCTCTGTGAAGCCCCAGCTGAAGGCCAGAGGACTTGTTCACATATTTTGTGAAAAACTAGTTAGGGGTTGTCTAGCTTAGAAGTACTGAGATTTTTAGCCAGTGGCCAAGTAGAACAGGGCAATACAAAAGAGAACGTTTATCTACATTAAAGTCTTTATTGGGACTGTTTGGCTGAAAGTTCAAAACTCAGCCATGGTGAAGACTTCTGAAGAAGGTCATTTAAGACTTTTCTGTGGGCCTGGTACAGAGGGGGAAAGACGGGGAAGTTGGGGCTGAGAGCACCTCTGAGGATCTGAGAATGAGGGAAAAGAGAGATGTAAAAGAATAATGCGAAAGGGTATTGGGAATTTCCTAGCAGCAAACTTGAGCAGTAGATCAGGTAGAGCAGAGTGAAAGAAGGGAGTGAGGATCCCAAAATCCTGTGAGGGACTTTAAATTTTAGTAACCTGTTTTCAGTGATGCCAAAGCAACTTTAAAGGCCAATTATATTACATCTTGGATAAGGGTCTCAGGGCTCTCCTCAGCTCGTTTGAGCATTGGGTTAGCTGGTAAGAGGACCTGGTGGGACCCGGTGAGGGCACTGACAGGAGATGAGAGGAATGAGTCGGTGGAGCGGTACCTATGTACCTGCTACCTCAGCAAGGGGGCGATGGTCAGAGAACTGGTGGAGCTTTGGGTTTCTGATCTAGTTATTGGAGGGGAGAAATCAAGTTGCTGAGATGGGAGTGACAGCAGAGGGTCTGGAGCAGAAGTCTGAGGATAATGATCTATTGGAGAAGCATAGTTCAGAATGTGAGTGAAGGAGGGAAAAGGCTTCCACATAGGGGAATTTCCTTTCACTCTTTTGAGCACTTGCAGAAGTCAAAAAGGTCACGCAAAATTTGAGGATCTAGAGACCCCTCTGGGTGCCATAGTTTTTGGTTGTCTAATTGGTAATGTGGCCAATGCTGTGTACTGAATTTGATGAAGAATTGGGGTTCCATCAGGCAGCCCCTGTATGCACACATTCCCATGACATACAGAAAAAGTCGGCTTTTCCCCCACACAGCCGTTACTCTTTGTGGCTTTGATAGTCTGCCAGGCAAACTTAGTAATCTAGACTAGCCAACCTGCATCTGGCTTGCGTGTCCCTACATCCATAATGTTTTTTTCCATTATCTATGGTACAGAAGGGATTTAATGGTATTTTAGTGGAATCCTCTTCATCAGGGATATCACAATAGGAAATACCTATAGCCAGCTAACAAATGTCTGGGTGGAGAGATGGCCACCAGGTCCCTAAGGGGGCTGTATGCGAGATAGACCATACTTCTTTTCCAGTAGGATTTGTGATCAGCCATCACTGCTTAATGGGCTGATGAGGGTTAGGACTACTTGTAGCCAAGGGGAGAGTATATAACCTTATTCACATTGCGAATACACAATTTGAAACTGTTACCAGTCTTTTTCAGTTTCCAGAAAGATTCTGTACAGGGAGCAGGCTTGAGATGAGAGGCATGGATCCTGGAAGTGATTCTGTTTACGTTTACCACTGTAGGTGTTATAATAGCACCTGGTATGGTCCTTTTCAGCGGGGTACCAGGGATGACACCTGATATCATCTTACATAGATGAAATCTCTTACTTGATATGGATGTGGAATCCCCTGGTTCCCAGTTGGGTAGGCAGTGGCCAGCTGTTTTCACAGGTATTACTGAGTTCTTTCAAGATCTTTAAGTCTGTCAAGCAAGGGGGTGTGGAAAGGATCTTTAGGTCTTACAGTTGGGCTTAGGTCCCCTAATGGAGGAGGGCCACCATAAAGAATTTCACACGTGGTAAGGTTACTCAAAGAAACAAAGGGATTTTTTCTTGCATGAAACATTGCATAAGGCAGGAGCATAGTCCAATCCTATGCTGGTCTCTAAGCTTAATTTCGTTAAGGTCTCTTTAATGGTTCTATTCATTCTTTCTACTTGTCTTGAACTCTGTGGTCTATAAGCACAATTTAACTTCCAATTAATCCCCAGGTTCCTGGCTAACCCTGACTTACCTGGGCCATGAACATCGGTCCATTGTCAGATCCTATTACCGGCTTAGCTTCCTCCAATGGTAGAGAGGCTTAGTCAGCAGCAGCGGAATCACTTAGAGTGTGTTGTGTGTTAGGGGACGAGGGCAGGGGATAAGGAGGGGGAGAAGAGTCCAGTAGAGTCAAATCTGTGACTCAGGGAGAACAGAGGGTGGAGGAGGAGGAGGTTGAGAGGGTTTGAGAGATCATGGGGGAAGGAGTAGGAGCAGAGGTAGGGGCAAAGAAAGGTTTCACCCATGGGGGAGGAGATTTGCAGAGGTCCTCCCAAGTTAAGATATATGGCTGTTGATCCAGATGGCTATGTGGCGCTGGCTGAAAGACAATACCTCTGACTTTTTAAATTAGTGGGAAGTAGAAAGATCCTTCTAGGGGCCATACGACTCCAAAGATGGGCCATTCTGAGGCACAGAGATTCTGCCAGGTCCAGCGTTTTACTAAAAAAAGAAAGATTCTGAGCCCTTAAGCGGACTTTGGTCCAGTGATCAAGGGTCAGGGACAGAGGCATTGACGTGCTCTGTTCCATAATGAAAGTTCCACAAACAGAAAAAGCAAGGACACACGACACAGATAAGACAAGACCATAAAGACAGGCAATGAACGTCCAACACTGAGACCAGGAATGAGTAGCCGGCAAAATCCAATGGTATGGCAATAACGAATCTAAAAGAAAATATCACTGAGTCGAGAAGACTATTGTTCCTTGATTTCCCGAGTTCTCTGCGGGGTCCTCCAGAGAGGTGCCCTTAGTCTCTGTGACACGTATCTCAGCCACCGTCGGAGAGAGCCCAGGCTCTTCATCGCCAGCAATTTTGCCAAGCCCTAACAAGAAACCTGAAACCGGAAAGAGGCGCCTTACTTGCTCCAAGAGGAGCCCGTTGGGGTCTCTCGTCCGCCACTGCTGGAACTCGGTGGAACCTCAATATGTAAAGGTCAGGCGAGTGTCAGAGGAAGATACTATCAAGAGACTGTCTCATGCAACAGCAAAGGGTTTATTTGTGGTCCAGCATGCTAGAGCTCAGAGCTAAATTAAATAGAGCAGAGACCTCTGAGAACAGCTTAAGCAGAGCTTATATACTTTCCTTGGAGAGGTAAGAGAGGGAAGTTTAGTGATGGGTAAGGGCGAGTGGGCAGTTTGCATGACACCGAGTGAGGGAGTACATTCTGCAGTTCGGCTGTTGGGAACAGTACATTCTAGAACAAGATTAGCAAACATTTCTCAAGATTTCAAAAGTGTTTTGTTAAGCATACAGAAATACAGGAAGTGACAAGTACCTATTTTATTAATTTTATTAACCTTTCACTACCGACTATGCCTTTTTGACTTGATGTTCCTTCTACATTAATTCATGCAACGTACAAGGTGCTATGCCATTGTATATCGATTTATCTGAGACAACTCTGCAGAACGTAATTCAACACCACGTATCCCTATCAAGGGCCCAATGCCCTTCTGGGCTTCAAATCAGACTTAGATTTCTTTTTTCATACATATATTTCACCTATATATTCTTCTACACATAGCAAGTTCTCAATACGATCATTCATCCAGCAAAATGATTTCTAACCCAAATCGATCATGTTTTTAACCATAACCGGACACTGTTCCCTCAATCTAACTTTACAGAAGAGCAGGGAAGGAGTTGATATTACAATACAGAAATGTAGAAAAACTTCCACCTGCTGAGAACCTCAAAGGTCCATGTAGAAATGATCCCTGGAGAAGATGTAGGAAGCAACAAAGGACCTGAGAGACCAAAAGTCATCTTCCATGGCAAACAACCCGGTCAGGATAAAAGGTTGTGTCTGAATCAGATTTTTTTTAATGTAGAGATCATGGACCAAACCAGGCCTGTGTGGAGATCTATTCCTGGGTGCCTTTGGTTGATATACCATTCTAACTTGTGAAAATGTCACAGGAAGTAGGGGCAGCCTCAATCTCTTGGGACCCTTGGAAGCAACAGTTAGGACAAAGTGGCTGCCAAGACAGTGCCCTCATTCAGTTCAGGAAGGAAGTGACCTCACCTCACTTTCTTGGTGATGGAACTCTCTGAACGTGGGATCCAGGAAGCCAGGCACACAGAGCCAATCCAAGTCCCAGTCCCAGTGGTCTCACTTGTTTGGATTTACCAAGGACAGGGTCAGTATTTTTTGGTACCTACAGATGTGACGAAGGCCAAATGCCAGGAAAGCTCGGATGCAGGGTTTTTCATGAGAAAGCAGGTAGTTGCTCACCGTTGGCTCCTAAGAAGTTCACAGAGTTGGCCAAGGAGACAAGATCTGAGACAGGAAAGGCCATTTTGGGGGAACATATTATGGCCCACAAGTCAGAGGACACTCTGGATATTCACAGACCTACTTAGGGGAAGGAGGTGCCTTTGTGGGTGTGGTTGTGGGTTTGTGGTTTTGTCTCATTTTCTGAGAATAGGTAGGACAGTCGGTTTGTTTCATTTGAAGTGGACTGTTTCTAGTAAGTCTTTTCACAGGGCGAGTGTTTCTATGTCTGTGTATTCCACTGTTTCCGTGGTTGTAGACATTAGAAAAGAGAATTCATCAATGGATGTGTCGTGTCTAGTAGAAAGATTCTCAGCATTCATATTGCCCCGTTTATGAATGGACTGTAGCTTGCCTTATCCATGAGCAACACCTGCTACCTTCCTAAGTTTCTATTTTCGTCCTGAATTCTGGCCAATCTCAAGAATAGGCCCATGGTTTTGTGTCCAAGATATGTACCACCTCCAAGCTCTGTGACATGGCCATGTACTGGATAGCTGTAGGTGATGGCGAGCATCTCAGAAAACTCAGATATCAGTGTGACCAGGAAAGTCTCAGAGGAGAAATCCTGCTTTGGGCCTTTTGCTTACCTATTGTTCTGTTGCCCTGAATGTCAGGAAGGTCTTTGCCTCAGGCCACCCCTTTGTGAAGCCTGAAGAAAACAGTTTTCAAATGGAAATGAATGGGCATACCTGTGGCACTTTCCTTAATTGCTTTGGAAAGGGATGTGTCTGAATCAGGCCCTTGGCCCTGTGTGTGGCTGTGGCTTAGATTCTCAGCACCTGATGGATCTAAAGAAAGTTACCATGTGTGCATCCAAAAGAAAATTCGCCAAAAGAACAATTATTGGGATGAAGTCTCTCGACTTCCTCTGTAAGGTTCCTGACCTCCATCAAGTGAGAATGGGATCCTTTGGGTCAAAAGAGTTCTACAAAACCTGCAGAGGCTAGCCCATTGTGCTTGGGTTTTCTCATGACTAAAATTCACATAAAGAATCTAAACCCCACAGACAGTAGTCCTCAAATTGGAGCGGTATTAATGGCAGGCCTATTTGATCACTTTTGGTTCACAGGATGGGTGTCCAGGCCACCTTGACTTTAGGCAAATGAGGGGCAAAGGAGCTTATTTGGGACACTGTCTTGGTCTGCGCCCCTCATGGAAACCTCCAGCCAGATTATGATGAGTGTCTATATGAAAGAAGATGAGGGCCATATGGAAGGGTTCTTGTTTTAATTGTGGTAATTTGTGTGGTAGTTGGAAGAGATGACTGGGTCCACCAGGGCTTGAACTCTGGTGTGATTCCCCTTAGAGACTGAGTTCTGGAACTGACCTCAGAGAAGTATTGCCATGAATAGTGTTGGGATTTTAGGAGACCACGCATGAGAATCGCTTTTGGAAACTGAGATCTAGGCCCAGGATGGCTTTCCACAGAGCTCAGGGATTCTGAGCCAGGATATCACATGATTTAATTCTTAAAGACTTTGTAGCCATAGTTGAGAGTCCAAACACACATGGACCTCACAATGTATACCTCAATGGGCCTGGATTCATGTGTCCTTTTGGCCACTCTTTGGGAAGGCTTGCCTGTGAGTGTTCTCCAGAGCTTTCATTGAAATGAGCTTCCTCACCATTTAATGGTTCCTGAATTAAATGAAACCCACAGTGCCTCCAACTTCATCCTTGAAAAATGACTAGATTAATACCATGAAATTTTTGAAATCCCCATGACCAGGTGGCACTGGATAACCTTTAGATATCCTGTTGCTGATCATGAGTATAACAAACAGTGCCTTGATTGACTGAGTTTCGTGAAAATGGTGTAGAACAGAAATGCCAGTAAGTTGGAGCCTGCTGGGTAGTGGGTGTAGAGCAGTGAACTGTAGGTGTGTAAATAAATATTTTTGGTAGGACCACCTGGATCTTCCATTGGCTTCCAAAACTTGCGACTGACATGGTGCAGGCAGCAGACCTTTATATGTAAAGGCATCTTGTTATATGTAGAGGTTTCAGGGCAATGTTCAGAATCAGGTTGCTATAGTCAAGGGGAAAGCTATGTGGGATAGAAGCCTGGTTCGTACATTCTCTTGCCGGCCCTGACCAACCACACATGACAGAACTCCCTCCAGCATTGTGTCCCAGTTGAACATATTGTATTTCGTGAAGCAAATACCAAATTCCCAGTGCAGCAGTAAGAAACACCCTGAAAAGTGGAGGATGACCAAATGGCTTCACAGACCACACGGGAAGACACTTAGCTCCCAGTGGCAACAGTTTACCTACAAAGGGAGAATTCAGACCTGCTGCCTCATGTTCATTACAAAATAAAGAACCATGTCCTCCAGGTCACATAGATGCAGACCCAGATTTTTGGTGTCACTATAAACGAAGCTAAATCTCCTGACAATTACATATATTTCTTTTTCTTTTTTTAATTAATTTTCATTGTAGGTTGTTCAAAACATTTCATACTTCTTGATATATCATATTTCACACTTTGATTCAAGTGGGATATTTCACACTTTGATTCAAGTGGGATATGAGCTCCCATTTTTACTCCATATACAGATTGCAGAATCACATCAGTTGCAAAACCATTGATTTACATATTTCCATACATATATTTCTTGTGCCTAACCTCAGAGGAAGTTTCTCAATAAGTCTTTAGGTCAGCACAGCTCCATGTTTCTGGAGTGTTTACCCTCTCCCATACTTTTGTAAACTCTTTTACCACCTCCAGTGTTGTGAACTCCTGACCATTTTTTATTCCACATATGTATTCACAGGTTTTCTAACTCCTCTCCTCTAATTGTGTCTTACTTTTAGCGATGGTTATGTCAAGGCATTGTTCTGGATAAGAGAGGGAAGATTTTTGTGTATCACATGTTTGCATACACATTAGATTCATTTTCCTATTTTCCATTTGAAATACTGAATCCCTGACAGTAACCCATACCCTACTAGACTCTGACTACTAATCCTAATATCATGGAGAAAAAAAAACCTAACTGAATAGAAGTACAGTCCTTTCATAGGAAGCATGGTGTATATTTGTATTTGTCTTCTGCTTTATCAAGAGTATGTGTTTTAAATTTAGTAAACTTTTCATTTTAATATTTCTCCATGATTTTTTAAAGTTATCACATATGTAAATTCCTGTCTCCCTTTCTCTGTATCCTATTCATCACATGTAATTTTTTTATGCATATACAATATCCTACCTGGTATCACACGTACATTCCTAAAAGATCACTGGCTTTGGAATATAAAAATTGTGAGAAGAGATGACTTTCCCTAAATAATGATGGAACTGAAAATTCCACCTATGGGTGAGCTTCCTAGTGAAAAACACTATACATAAATCCATGTTCAGTAAAATGAATATTTTTGGATTTGTGAATGAATTATATTTCATGATGAATATCGATTGGCATATATATTGCTAAATATTAATGTGTGTGTGTGTGCGTGTGTGTGTGTGTGTGTGTGTGTGTGTGTGTGTGTGTGTATATTCTCCAGATTTTAAAAAAATATGAAAAATATGTGTCTTATTATACACTCCCTAAATTCATTCATATTCATTTATGTTCATTTAAATTCAAATTTTCACAAGATTATTCTCAGTAACATTCATACACCTGAAATATATTTTGGTTTCCTACTACTGAAAACTAAGTTCAGTGGATGGTGCTTAAAAATCCTAATATTTCTACAGTAACTGACCCAGTTTAACATTAATGCAAGTAGATTGCTATGGGACATGATGTGTAATTTGAAGTTCATTTTTACTCAACACTGGTACATTACTATTTCTTCAGTTTATGGACATCATAGGATGTATTTTTTCATCCACAACTTCACAAATTTTTTGGCATTTGGTTCACTTTCAATTACTTACTACTTCAGAACACATGTATTCCTCCATGGTTCTTTACTGGTCTTTTCACTAGACTTCTTTCTAAACACATTATTTTCGATTCCATAATCATTTTTGAAGCAAAACTCACTCTTCACGATAAACAGTAACCCTAATAATACCATTGCATATATAACTCGTTGGAATGATGGTATATATATCAATATAAGATTTCCAATATATTTTCAGATGCAAACTCAAACCATTATTTAATGTTGGATCCAGTTACATACTTTATTCACAATATGGTCTGTTCATGCATCATCTCAATAATCATCAACACAAGGTACACCTATTTGTATCCCCAGTACTAATTTATAAGTTTCCAGAATATTACTCCCCCTTATGGTGCAAGAAATACTCATGTCACCTGATCTACATATACATTTTACCACAGTAGTATTCTGTACACAAAATGCAAAGGTCACACATATGATTGTACCAAAGCCTAAATGGGAAGTGACCATGGATTACTAAAAGCATCTATGTCCAGGGTGCCTACTGCTCTCAAATGTCAACCCTATTGGTTACTACATATTTGTTTCTTCCTAAGATTATATATTTAACCTCAAGCCTTTTGAAAATATCTAATCCTATCACCCACTTTATACGTTTCCTGATTTCCTAATGCCCCTATTGATATCTGCTTTCCTACATATTTTTCCCAGTTCATCATTGTGACTGTCTCTTCACATGTGCTGACATTTACATTCACCCTCTAACTGAAAACCAATTGCTAAAGAACTTTTGGTCCAACTCTGAGACTCACTGTTCTTCCTAAACCTACTTACTATCTTCCTAATCCTACAGACTATCCCTTTTGACTGGATGTTCTCTTCTACTTTCAATCATCCGAGGTATAGGGTCCTATGCCATTGTATATCGATTTATCTGAGACCTCGGTGCAGAACATGATTCAATCTAAGTATACCAATCAAGGGCCCAATGCCTTTCTGGGCTTCAAATCTTTCCTAGATCTCTGTTCTCATACATATATTTCACATTTATATTCTTATAAATATCACAGGTTCCCAATACCATAATTCATCCAGCAGAATGACTCCTAACCCAAATCGAACATGCTATTAACACTAACCATACACTGTTCCCTCAATCACACTTTACAGAAGAGCAGGGACAGAGTTGGTCTTAAAATCCAGGAAGGTAGGGAATCATCCACCAGCTGAGAACCTCAAAAGTCCCTGCAGAAATAATCCCTGGAGAAGGTGTAGGCAGGTATGAAGGATTTGAGAGAGCAAAAGTCATCTTCCATGGCAAACAACCTGGTCAGGTTGAAGGGATGTGTCTGAATTAGCCTCTCTCTTCCTAATGTAGAGAAGATGGACCAAACCATGGCTGTGTGGAGAGCTGTTCCCCGGTGCCTATGGTTGATATACCATTCTAACTTATGAATGAGTCACAGCAAGTAGAGGCAGACTCCATCTTTTGAGAACCTTGGAAGCAACTGTTAAAACAAAGTGGTTTCCAAGGCAGTGACTTCATTCAGTTCTTGAAGGAAGTGACCTCACCTTACATTATTGGTGATGAAAGTCTGTGATCTTGGGATCCAGGAAACCAGGCACACAGAGTCAAACCCACTCCATGTCCCAGTGGGCTCACTTGTTTGGATTTAACAAGACAGAGTCACTCTTTCTTGGTACCTACTGATGTGAGGACAGCCAAATGCCTGGAAACTATGAAGACTGGCCTTTCCAGAGAAAGCAGGTAGTTTCTCACCACGGGCTCCTGACAACTTCACAGAGTTGGCTAAAGAGACCAGATTGAAGACAGGACACGCCATTTTTGGGGAACATAGTATGGCCCACAAGTCAGAGGACACTCCGGATAGACACAGACCTACTTGGGGGAAAGAGGTACCATTTTGGGTGTGAGTGTGAGTTTGTGGTTTTGTCTCATGTTCTGAGAATAGTTAGGAAAGCTGGTTTGTTTTTTTTGGAGTGAACTGTTTCTAGTAAGTCCTTTGACAACGTGAGTGTTTCTGTGTCTATATATCATACTGTGTCCGTGATTGTAGACAGTAGAAAAGAGAATGCATCAATGGATGTGTCCTGTCTACGAGAAACCTTCAAAGCATTCATCCTGTGCAATTTATGAATGGATTGCAGCTTGCCATATGGATGGGCAATTCCTGCCATCTTTCTAAATTCCTGTTTTCTTCCTGAATTCTGGACACTCTCCAGAATACGCTCATGATTTTGTGTCCAAGATATGTACCACCTCCATCTCTGTGACTTGGCCATGTACTGGATAGCTGATGGGAATGGTGAGTATCTCAGAAAACTCAGATATCAGTATGCCCAAGAAAGTCTCAGTGGAGAAACCCTGCTTTGGGCCTTTTGCTTACCTATTCTGTTGCCCTGAATGTCAGGAAGGTCTTTGCCTCAGGCCACACTTTGTGAAGCCTGAAGAAAATAGTTTTCAAATGGAATTGAATGGTCATTACCTGTGCCTCTTCGGTTAATTGCTTTGGAAATGGATGTGTCTGAATCAGCCTCTTGGCCCTATGTGAGGCTGTGGCTTAGATTCACAGTACATGATGGGTCTAAAGAAAAATCCCATGTGTGCATCCAAAACCAAAATGGACAAAAGAACTGTCATGGTGGATAGAGTCTCTCGCCTTCCTCTGTAAGGTTCCTGACCTCCATTAAGTGAGAATAGGGATCATTTGGGTCAAGTGAATTCTTTAATGCCCTGCAGAGGCTATCCCATAGGTTCGTGGGTTTTCTCATGACTCCAATTCACATCTATGTTTACAGAAGAGCAGGGACAGTGTTGGTCTTACAATACAGGAATGCAGTGGATCTTCCATCTCTTGAGAACCTCAAAGCTCCATGCAGAAATAATCTCTGGAGAAGATGTAGGGAGCTATGTAAGACCTGAGAGAGCAAAAATCATCTTCCATGGCAAACAACCTCGTCAGGATTAAGGGTTGCGTCAGAATGAGCCTATGTCTTCTTAATGTAGAGAAGATGGACCAAACCCGGCCTGTGTGGAGAGCTGTTCCCTTTTGCCTACGGGTGATATACCATTTTAACTTGTGAAAGTGTCACAGGAAGTAGGGGCAGCCCTCATCTCATGGGACCGTTGGGAGCAATTGTTATGACAAAGTGGTTGCCAAGGCAGTGATCTCATTCAGTTCCTGAAGGAAGTGATCTCATCTCACTTCCTTGGTGATGGAACTCTCTGAACTTGGTATACAGAAAGCCAGGCACCCAGAGCCAGTCCCAGTCCTAGTCCCAGTCGTCTCACTTTTATGGATTTACAAAGGACAGAGTCAGTCTTTCTTGATACCCACTGATGTGAGGATGGCCAAATGCCAGGAAAGCTCAGAAGAGGGGCTCTTCCTGAGAAAGCAGATAGTGGCTCACTCCTGGCTTCTAACAACTTCACAGTGTTGGCCAAGAAGATCAGATCTGAGACAGGGCAGGCCATTTCGGAGGATCATAGTATGGCCCATCAGTCAGAGCACACTCCGGAGAGTCACAGACCTATTTGGGGGAAGGAGGTGCCATTGCGGGTTTGGGTTTGTGGTTTTGTCTCATGTTCTGAGAATAGGTAGAAAAGGCAGTTTGTTTGGTTTGGAGTGAACTGTTTCTAGTAAGTCGTTTGACAATGCGAGTGTTTCTATGTCTGTGTATCCCACTGTGTCCGTGCTTGTAGACATTAGAAAAAAGAATGCATCAATGGATGTGTCCTGTCTCATAGAAAGCTTCCCAGCATTCATCCAGCACAATTTATGAATTGACTGTGGCTTGCCTTATTGATGGGCGATACCTGCTACCTTCCTAAGTTGCTGTTTTCTTCCTGAATTATGGCCAATCTCCAGAATAGGCTCATGGTTTTGTGTCCAAGATATGTACTACCTCCAAGCTCTGTGACATGGCCATGTACTGGATAGCTGAATGGAATGGCGAGCATCTCAGAAAACTCAGATATCAGTGTGACCAGTAAAGTCTCAGTGGAGAATCCCTGCTTTGGGCCATTTGCTTACCTATTGTTCTGTTGCCCTGAGAGTCAGGAAGGTCTTTGTCTCAGGCCAACCCTTTGTGAATCCTGAAGAAAAGATTTTTCAAATGGAAATGAATATGCTTTACCTTTGGCTCTTTCCTTAATTGATTTGGAAAGAGATGTGTGTGAATCAGCCTCTTGGCCCAGTGTGATTCTTTGACTTAGATTCTCAGCACCTGATGGATCTAAAGAAAGATCCCATGGGTGCATAAAATCCAAAATGGCAAAAAGAGCAATCATTGTTGATGAAGTATTTTGCCTTCCTCTGTAAGGTTCCTGAATTCCATCAAGTGAGAATAGGGATCTTTTGGGTCAAATGAGTTCTTCAAATCTATTCAGAGGCTATCCAATAGGTGCTTGAGTTTTCTCATCTTTCCAATTCACATAAAGAATCTGTACCCGACACTCAGTAGGACTCAAATTGGAGAAGCAGAGCAGTATTAAGGGCAGGCCTATTTGATCACTCCTGGTACACAGGAAGGGTGTACAGGCCACTGGGAATTTAGGCAAATGAGGGGCAACAGAGCTTATTTTGAACACTGTCTTGGGCTACGCTAATGCTATCAAATGTCAATCCTATTGTTGACTTCATATTTGTTTTATCCTAAGCTCACATATTCATCCTCAACCCTGTTGAAAATATCTAATCCCATCACTCACTTTATTCTTTTCCTGATTTCCTAATGTCTCTATTGATATCTGCTTTCCTACATATTTTGCCCTGTGCATCATTGTGACTGACTCTTCACTTGTGTTGACATTTACATTGACTCTCTAACCAAAACCCTATTGCTAAAGAACTATTGTTCCAAATCCTATACTCACTTTTCTTCCTAAACTTACCGACTATCTTTCTAATCCAACTGACTATAACTTTTTGAATGGATGTTCTCTTCTACATTCAATGATCCAAGTACAGTTCAGGTTTCTATTCAACCGGGTGAGGGAGTAGATTCTGCAGTTTGGCAATTGGGGACAGCACATTCTGGCAACAAGATTAGCAAAGAGTTCTCAAGTGTTAAACAGTGTTTTGTTAAGCGCACAGAAAAACAGGAAGTGACAAGTACATATTTTATTAACCTTTCATTCCCCACTTCTTTTTCTGGCTACTTTTAATCATAAAAGTGATCGTTGTGGGGTGTCACATTCTATGTCTGCTAGTGGGGTATTACCATAATTTTAATTTGTCCAATTTGAGCTTGGAGAAAAGAAATTACATTATTGAGGAAACAGGGTTTTATAGTTAGTAATACTATGAGGATTATTATTGGACCGGCCAGGGTTGATAAAAACGTAATTAACCAGGGGGACTGTGTAAAAAAAGACTCAAACTACCCTTTTTGTGCCTCTCTCTCTCGTTGTTGCTCTTCAAGGCATCTTTTTAATTTACTCATAGATTTTTTTACAACTCCAGTATTGTCGACATAAAAACAACATTCTTCCCTCAATGAAGCACAAAGGCCCCCTTCTCTCATGAAAAGGAGGTCCAACACTCGCCTTTTCTGTAAAACAAATTCAGAGAGAGAGGTTAAAGATTCCTGCAAAGCTGTGATGGAGGTTTCTAAAATCTTTAAGTTTTGATCTATTGCTGCTTCTAATTGGGTCACTTGTTGTGTCCCATGGACCAGAGCAGTGGTTCCTGTGCCCAACCCTGCAGCAACTCCTATTCGTAATAGAATGGCTAAGGTGAGGGACATATGTTCCCAGCGGAACCGGGTTGTATGTCCCCCTCTTTGATCTTCAAATGAACCTGCGTCATGATAGAGCACTCTGGGAAACATCTGCACCATTTCACAATTAATCACATCTGTTGACCATTTCATGAAATCATAAACAATGTTTAAGTATATAGAATTATACTGTTGTAGGGACGGACAAGGCAAGGCACCTAAGATAGCACCAAAGACACGGAAACAGTCTTTTTTGGTTTCAACCAGATTCAGAGGGCATTGCTTCTGTTGTAATCAATTAATCCCTGAAACCCAAGTTACGTAGTTTCAGAATTTTGTACCCAACACGTAAGGGAAGGGGCTCAGAAGTTCACAGTCTGCAGAAGTTCACAAAAAGCAGTTTTTGTTTCTGTTTTTTCCTCAGTTTGGGCAAGTTAACTTTTCAAGGACACCTGGGTGGGGGTGTCTTCCCTTTCTTTTTTTCCCCCTTCCAGCTGTTTCCATACAGCCCAGTTTGTAACTTCTTTATCTTAGAAATGTAGCCATCTCTGTGAAGCCCCAGCTCAAGGCCAGAGGCCTTTTTTTCAAATATTTTGTGAAAAACTAGTAAGGTTCTGTCTAGATCAGGAGTGCTGAATTTATTAGCCAGTTGCCAAGGAGACCAGGGCAACACAAAAATAGGAAGTTTATCTACAGTGAACTCTTTTATCGGGACTCTTTTGCTGAAAGTCCTAAATCAGCCATGGTGAAGACTTCTGGAGAAGGTCAGTTAAGACTTTTCTGTGGGCCTGGTACAGAGGGGGACAATTTGGAAGGCAGGGATAAGATCAGCTCTGTGGATCTGAGAATGAGGAAGGAGAGATGTAAAAGAATATTGGGAGAGGGCTTTGGGATCTTAATAGCAACAAAAACTTGAGCAGTAGAACAGATAGAACAGAGGGGGAGACGGGAGTGAGATTCCAAAAAGCCTGTGAGGGACTTTAAATTCTTAGTAACCTGTTTTTAGTGATGACAAAGCAACATTAAAGGCCATTTTCATTTCATCTTGTATTAGGGTCTGAGGATTCTTCTCAGCGGGTTTGAGCTTTGCATTAGGTGGTAAGAGGACTGTGTGGGACCCGGTGCGGGCACTGACAGGAGAGGAGAGGAGTGAGTGAATGGAGTGGTACCTCAGTACCTGCAACCTCAGCAAGGGAGCAATGGTCTGAGAACCAGTCGAGATTTGGGTTTTTGATCTAGATATTGGAGGGGAGAAATCAAGTTGCTGAGGTGGGAGTGACAGCAGAGAGTCTGGAGCACAAGGCTGAGGGTGAGCATCTATTGGAGAAGCATAGTTCAGGATGTGAGCAAAGGAGAGAGAAGGCCTCCACATAGCGGGATCTCCTTTCACCCTTTTGAGCACTTGCAGAAGTTAAAAAGGTCACACAGAATTTGAGGATCTAGAGACCCCTCTGGGGGCCATCGGTTTTGGTTATCTAATTCGTAATATGGCCAATGCTGTGTACAGAATTTGATGAGGAGTTTGGGTTCCATCTGACAGTCCCTGTATGCTCACATCCCCATGACTTACAATAGAAGTCTGCTCTCCCCCCCCACAGCCGTGACTGTTTGTGGCTTTGATAGTCTGCCGGGCAAACATAGTAATCTAGGCTAGCCAACCTGCATCTGGCTCACGTGTCCCTACATCTATAATGTTTGTTTCCATTATCTATGGTACGGAAGGGATTTAATGGAATTTTAGTGGGATCCTGTTAATCAGGGATATCCCAATAGGAAAGACCTATAGCCAGCTGACAAATGACTGGGTGGAGAGATGGCCACCAGGTTCGTAAGGGGGCTTTATTCGAGATAGGCCATACTTCGTGTTTAGTAGGATTTGTGATCAGCCATCGCAGCTTATGGGGCTGATGAGGGTTAAGACTACTGGTCGTCAAGGGGAGAATAAATATCTTCCAGGATCTTCTTTACAACCATTTGCGATGTTTCTTTTTTCTTCTTTTTTATTTCTTTTTTTTTTGTGTGTGTGGGGAAGGCTTCAATACATCCTGAAAATGTATGTTCAAAGACTAGGAGTTATTTAAGTCCATACCTTACTGGCTTAATTTCAGTAAAGTCCACTTCCCAGAATTGTCCTCGTCTGGTTCCTCATAGGTGCTTTCCTGCAGGAAGCTTGGAAGTGTAAGCTTTAACCAATTAATGGACCTGACAGGCTTTTGTTACCCATTCAGTTATTTCCTTTTGCTGTGAGTAGGTTAGTGGAAAACTGTGTTCTTGATCCTTCACGAATGAATGTAGTTTCTTTGAACAAAGGTGAGTGAGTTGATGAACATTTGCTACTGACATAGTTAGAGCCATGATTATAGGAGTAGTTACTGAAGGATTAAAAAATTCCACTTGAGGGCCTTCAGGCTTAAAGGTTATTTTGGCCCAGAGCTTGGTGAGCAGAACTCTGCCCATCAATGGGGCCAGGCATTCTGGGATTACTAGGAAGGAGTGATGGATTTTTCCTTTTCCCTGGTCCATGGTCCTCTTAGTTGTCAAAGCCCGATAGTTACTTCTGTTAGACTCTTGAATTAGAGACCTTTTATTCGGTAGAGGGCCCAATGGGCCTTATGGGCTGAGTATATTGCCCCTGTATCTACTTCAAAGTTTATTGTGTTCCCCTCCACTTCAAAAGTTACCTTGAGGTCAGGGAGAGGATCTGAGCCCGGACTTTCTTAGTATTCCTCCAGAGTCAGAATATCTGGCTGGCATGGCTGTCTCTTTCTAGGGCACTCTTTGGTCCAGTGTCCTTTTTCTTTAGAGTAGGCACATTGATCTGAGGCCAGGGGTGGCCTCTAGTGTGTGCCCAGGTATCCCTTCCTGTCTCTCTGTTTCTTAGTTTCTGGCCTATTTGTTGTTGTGACCAGGACCTTAGTCAATGCCTTAGTCTGTCTTTTGTTTCTTTTATCCTCACTCAGCTCCCTTCTCTTCCTCAGTTTCTCTCTTAAAGTATACCTTCTCGGGTTCTCTGACTAAATCCCTCAAAGTCATATCTTGTAATCCATCTAAGCATTGTAACTTTCTTTTAATATCCAGGGCAGCTTTCCCAATAAAAGCCATTGTGACAGATGCCTTTTGATCCTCTGCCTGAGGATCGAAAGGAGTATGTCTCTTATATGCCTACATAATTATCTCTAGGAACATACAGGGAGATTCATCAGGCCCTTAAATAATCTCTCTTACCTTGGCCAAATTAGTTGGTCACCTAGCGGCCACTAAGATACCCACTATTGGAGCCCGGCGATAAGTGGACAGATGCTCCCTACCTTCAAAGGTGTTGGGGTCCCAGTTGGGTCGTTTCAAGAGAAAGCCGGCTTTGAATATGTTGGGAAGTTGTGTCGGTCACGCATTTGGTTCGAGGATACTTTTTTCTAGCCTCCAGGAGGATTCTCTTTTGTTCCTCTGTCATGAAGAGAGTCCCTAGGAGTTGTTGGCAGTCATCCCAAGTATGTTGGTGTGAAAACATCAATGACTTCACCAGACCTGAGAGCCAGGTTGGGTCCTCGGTAAAAGGGGGATTGTTATTTTTCCATTTATATAGGTCTGAAGAGGAGAAGGCCAATACTGGTAGGCTTCCATTTTTTTCCCCATGGCCATCGTCAATCATTGGTCCTTAGGGATGGAGGGAAGCAACACGGGAGTTCCAGGGTTTTCAATCATTTGCCACCGGCGAGTTCCTTTAGCAAGTCCAGCTTCCTCCAGGGGAGGAGGGGCTGTGTGTGACGCAGAGGAGTTATCTGGAGGGCCCTGGGCTGGCTTAGCGTCCTCCAATTGCGGAGAGGCTGAGTCAGCAGCTGGAGAATCACTTAGAGGGTGTTCGGGGTTGTGGGACAAGGGTAGAAGATAAGGAAGGGGAGGAGAGTCCAGTAGAGTCAAATCTTGTGACTCAGGGAGAACAGAGGGTGGAGGAGGAGGAGGAGCAGAGGGGTTGAGAGATCGTGGGCGAAGGAGTAGGAACGGGGACACAGCAAGGAAAGGCTTCACCCACGGAGGAGGAGATTTGCAGAGGTCCTGCCAAGTTAAGGTATATTCCTGTTTATCAGTATGGCTATGTGGCCCTGGCTGTAAGACAATATCTCTGTCTTTTTAAATTAGTGGGAAGTAGAAAGATCCTTCTAGGGGCCATCCAAATCCAAAGGTGGGCCATTCTGAGGCACACAGAGTCTGCCAGGTCCAGCGTTTTACTGAAAAAGAAACATTCTGAGCCCTTAAGCGGACTTTGGTCCATAGATCAAGGGTAAGGGACAGAGGCATTGAAGTGATCTGTCCCATAATGAAAGATACACAAACAGTAAAAGCAACGACACAGGACACAGACAAGAGAAAACAATAAAGACAGGCAATGGACGTCCAACACTGAGACCAAGACTGAGCAGGCGGCAAAACCCGATGGGCTGGCAATACCGAATCTGAAACAAAGTATTACTGAGTCGAGGGGACTATTATTCCTCGATTCCCGAGTCCTCTGTGGCGTCCCCCAGGGACTTGGCTTGTGGCTCTGTGACACGTCTGCCAGCCACCATCAAAGAGAGCTCACACACTTCATCGACAGCCATTTTGCCAAGCCCTAACCTGAAACCTGTAACCAGAAAGAGGCGCCTTACTTACCCTGAGAGTAGCCCATTGGGGTCTCTCGTTCACCGCTGCTGGATTTCGGTGGAACCTCCATATATAAAGATCGGAAGAGCATTGGGGGAAGAGACCACTAAGAGACTCTCTCATGCAAAAACAAAGTGTTTATTGGGGGTCCAGCATGCTGGGGCTCAGAGCTCATTTGAATAGAGCAGCGAACCCTGAGAACAGCTTAAGCAGAGCTTATATACTTTCCTTGAAGATGGCAGGGAGGAAAGTTTATTGATGGGCCTGGGCGGGTGAGCAGTTTGCGTGCAACTGGGTGAGGGAGTACATTCTGAAGTTTGGCAGTTGGGGACAGCACATTCTGGGAAAAAGATTAGAAAACACTTCTCAAGATTTCAACAGTGTTTTATTAAGCATACAGAAAAACAGGAAGTGACAAGAATCTATTTTATTAACATTTCACTACCGACTATACTTTACCAGATTTCCTAAAGTCTCTATTGATATCTGCATTCCTACATATTTTCCCCAGTTCATCATTGTGATTAATTCTTCACATGTGCTGACATTTACATTCACTCAATACCCGAAACCCTATAGCTAAAGAACTTTTGGTCCAAATCCTATACTCACTCTCCTTTATAAACATACCAACTATCTTCCTAATACTCCTGACTATCCATTTTGACTGGAAGTTCTCTTTGAAAATCAATCATCCAAGTTACAAGGTCCTATGCTTAATACCGCAATCAAGGGCCCAATGCCCTTCTGGGCTTCAAATCTTACCTAGATTTCTGTTTTCAGATTCCTATATATTCTTGAAAATATCGCAGATTCCCAATACCATTATTCATCCAGCAGAATGATTTCTATTCCAAATCAAACCTGTTATTAACCCTAACCAATCTAACTTTAGAGAAGAGCAAGGACAGAGTTGGTCTTAAAATACAGGAATGTAGGGATCTTCCAACTGCTGAGAAACTCAAAGGTCAATGCGCAAATGATCCCTAGAGAAGTTGTAGGCACCTATGAAGGAACTGAGAGAGCAAAAGTCATCTTTCATTGCAAACAACCTGGTCAGCATGAAGGGATGTGTCTGAATCAGCCTCTCTCTTCTTTATGTAGAGAAGAAGGACGAAACGAGGCCTCTGTGGAGAGCTGTTCCTGGTTACCAATGTTTGATATACCATTCTAACTTGTGAAAGTGTCAAAGGAATTAGGGACAGCCTCCATTTCATGGGATCTTTGGAAGCAAATGTTAGGACAACGTGCTTACCAAGGCATTGACCTCATTCAGTTCCTGAAGGAAGTGACCTCACCTCACATTCTTGGTGAATGAACTCTCTGAACTTGGGATCCAGGCATCCAGGCACACAAATCTAGTCCCAGGCCCAGTCCCAGTGGTCTCCCTTCTTTTGATTTACCAAGGACAGAGTCAGTCTTTCTTGGTATCTACTGATGTGAGGATGGCCAAATGCCAGGAAACCTCTGAAGAGTGGCCTTTCCTGAGTAAGCAGGAAGTGGCTCACCGCTGTCTCCTGACAACTTCACAGAGTTGGCCAAGGAAACCAGATCTGAGACAGAACAGGCCATTTGATGGGAACATAGTACGGCCCACCAGTCAGAGGTCACACCCGATAGTCAGAGACCTACTTTGGGAAAGGAAGTGACTTTGTGGGTGTGAGTGTGTGTTTGTGATTTTGTCTCATGTTTTGAGAATAGGTAGGAAAGGCAGTTTGTTTGGTTTGGAGTGGACGATTTCTAACAAGTGATTTGACAAGGCGAGTGTTTTTAAGTCTGTGTATCCCACTGTGTCAATGGTTGTAGACATTAGAAAAGAGAATGCATCAAAGGATGTGTCCAGGCTAGTAGAAAGCTTAACAGAATTCTTTCTGCCCAATGTATGAAAGGAATGCGGCTTGCCTTATGGATGGGTAACACCTGCTATCTTCCTAAGTTCCTGTTTTCTTCCTGAATTCTGGCCACTCTCCAGAATAGGCTCATGATTTTGTGACCAAGATAAGTACCACCTCCAAGCTCTGTGACATGGCCATGTACTGGATAGCTGAAGGGAATGGTGAGCATCTCAGAAAATTCAGATATCAGTGTGACCAGGAAAGTCTCAGTGGAGAAACACTGCTTTGGGCCATTTGCTAACCTATTGTTCTGTTCCCCTGAATGTCAGGAAGGTCTTTGCCTCAGGCCACCCCTTTGTGAAGCCTAAAAAAAACAGTTTTCAAATGGAAATGAATGGGCATCACCTGTGGCTCTTTGCTTAATTGCTTTGGAAAGGGATGTGTCTGAATCAGCCTCTTGGCCCTGGGTGAGGTTGTGGCTTAGATTCTCAGCACCTGGTGGATGTAAAGAGAGATCCCATGTGTGCATCCAAAACCAAAATGGCCAAAAAGCAGTCCTTGTGGATGAAGTCTGTCGCCTTCCTCTTTAAAGTTCTTGAAATCCATCAACTGAGAATAGGGATCCTTTGGGTCAAATGGGTTCTTCAAAGACCTGCAGAGGTGCTTGTGATTTCTCATGACTGCAAATCACATAAAAATATATACCTGACACTCAGTTTTCCACAAATTGGAGAAGCATAGAAGTATTAACGTCTAGCATATTTGATCACTCCTGTTTCACATGAAGGGTGTCCAGACCACCCTGAATTTACGCCAATGAGGGGCAAGGGAGTTATTTTGGACACTCTTTTGGACTCTGCCACTCATGGAAACCTTCAGCCAGAGGTTGTGATTAGTGTCTATATGGAAGAAGATGAGGGCCATATGGGAGGGTTTTGGTTTTAAATTTGGTCATTTGTGTCCAGTATGAAGACATGACCTGGACCACCTGGGCTTGAACTCTGGTGTAATTCCCCTTAGAGACTGAATTCAGAGAAGTATTGCCATGAATTTTGTTGGGATTTTAGGAGTCCACCCATGAGAATCACCCTTGGAAACTGAGATCTAGGCCCAGGTTGGCTTTCCACAGAGCCCTGGGTATCTCAGCCAGGATATCACATGATTTAATTCTGGAAGACTTGGCAGCCATAGTTGAGAGTCACAACACACATGGACGTCACATTGTAGACCTCAATGGGCCTGGCTTCATGTGACATTTTGGCCACTCTTTGGGAAGCCTTGCCTGTGAGAGTTCTACAGAGCATTCATTGAAATGAGCTTCCTCACCATTTAATGGTTCCTGAATGAATTGAAACCCACAGTGCCCGCAACGTCATCCTTGAAAATGCCTAGATAAATACCATGAAATTTTTGAAATTCCCATGACCAGGTGGCACTGGAGAAACTTTGGATGTCCTGTTGCCTGTCGTAAATATGCAAGACAGTGCCTTGATTGAGTGGGTTTCATGAAAATGGTGTAGAACAGAGATGCCAGTATGTTGGAACCTGCTGAGTAGTGGGCCTAGAGCAGTGGTAGGCAGATGTGTGATAAAAAATTTGTGGTGGAGCCATGTGGATCTGCCATTGGCTTCCAAATGGCTTGTGACTGACATGGTGCAGCCAGCAGACCCTTCCATGTAAAGGCTTCTTGTTATATGGAGATGTTTCCGGGCAATGTTCAGAATCAGTTTGCTATGGACATGTGGTCAAGCTATGTGGGATAGAAGCCTGGTTGGTGCATTCTCCTGCAGACCCTGACCAACCACACATGACAGAATTGCCTCCAGAACTGTGTCCCAGTTGAACTTCTTTTATTTCATGAAGCAAATGCCAAAGTCCCAGTGCAGCAGCAAGAAACACCACGAAAAGTGGAGGATGACCAAATGGCTTCCCAGTCCACATGGGAATACCCTTAGCCCCCAGTGGCCACAGTTTACTTACAAAGAGAGAATTCAGCACTGCTGCCTCATGTTCATTGGAAAATAAGAAATCATGTCCTCCAGGTCACATAGATGCAGACACAGCTTTGATGGTCTCACTAGAAAGAAGCTAAAGCTCCTGACAAAAACATATATTTCAAGTGCCCAAACTCAGAGGCAGTTTCTCAAGAAGTATTTAGGCCAGCAGAGCTCCATATATATGGAGTGTTTATCCTGTCCCATACTAGGAAAACTCCTCTACCACTTCCAAGGTTGTAAACTCCTGAGCATATTATTCACAGATTTTATTACTCTACTCCTCTAATTGTGTCTTACTTTGGGGGAAGGAAATGTCAAGGAATTGTTCTGGATGAGAGTGGGAAGATTTTGTTTAGCACATATTTGCATACACATTGGTTTCATTTTTCTATTTTACATTTGATATACTGAATCCCTGACTCTAACACATACCCTACTAGATTCTGAATACTAATCCTAATATGATGGAGAAAAATAACCGAAACAGAATAGAAATACAAGCAGTTCAGAGGAGGCACGTTTTATACTTGGACTTGCCTTTTGCATTATATACGGTAGGAGTTATAAATCTAGTCAATTTTTTGTTGAAATAGTTTTCCATGTGCTTTTAAAGTTAACAAATATGTGAATTCCTGTCTCCCTTTCTCTGTATTCTATTCAGCACATGTATTTTTATATGCACATATAGAATCCTACCTGGTATCACACGTACATTCTTGTGAGTTACATAACTTGGCAGATACAAAGTGTGAGAAGAGATCACTCCTCCTAAACGCTGTTTGACCTGAAAATTCAAACTATGGGTGAGCTTCCTAGTTGAAAAAAGTTATACATAAATCCATATCCAGTAAAATGAATATTTTTGGATCTGTGGATGATATGTATTTCACGGTGTAATTCGATTGGCATATATATTGCTAATTTTTAAAATCTGTGTGTGGTTATATATATATATATATATATATATATATATATATATATTCTCTCCAGATATTTCAAAATATTTAATATATGTGTCTTATTATACACTCCCTAAATTCATTCATGAATATGTATGTGGATTTATAAAAAACTTTTCACAAGATTATTCTCAGAAATATTCATTCACCTGATATACGTATTTTTTTCCTAGTATTGAAAACTAACTTCAGTGAATGGTGCATATGAATCCTAATATTTCTACAGTAACTGATCCAGTTTCACATCAATGCAAGTAGATTCCTATGGGACATGATAAGTATTTTGAAGTTCATTTTTATTTCAACACTGGTACATTACTATTTCTTCAGTTTATACACATTATAGGACATATATTTCATCCACAATTTCACAAATTTATAGGCATATATTTCACTTTCAATCACTTTCTGCTTCAGAAAACACGTGTTCCGCCATGTTTCAAACTGGTCTTTTCATGAGACTTCTTTCAAAACACATTATTTTTGATTTCCATAATCACTTTTGAAGCAAAACTCACACACTCTTCATGATAAACCATAAGCCTAGGATTACAATTAGACGTATAACTAGTTGTTATGAATGATTCTATATCAATATATGATTTCTTGAGAGGCAAGATGGCCGCAAAGGGAGTGCAGTAACTCCGTGTACTGCGTCACTGTGAGGGAAAATGACGAGTTAGAACGGCTAAAAGCTATCTTGTTAGGAATTTCCAGCAAAATTGGGGTGCTCCAAAACCTAGTGGAAGGACTTTCATTGCACGAGGATCAGCTTCAGGGGCTCAAATGCGAGCGATCTGTCCATCTGTATGGAGCGCTGCTTGTTCGGCAGATCACCCCATGGCTGGAGTCTGCGGCGCGCGCTGGGAAACGACAGGCTGGTGGCGCAGAGATACAGCGATGCTGATTCTGTGGGCCCCTGCCAGCTAGGCATTTGCTGAGCTCTGAGCTGAATTCTGGGTTGGAGACGGGGAAAGGAAACGGTCCAGTTTGGTTCTCCACACCGGTCAGACCACGGAGGAAGCCAGCGGCCACCATTTTGGAGAGCTGACGTCACCATCCTTTTTTTCGACTGATTGCAGCTCTTTCAGCTATAGAACAGGTAATTTCAGGCTGACAATTGTCTGCATCTCGCAGACAAATTGCTCAGACTTAGTGCTAAATAACCCGCGGAAACTGCTTCTTGGAGCCTGCTCCTGTCGGAGCATGCACCAAGTCCGGAGAGGCCGAATTCTGGCTCCCAGAACTGTTTTGGCCCGGTGATAAAGAACCCGCGGAAACTGTTTCTCGGTCCGGGTCCTGCTGAATACTGTGGAGGCCAGAGGGGCCGAACGGAGCCGCCGCCCGGGCCCGGAACAGGTCCAGCGACCTGCCGGCGTGGTAGTCAAGAAAACCCAGAGGCAACGCGGGCACAGGAGCCGGCCGGAGCTGCGCGGCGCGGGACTTCCAGCTACCGCTCCCACCAGTGCTGACAACTGAGGTCTCTTGCACCGACTCGCCTCGGCGTGGGACTCACGGCTACCGCTCCCACCAGTGCTGACAACTGAGGTCTCTTGCACCAGATACGGGGGCGTGGCTACCAGAAGGTAAGCAAATTGGCTGGGGGTTCTCAGCCCCAAGCTCTACAAACTTAGGGCCTGAGGGAGGCCAACAAGAAGAGTGTGCCCAGGCACTAATGAAACAGCTGCTCCACGCGTGTGCAAGGTAGGCGGAACTGTGAACACCGACAAAACAGGCCCAGTGAACCGCCAGACACATCCCTTCGGTTGGGGGAGGGGCAGAGCCGCCGGGCGCCTGCAAGGTAGGCAGACCCGTGACCCACCAGCAGAAAAGGCACAGCAATCCACAGAGCGGCATAGCCACCCCCCGAGCCTACAAGGTAGGCAGACCTGTGACCTACCGGCAGGTCATGCCCAAAAACCTGCGGAGGGGCACAGCTGCCCCACGTGCCTGCTAGGTAGGCTGAACCATGACCACCAACAGAACAGGCCCAGCGGCCGGCCAGACACATCGCCCCACCCAGGTTGGGGGAGGGGCAGAGCCGCCGGGCGCCTGCAAGTTAGGCATACCTGCGAATCACCAGCAGATCAGGCCCAGCAACCGCGGAGCGGCAGAGCCACCCCCGGGCCTGCAAGGTAGGCACACTTGCCACCCACCGGCAGGTCAGGCCCAACAAACTGCGGAGGGGCACAGCTGCCCCACGAGCCTGCTAGGTAGGCAGAACCCTGACCACCGACAGAACAGGCCCAGAGGCCGGCCAGATACATCACCCCGCCCCAGTTGGGGGAGGGGCAGAGCAGCCGGGCGCCTGCAAGGTAGGCAGACCTGCGACTCACCAGCAGATCAGGCCCAGCAACTGCGGAGCGGCAGAGCCACCCCCGGGCCTGCAAGATAGGCGCACTTGCCACCCACCGGCAGGTCAGGCCCAAGAAACTGCGGAGGGGCACAGCTGCCCCACGAGCCTGATAGGTAGGCAGAACCCTAACCACCAACAGAACAGGCTCAGAGGCCGGCCAGACACATTGCCCCATCCCGGTTGGGGGAGGGGCAGAGCCGCCGGGCGCCTGCAAGTTAGGCAGACATGCATCTCACCAGCATATCAGGCCCAGCAACCCGCGGAGCGGCAGAGCCACCCCCAGGCCTGCAAGGTAGGCGCACTTGCCACCCACCGACAGGTCAGGCCCAGAAACTCTCAGAGAGACACAGCTGCTCCACGCGCGTGCAGGGTAGGCGGAACCGTGACCACCGACAAAAGAGGCCCAGTGGACCGCCAGACACATAGCTCCGGTTGGGGGAGGGGCAGAGCCGCCGGGTGCCTGCAAGGTAGGCGGACCCGCAACCCACCAGCAGAACAGGCACAGCAATCCACAGAGCGGCAGAGCCACCCCCCGAGCCTAAAAGATAGGCAGACCTGCGACCCACCGGCAGGTCAGGCCCAAAAACCTGCGGAGGGACACAGCTGCCCCACGTGCCTGCTAGGTAGGCTGAACCGTGACCACCAACGGAACAGGCCCAGCGGCCGGCCAGACACATCGCCCCGCCCCGGTTGGGGGAGGGGCAGAGCCGCCGGGCACCTGCAAGTTAGGCAGACCTGCAACTCACCAGCAGATCAGGCCCAGTGACCCGCGGAGCGGCAGAGCCACCCCTGCGACTGCAAGGTAGGCACACTTGCCATCCACCGGCAGGTCAGGCTCAGCAACTCTCAGAGGGACACAGCTGCTCCACGCGCATGCAATGTAGGCGGAACCGTGACCACCGACAAAACAGGCCCAGTGGCCCGCCAGATACATCACCCCGGTTGGGGGAGGGGCAGAGCCGCCACCAGCGCCTTTTAGGTAGACAGACCTGCAACCGACAGACAGAACAGGCCTAGTGGCCAGCGGAGGGGCAAAACCACTGCTCACTCCTGCAAGGTAGGCGGACCTGTGACCACCGAAAGTACAGGCCCATCGAAAGTACAGGCAGAGCGGCCTCCCGGCGTGGTAGGCACATTGCCTCAATTGAAGGACGGGCAGAACCACCGCCAAAGCCTGCAAGGGAGACGATGCAGCTATACAAAAGCAATATAAATATATAGGGGGAAAAATCAATAACACAACAGTTTCACCAAGCAGAAAGAAACGCGATCAGTATGAAAAGACAAGGAAAAAAAGGACCACAAGCAATGCAGGTCAATTCAACTTTAGAAGAGGTAATATCTGCAGCAGATGGAATTTCAGATAAAGAATTCAGGATATACATGCTTCAGATGATCTGGAGTCTCAAGGAAGACATTAGACAGCAAAATCAGACAATGAAAGACCACTTCGACCACTTCGACAATGAATTACATAAACAAATCCAAGAAGCAAAAGATCAATTATTCAGGGAGATAGAGGTTATAAAAAACAAACAAACAGAAATCCTGGAAATGCAGGAAACAATAAACCAACTTAAAAACTCAATTGAGAATACTACCAGCAGAGTAGAACACTTAGAAGATAGAACATCAGACAATGAAGACAAAGTATTTCAACTGGAGAAGAACATAGACAGCTCAGCAAAGCTGTTAAGAAACCATGAGCAGAACATTCAAGAAATATGGGATAACATAAAGAGACCAAACTTAAGAGTCATTGGGATACAGGAAGGTATTGAGGTCCAAACCAAAGGAATGAGCAATCTATTCAACGAAATAATACTAGAAAACTTCCCAACTTGAAGAATGAGACAGAATCCCAAATCCTAGAAGCCTATAGGACGCCGAATGTGCAAAATCATAAGAGATCCACACCTAGACACATTTTAATGAAGATGCCCAACATACAGAATAAGGAGAGAATTTTAAAAGCTACAAGAGAAAGGAAGCAGATTACATTTAGGGGTAAACCAATCAGGATAACAGCTGATCTTTTAACACAGACTCTGAAAGCTAGAAGATCCTGGAATAACATATTTCATACACTAAAAGAAAATGGGTTCCAACCAAGAATTGTGTATCCCGTGAAATTAAGCTTCAGGATGGAAGATGAAATAAAAACCTTCCATGATAAACAAAAGTTAAAAGAATTTGCAGCTAGAAAACCATCTCTTCAAAACATCCTCGGCAAAATATTACAGGAAGAAGAAATGGAAAATGTCAATGAAAACCAACAGCGGGAGGTAGTACAGTAAAGGGGGGGGGGATAATCAAAGAGGAAAACAAACCATGTTTAGTAACATAAATAAACCAATATGGCTGGAAGAACACCCATATCTCAATAATAACCCTAAATGTTAATGGCTTAAACTAACCAATTAAGAGACACAGGCTAGTAGAATGGATCACAAAACAAGACCCAACAATATGCTGCCTTCAGGAGACGCATTTGATAGGAAAAGACATACTTAGACTGAAGGTGAAAGGTTGGGAAAAATCATATCACTCATATGGACTTCGGAAACAAGCAGGAGTGTCCATATTCATATCAAATAAAATAGATTTCAAGCCAAAGTTAATCAAAAGGGATGAAGATGGACACTACATACTTCTCAAGGGAACCATACACCAACAAGACATAACAATCATAAATATATATGCCACAAACAATGGTGCAGCTATGTTCATCAAACAAACACTTCTCAACTTCAAGAGTCTAATAGACCACCGTACAATAATCATGGGAGACTTCAACACACCTCTCTCACCACTGGACAGATCTTCCAAACAAAAGTTGAATAAGGAAACTATAGAGCTCAATAACAAAATTAATAACCTAGACTTAATTGACATATATAGAATATACCACCCAACATCAAGCAGTTACACTTTTTTCTCAGCAGCACATGGATCCTTCTCAAAAATAGATCATATATTATGTCACAGGGCAACTCTTAGACAATATAAAGGAGTAGAGATAATACTATGCATCTTATCTGATCATAATGGAATGAAATTGAAAATTAACGATAAAAGAATTAAGGAAAAATCATGCATCACTTGGAGAATGAACAATAGGTTACTGAATGATCAATGGGTTATAGAAGACATCAAGGAGGAAATTAAAAAATTCTTAAAGATAAATTAAAACACAGACACAACATATTGGAATCTATGGGACACATTGAAAGCAGTTCTAAGAGGTAAATTTATTGCTTGGAGTTCATTCCTTAAAAAAAGAAAAAACCAACAAATAAATGATCTAATACTTCAACTCAAAATCCTAGAAAAAGAAGAGAAAAACAACAGCAAAAGAAGTAGAAGACAAGAAATAATTAATATCAGAGCTGAAATTAATGAATTCGAAACGAAAGAAACAATAGAAAAAATTGACAAAACTAAAAGTTGGTTCTTTGAAAAAATAATAAAAAATCGACAGACCCTTAGCCACGCTAACGAAGAGAAGAAGAGAGAGAACTCATATTACCAGCCTACGGGATGAAAAAGGCAATATCACAACAGACACTTCAGAAATACAGAAGATTATCAGAAATTATTTTGAATCCTTATACTCCAACAAAATAGAAGATAGTGAAGGCATCGATAAATTTCTTAAGTTATATGATTTGCCCAGATTGAGTCAGGAGGATATTGACAACCTAAACAGACCAATATCAATTGAGGAAATAGAAGATACCATCAAAAGACTACCAACTAAGAAAAGCACAGGACCAGATGGGTAAACAGCAGAGTTTTACAAAACCTTTAAAGAGGAACTAATACCAATACTTTTCAAGCTATTTCAGGAAATAGAAAAAGAGGGAGAACTTCCAAATTCATTCTATGAGGCCAACATCACCCTGATTCCTAAATCAGACAAAGACACTTCAAAGAAAGAAAACTACAGACCAATATCTCTAATGAACCTAGATGCAAAAATCCTCAATAAACTTCTGGCGAACCGGATACAAACACATATCAAAAAAATTGTGCAACATGATCTGGTAGGATTTATCCCTGGGATGCAAGGTTGGTTCAATATACGGAAATCAATAAATGTTATTCACCACATCAATAGGCTTAAAAATAAGAACCATATGATCATCTCGATAGATGCGGAAAAAGCATTCGACAAAGTAGAGCATCCCTTTATATTCAAAACTCTAGAAAATCTAGGGATAACAGGAACATACCTCAATATTGTAAAAGCAATCTATGCTAAGCCTCAGGCTAGCATCATTCTGAATAGAGAAAAACTGAAGGCATTCCCTCTAAAATCTGGAACAAGACAGGGATGCCCTCTCTCACCACTTCTGTTCAACATAGTTTTCGAATCACTGGCCAGAACAATTAGACAGACGAAAGAAAATAAAGGCATAAAAATAGAAAAGAAGAACTCAAATTATCACTATTTGCAGATGACATGATTCGATACCTAGCAGACCCAAAAGGGTCTACAAAGAAACTATTAGAGCTAATAAATGAATTCAGCAAAGTGGCAGGCTATAAAATCAACACGCATGAATCAAAGGCATTCCTGTATATCAGCGACAAATCCTCTGAAATGGAAATGAGGACAACCACCCCATTCACAATATCCTCAATAAAATTAAAATACTTGGGAATCAACCTAACAAAAGAGGTGAAAGACTTATACAATGAAAACTACAGAACCCTAAAGAAAGAAATAGAAGAAGATCTTAGAAGATGGAAAAATATACCCTGTTCATGGATTGGTAGAAGTAACAACATCAAAATGGCGATATTACCAAAAGTTCTCTATAGGTTTAATCCAATCCCAATCAAAATCCCAACGGCATTTCTTGTAGAAATAGAGAAAGCAATCATGAAATTCATATGGAAAAATAAAAGACCCAGAATAGCAAAAACAATGCTAAGCAGGAAGTGTGAATCAGGCGGGATAGCTATACCAGACTTCAAACTATACTACAGAGCAATAGTAACAAAAACACCATGGTACTGGTAACAAAACCGGCGGGTGGACCAATGGTACAGAATAGAGGACACAGAAGCCAATCCACAAAACTACAACTATCTTATATTTGATAAAGGGGCTAAAAGCATGCAATGGAAGAAGGATAGCATCTTCAACAAATGGTGTTGGGAAAACTGGAAATCCATTTGCAACAAAATGAAACTGAATCCCTTTCTCTCGCCATGCACAAAATTTAACTCAAAGTGGATCAAGGAACTTGATATCAAATCAGAGACATGGCATTTGATAGAAGAAAAAGTTGGCTATGATCTACATACTGTGGGGTCGGGCTCCAAATTCCTCAATAGGACACCCATAGCACAACAGTTAATAACTAGAATCAACAAATGGGACTTACTCAAACTAAAAAGTTTTTTCTCAGCAAAAGAAACAATAAGAGAGGTAAATAGGGAGCCTACATCCTGGGAACAAATCTTTACTCCTCACACTTCAGACAGAGCCATAATATCCAGAATATACAAAGAACTAAAAAAATTAGACAATGAGATAACGAATAACCCAATCAACAAATGGGCCTAGGACCTGAACAGAAATTTCTCAGAGGAGGACATACAATCAATCAACAAGTATATGAAAAAATGCTCACCATCTCTAGCAGTCAGAGAAATGCAAATCAAAACCACCCTAAGATACCATCTCACTCCAGTAAGATTGGCAGCCATTAGGAAGTCAAACAGAGTCAAGTGCTGGCGACGATGTGGGAAAAAGGGTACTCTTGTACATTGCTGGTGGGACTGCAAATTGGTGCGGCCAATTTGGAAAGCAGTATGGAGATTTCTTGGAAAACTCGGAATGGAACCACCATTTGATCCAGCTATTCCCCTACTTGGTCTATTCCCTAAAGACCTAAAAAGAGCACACTATAGGGACACTGCTACATCCATGTTCATAGCAGCACAATTCACAACAGCAAGACTGTGGAACCAACCTAGATGCCCTTCAATAGACGAATGGATAAAAAAAATGTGGCATTTATACACAATGGAGTATTACTCTGCATTAAGAAATGACAAAATCATAGAATTTGGAGGGAAATGGATGGCATTAGAGCAGATTATGCTAAGTGAAGCTAGCCAATCCCTTAAAAACAAATGCCAAATGTCTTCTTTGATATAAGGAGAGTAACTAAGAACAGAGTAGGGATGAAGAGCATGAGAAGAAGATTAACATTAAACAGGGATGAGAGGTGGGAGGGAAAGGGAGAGAGAAGGGAAATTGCATGTAAATGGAAGGAGACCCTTAGGGGTATACCAAATTACATACAAGAGGATGTGAGGGGAAAGGAGGAAAATATAAGGGGGAGAAATGAACTACAGTAGAGGGGGTAGAGAGAGAAATGGGGAGGGGAGGGGGGAGGGGGGATAGTAGAGGATAGAAAAGGCAGCAGAATACAACAGACACCAGAATGTCAATATGTAAATCAATGGTTCTGCAACTGATGTGATTCTGCAATCTGTATATGGGGTAAAAATGAGAGCTCATATCCCACTTGAATCAAAGTGTGAAATATGATATATCAAGAACTATGTAATGTTTTGAACAACCTACAATAAAAATTAATTAAAAAAATATATGATTTCTTATATATTTTCAGATATCAATTCAATACATTATTTAAAGGGGAACCAGTTACATTATTTATTAACTGTATGATCTATTCATGCATTATCTCTATATTCATAGACACAGGGTACACCTATTTTTACCCTCAATACTAATTTATACCTTTTCAAAATATTCCTCAACAAATGGTGGAAGAAATACTCATGTCACCTGATCTATATATACATTTTATCACAGTAATATTATGGACAAAAAAATCAAAGGTCACCCTTAAGTTTGTACCAAAGCCTAAATGGAAAGTGAGCATGGATTACTAAAACCTTCCATGTCCAGGTGGCCTAATGCTCTCAAATGTCAATCTTATTGGTGACTACATTTTTGTTTCTTCCTAAGATTATATATTCAACCTCAAGCCTGTTGAAAATGTCTAATCCTATCACTCACTTTATACTTTGCCTGATTTAGTAATGTCTCTATTTATATCTATTTTCCTACATATTTTCCCCTGTTCATCATTGTGACTGACTCTTCACTTGTGATGACATTTACATTCACTGTCTACCTGAAACCCTATTGCTTAAGAACTTTTGGTCTAAATCCTATTCTCACTCTTCTTTGTAAACCTACTGACTATCTTCCCAATCCTACCGACTATCCCTTTTTGAGTGGATGTTCTCTTCGACATTCAATCATCCAAGGTACAAGCTCCTATGCCATTGTATATAGATTTATCTGAGACATTTTTGCAGAAAATAATTCAAAGCTAAGTGTACCAATTAAGGGCCCAATGCCCTTCTGGACTTCATATCTTCCCTAGATTTCTGTTTTTATACTAATATTTCACCTATATATTCTTGTAAATATCATAGTTTCCCAATACCATTATTCGTCATGCAGAAGGATTCCTAACCCCAAATTGAAAATGTTACTAACCCAAACCATACATTGTTCTCTCAATCGAACTTTACAGAACAGCAGGGACAGGGTTGCTCTTAAAATACAGGAATGTAGGGCATGTTCCACCTGTTGAGAACATCAAAGGTCCATGCAGAAATGATCCCTTGAGAAGATGTAGGCAGCTACGAAAGACCTGAGAGAGAAAAGTCATCTTCTATGGCAAACAACCTTGTCAGCATGAAGGGATGTGTATGAATCAGCCTCTCTCTTCTTAATGTAGAGAAGATGGACCAAAACAGTGCTAGGTGGAGAGCTATTCCCGGGTGCCCATGGTTTATATACCATTCTAACTTGTGAAAGTGTCACAGGAAGTAGGGGCAGCCTCCATCTCATGGGACTCTTGAAAGCAACTGTTAGGACAAAGTGGTTGTCAAGGCAATGACCTCATTCAGTTCCTGAAGAAGTGATCTACCTCACTTCCTTGGTGATGGAACTCTCTTAACTTGGGATCCAGGAAGCCAGGCACCCGGAGCCAGTCCAGTCCCAGACCCAGTAGGCTCACTTGTTTGAATTTACCAAGGAGAGTGTCAGTCTTTCTTGGTACCTACAGATGTGAGGATGGCCAAATACCAGGAGAGCTCTGCATAGGGGCCTTTCCTGAGAAAGTAGGTAGTGGTTCACCGCAGGCTCCTGACAACTTCACAGAGTTGGCCAAGGAGACCAGATCTGAGATAGGACAGGCCATTTTGGGGGAACATAGTATGGCCCACCACTCAGAGGAAACTCCGGATAGTCACAGAGTTACATGGGGGAAGGAGGTGTCTTTGTGAGTGTGGGTGTGATTTTGTGGTTTTGTCTCATGATCTGAGAATAGGTAGGAAAGACGGTTTGTTTGATTTGGAGTGGTCTTCTTCTAGTAAGTCGTTGGACAAGGCAAGTGTTTCTCTGTCTGTGTATCCCACTGTGTCCGTGGTTGTAGACATTAGAAAATAGAATGCAACAATTGATATGTCCTGTATAGTAGAAAGATTCCCGGCATTCATCCTGCCCAATTTATGAATGGACTGCAGCTTGCCTTATCCATGGGCAACACCTGCTACCTTCCTAAGTTCCTGTTTCTTCCAGAATTCTCACCACTCTCCAGAATAGTCTCATGGTTTTGTGTCCAAAATATGTACCACCTCCAAGCTCTGTGACATTGCCATGTCCTGGATAGCTGAAGGGAATGGCGAGCATCTCAGAAAACACAGATATCAGTGTGACCAAGAAAGTCTCAGTTGAGAAACCATGCTTTCGGCCTTTTGCTTATCAATTGTTCTGTTTCCCTGAATGTCAGGAAGGTCTTTGCCTCAGGCCACCCCTTTGTGAAGCCTGAAGAAAACAGTTTTCAAATGAAAATGAATGGGCACCACCTGTGGCTCTTTGCTTAATTGCTTTGGAAAGGGATGTGTCTAAATCAGCCTCTTGGCCCTGTGTGAGGTTGTGGCTTAGATTCTCAGCACCTGATGGATATAAAGCTAGATCCCATGTGTGCATCCAAAACCAAAATGGCCAAAAGAGCAATTATTGTGAATGAAGTCTCTCGCATTCATTTGTAAGGTTCCTGACCACCATCAAGTGAGAATACGGATTCTTTGGGTCAAATGAGTTATGCACAGCCCTGCAGAGGCTAGCCCATAGGTTTTTGGGTTTTCTCATGGCTCCAAATCATATAAAGAATCTATACCTGACAGTCAGTAGGCCTCAAATTGGAGATGCAGAGCAGTATTAACAGCTAGCCTATCTGATCACTCCTGGTTCACCGGATGGGTGTCCATGCCACCTTGACTTTAGGCAAATGAGGGGCAAGGGAGCTTATTTTTGACACTGTCTTGGGCTGCACCCCTCATGAAAAAGTCCAGCCAGAGGTTATGATAAGTGTCTATATGGAAGAAGATGAGGGCCATGTGGGAGTGATTGGTTTTAATTGTGGTCATTTGTTTGGCGGTTGGAGGAGATAACTGGATCCACCTGGGCTTGAACTCTGGCATGATTCCTCTTAGAGACTGAGTTCTGGAATTTACCTCAAAGAAGTATTGCCATGAAATGTGTTGGGATTTTAGGAGGCCACGCATGAGAAGCCTCCCTTGAAAACTGAGATCGAGTGCCAGGGTGTCTTTCCACAGTGCAGTGAGAATCTCAGCCAGGATATCACATGATTTTATTCTGAAAGACTTGGCAGCCATAGTTGAGAGTCTAAACACATATGGAACTCATATTGTAGACCTCAATGATCCTGGCTTCATGTGACCTTTTGGCCACTCTTTGGGAAGCCTTGCCTGTGAGATTTCTCCAGAGTTTTAATTTAAATGAGCTTCCTCACCACATAATGGTTCCTGCATTAATTGAAACGTACAGTGACTCCAACTTCATCCTTCAAAAATGGCTAAATAAATACCATCAAATTTCTGAAATTCCCATGACCAGGTGGCACTGGAGAACCTTTGGATATCCTGTTTCTGATCATGAGTGAAATAATTCCCCACTCAATGACACTTCACCGGGAGAATTCCAATTTTATTGCTCAAAGCTGTGTGCTTATATAGAACTAAGGGGGAGATGGTAGGACTTAGATAAATGGCAGCAACCCGTTTATTGGCAAGTTCTTTCAGATATCAGCTCCAGAGCCCAGGAATTAGTTCTCATTGGGGCTAAGGTTCCCCACAAGTGAGATTTGAAATTGGCGCTGACGTGAGAGTTCACAAGGGTGGGAACTTTTTGCGCCACTGCAGAAATGAAGAAGGTAGGAAGAAGAAGTCCTTAGGCGCCATGTTGAGGTTTTTCTCTGGGGTATGGCTGCCATTTATTCTTTTCCCAACATTCCACCCTTTTTGTTTTCTTAGGAAGTGGGGCGTCATTTGTCTGATCCGGCTGCTTCCTGCTGTGTGGGGGTGGTTTGGGGCCTAGAAAGAGAAGTGGAGGAATGCTCAGGGAGCAGGTTTGGGATTTTCATGGCAGCCAGAAATAAAACCCAGTGGCTATAGACAGCTACTTTCGTAGGGGTGAAGTCAATGAATGTTCCCTGAAGCCAAAGTTGTCGATGGCATGGAACTAGTCCTGGATGGAAGAGATTGTTGGTATCAGCCACTGGTCCTGTAACAGAGACTCTAGGAAATACTGGAAGCGTTGCCTGGACATGGCGTCACCAGCACCTGAAGAAGATCAGAGCAAATAAAAACAGAATGAAGATAAAAATTAAAGGAAATGTCATTTTTTGGCAGAAGTTCCATGTTGGGGGACTGACATAGAAGAGGCCAAGGGCCATGAGAAATCTTAGAAGGTGGTAAAGACTCATGAATCCAGGATGGCAGATTAAGAGGTTCTCAGAGCTCGTTGTCTCCTGCTGTCTGATACCCATTGCATTCCATCATGCCTGGTAGTGAGCTTCATCACTGAGTTACTGTTCTCTTGGAGATGTTGGGGGTTCATCGGTCATCAGAGGCTGGTAGTGCCTAAGCAAAAGCTGGTTGAAAGTTTGATTAGTAATTTTTTGCAGTTGGGTTTGAAGGCACTTCATTTTGCAGGGCAAGAGAGCACAAAAAAGGAGCATCCCCAAAAGGGGCCCCAAGATATGTAGTAAGTACATGGCAAGATAGGATTGGAAGAACCCCATGATGGGATTGGAGGAGGTATGTTTGAGCAATTGGGTCGATAATTCCTGCAATTTAACAACATTTTTTTTATTAGCCCAGATTCATTAACATAATAGCAAAATTCCTCTCTGAGGAATAGGCATGTAACCACTTTTTCTGCAGTGAGAAGATCAATTGCCCTTTGGTTCTGTAAAGCCACTTGTGCCAATGATGTAACCTGCCGCTGCAAGGAACCCAGAGACTCAGCCATGGTATTGAGTGTTTCCTGCAGTTTTTGTTGAAGATCATTGGATGCCCATAGAGCATGACCTATAGCTCCACCAGAGAGTCCGAGACTCGTCACTGAGGTTGTTAAAATGAGGCCTACCAGAACCGGCAGAAAGACTACCCTACGGGTGCGGGAAGGTAGGGCCAAATGTCGGAATTCGGTGGGAGTATACAAAGATAGCTGAGGAACTACAGTAACCAAGAAACAGGTGCCAGAGACATTGATCGTTGAGGTACTTAAAGACCCATTACACCAGAGGAAATGTTCAGGTTGCCTAAACACAGGGCTCTATGGGGTGTTGTAGCTCAAGGAACAAACGGGTAAAGGATTCATTATTTTCAGGTGGAAACAGATGAAAGGAAATAAAGTATTGGTGGAATAACTTTCCCACAGTGGGATACGTGTCACATGTAGGGGTTGTCCTTTTTAGAGAAATTGTAGGGTTTTGCTGGAATATTTTCTGCAGCTAATGGGACTGCTGCTAGAAGTGGACGACTAAGTGAAGCACAGAGAAAGCACTGAGAAGTAGGCAAAGAAAGACGGGTGGAGTTTAATAATCAAAACGTTTGGTGTAGCAAATTGAGCCATGTGGGAGTGGGACCTGAGGGGGTTGAAGGCTCTGAATCCTCTTTGGATGAGCTATCGATACGATCTCGAAGTTTTGATTCTGAGTCCTTAATGTGTTCGACTACCTGGATGGTTGCCTTAGGTGGCGTAATCAGGGTGCAGCCAATAGTCATCCACCCTGTGGGTCTGACTGAGGTTGTCTGAGCATAGACAGCAAACTCAACATAGCCACAACGTTTGGCCTTGGGGTCAGGTTTATCTAAAGTATACCATCCATTGTTATTGGATGAAGAGCCTTTATGCCACTTTATGTAACTAGAAGTCCACCCTTCAGGGTAACCGAGTGAGTGGTAAGAATAGCTACCACGTTCATCATGGAACCTGCATGACCAATAGGGGCACCCATTATATATCTCAGGCCACCAATGACAATAATCTTTTGTTTGATCAAAAAGGAAGCAAATGAAAGGCCAGTTCCAGCTACCAGGGATGAAGGTCCTTGAAGGTGACAATTTTAGGGAAATAGAGGTGCAGTTGTGGATGAAGCAAGTAGTTGCATCCACTCTGCGGACCTTCTGCATGCCATGTTCTGAGTATCGTTCCCAAAGAGTGAATAAATGCATGGTAGGTGAGGAGGGTAAAGACCAGTCCTGACAGAGCACAGAAAATAAGCAGAGCACAAAAAACAAGCAGTTAGAGAAGACTAGGGTGTTGGGAGAGCTCATTGTGCCTTCTTTAAGAGGAATTGGGCTGCAAGAAAACCGTGTGAGCCGCAAATTAAATGGGTGAGATGGGTGTGGAGAGCAGGAGTAAAGGGGAGGTTCAGGAGGTGATTCTTGGAGTTCCTCTGGGGTGGCCCTGTCGTCAGCATGTGGGGCCTCCTGTTGATGTGGCTTCAACCTAGACATGTGATTCCAGCGAGTGAGACGGTTGTCTGGTAAGGAGAGTTTGGCCTCGGTGGGGGTACAGAGAATTAAAGGATAGGGGCCTTCCCATTTTGGGGCAAGAGTCCCTTTCTCCTCTGGGGTATTATAATTGACTAGACTAACAGGTGTTAAGGGAGGAGTGTTTGGAGAGGAGACTGGGTCCGGAAGAAGCCAGTCCTGATATTTCCAGAGTTCCGAGCGGAGATGAAGCAAGAGAGTCAAAGACAAATCTCGGGTGAGAGGTCCTTGTGAAATGACCAACGCAGGGGTTATAAGATGTCTTTCATACATTATCTCAAAAGGAGACAGTAAAGATGGTTTCTTAGGGAGAGCTCTGATTCGAAGCAAAGCCAAGGGAAGGAGTTTGACCCAGTCTATGTTTAATTCCATTTACAATTTGGTAAGGACTTCCTTTAGAGTACGATTTACCCTTTCCACATTCCCTGAAGCCTTGGGGAAATATGGAAAGTTGAAATGCCACTTGAAGGAGAGGGCTTGAGAGACCTTTTGTGTGATCCTAGAAGTAAACTCAGGGCCATTGTCATATTGTAGGGAAGTGGGCATACCAAACCTGGGGATGATGTCTGTCAGTAAGATTGAAGCTAAAGTGGAAGCCTTTTTATTGGAAGTGGGAAATGCCTCAACCAAACCAGAGAAAGTGTCCACAAAGACAAGGAGGTATTTAGTGTGCCATACTGTGGGCATGTTGGTGAAGTCTACCTGCCAGTCAGCAGAGGGAATGTGTCCCCGGGCTTGTTGGGAAGGGAAACGTTTGGGCCTTAAAGGAGTATGAGGGTTGGTCCGCTGACAGATCTGACAATTAGAGGCTATATTCTGTATCATGGCTTGTCAGAGGGAGTGAGGAAGAAGAAACTCTGTAAAAAGAGGGTCAAAGACTGAGAATTGGAAAGGAATAGAGTATGAAGGAACTTGAAAAGATGCTTGTTCTTACTGAAAGAAGTAGGGGCTTCAGATGAGCTGTCTAAAGTGGCCATTATATGTCCACCATGGGGGCCATGATTGGAAGTGGTAGCAGCCATTCGTGCCACCTGGTCAGCTTTGGCATTGCCCTCAGTGATAAGAGAGCCGTCCTTCTGATGGGACCTACAATGGACATCTCCCAACTGGGTGGGTAAGTGGGAGGCCTCTATCAGATTGGTTATAAGAGCTGAATTAGTGATCGCATTACCTTTGGTGGTAAGTAGGCCTCGCTTCTTTCAAATTGCAGCATGGGATAATAAGATATGGAAGACATATTTTGAATCAGTTTAGAGGGTGAGGGATTTGCCTTGTGCTAGAAGGCAGGCACGAGTGGATGCTATAAAATCAGCCTGCTGGTCTGTAGTTCCTGAAGGCAAAACTTTGGCCTCTATAATCTCAGTGGCTGAAAATACAGCGTATCCAGAGTAATGAGTTCCATTCTGCCTAAAGGAACTGCTGTCAGTAAACCAGATAAGGTCAGGCTTGGTGAGTGGTCTCTCAGAAATGGAAGAATGACAGGGGAGGAAATCATCTAAGTTTTCCAAGCAATTTTGAGTTGGTGTGTGAGACATGGGAGTCATTGGGAGCAGTGAGGCAGGGTTCAGTGCAGAGCAGGGGAGGAAAATAATATTATGGTTTTCCAGAAAGGATGTGAGGAGCGACAGAACTCTGGATGTAGGGAGGGTTTGAAGGCCCCTTTAAGGTAAAAGATCTTTCAAGTGATGTGGGGAGTAGATAGTTCAAGGGGCCCCAAAAGTCAGATTAGAGGCTTCTTTGTGTAAAATTTGTCCAGTAGCCAGAGCTCTTAAGCAAGGGGCCCACCCACGGATGGAAAATAAGAAACCATGTCCTCCAGGTCACATAGATGCAGACCCAGGTTTATGGTTTCACTAGAAAGGAAGCTAAAGCACGTGACAACAACATATATTTCAAGTGCCCAACCTCACAGGCAGTATCTCAAGAAGTCTCTAGGACAACAGACCTCCATGTTTTTGAAGTGTTTACCCTGTCCCTTACTTTTGGAAACTCCTCTAACACTTCCAAGGTTGTGAACTCCTGATCGCATTCCATTCCAGATATGTATTCATGGATTTTCTAACTCTTCTCCTCTAGTTGTGTCTTACATGGGGTGAGGGTGTTGTCAAGGTATTGTTCTGGATGAGAGTGGGAAGATTTTTGTGTAGCACATATTTACATACACATTGGATTCATTTTCCAATTTTCCATTTGAAATACTGAATCCCTGTCAGTAACCCATACCCTAATAGACTCTGACTACTAATCCTAATATGATGGAGACAAATAACCCAAACATAATATTAATACAAGCAGTTCAGAGGAGGCATGGTGTATAGTTGGTCTTGCCTTTTGCATGATATAGTGTAGGAGTTATAAATCTTGTCAATTGTTTGTTGAAATAGTACTCCATGTGTTTTTAAAGTTAACACATATGTGAATTTCTGTCTCCTTTTTTCTGTAGCCAATTCAGCACATGTATTTTTATATGCACATATAAAATCATACCTGGTATCACACGTACATTTTTGTGAGGTGGCTAACTTGGCAGAAACAAAGTATGAGAAGAGATCACCCCTCCTAAACGCTTTTGGAACTGAAAATTCAAACTATGAGTGAGATTTTTAGTTGAACAACATTATACATAAATCCATGTTCAGTAAAATTAATATTTTTGGATCGGTGGATGATATATATTTCACGATGAATTTTGATTGGCATATATATTGCTACTTCCTAATGTTTCTCTGTGTGATATATATATATATATATATTTCCAAATATAAAATATATGTGTCTTATTATACACTCCCTTAATAATTCACTCATGCTCATGTATGTGGTTTTATAATCAAATTTTCATACGATTATTTTCAGAAATATTCATCCACCTGAAATACATATTTGTTTTCTAGTACTGAAAACTCACTTCACTGAATGGTGCAAACAAATCCTTATATTTCTACAGTAACTGACCCAATTTAACATCAATGCATGTAGATTCCAATGGGGCATGATGTGTATTTTGACGTTCATTTTACTTAACACTGGTACATTACTATTTCTTCAGTTTTTGTACATCATAGTATAAACATTTCATCCATAAGTTCACAAATTTAAAGACATTTGAAACACATTCAATCACTTCCTGCTTCAGTACACATGTATTCCTCCTTGCTTTTGACTGGTCATTTCATGAGACTTCTTTCCAAACACATTATTTTCGAATTCCATAATCAATTTTGAAGCAAAACTCACACACTTTATGATAAACCACAACCCTAATATTACCATTAGATGTATAACTTGTTGGAATGAATGTATGTATATCAATATAACATTTACTGTGTATTTTCAGATATCAATTTATTCCAATTTCTAAAGTTGGAATCAGTTATATTATATATTCACACATGGTACACCTATTTGTGCCCCCAATACTAATTTATATCTCTTCTAAATATTGCTCCCAGAAATGGTGCAAGAAATACTCATGTCACCTTATCTACAAATACATTTTATCACAGTAATATTCTGGCCACAAAATGCAAAGTCACACTTACAATTGTACCAAAGCCTAAATGGAATGTGAGTATGGATTATGAAAATCACCCATGTCCATGTTGCCTAATGCTCTCAAATGTCAATCCTATTGGTGACTACATATTTGTTTCTTCCTAAGATTATGTATTCAACCTCAAGCCTGTTGAAAATGTCTAATCCTATCAATCACTTCATCATTTGCCTGATTTCCTAATGTCTCTAATGATATCTGCTTTCCTACATATTTTCCCCAGTTCATCATTGTGACTGACTCTTCAAATGTGCTGACATTTACATTTTCTGTCTACCTGAAACCCTATTGCTAAAGAACTTTTTGTCCAAATCCTATACTGACTCTTTTTTCTAATCCTATCAAGTATCTTCCTAATCCTACCAACTATCCTTTTTTGACTGGATGTTCTCTTCGACATTCAATTATCCAAGGTACAAGGTCCTATGCCATTATGTATAGATTTATCTGAGACACATGTGCACAACATAATTCAGAGTAAAGTATCCCAATCAAGGATCCAATGCCCTTTTGTGCTTCAAATCTTACCTAGATTTGTGTTTTCATACATATATTTCACCTCTATATATCCTTATAAATATTGCAGGTTCCCAATACCATTATTCATGCAGCAGAATGATTCCTAACCCAAATCAATCATGTTATTAACCCTAACCATACTTTGTTTCCTCAACCTAACTTTACAGAAAAGCAAGGACAAAGTTGGTCTTATATAGAAATGTAAGAGATCTTCCACCTGCTGAGAACCTCAAAGGTCCATGTAGAAGTGAACCCTGGGGAAGATATAGAAAGCTATGAAGGACCTGAGAGAGCGAAAGTCATCTTTCATGACAAAAAAAAAAAAAAACAGGTCAGGATGAAGGGGTGTGTCTGAAGCAGTCTCTCTCTTCTTAATGTAGAGAAGATGGACCAAACCAGGCCTGTGTGGAGAGCTGTTTACGGGTGCCTATGTTTGATATACCATTCTTACTTGTGAAAGTGTCACAGGAAGTAGGGGCAGCCTCCATCTATTGGGACACTTGGAAGCAACTGTTAGGACAAAGATGTTGCCAAGGCAGTGACCTCATTCAGTTCCTGAAGGAAGTGACCTATATAACTTTCTTGGTGATGGAACTCTCTGAACTTGGGATCCAGGAAGCCAGGCACCCAGAGTCATTCCCAGTCCCAGTCCCAGTGGCCACACATGTTTGGATTTACCAAGGACAGAATCGGTCTTTCTGTGTAACTACTGATGTGAGGATGGCCAAATTCCAGGAGAGCTCTGAAGAGGGGCCTTTCCTGAGAAAGCAGGTAGTGTCTCACTACTGGCACCTGACAACTTCACAGTGTTGGCCAAGGAGACCAGATATGACATAGGACAGCCCATTTCGGGGAAACGTAGTATGTCCCATCAGTCAGAGGACACTCCGGATAGTCACAGACCTACTTGGGGGAAGGAGTTGACTTTGTGGGTGTGCGTGTGAGTTTGTGGTTTTGTCTCATGATCTGAGAATATATAGGAAAGTCGGTTTGTTTGATTTGGAGTGGACTGTTTCTAGTAAGTCTTTTGACAATGCGAGTGTTTCTATGTCTGTTTATCCCACTGTGTCCGTGGTTGTAGAAATTAGAAAAGAGAATGCATCAATGGATGTGTCCTGTCTAGTAGAAAACTTCACAGCATTCATCCTGCCCAATTTATGAATGGACTGTGGCTTGCCTAATGGATGGGCAACAACTACTATCTTCCTAAGTTCCTGTATGTCTTCTTGAATTCTGGCCACTCTCCAGAATAGGTTCAGGGTTTTGTGTCCACGATATGTACCACCTCCAAGCTCTGTGACATGCCCATGTACTGGATAGCTGAAGGGAATGGGATCATCTCAGAAAACTCAGATATCATTCGAGAAACCCTGCAATGGGCCATTTGCTTACCTATTGTTCTGTTGCCCTGAATGTCAGAAAGGTCTTTGCCTCAGGCCACTCCTTTGTGAAGCCTGAAGGAAATGGTTTTCAAGGATAATTAATGGGCATCACCTGTTGCTCTTTGCTTAATTGCTTTGGAAAGGAATGTGTCTGCATCAGACTCTTGGCCATGTGTGAGGCTGTTGCATAGATTCTCAGCACCTGATGGATCTAAAGAAAGTTCCCACGTATGCTTCCAAAACCAAAATGACCAAAAAAGCAGTCATTGTGGACGAAGTCTCTCGCCTTCCTCTGTAACGTTCCTAACCTCCATCAAGTGAAAATAGGGATCCTTTGTGTCAAATGAGTTCTCAAAACCCTGCAGATGATAGCCCATATGTGCTTGTGTTTCCTCATGATTCCAATTCACATAAAGAGTCTATACCCGAGAGTCAGTAGGCCTCAAATTGGAGAAGCACAGCAGTATTTATGGCAGGCTTATTTGATCACTCCTGGTTCTCAGGAAGGGTGTCCAGGCAACCCTGACTTTAGGCAAATTAGCAGCAAGGGAGTTTATTTTGTACACTGTCTTGGGCTGAGCCCCTCATGGAAACCTCCAGCCACAGGTTATGATGAGTGTCTATATGGAAGAAGATGAGGGCCTTGTGGGAGTGTTTTGGTTTTAATTGTGGTCATTTGTGTAGTGCTTGGAAGTGATGACAGGGTCTAGCTGGGCTTGAACTCTGGTGTGATTCCCCTTAGAGTCTGAGTTCTGGAACTGATCTCAGAGAAATATTGCCATGAACTGTGTTCAGATTTTAGGAGGCCACGCATTGGATTTCCCCTTGGAAACTGAGATCAAAAAAGAAGGGTGACTTTCCACAGAGCCTTGGAATCTCAGCTAAGATATCACATGATTTTATTCTGAAAGATGTGGCAGCCATAGTTGACAGTGTCAGAACACCCATGGACGTCACATTTAAGACCTCAATGGGCCTGGCTTCATGTGACCTTTTGACAACTCTATGGGATGACTTGCCTGTGAGATTTCTCCAGAGATTTCATTGAAATGAGTTTCCTCACCATTTAATGGTTCCTGAATGAACTGAAACCCACAATGCCTCCAACTTCATCCATGAAAAATGGCTAAATAAATACAATAAAATTTTTGAAATTCCCTTAACCAGGTGGCACTGGAGAACCTTTGGATGTCTTTTTCCTGATCATGAGTGTACAAGAGAATGCCATGATTGACGGGGTTTCATGAAAATGGTGTAGAACAAAGATGCCAGTAAGTTGGACCCTGCTGAGTAGTGGGCCTTTTGCAGTGGTGGGCAGGTGTGTGATAATACATCTGTGGTGTGGCCAGGAGGATTTTCCATTGCCTTCAAAATGGCTTGTGACTGATATGGTGCAGCCAGCAGACCCTTCTTGTTACATGGAGAGGTTTCTGGGCAAAGTTCAGAGTCAGATTTCTATGGACAAATGGGCAAGCTTTGTGAGATAGAAGCCTGGTTGGTGCATTCTCTGTCACCACAAGTGACAGAACTCCCTCCAATACTGGGTCCCAGTTGAACTCGTTGTATTTCATGAAGCAAATACCAAACTCCCAGTGCAGCAGCAAGAAACACCACGAAAAGTGGAGGATGACCAAATGGCTTCACAGTTCACACGGGGAGACACTTAGCACCAAGTGGCCACAGTTTACCTACAAATACAAAATTCAGCACTGCTGCCTCATGTTCATTAGAATACAAGAAACCATGTCCTCCAGGTCACGTAGATGCAGACCCAGCTTTTATGGTGTCACAAGAAAGGAAGCTAAATCTCCTTACAACAACATATATTTCAAGTGCCCAACCTCAGAGGAAGTTTCTCAAGAAGTCTTTAGGCCGGCAGAGCTCCACGTCTTTGGAGTGTTTACCTGTTAGACCAGGACGCTAGAAAAGACCACTGACTCAAATTAAAATCAAATAAAATTAAGCTTATTATTTCCACCGGCCGTGCTGCCTCTCCCTCCCAAAATGGTGGGAACAAGACAGCATCCCCAGCTTTCCTACAGCCCAGTTTTATAGCCCAGAAAGTTACACAAAAGGGGGGTTACAGATAACAGAACTCTGATAAACATCACATTAAAGGTAGTTTACAATTTTTTTGCTGTCCCTACATCAGAATTCATGAGGACCATTAGAGCCTCAGAGAGGGTTGTTCTCTGGCCAGAGAAGGCAAATATTTATGATGTGTCACTAAAGTTTCAGAGAGGGCTGCTATCTGGTCAGAGAGCTGGGCATGCGTGAGTTCAAGGCGTGGGCAGGCATTCCACGCAGGTTCAGAATTTGAAGTAATTTATGGTAAAGCCAAAATTATCTTTTCATGGCTTTGTGGCATGATGGCTCCCAATTTTAATAAAAGATCAGGTTGGGTCTACAATTTTCCCCTTTTCTCTGTGTCCCTTTCAAATCTTTGATAGATTATGGGAAGAGCACTGAGGAAATTTTAATCCCTCAGATAAGAGTCTCCAAATTTTTACAACTCACCCAAAACCGATCTCCCTGATTTTACCTGACTTAATTAATTATTTATATTGATAGTCTATTTATCTTTCTCTCCATTGTTGTAAAAAGAGTGGCATCACTAATTTTTTCTTCTTCTGTCCTGAGACAGGGTGACGTGAGTGGGCTCGTCGTGAGGGACATGAGTTGCCTATTAGAAGTCAGTTGAGAGACATGAGTTGCCCTTTAGAAGTCAGTTTGGTTTGAAGTCAGGTTGGGGAAGAACAGGTTGTAAAGTCATCTGTGAATGGATTCTTCTATGAGTGAAACAAAAACCATGAGTACTGAATAAATGTTGCAGCAGCTGGAACATGTCACTGTATAGAAATTCCCTCACCAGTCTTTAATATCCCCAATTATCAGGACTGTCAACTTAATATTTAACTTTAAGTGTTACAGTTGGCCCTCCCAATAAGACACAGTTTAATAATTTAATGTCATCTGATCTTGTAAAAATCCTTTTACTAGTATGACCTCTGCGTCTAATAGAGAAACCTTTAATTCTGTTACTCAGGGCTGGATAATCGTACTAGCAAACACCAAGCCTACCTGTGTAGGTTAGGAATATCTGTAGGTCTTAAACTGAAAACTTCTGCCTGTGGCAGCTCTTCTTGATAGTCTCTTTTTATAAGTATTAGGCATTCCTTTGTGAGAATCCTTCTTTGTAGCCTCCAGTCTTACTTATTTTGGGAGGATAAGATAAAGTGCATACCTTAAAATTTTATTATTATTATTATTATTATTATTATTATTATTATTATTATTATTATTATTTAATATGCCCAGGAGTGGCTGTATTTTGGTCCTAACTGTCTTTGCTAAGTGTTTAAGATGAAGCAGTCAACCTGACTTTTGTTTCTATCTATTGTTAACAGTCAGCTGAGCTTTTGTGGGAATCAATTCTGGGGAAACTTGAGAGGAGATTCTCAGTTCTGCTAGTGCCATTTGCGCTAGGTGGGTCCAGGTCTTGCTTGACCATTTGGCTTCCCTCAGAAGCATCAGGGATGTCTCCTTTCTATGATGACTCTCCTCTTTGTAACAAATGCACTGATTGGCTTTCTGTTCTCCAGTGGTCTCATTAATCTCCCTGATCAGGAGGTTATGTGGCTCAGAGTTGCAAAGCTCTTTAGAGAAGTCCCCTGTTCCCTGGATTCAGACTGACTCAGAGGACAAGAGCCAAATATTGGTTTTCTTGGCCCTTTTCATTTAACATTCATTTTAAATCCTAATCTTAAAAATCCAGCAAATAAATTTTAACAGCCTTACATTAAGAGTACTGGGCTTTAATGTCTATAACTTTATAATTACCTTTTTATTAATTGGGATCTGTATTATTCTGTCTGTATTGTAGTTGATGACTTATTATCTTGAATAAACCCATGTTGTGTTCTTAAAGCAACACATTTGTAAAACACTAACAGGGAATCTTTAGATCACTTATAAGAAAATTTCAAACTAAAATTAACAAAAGTAAAAATACTTAGTTCGTGTAATATCTTCCCTGAATTTTTTGGCTGAATTATACATTATATCCCCTGTTTGAGATCCTAGGAATATTGACAATAAAAAAAAAACTTTTTAACATAACTTTAAAGAAATATTATCTGACCTAATGGTTTCATAGTCATTCTCACATGTAGTAAGATGGGACACAGAGCCTTATCTCAGGTAAGGCAGGGATCTTTATAAATCTTAACTATTTTAGTTCTAAAGCTGATCTTTATTTTTAAATATCATTTGACAATGCTTAAATAAATTGTTTGAGGTCACATGAACATTAGCTAACACCATATGATATCACATTTAAAACATGAATTAAAGAAAGGCTGAAAGTTTTTAACCTTTACAAAGATTAGGCTCTAATTAACTTAAAAATACATTTAAATTGTTCCCCAATGTAAAAAGTAACATAAAAATTTACATATCTTATTGATAACAGGTAAATAAATCCACAATATATTTTTTACCACACAACTTCAGAGCACCAGCTTGATATAATACTCTTTAAACGTTTCTACCTTACAGACTTGCATACCTGTAAGATATGAAAACATTAATAGCATAACAATTACATTTATGTTTCTACATTAATCAAGTTTGGCTTTTAAAGAAATGGCAGTACAGTGCTCTAAAATAACAGTTTTTATTTAATCAGTTGTTTAATTTTTATGGTTGCTTTCTCTAGAAAACATAAATCTTAATAAACTCAGTGTTATGGGTAAACTTATGTTTTAAGAAATTTTTGTCTCATTAACACATGACTGATTTTTACAATCTTATACAGAGTTTACTAAATAAAATACAGATCTTAGTAAATCAATCAGATATGTAACAAAAGTACTCATGAATGAGTAATCCCATATCAAATTTACTTTACTTTTTTATCAAATTTAGAGAAATGTATTGAACAGTGTAAACCATTTTTATGTTGAAGGAAAGGTACTAGAGCCAAGGCATATTAGACATTTTGTAGATGTTAATATTTTGTTAGATGTTTGAACACCTAGAAAACTTTGTAAGCTTAAATTTAAAGACATTTGTTTTTATCTCTTTATCCAATTTAAATTGAAACATTTAAATCACGTGAATTAAAGATCTTTGGATGCACTTTTTTAAAATTTGTTTTTACGAGCGCTATTTTTTTATGAGCGCTCCTTATATATGTTAATTTGTGTATCATATATATGATATACGGACGTATGTATATATAGACATACAACACATAACAATTTGTGCACACATAATAATAGTAAAGGCCTTGTAGCTTTTCGTAGTTGAAATCTTTATTGCAATGTTTCAAAAAGTCCACAGTTGGTCAAAGATAGAACTGATCAGAAAAACATTAACCTAGGTCTGTATGCTCAAAATCATGAGGTCAAAAAACATAAAGTATCTAAGAAAAAAAATAAGAGTCCTAGAAAAAATGACTTGCCAGTAATTAGTAAATAACATACAATTTACCTTTTTTTCCCTTAGACCTAAAATCACTCTCCTACAAAGCTTGCAGGCTTCTTTCATTTGCATTTCAACATAAGTCATGGCTGAGGTCTGGAAGGAGCAGCAAAAAAACTGCTATTCTGAACAGACATCTCAGGACTAAGGCATTTTAACCATAATTTTCAGGTTCAGATGTTGAAAATTATGATACAAGTTTAAGATACAATTCACAAAATTTTATATCTTTACATCTTGTTTTGTCAACAGACACCATACTATGATTTACTATTTATGTCCAAATTAATGCACTGGTACACACAGTGACATTTTCCCAGGCTACCCAATTCAAAATTGGTGAAAAAAAAAAAAAGACAGTATGATTGGGAAGTTTCTTGCCAACTTGGAAGTAGAGTTCTTCAGTTATCCATCCTAAGTATTTAAGTTCTCTGGCATGAATTATCTGAAATCATAAACTAAACAATTACATAAACCCGACTTTTTACTGCAAGATTGTGCAATGCTTCAAAAACCCACTCAGTTACCAGATTGTTAAAATAAAACATCATCATTTAGACACACATTCAGCTAAGATCATTCCCCAAAAACAATTTATAATATCAACACATTATTGCAGATGCCTTAAAGGGCCAGAAACAAAGACACAATACAGACAGAAAGGAGGTCCAGACTATGGCTGTCAGACAGAACCCTTTAAACCAGAGCAGATAAGAGAAAAATCTCCTACAGCAGTGGCACCATAGATGTCCCCACAAGGGGACCAGATGTTTTCACAGAAGGGCAACCTGAAATGTAAAATAAAGTGTCTCCATGGTGACTTTACTGCATTTAGTGTCACCTTTTTCTTTTTCTCTTTTTTTAACAAGACAGAGGTGGCATTATCCTTACAGTGCAGGGAAGGAAGGAGGTAATTCCCTGAATCAACAGGGCTTTGGCAGCTGCTGGGAGTCCCTCAGTTTCCCCTTTTACATACAGGATTAGCTCCTCTGATTCAGTTCCACATCAAGCATGCTCTATCTCCTAACATTTCAGTAGATAGCTCTCACAAAGTTCAGGGGCGGAGGGTGGGTACAAGATTTGTAACTTAAAGTTTGGTTCCTGACCTTGAAGCCAATTAATACAAATTTAATAATGAGGACCGGGTTTTGAGAAAAAGAAAAAAGGAGTTTTATTGCTTGGCTAACAAAGGAGAAACACAGGGGACTCTGCCAAAGTTGTGACTCTCTTTATCTGGTGGGACAAGGGGTTTTAAAGGAGTTTCACTTGTTAACCTGGGAGATACTCAGTTCTTAGGTCCCCAGCAGGCATAGCCCTCTGCAATGGGTGTGCTCCAGGCAGCCAGCTAGGGGCTTCTATCATCCTGCTTTACAATGGGGGATAAAGTTCATTGCAGTTCCTTAAAACACAGTCCAAAGGGGTGTCAGGCTTAATCTCTTTATTTCTGATTTTCATGTCCAATATACTTAAGTTTTTACCACCAAAATCACACAACAAAACGAACAAAAACAAACAAACAAAAAACCAAAAAATAGAACACAGAACACAAAATAACAGAAACCCAGTGCCTAAACACAGAAACAGGGGAAGAGTGCAACATCTTGCTAAAGCTCCAGGGTAGGAGCGCATGCGTGCCCGTCGGCACCTCTCTACAGTTCCAGAGGAATTCCCTACAGAACATAACAGAGGACAGAAAGATTCTCGTTACTGTCCTGGACAGAAGTATATGTGAGCCTCCCCGTGCCACATCTCTGTCATCAGAAGAGAGCTCCCTTAACCAGATATCAGATGTTATAAAGGAGCCACTTACCTATGGAGGCGTCCTCCATCAGGTGCTTGCTAATAGTTTTAGTGCAGAGGTTCACTGCAGTGCTCCCTGGACTAAAGGCTCTCTTCCAAATATAAAGAAGATGGACCAAATCAGGCCTGTGTGGAGAGCGGTTCCTTGGTGCCTATGGTTGATATACCATTCTAATTTGTGAAAGTGCCACAGAAAATAGGGTAAGCCTCCTTCTCATGGTACGCTTGAAAGCAACTGTTTGGACAAAGTGGTTGCCAAGGCAGTGACCTCATTCAGTTCCTGAAGGATGTGACCTCACTTCAATCCCTTGGTAATGGAACTCTCTGAACTTGGGATCCAGGAAGCCAGGCACACAGAGTCAGTCTCAGTCCCAGTCCCAGTGTCTCACTTGCTTTGATTTAGCAAGGACAGAGTCAGTCTTTCTTGGTACCTACTGATGTGAGGATGGCCAAATGCCAGGAGTTCTCTGAAGAGGGGCCTTTCCTGAAAAAGTAGGTAGTGGCTCACAGCTGGCTCCTGACCACTTCACAGAGTTGGACAAGGAGACCAGATCTGAGACAGGAAACGCCATATCGGGGGAACATAGTATGGCCCAGCAGTAAGAGGATACTCTGGAGAGTGAGAGACCTACTTGGGGAAGGAGGTGCCTTTGTGGGTGTGGATGTGTGTTTGTGGTTTTGTCTCATGTTCTGAGAATAGGCAGGAAAGTCGGTTTGTTTGGTTTGGAGTGAACTGTTTTTAGTAAGTTGTTTCACAAGGCGAGTGTTTCTATGTCTGTGTATCCCACTGTGTCCGTGCTTGTAGACATTAGAAAAGAGAATGCATCAATGGATGTTTCCTGTCAAGTAGAAAGCTTCCCAGCATTCATCCTGCCCAATTTATGAATGCACTAGGGCTTGCCTTATTGATGGGCAACACCTGCTATTTTCCTAAGTTCCTGTTTTCTTCCTGAAATCTAGCCACTCTCCAGAATAGGTTCATGCATTTGCATCCACGATATGTACCACCTCCAAGCACTGTGACATGGACATGTACTGGATAGCTGAAGAGAATGGCAAGCATCTCAGAAAAGTCAGATATCACTGTGACCCAGAAAGTCTCAGTAGAGAAACCCTGCGGAGGGCCTTTTGATTACCTATTGTTCTGTTGCCCTGAATGTCAGGAAGGTCTTTGCCTCATGCCACGCTTTTGTGAAGCCTGAAGAAAACAGTTTTCAAATGGAAATGAATGGGCATCACCTGTGGTTCTTTGCTTAAATGCATTGTAAAGGGATGTGTCTGAATCAGCCTCTTGGTTCTGTGTGAGCCTGTGACTTAGATTATCAGCACCTGATGGATCTAAAGAAAGATCCCATGTGTGGATCCAAAATCAAAATGGCCAAAAAATCAGTCATTGTTGATGAAGTCTCTCGCATTCCTCTGTAAGGTTCCTGACCTCAATCAAGTGAGAAAAGGGATCCATTGGGTCAATTGAGTTCTTCAAAGCCCTGCAGATGCTAGCCCATAGGTTCTTGGGTTTTCTTATGAATCCAATTCAAATAAAGAATCTAAACCCCACCGTCAGTAGGCCTCAAATTGAAGAACAGAGCTGTATTAATGGCAGGCATATTTGATCACTCCTGGTTCACAGGAAGGGTGTCCAGGCCACTCTGACTTTTGGCAAATGAGGGGAAAGGGAGATTATTTGGGACACTGTCTTGTGCTGCGCCTCTCATGGAATCCTCCTGCCAGAAGTTATGATGAGTGTCTATTTGGAAGAAGATGAGTGCCATTTGGGAGTGTTTTGGTTTTAATTGTGGGCATTTGTGTGGCGGTTGGTAGAGATAATTGGGTCCACCTTGTCTTGAATTTTGGTGTGATTCCCCTTAGAGACTGTGTTTTGGAACTGACCTCTGAGAAGGTACAAGGTCCTGTGTCATTGTATATCCATAATTCTAGGACATCTCTACGGAATGTAATTCAAAGCTAAGTATACCAATCAAGGACCAAATGAAATTCTGGGCTTCAAATCTTACCTAGATTTCTGTTTTCATACTTATATTGAAAGGTTAATAAAATAGGTACTTGTCACGTCCTGTTTTTCTGTATGCTTAATAAAACACTGTTGAAATCTTGAGAACTGTTTGCTCTTCTTGTTCCCAGAATGTGCTGCCCCCAACTGCCAAACTGCAGAATGTACTCCATCAACCATTTGCACGCAAACCGCCCACTCGCCCTTAACCATCAATAAACATCCCTCCCTGCCCTCTCCAAGGAAAATATATAAGCACTTCTTAAGCTGTTCTCAGGGCTCTCTGCTCTATTCAACTGATCTCTGAGCCCTTGCATGCCGGACTCCCAATAAACCCTTTGAGGTTGCATTAGACAATCTCTTGGTGGTCTCTACCACCGACGCTCACCCGACCTTTACTTCTGGTGGCCCCAGCGAGATCCGGCAGCTGCAGATGAAAGACCCCCAATGGGCTCCTCTGGGGGTAAATAAGGCCCCTCTTTCTGGTTTCAGGATTCAGGTTAGGGTTTGACAAAATGGCTATTGGTAAAGAGCGTGAGCTCTCTCCCACGGTGGCTGACACACATGTCACAGAGCCACAGGCCATGTTCCTGTGGGATGGACTCGGGAAATCGAGGAACCATAGTCTCCTCGACTCAGTGATATTTTCTTTCAGATTTGGAATTGGCAGCCCATCAGGATTTGCCCGCTACTCAGTCCTGGTCTCAGTATTGGACGTCCATTGTCTGTCTTTATTGTCTTGTCTTGTCTGTGTCATGTGTCTTTGCTTTCACTGTCTGTGTATATTTCATTATGGGACAGAGCACTTCAATGCCTCTGTCCCTGACCCTTAATCACTGGACCAAAGTCTGCTTAAGGGCTCAGATTCTTTCTTTTTCATTAAAACACCAGACCTGGCAGATTCTGTGTCTCAGAATAACCCACCTTTGTAGTCGGATGGCCCCTAGAAAGATGTTTCTACTTCGCACTAATTTGAAAAGTCTGAGATATTGTCTTTCAGCAGGGGCCACATAGCCATCCAGATCAATAGCCATATATCTTAACTTGTCAGGACCTCTGCAAATCTGCTCCTCCATGGGTGAAGCCTTTCCTTGTCCCTGCACCCACTCCTACTCCTTCCCCTACGATTCTATCTCTCAAAATCTCTGCTCCTCAACCTCCACCCTCTGTTCTCCCTGAGTCTCAAGACTCTACTCGTCCTTATCTTCTGCCCTTGTCCCCCAACCCCCAAAACCCTGTAAGTAATTCCCCTGCTGCTTACTCATCCTCTCCACCATTCGAGGAAGCCAGGATGGCCCAGCACCCTCCAGATGACTGTCCAATGGCACACACAGCCCCTCCTTCCCTAGAGGAAGCTGGCCCGGCTAAAAAAACTCAGAGAACTCGCCAACGTTTTCACACCTGCCTACTTGGGATGACTGCCAACAACTCCTAGGGACTCTCTTCACGACAGAGGAATGAGAGGAAAAACCTCCTGGAAGCTAGAAAAAAATATCCTTGGACTTGATGGGCGACCAACACAACTTCCCAACATAATCAAAGCCGGCTTCCCCTTAAACCAACCCAACGGAGACCCCAACACCTTTGAAGATAGGGAGCATATGTCCAATTATTGCCAGGCTCTAATAGCGGGTATCCAAGGGGCCGCTAGGTGACCAACTAATTTGGCCATGGTAAGAGAAATTATTAAAAGGCCTGATGAATCTACCTCTATGTTTCTAGAGAGAATTATGGAGGCATATAAGAGATATACTCCTTTCGATTCTCAGGCAGCAGATCAAAAGGCATCTGTCATGATGGCCTTAATTGGGGAAGCTGCCATGGATATTAAAAAAAAAAAAAAGTTAAAAGAGAGATTTAGTCAGAGAAGCCAAAAAAATATACTATAAAAGAGAAACAGGGAAAAAGAAAGGGAGCAAAGGGAGGATGAGAGAAGCAAAAGAAAGACTAAGGCATTGACTTAGATCCTGGTCACAACAAGAAAGAGGCCAGAAATTAAGACATAAGGTGACAGGAAGGGATACCTGGGCCCGTGCCAGAGGCCACCCCTGGCCTCAGATCAATGTGCCTACCGTAAAAAAAAGGACACTGGGCCAAAGAGTGCCCTATAAAGAGACAGACACGCCAGCCAGCCATTCTGACTCTGGAGGATGACTAAGAAAGTTGGGGCTCAGATTCCTTCCCCTAGCTCAGGGTAACTTTTGAAGAGTAGGGGACCCCAGTAGACTTTGAAGTGAATACAGGAGCAGTATACTCAGCCCTTAGGGCCCCATTGGGCCGTCTATCAAATAAAAGGTCTGTAGTTCAAAGGGCTAAGGGCAGTAAATATCGGGCTTAGACTACTAAGAGGACCATGGACCTGGGGAAAGGAAAAATCCATCACTCCTTCCTAGTAATCCCAGAATGCCCGCACCCATTGATGGGCAGAGATCTGCTCACCAAGCTCTGGGCCAAAATAACTTTTAACCCTGAAAGCCCCCAAAAGAAATTTCTAAATCCTTCAGTAAAAACTCCTATAGTCACGGCTGTAACTATATTAGTAGAAGATAAACATCCACTCTTCACACCCCCCAAGACTGATCAAACAGGCAAGCTACCGCAGAAATGGATAACAGATTACCCAGATGCCTGGGCAAAAAATGCTGTGTTAGGCCTGGCCGTGAAACAACCTCCAATAACAGTGGAGTTAAAAACTTCAGCCTCCCCAATCAATGTCAAATAATATCTTCTAAGCATAAAAAGCTAAAGATGGGATAAGGCCCTATATTCAGAAATATCTGGCCTTAGGTGTCCTAAGGCCCTGTCAATTGGCCTGGAACACTCCCCTGTTATTAGAAGAAAAAGCCAGGAACCGGGGACTATCAACCTGTTAAAGACCAAAGAGAGATCAACAACAGAGTGCAGGACATTCACCCCACAGTACCTAATCTATTCAAACTGCTTAGCACTCTGAACCCTGAGCAGAAATGGTATACTGTTCTGGACTTAAAACAAGCTTTCTTTTGCTTGCCTCTGCATAAAGATAGTCAGTTGCTGTTTGCTTTTGGGTGGGTAGACCCAAAAACCGGAAAGTATAGTCAACTAACTTGGACTAGACTCCCAGAGGGGTTCAAAAACTCCCCCACTCTCTTTGATGAAGCCCTCCACAGAGATCTCAACAATTTCAGAACTACACACCCCGAAGTCACCCAGCTTCAATACGTGGATCACCTGCTACTGGCATCCAACACCAAGGAAAACTGAACTGTGACCCAAGCACTATTATCCGAGCTTGCTCAACTCGGGTATAGAGCTTCTGCCAAAATTGCCCAATTTGCCAGCAAGAAGTAATCTTTTATGACTATTTCCTCAGGGGCGGTAAACGATGGCTCACTGAGCCCAGAAAACAAACCGTTGAGCAGATACCAACCCCATCTTACAGCAGACAACTAAGAGAGTTTCTTGGGATTGCTGGGTTTTGCAGGTTATGGATAAATGGGTTCGCGTCCTTAGCTACTCCTTTATACCCGCTGTTAAAGGGAGATGCCCAATTCCAATGGACCTCTGAGTAACAGGAAGTTTTAGATAACATCTAAGGACACTGACACTGAACACCTCAACTTTACTGAGCTCAGCCTGCAATTACAGAAAGCCCTACACTAAGTTAAAAATGTACGTCAACTCACTCACCTTGGTTCAAAGAAACTGCAGGCACTCCTATAGGATTAAGAACAGAGTTTTCCACTAACCAACTCACAGTGAAAGAAAAAAACTGAACCGGTAACAAAAGCCTGTTGGGTCAGTCAATTGTTTAATGCTTACCCTTCCAAGTTTCTTAGAGGAAAGCACCTATGAGGAACCAGACCAGGACAATTCTGGGAAGTGGACATTACTGAAATTAAGCCAGCAAGGTATGGACTTAAATATCTCCTAGTCTTTGTAGATACATTTTCAGGATGGATTGAAGCCTTACACACACACACACACACACACACACACAGAAAAAAAAAAAAAAAAAAAACCGGCCCAAATGGTTCTCAAGAAGATCCTGGAAGATATTTTTCCAAGATATGGTCTGTTTAAGGTAATAGGGTCTGATAATGGACTTGTGTTCATGGCCCAGGTAAGTCACGTGTGGATTAATTGTAAGTTACATTATGCTTATATACCCCAGAGCTCAGGAGAGGTAGAAAAAATAAATAGAACCATTAAAGAGACCTTAACAAAATTAAGCTCAGAGACTGGCATAAAAGATTGGACTATGCTCCTGCCTTATGCACTGTTTCATGCGAGAAATACTCCCTCAGTTTCTTTGTGTAACCTCACCCCCTATGAAATTCTCTATGATGCCCATCATCCAGTAAGGGACCTAATCCCCAACACTAAGGCCTAACAATCCCTTCCACACCCCTTGCTTGACAGACTTAAAGCCATTGAAAGAACTCAGTGATAACTGTGGAAACAGCTGGCCACTGCCTACCAACCTGGGGACGAGGGGATTCCACATCAATATCAAGTAAGAGACTTCGTCTACATAAGACAACATCAGGTGTCATTCCTAGAACCCCGCTGGAAAGGAACATACCAGGTGCTACTTATAACACCTACAGCGGTAAAAGTAGACAGAATCACTTTTTGGATCCATGCCTCTCATCTAAAGCCTTCGCTGTGTCCAGACTCTGGTTGGAAACTGGAAAAGACTGGTAACCATTTCAAATTTCGTATTCGCTATGTGGACAAGACTGTAGACTCTCCCCTTGGCCACCAGTACTCCTAACCCTCATCAGCCTGTTCAGCAGTGAAGGCTGATCTCAAATCCTACTAGACAAGAAGTATGGTATATCTCGCATACAGCCCCCTTAGGGACCTGGTGGCTATCTCTCCACCAAGACATTTTTCAGCTTGGTATACGTCTTTCCTATTGAGATAACCCTGATGAAGAGGATCCCACTAAAGTTTCATTAAATCCCTTCCGTTCCATAGATAATTGAAACAAACATTATGGATGCACAGAAACGCGAGCCAGATTCAGGTTGGCTAGCCTAGATTACGATGTATGCCCGGCGGACTATCAAAGCCACAAACAGCCATGGCTGTGTGGGGGAAAAGCCAACTTCTTGTGTAACTCATGGGGATGTGAGCATACAGGGGCTGCCTGGTGGAACCCAAACTCCTCATCACATTCAGTACACAGCATTGGCCATATTACCAATTAGACAACCAAAAGCTATGGCCCCCAGAGGGTTCTTTAGATCCTCAAATTCTGCGTGACATTTTTAACTTCGGCAAGTGCTCAAAAGGGGAAAATTCCCCTATGTGGAATCCTTTTCCCTCCTTCACTCACATCCTGTACTATGCTTCTCCAATAGTTCCTCACCCCCAGTCTTCTGCTCTAGAGTCTCTGCTGTCACTCCCACCTCAGCAACGTGATTTCTCACCTCCAATTACTAGATCAAAAACCCAAACCTCTGCCAGTTCTCAGACCATTGCCCCCTTGCTGAGGTAGCAGTACCGAGGTACCCCTCCACTCACTCACTCCTCTCTTTTTCTGTCTGTGCCTGCACTAGGTCCCACAAAGTCCTCTAAGAAGCTAAACCAAAGGTCAAACCAGCTGAGAAGAGCCCTCAGACCCCTATCCAAGATGTAATAAAAATGGCCTTTAAAGTTGCTTTGTCATCACTGAAAACAGGTTTCTAAAAATTTAAAGTCCCTCAGGGGTTTTTGGAATACTCACTCCCATCTTCACCTCTGCTCTACCTGTTCTACTGCTCAAGTTTTGTTCTAGGAAAATCCCAAACCCCTTTTCCATTATTCTTTTACATCTCATCTTCCTCATTCTCAGATCGACGGAGCTGCTCTCAGCCTCGCCTTCCCAGTCTTCCCCCTCTGTACCAGGTCCATAGATATGTCTTAAATAACCTTCTCCAGAAGTCTTCACCGAGGCTTACATTAGGTCTTTCAGCAAAAGAGTCCCTCTGAAAGAGTTCAATGTAGATAAACTTCCACTTTTCATGTTGCCATGTTCTACTTGGCCACTGGCTGGAAAAATCACCACCCCTAAGCTTGACACCGCCTTACTAGGTTTTCACAAAATATGTGAACAAAGCCTCTGGCCTTGAGCTGGGGCTTCACAGAGATGACTACATTTCTAAGATAAAAAAGTTACCAACTGGGCTTCATGGTGACAGCTGGCAGGGAGAAAAAAAAGAGACAAAAAAGCTCTCCCTTTCCAAGGTGTCCTTGAAAAGTTAACTTGCCCAGAACAGAGGAACAAAAACAGAAACAAAAACTGATTTTTGTGAATTTCTACAGACTGTGAACTTCTGTTCCACTTCCCTTACATATTGGGTACAAATTCTAAAACTACCAAAACTTGGGGTTCAGGGGATTAATTGATTACAACAGAAGCAATGCCCTCTAAATCCGGATGCAACCAAATAAGGCTGTTTTCCTGTGTTTGGTGCTATCTTAGGTCCCTTTCATTGTCCATCCCTACAACAGTATAATTCTATACACTTTAACATTATTTATGTTTTCATAAAATGGTCAATATATGTGATTAATTATGTAATGATGCAGATGTTTTCCAGAGTTCTCTATCATGACGTAGGTTCATTTAAAGATCAAATAGGGGGGCATACAACCCGGTTCCAGCGGGAACCTGTATCCCTCACTTTAGCCATCCTATTAGAAATAATAGTTGCTTTAGGGGTGGGCTAGTCCATGAGACACAACAAAGACACAATTAGAAGCAGAAATAGGCCAAAACTTAAAGACATTAAAAACCGACATCACAGCTTTACAGGAATTTTAACCTCTCTCTTTCTGAAGTTGTTTTACAAAGCAGACGAGTGTTGGACCTCCTCTTCATGAGAGAAAGGTGCCTTTTTGCTTGCATTGAGGGAAGAATGTTGTTTTTGTGCCGACAATACTGGAGTTGTAAAAGAATCTATGAATAAATTAAGAAAACGACTTGAAGAGCGTCAAAGAGAGACAGAGGCCCCAAAAGGGAGGTTTGAGTCTTGGTTCACATAGTGACCTGATTAACTGCGCTTTTATCTGCCATGGCCGGTTCATTAAAATTCCTCATATTATTGCTAACTGTAGGACCCTGTTTGCTCAACCGTGTAGTTTTCTTTCTAAACCAAATCGAACCTGTTATTAATCCTAACCATACACTGTTCTCTCAATCTAATTTTACAGAAGAGCAGGGACAGAATTGGTATTAAAATACAGGAAAATAGAGGATCTTCCACCTGCTGAAAACCTCAAAGGTCCACGTAGAAATGATCCCTGGAGAAGATGTAGGCAAGTATGAAGGACCTGAGAGAGCAAAAGTCTTCCATGGCAAACAACCTGCTCAGGATGAAGGGATGTGTCTGAATCAGCCACTCTCTTCTTAATGTAGAGAAGATGGACCAAAGCAGGCATGTGTTGAGAGCTGCTCCTGCATGCCTATGGTTGACATACCTCTCTGACCTGTGAAAGTGTCACAGGAAGTAGGAGCAGCCTCCCTCTCATGGGAACCTTGGAAGCAACTGTTAGGACAAAGTTGTTGCCAAGGCAGTGACCTCATTCAGTTCCAAAAGGAAGTGACTTCACCTAACTTCCTTGGTGATGGAACTCTCTGAACTTGGAATCCAGGAAGCCAGGCACCCAGAGCCAGTCCCAGTCCCAGTCCCAGTGGTCAAACTTATTTTGATTTACCAAGGACAGACTCAGTCTTTCTTGGGACCTACTGATGTAAGGATGGCCAAATGCAAGGAAAGCTATGAAGAGGGGCCTTTCCTGAGAAAGCACGCAGTGGCTCATCGCTGGCTCCTGACAACTTCACAGAGTTGGCCAAAAAGACCAGATTTGAGACAGAACAGGCTATTTCCAGGGAACATAATAAGGCCCACCAGACAGAGGACACTCCAGATAGTCACAGACCTACTTGGGGGAAGGAGGTGCCTTTGTGGTGTGGGTGTGGGTTTGTGGTTTTGTCTCATGTTCTGAGAATAGGTATGAAAGGCGGTTTGTTTTGTTTGGAGTGAACTGTTTCTAGTAAGTCGTTTGACAAGGCGAGAATTTCTATGTCTGTGTATCCCACTGTGTCCGTGGTTGTAGACATTAGAAAACAGAATGCATCAATTAATATGTCCTGTCTAGTAGAAAACTTCACAGCATTCATCCTGCCCTATTTATGAATGGACTGCAGCTTGCCTTATTGATGTGCAACACCTGCTATCTTCCTTAGTTTCTGTTTTATTCCTGAATTCTGTCCACTCTCCAGAATAGGTTCATGGTTTTCTGTTTAAGATATGTACAACCTCGAAGCTCTGTGACATGACCATGTACTGTATAGCTGAAGGGAATGGTGATCATCTCAGAAAACTCAGATATCAGTGTGACCAGGAAAGTCTTAGTGGAGAAACCCTGCTTGGGGCCTTTTGTTTACCTACTCTTCTGTTGCCCTGAATGTCAGGAAGGTCTTTTCCTCAGTCCACCACTTTGTGAAGCCTGAAGAAAACAGTTTTCAAATGGAAATGAATGGGCATTACCTGTGGCTCTTTGCTTAATTGCTTTGGAAAGGATGTGTCTGAATCAGCTTATTTACCCTGTGTGAGGCTGTGGCTTAGATTCTCAGGTCCTGATGGATCTAAAGAAAGATCCCATGTGTACATCCAAAACCAAAATGGCCAAAAGAGCAGTCCTTGTGGATGAAGTCTCTCGCCTTCCTCTGTAACTTTCCTGACCTCCATCATGTCAGATTAGGGATCCTTTGGGTCAAATGAGTTCTTCAAAGCCTTGCAGAGTCTAGCCCATAGTTGCTTGGGTTTTCTCAAGACTCCAATTCACATAAAGAATCCAAACCCCACAGTCATTTGGCCTCAAATTGAAGAAGCGGAGCAGTATTAACGGGAGGCCTATTTAATCTCTTCTGGTTCACAAGAAGGGTGTCCAGGCCACCCTGAATTTAGGCAAATTAGGTGCAAAAGAGCTTATTTTGGATACGGTCTTGGGCTATGCCCCTCATGGAAAACTCCAGCCATAGTGGAGTTTATTGTGAGTGTCTATATGGAAGAATATGGGCGCCACGTTGGAGTGTTTTGGTTTAAATTGTGGTCATTTGGGTGGCGGTTGGAAGAGATGACTTGGTCCACATGTTCTTGAACTCTGGTGTGATTCCCTTAGAGTCTGAGTTCTTCAACTGACCTCAGAGAAGTATTGCCATGAATAGTGTTGAGATTTTTGGAAGCCAGGCATGAGCATCGCCCTTGGAAACTGAGTTCTAGGCCCAGGGTGGCTTTCCACAGAGCACTGAGCCTCTCAGCCAGGATACCACAAATTTTATTCTGAAAGACTTGGCACCCATAGTTGAGAGTCAAAACTCATATGGACCTCACATTGTAGACCTAAATGGGCATAGCATCATATGATCTTTTGGCCACTTTTTGGGAAGCCTTACCTGTGAGTGTTCTCCAGAGATTTCATTGAAATGAGCTTCCTAACCATTTAATGGTTCCTGAAAAAATTGAAACTCACAGTGTCTCCAACTTCATCCTTAAAAAATGGCTAGATAAATACCATGAAATTTTTGAATTTCCCATCACCAGGTGGCACTGGAAAACCTTTTGATGTCCTGTTGCTGATCATGAATATACCAGACAGTGCCTTGATTGACTGGGTTTCATGTAAATGGTGTAGAACAGAGATGCCAGTAAGTTGGACTTTGTTGAGTAGTAGGTTAGAGCAGTGGTGGGCAGGTATGTGATAAAACATCTGTGGTGGGGCCATGTGGATCTTCCATTGGCTTCCAAATGGCTTGTGACTGACATGGTGCAGCCAGCAGAAACTTCCATGTAAAGGCAAGTTGTTATATGGAGAGGTTTCAGGACATTGTTCAGAATCAGGTTGCTATGGTCAAGGGGGCAAGATATGTGGGATAGGATCCTGGTTCTTGTATCCTCCTGCAAAACCTGACCCACCATACATGACAGAACTTCCTCTTGCATTGTGACCAAGTTGAACTCCTTGTATTTTGTGAAGCAAATACCAAACTCTCAGTGCAGCATGAAGAAACACCACGAAAATGGAAGATGACCATATGCCTTCACAGTGCACACCGGCACACATTTAGCCCCCAGTGGCCACAGTTTATCTAAAAAGAGAATTCAGCACTGCTGCCTCATGTACATTGGAAAATAAGAAACCATGTCCTCCAGGTCTCATAGATGCAGACCAAGCTTTTATGGTCTCCCTAGAAAGGAAGCTAAAGCTCTTGACAGCAACATATTTTTCAAGTGCCCAACCTCACAGGCAGTTTCTCAAGAAGTCTCTAGGCCAGCAGACCTCCATGTTTGTGGAGTTTTTACCCTGTCCCATACTTTTGGAAACTACTCTACCACTTCCAAGGTTGTGAGCTCCTGAGCATATTGCATTCCACAAATTTATTCACAGATTTTCTAAATCTTCTCCTCTAATTGTGTCTTACTTGGGGTGAAGGGATTGTCAAGGCATTGTTCTGGTTGAGAGAGGGAATAATTTTGTGTAGCACATATTTACATACACATTGGATTCATTGTTCAATTTTCCATTCGAAATACTGAATCCTTGACACTAACCCATACCCTACTAGACTCTGACTATTAATTCTAATATGATGGAGAAAAATAACCGAAACAGAATAGAAATACTAGCACTTCAGAAGAGGCATGGTGTATAGTTGGTCTTGCCTTTTGCATGATATAGGGTAGGAGTTATAAATCTTGTCAATTTTTTGTTGAAATAGTTCTGCATGTGTTTTTAAAGTTAACACATCTGTGAATTCCTGTCTCCATTTTTCTGTAGCCTATTCAGCACATGTATTTTTATATGCACATATAGAATCCTACCTGGTATCACACGTATATTCTTGAGAGGTGGCTAACTTGGCAGATACAAAGTGTGAGAAGAGATCACTCCTCATTAATACTTTTGGAACTGAAAATTCAGACTATGAGTGAGCTTCTTAGTTCAAGAACATTATACATAAATCCATGTTCAGTAAAATTAATATTTTTGGATCTGTGGATGATATATATTTCACAATGAATTTTAATTGGCATATATATTGCTACTTTTTAATGTCTCTGTGTGTGTTTTGTGTGTGTGTGTGTGTGTGTGTATACTCTCTAGATTTTTCAAAATATAAAATATATGTGTCCTATTATACACTCCCTAAATTCATTCTTGTTCATGTATGTGGTTTTATATTAAACTTTTCATAAGATTATTTTAAAAATATTCATCCACCTGAAATACATATTTGTTTTCTAGTACTAAAAAGTTACTTCACTGAATGGTGCAAACAAATCCTTATATTTTTACAGTAGCTGACCCACTTTAACATCAATGCAAGTAGATTCCTATGGGACATGATGTGTATTTTGACGTTCATTTTTATTAAACACTGGTACATTACTATTTCTGCAGTTTTTGTACATCATAGAATATACATTTCATCCACAAGTTCACAAATTTAAAGAAATTTGTAACACATTCAATCACTTCCTGCTTCAGAACTTATGTATTCCTCCTTGTTTTTGACTGGTCATTTCATGAGACTTCTTTCCAAACACATTATTTTCGATTTCCATAATCAATTTTGAAGCAAAATTCACACACTCTTTATGATAAACCACAACCGTAATATTACCATTAGATGTATTACTGGTTGGAATGAATGTATATATATCAATATATGATTCCTGTGTATTTTCAGATATCAATTCAATCCATTATTTAAAGTTGGAACAAGTTATATTATTTATTCGCAGTATGGTCTATTCATGCATTATCTCTATATTCATACATACATGGTACACCTATATGTACCTCCAATACTAATTTATACCCCTTCAAAATATTGCTCCAAGAAATGGTGCAAGAAAGACTCATGTCACCTGATCTACATATACGTTTTATCACAGTAATATTCTGGCCACAAAATGCAAAGTCACACTTACGATTGTACCAAAGCCTAAATGGAATGTGAGTATGGGTTATGAAAATCACCCATGTCCACGTTGCCTAATGCTCTCAAATGTCAATCCTATTGGTGACTACATATTTGTTACTTCCTAAGATTATATATTCAATCTCAAGCCTGTTGAAAGTGTCTATTGCTATCACTCACTTTATACTTTGCCTGATTTCCTAATGTCGCTATTGATATCTGCTTTCCTACATATTTTCCCCATTTCATCACTGTGACTGACTCTTCACATGTGCTGACATTTACATTTTCTGTCTACCTGAAAACCTATTGCTAAAGAACTATTTGTCCAAATGCTATACTCACACTTTTTTCTAATCCTACCAACTATCTTCCTAATCCTACCGACTCTCCCTCTTTGAATGGTTGTTCTCCTCAACATTCAATCATCCAAGGTATCAGGTCCTATGCCATTGTGTATAGATTTATCTGAGACATCTGTGCAGAACATAATTAAATGCTAAGAATCCCAATCAAGGACCTAATGCCCTTCTGGGCTTCAAATGTTACCGAGATTTCTGTTTTCATTCATATATTTCACCTATATAATCTTATATATATCGCAGGTTCCCAATACCATTATTCATCCAGCAGAATGATCCTAACCCAAATCAAACATGTTATTAACCGTAACCATACACTGTTCCCTCAATCTAACTTTACAGAATAGCAGGGACAGAGTTGGTCTTACAATACAGGAATGTAGGAGATCTTCAACCTGCAGAGAACCTCAAAGGTCCATGCAGAAATGATCCCTAAAGAAGATGTAGGCAGCTATGAAGGACCTGAGAGTGCGAAAGTCATCTTTCATGACAAAAAAAAAAAAAAAACAGGTCAGGATGAAGGGATGTGTCTGAAGCAGTCTCTCTCTTCTTAATGTAGAGAAGATAGACCAAACCAGGCTTGTGTGGAGAGCTGTTCCCGGGTGCCTGTGGTTGATATTCCATTCTAGCTTGTGAAAGTGTCATAGGAAGTAGGGGCAGGATCCATCTCAGGAACCCTTGGAAGCAACTGTTAAGACAAAGTGGTTGCCAAGGCAGTGACCTCATTCAGTTCTAGACGAAGTGACCTATGTCACTTTCTTGTTGATGGAACACTCTGAACTTGGGATCCAGGAATCCAGGCACCCTGAGGCAGTCCCAGTCCAAGTCCCAGTGGTCTCAAATGTTTGGATTTAAGAAGGACAGAGTCAGTCTTTCTTGGCAACTAAATTGAAGATGGACAAATGCCAGGAAAGCTCTGAAGAGGGGCTTTACCTGAGAAAACAGGCAGTGGCTCACCCCTGGCTCCTGATAACATCACAGTTTTGGCCAAGGAGACCAGATCTGACATAGCACAGCCCGTTTCGGGGGAACATAGTATGGCCCACCAGTCAGAGGACGCTCTGGATAGTCAAAGACCTATTTGGGGAAAGAAGGTGCCTTTGTGGGTGTGTGTGTGTGTGTGTGTGTTTGATTTTGTCTCATGTTTTGAGAATATGTAGGAAAGTCGGTTTGTTTGGTTTGGAGTGGACTGTTTCTAGTAAGTCCTTTGAGAAGGTGAGTGTTTCTATGTCTGGATATCCCACTGTGTCCGTGGTTGTAGACAATAGAAAAGAGAATGCATCAATAGATGTGTCCTGTCTAGTAGAAATCTTCGCAGAATTCATCCTGTCCAATTTATGAATGGACTGCAGGTTACCTTATGGATGGGCAACACCTACTACCTTCCTACATTCGTGATTTCTTCCTGAATTCTGGCAACTCTCCCATAGGCTCATGGTTTTGTGTTCAAGATATGTATCTCCTCCACAATCTGGGACATGGCCATGTACTGGATAGCTGAAGAGAATGGTGAATATCTCAGAAAACTCAGATATCAGTGTGACCAGGAAAGTCTCAGTGGAGAAAATCTGCTTTGGGATTTTGCTTACCTATTGTTCTGTTGCCCTGAATGTAAGGAAGGTCTTTGCCTAAGGCCCCACATTTCCAATGCCTGAAAAAAACAGTTTTCAAATGGAAATAAATGGGCATCACCTGTGGCTCCTGGCTTAATTGCTTTGCAAAGGGATATGTCTGATTCAGCCTCTTAGTGCAGTTTGAGATTATCGCTTAGATTCTCAGCACCTGATGGATCTAAAGAAAGATCCCATGTGTGCATCCAAATCCAAAATGGCCAAAAGAGAAGTCATTGTGATGAAGTCTCTTGCCTTCCTCTGTAAGGTTCCTCATCTCCATCAAGTGATAACAGGTATCTTTGGGTCAACTGAGTTCTTCAAGCCCTGCAGAGGCTAGCCCATAGGTGCTTGGGTTTTCTTATGACTGCAAATCACATAAAGAAACTATACCCAACAGTCAGTATGCCTCAAATTGGAAAAGCGGAACAGTATTAATGGCATGCCTCTTTGATCAGTCCCGGTTCACAGGAACGTTGTCCAGGAAACACTGACTTTAGAGAAATGAAGGGCAAGGGAGCTTATTTTGACATTGTCTTGGGCTGTGTGCCTCATCAAAACTTCCAGCCAAGGTTATGATGAGTGACTATATGGAAGAAAATGAGGGCCATGTGGGAGTGTTTTGGTTTTAATTCTGGTCATTGGTGTGGCGGTTGGAAGAGATGACTGGGTCAACTGGGCTTGAACTCTGGTGTGTTTCCACGTAGAGACTGAGTTTTGAAACTGATCTCAGAGAAGTATTGCCATGAATTGTGTTGGGATTTTAGGAGGCCACGCATGAGAGTCGCCCTTGGAACCTGAGATCTAGGACCAGGGTGGCTTTCCACAAAGAACTGGGAATCTCAGCCTGGATATCACATGATTTTATTCTGAAAGACTTGGCAGCCATAGTTGAGAGTCAAAAGACATAGGACCTCACATTGTAGACCTCAATGGTCCTGGCTTCAAGTGACCTTTGCCCACTCTTTGGAAAGCCTTGCCTGTGAGAGTTCTCCAGAATTTTCTTTGAAATGAACTTTCTCAACATTTAATGGTTCCTGAATAATTGAAATCCACAGTGCATCCAACGTCATCCTTGAAAAATGGCTAGATAAATAACACGAAATTTTTAAAATTTCCATGACCAGGTGGAACTGCAGAAACTTTCGATGTCCTGTTGCTTACCATGAGTGTACCAGACAGTGCCTTGATTGACAGGGTTTCATGAAATTTGTTTAGAACAGAGAAACCAGTATTTTGGAGCCTGCTGAGTAGTGGGCCTAGAGCAGTGGTGGAGAGGTGTGTGATAAAACATCATGGTGGGGCCATTTGGATCTGCCATTGGCTTCCAAATGGCTTGTAACTGACAGAGTGCAGACATCAGACCCTTATATGTAAAAGCATCTTGTTATATGGCATAGTTTCAGGGCAATGTTCAGAATCAGGTTGCTATGGACAAGCGGGCAATCTTTGAGAGATAGAAGCCTGGTTGGTGAATTTTCTTGCAGACCCTGACCCACCACACGTGACAGAAATACCTCAAGCACTGTTTCCCAGTTGAACTCCTTGTATTTCGTGAAGCATGAACCAAACTCCAAGTGCAGCAGCAAGAAACATCACGAAAAGTGGAGGATGACCAAATGGTTTCACAGTCCACACGGGGAGACAATAAGCCCCCAGTGCCCACAGTTTACCTACAAAGAGAGAATTCAGCACTGCTGCCTCGTGTTCATTGGAAAATATGAAATGTTGTCCTCCAGGTCTCATAGATGCAGACCCAGCTTTGAGGGTCTCACTACAAAGGAAGCTTAACTCCTGACAACAACCTATATTTCAGTGCCCAATTTCACTGGCAGTTTCTCAAGAAGTTTTAGGCAAGCAGAGCTTCATGTTTGTGGAGTGTGTACCCTTTCCTTACTTTTGGAAACTCCTATTCCACCTCCAAGTTTGTGCACTCCTGAGCATTTTCTATTCCAGAAATGTAATCACAGATTTTGTAACTCTTCTACTCTAATTGTGTCTCCCTTGGGGCGAAAGTAATGACAAGGCATTGTTCTGGATGAGAGTCAGAAGATTAATTTTTCTATTTTCCATTTGAAATTCTGAATCCCTGACACTAACCCATATTCTACTAGACTCTGACTACTAATCCAAATATGATGGAAGAAAATAACCCAAACAGTACATAAATACTTGCAGTTCAGAGTTGGACTTGCCTTTTGCATGATAAAGGGTAGGTGTTGTAAATCTATTCAATATTTAATTGAAATAGTTCTCCATGTGTTTTTAAAGTTAACAAATATGTGAATTACTGTCTCCCATTCTCTGGAGCTTATTCAGCACATGTATTTTTATATGCACCAATAGAATCCTACAAGGTATCACACGTACATCCTTGTGAGGTATATGACTTAGCAGATACAAAGTGTGAGAAGTGATCACTCCTCCTAAACGCTGTTGGAACTGAAAATTCAACCTATGGGTGAGCTTCCCAGTGGAACAACATTATACATAAAACCATGTTCACTAAAATGAATGTTTTTGCATCTTTATGATATATATTTCATGATGAATTTCGATTGGCATATATATTGCTACTTTTTAATGTCTGTGTTTGTGTGTGTGTGTGTGTGTGTGTGTGTATATATATATATATATATATATATATATATATTATATATATATATATATACTCTCCATATTTTTAAAAGTATGAAATATATGTGTCTTATATACACTCCCTAAATTCATTCATGTTCATGTATGTGGATTAATAATCAACTTTTCACAGGATTATTCTTAGAAATATTCATCCACCTGAAATACATATTTGTTTCCTAGTACTGAAAACTAACTTCAGTAAAAGGTGCATACAAATCCTAATATGTCTACTTTAACTGACCCAGTTTAACATCAATGCATGTATGTTCCTATGGGACATGATGTGTATTTTGACATTAATTTTTATTCCACACTGGTACATTACTATTTCTTCAGTTTATGCACATCTCAGTATATATATTTTATTCACTAGTTAGCAAATTTATAGGCATTTGTTTCACTTTCAATCACTTCATGCTCCAGAACACATGTATTCCTCTATGTTTCTTGACTGGTCTATTCATGAGACTTTTTTCCAAATATATTATTTTCGATTTCCATAATCAATTTTGAACCAAAACTCACACACCCTTCATGATAAACCATAACCCTAAGATTATCGTTAGATATATAACTGGTTGGAATGAATGATTGCATATCAATATAAAATTTCTTATAAATTTTCAGATATTTATTCAATCCATTATTTAAAGTGGATCCAGTTATATTATTTATTCACAGTATGGTCTATTCATGCATTATGTCTATATTCATTGAAACAGGGTACACCTATTTGTACCCCCATACTAATTTGTAAGTCTTCAAAATATTGCTCGCATAATTGGTGGAAGAAATACTCTTTTCACCTGATCTACATACACATTTTATTACAGAAATATTCTGGACACAAAAAGCAAAGGTCACACTTACAATTGTACCAAAGCGTAAATGGAAAGTGAGCATGGATTACTAAAAACATCCATGTCCAGGTTGCCTAATGCTTTCAAATATCAATTCTATTTTTGACTACATATTTGTTTCTTCTTAAGATTATGTATTCAACTTCAAACCTGTTGAAAATGTCTAACCCTATCACACACTTTATACTTTGCTTGATTTCCCAATGTCTCTAATGATATCTGCTTTCCTATATTTTTCCCCAGTTCATCATTGTGACTGACTCTTCACATGTGCTTACATTTACATACACTCTCTACCCGAAATCTTATTGCGAAAGAACTTTTGGTCCAAATCCTATACTCACTCTTCTTTCTAAACCTACCAACTACCTTCCTAATCCTACCGACTATCAGTTTTTGACTGGATGTTCTCTTCAACATTCAATATCCAAGGTACAAGGTACGATGCCAGTGTATATTGATTTATCTGAGACATCTGTGCTGCACATTACTCAAAGCTAAGTATCCCACTCAAGTCGCCAATGCCCTTCTGGGCTTCAAATCTTACCTAGATTTCTGCTTTCATACTTATGTTTCACATATATACTCTTGTAAATATTGCATTTTGCCAATACCATTATTCATCCCGCAGAATGATTTGTAACCCAAATTGAACAAGTTATTAACCCTAACCATACACTGTTCCCTCAGTATAACTTACTTAAGAGCAGGGACAGTGTGGGTCTTACAATATAGCAATGTAGATGATCTTCCACCTGCTGAGAACATCAAAGATCCATGGAGAAATGATCCTTGCAGAAGATATAGGCAGCTATGTAGGACCTGAGAGAGCAATAGTCATCTTCCATGGCAAACAACCTGGTCAGGATTAATTGATAGTCTGAATCAGCCTCTCTCTTCTTAATGAAGAGAAGATGGACTGAACCAGGCCTCTGTGGAGAGCTGTTCCCTGGTGCCTATGGTTGATATACCATTCTAACTTCTGAATGTGTCACAGGATGTTGGGGCAGCCTCCATCTCATGGGAACCCTGGAAGCAACTGTTAGCACAAAGTGGTTACCAAGGCAGTGAGCATATTCTGTTCCTGAAAGAAGTGACCTCACTTCACTTCCTTGGTGATGGAATTCTCTGAACCTGGGATCCAGGAAGGAAGGCACCCAGAGCCAGTCCCACACCCAGTTCCAGTGGGCTAACTTGTTTGCTTTTCCCAAAGACATAGTCAGTCTTTCTTGGTACCTACTGATGTGAGGATGGCCAAATGCCAGCAGAGCTCTGATGAGGGGCCTTTCCTGAGAAAGCAGGTAGTCGCTCACCTTTGGCTCCTGACAACTTCACAGAGTTGGACAAGGAGACCAGATCTGAAACAGGACAGGCCATTTTGGGGTAACATAATATGGCCCACCAGTCAGAAGACACTCCGGATAGTCACAGACCTATTTGGGGAAAGTAAGTGCCTTTGCCGTTGTAGGTGTGAGTTTGTGGTTTTTTCTCATGTTCTGAGAATAGGTAGGAAAGGTGGTTTGTTTGGTTTGGAGTGGACTGTTTCTAGAAAGTCGTTTGACATGGTGAGTGTTTCTAGGTCTGTGTATCCCACTGTATCCGTGGTTGTAGACATTAGAAAAGAGAATGCATCAATGGATGTGTTGTCTCTAGTTGAAAGCTTCCCCGCATTCATACTGCCCAATTAATGAATGGACTGCAGCTTGCCTTATGGATGGGCAACATCTACTATCTTCTAAAGTTCCTGTTTTCTTCGTGAATTCAGGCCACTCTCCAGAATAGGCTCATGGTTTTGTTTCCCAAATATGTAACACCACAAGATTCTGTGACATGGCCATGTACTGGATTGCTGAAGGGAATGGAGGCATCTAAGAAAACTCAGATTTCAGTGTGACCAGTAAAGTCTCAGTGGAGAAACCCTTCTTTGTGCCATTTGCTTACTTCTATTTCTATTACCCTGAATGTCAGGAAGGTCTTTGCCTCAGGCCACCCCTTTGTGTAGCCTGAAGAAAACTGTTTTCATATGGAAATGTATGGACATCACCTGTGGCTCTTTGCTTAATTGATTTGGAATGAGATGTGTCTGAATCAGCCTCTTGTCCTTGTATGAGGTTGTGGCTTTGATTCTCAGCACCTGATGGATCTAAAGAAAGATCCCATGTGCTTCCAAAACTAAAATGGCCAAAAGAGCAGTCATTGTTGATGAATATTTTTGCCTTCTTGTTTTAGGTTCCTGACCTCCATAAAGTGAGAATAGGGATCCTTTGGGTCAAATGAGTTCTTGAAATCCCTGCAGAGGCTAGCCCATATTTGCTTGGGTTTTCTCATGACTCCAAATCACATAAAGAATCTATACCCTACAGCCAGTAGGCCTCAAATTGGAGAAGTCGAACACTTTAACAGCAGGAATATTTGATCATTCCTGGTTCACAGGAAGAGTGTCCAGGTCATCATGATTTTAGGCAAATGAGGGGCAAGTGAGCTTATTTGGGCTCATAGAAACCTCCAGCTGGAGGTTATGATGAGTGTCTACATGGAAGAAGATGATGGCCCTGTGGGAGTGTTTTGATTTTAATTGTGGTCATTTTTTGGCGGATGGAAGGGATGACTGGGTCCACCTGGGCTTGAACTCTGGTGTGATTCCCCTTAGAGACTGAGTTCTGAAACTGACCTCAGAGAAGTATTGCCATGAATTGTGTTGGGATTTTAGGAGGCCACGCATGAGACTCACTCTTGGAAACTGAGATCTAGGCCCAGGGTGGTTTCCACAGAGGCCTGAGAATCTCAGCCAGGATATCACATGATTTTATTCTGAAAGACTTAGCACCCATATTTGAGAGTCAAAACACACATGGACCTCACATTGTAGATGTCAGTTGGCCTGGCTTTAGGAGACCTTTTGGCAACTGTTTGAGAAGCATTGACTGTGAGAGTTCTCCAGAGCTTTCATTGTAATGAACTTTCTCAACACTTAATGGTTCCTGAATGAATTGAAACCCACAGTGCCTCTAACTTCATCCTTGAAAAATTTCTAGATAAATACCATGAAATTTTTGAAATTCCCATGACCAGGTGGCACTGCAGAAACTTTTGATGTCCTGTTGCTGATCATGTGTATACCAGACAGTGCCTTGTTTTTGACTGGGTTTCATGAAAATGGTGTAGAACAAGAGAAGCCAGTAATTTGGAGCCTGCTGAGCAGGGGGCCTAGAGCAGTGGTGGGCAGGTGTGTGATAAAACATCATGGTGGGGCCATGTGAATCTGCCATTGGCTTCCAAATTTTTTGTGACTGATATAGTGCAGACATCAGACCCTTATATGTAAAGGCATCATGTTAAATGGAGAGTTTTCAGGGCAATATTCAGAATCAGGTTGCTATGGTTATTGGGGTAAGCTATGTGGGATACAAGCCTGGTTGGTGCATTCTCCTGCAGACCCTGACCCACCACACGTTGCAGAACTCCCTCCAGCACTGTATCTCAGATGAACTTTTTATGTTTTGTGAAGCAAATACCAAATTCCCAGTGCAGCAGCAAGAAATACCACGAAAAGTGGAGGATGACCAAATGTCTTCACAGTCCCCACTGGGAGACACTTAGCTTCCAATGGACACAGTTTAGCTACAAAGAGAGAATTGAGCACTGCTGCCTCATGTTCATTGGAATATAAGAAACCATGTCTTTCGGTTACATAGATGCAGACCCAGCTATGATGGTCTCACTACAAAGGAAGCTAAAGCTCATGACAACAACATATATTTCAAGTGCCCAACCTCAGAAGCCGTTTCCCAAGAATTCTTAGGCCAGCAGAGCTCCTTTTTGTGGAGTGTTTACCCTGTCCTTTACTTTTGGAAACTCCTCTACCACCTCCAAGGTTGTGAACTCCCGAGCATATTCCATTCCATATATGTATTCATAGATTTTCACACTTTTCTACTCTAATTGTGTTTTACTTGGGGCATAGGTAATGTCAAGGCATTGTTCTGGATGTGAGTGGGAAGATTTTTGTGTAGCACATATTTACATACACATTGGATTCATTTTTCAATTTTCCATTTGAAATACTGAATCCCTGACACTAACCCATACCCTACTAGTCTCTGACTAATAATCCTAATATGATGGTGAAAAATAAGCCAAAAAGAGAAGAAACACAAGCAGTTCAGAGGACGCATTGTGTATAGTTGGAATTGCCTTTTGCATTATATAATGTAGGAGTTATAAGTCTAGTCAATTTTTTTCTTGAAATAGTTCTAAATGTGTTTTTTAAATTAGCAAATATGTGAATCCCTGTCTCCCTTTCTCTGTAGCCTATTCAGCACATGTATTTTTATATGCACATATAGAATTCTACCTGATATCACTCGTATACACTTGTGAGGTGGCTGAATTGGCAGATGCAAATTGAGAGAAGAGTTCACTCCTCCTAAACGCTGTTGGAACTGAAAATTCAACATATGGGTGAGCTTCCTAGTTGAAAAACATTATACATGAATCCATGTTCAGTAAAATGAACATTTTTCGATCTGTGGATTATATACATTACATGATGAATTTCTATTGGCATATATGTTGCTACTTTTTTTTCTTTTATTGGTTGCTCAAAACATTACAAAGCTCTTGAATATCATATTTCATACATTAGATTCAAGTGGGTTATGAACTCCCATTTTTACTCCAAATACAGATTGCAGAATCACATTAGTTACACATCCATATTTTTACATAATGCCCTATTAGTTACTGTTGTATTCTGCTACCTTTCCTATACTCTACTATCCCCACTCCCCTCTCTTCCCATCTTCTCTCTCTACCATACCTACTGTAATTCATTTCTCTCCTTGTTTATTTTCCCACAACCTCTTATATGTAATTTTGTGTAACAATAAGTGTCTCTCTCCATTACCATGCAATTTCCCTCTTCTCTCCCTTTCCCTCCCACGTCATGTTTCTGCTTAATGTTAATCTTTTCTTCATGCTCTTCCTCCCTGCTCTGTTCTTAGTTGCTCTCATTATATCAAAGAAGACATTTGGTAATTGTTTTTTAGGGATTGGCTAGATTCACTAAGCATAATCTGCTCAGTGCCATGCATTTCCCTGCAAATTCCATGATTTTGTCATTTTTTAGTGCTGCGTAATTCTCGATAGCATATAAAAGTCACATTTTTTTATCCATTCATCTATTGAAGGGCATCTGGGTTGGTTCCACAGTGTAGCAATTGTGAATTGTGCTGCTATGAAAATCCATGTGGCAGTATCCCTGTAGTACGCTCTTTTAAGGTCTTCAGGGAATAGTCCGAGAAGGGCAATAGCTTGGTCAAATGGTGCTTCCATTCCCAGCTTTCCCAGGAATCTCCATACTGCTTTCCAAATTGGCCGCACCAGTTTCAGTCCCACCAGCAATGTACAAGAGTACCCTTTTCCCCACATCCTCGCAAGCACTTGTTGTTGTTTGACTTCATAATGGCTGCCAATCTCACTGGATTGAGATGGTATTTTAGGGTGGTTTTTATTTGCATTTCTCTTACTGCTAGAAATGGAGAGCATTTTTTTCATGTACTTGTTAATTGATTCTATGTCCTCCTCTGAGAAGTTTCTGTTCAGGTCCTTGGCCCATTGGGTTATTGGTTATCTTATTGTCTAATTTTCTAAGTTCTTTGTATACTTTGTATACTCTGGATATTAGGGCTCCATGTGAAGGGTGAGGACTAAAAATTTGTTCCCATGATGTAAGCTCCATATTTACCTCTCTTATTGTTTCTCTTTCTGAGAAAAAATAATTCAGTTTAAGTAAGTCCCATTTGTTGATTCTTATTATTAACTCTTGTTCTATGGGTGTCCTATTAAGGAATTTGGAGCCTGACCACACAATATGTAGATCGGAGCCAACTTTTTATTCTATCAGACGCAGAGACTCTGATTTGAATCTAGCTCCTTGATCCACATTGAGTTAACTTTGGTGCATGGCGAGAGGAGGGGATTCAGTTTCATTTTGTTGCATATGGATTTCCAGTTTACCCAACACCATTTGATGAAGATGCTATCCTTCCTCCATTGCAGGCCATTAGCTCCTTTATCAAATATAAGATAGTTGTAGCTTTTTCGATTAGTTTCTGTGTCCTCCATTCTGTACCATTGGTCCACCCGCCTGTTTTGGTACCAGTACCATGCTGTTTTTATTATGATTGCTCTGTAATATAGTTTGAAATCTGGTATCGCTATACTGCCTGATTCACACTTCCTGCTTAGAATTGCTTTTGCTATTCTGGGTCTTTTATTTTTCCATTTGAATTTTATGATTGCTTTATCGATTTCTACAAAAAGTTTCTATGGGATTTTGATTGGCATTGCATTAAACCTATGGAGAACTTTTGGTAATATCACCATTTTGATGATGTTAGTTCTGCCTATCCATGAACACGGTATATTTTTCCATCTTCTAAGATCTTATTCTATTTCTCTTTTTAGGGTTCTATAGTTTGCATTATATAAATCTTTCACCTCTTTTGTTAGGTTTATTCCCAAGTATTTAATTATTTGAGGAAATTGGGAATGCAGTGTTTTGACTCATTTTTGTTTCAGAAGTTTTGTCACTGATATACAGAAATGCCTTTGATTTATTCATGTTGATTTTGTATCCTGCCACATTGCTGCATTCATTTATGAGTTCTAGTAGTTTTTTCTGTAGACCCTTTTGGGTCTTCTATGTATAGTATCATGTCATCTACAAATAGTGATAATTTAAGTTCTCCTTTTCCTATTTTTATGCCTTTAATGTCTTTCATCTCTCTAATTGCTCTGGCCAGTTTTTCGAGAACTATATTGAATAGAAGTGGTGATAGAGGACATCCCTGTCTTGTTCCAGATTTTAGAGGGAATGCCTTCAATTTTTCTCCATTCAGAATGATGCTAGCCTGAGGATTAACATAGATAGCTTTTACAATGTCGAGGTAAGTTCCTGTTATCCCTAGTTTTTAAAATGTTTTGAACATAAAGAAATGCTCTACTTTGTTGAATGGTTTTTCTGCGTCTATCGAGATGATCATATGGTTCTTATCTTTAAGTCTATTGATGTTGTGAATAACATTTATTGATTTCCATATATTGAACCCTCCTTGCATCCCAGGGATGAATCCAAGTTGATCATGGTGCACGATTTTTTTGATGTGCCTTTCAATCCAATTCGCCAGAATTTTAATGAGGATTTTTGCATCTAGGTTCATCAGAGATATTGGTCTGTAGTTTTCTTTCTTTGAGGTGTCTTTGTCTGGTTTCAGAATCAGGGTGATGTTGGCCTCATAGAATGAATTCGGCAGAGCTCCCAGTTTTTCTATTTCCTGAATAACTTGAGAAGTATTGGTATTAATTCTTCTTTAAAGGTTTTGTAAAACTCTGCTGTATACCCATCCGGTCCTGGGCTTTTCTTGGTTGGTAGTCTTTTGATTGCTTCTTCTACTTCATCCATTGATATTGGTCTGTTAAATTGTGTGTTTCCTCCTGACTCAGTCTGGGCAAATCATATGACTTAAGAAATTTATCGATGTCTTCACTATTTTCTATTTTATTGGAATACAGGTTTTCAAAATAATTTCTAATTTTCTTCTGTATTTATGTAGCATCTGTTGTAATATTGCCTTTTTCATCCCGTATGTTAGTAATTTGATTTCTCTCTCTTCTTCTCCTCGTTAGCATGGCTAAGTGTCTATCTTATTTATCTTTTTGAAGAACCAACTTTTAGTTTTGTTAATTTTTTCAATAGTTTCTTTTGTTTCAATTTCGCTATGATTTTAATTATTTCTTGCCTTCTGCTACATTTGCTGTTGTTTTGCTCTTCCTTTTCTAAGGCTTTGAGATGAAGTGTGAGCTCATTTATTTGTTTTTCTTTTCTATTTTGAGGAATGACCTCTAGGCGATGAATTTACCCCTTAAAACTTCTTTTCATTGTACCCCATAGAATCTGATATGTTGTGTCTGTATTTTCATTTATCTCTAAGAATTTTTTGATTTCCTCCTTTATGTCTTCTGTAACCCATTGATCATTCAGTAACATATTCTTCATTTTGGATGTGATGTATGATTTTTTCTTCCTTCTTTTATCATTGGTTTCCAGTTTCATTCCATTATGATCACAAAAAATTCATGGTATTATCTCCACCCCTTTATATTTACTGAGGGTTGCCCTATGGCATAACATATGGTCTATTTTTGAGAAGGATCCATGTGCTGCTGAGAAAAAAGTATATCCACTTGATGATGGTTGATATATTCTATATATGTCAGTTAAGTCTAGGGTATTGATTGTGATATTGAGTTCTATAGTTTCTTTTTTCAACTTTTGTTTGGAGGATCTGTCCAATGGTGAGAGAGGTGAGTTGAAGTCACCCATAATTATTGTATTGTGGTCTATTTGATTCTTGAACTTGAGGAGAATTTGTTTTATGAACATCGCAGCACCATTATTTGCTGCGTGAATATTGATAATTGTTATGTCTTGTCGGTGAATGGTTCATTTTAGCAGTATATAATGTCCTTCTTTATCCCTTTTGATTAAATTAGTCTTGAGGTCGATTTTATTCGATAGGAGGATGGCCACCCCTGCTTGCTTACGAGGACCGTGTGCATGGTATAAATTTTCCCAATCTTTCACCTTCAGCCTGTGTATGTCTTTTCCACTCAGATGTGTCCCCTGGAGGCAATATATTGTTGGATTTTTTTTTTTGATTTCAAGTTACAAGATTATGTCACTTTATTCGAGAGTTTAAGCCATTTACTTTTAGAGTTACTATTGATATATGGTTTGTACTGCAACCCATGTTTACTTATATCTTTTTTTTAAATTAGTTTGTTTCTCCATGATTAGCTTTTCCCCCGCCCTCTGTCATTACTGAGGCACTTCTCACTCATGGTTTTCGTTGTTGATTTTCATTTCTTCCTCGTGTAGTGTTTTACTCAAGATGCTTTGCAATGCTGGTTATCTGGCTGCAAATTCTTTTAGGTTTTGTTTATCATGAAATATTTTTATCTCGTTGTCTTACCTTAAGCTTAATTTTGCTGGATACATAATTCTTGGTTGGCATCCATTGTCTTTCAGTGTTTGAAGTACGTTGTTCCAGGATCTTCTCACTTCCAGCATCTATGATGAAAAATCCATTGTTAACCTTTTTGGTTTACCCCTGATTGTAATGATTGTAATCTGCCTCCTTTCTCTGGTAGCTTTTAATATTTTCTCTTTGTTCTGTATATTGGATATCTTCATAACAATGTGTCTTGGCATTGGTCTACTGTGATTTTGTGTGCTCGATGTCCTGTAAGCATCTACAATTTGTTTATCCGTTTCCATTTTTATTTCTGGAAAGTTTTCTCTAATTATTTCATTCAGCAGGTTTCTCATTCCCTTGGTTTGAATCTCTGTACCTTCCTCTATCCATATGACTCATTAGTTTTTTTTTTTTTTATGTTATCCCATATCTCTTGAATGTTTTCTCATAATTTCTTACACCATTTCTTTGTTGGCTAGACTTTTTTCAAGATGATATATTTTGTCTTCATTCTGTCTTCTACTTGCTCTACACTGTTAGTGATACTCTCAATTGAATTTTTAATTTGGTTTATCATTTCCTTGATTTCTAGAATTATTGTTTGATTTTTCTAATAATATCTATCTCCTGATAAAGATGCTTAATTTCTTATTTTATCTGTTTATGTAATTTATTTTCAATGCGTTCTATCACTGTTTGTTTTTGCTGTCTCGTATCCTCTTTAAGGTTCCATTCCATCTGTCTAAGGTATTCCTTGAGTTCTTTATATGACCATTTTTCTGATGACTCTAGGTGCTCTTGAATATTTAGGCTGTCCTTCATTGTTCGTACTCCTTTTCTTCCTTGCTTTTTTATGCTTCTCATGTTACTTCTCGTTCTGTTTGACTACTGAGTTACTGCTTACTCTTATAAATTTATTTGATGCTTGGGAGGAAAGATATTAGAAGGAAAGGGAGAAGTCACTAAAGAGAATGAGAGTAGGCAGGTAGAATTCAAGTAAGGAGGTATAAAAAAATTGAAATGAAATGAAAAGACAAAAAAAATAGAAAATAAAGAAAGAAAATTTTAAGTAATAATGATGATTAAAAAATTGAAAATTAAAATTTAAAATTATCATATTAATAATAATAATAATAAAATAAAAGAAATTAAAAAAATAAAAACATTTTAAAAAGTTAAAGAAAAACAACAACAAAAATGAAAATGAAAGAAAAAGAAAAAAATACAAATAAAAAAATAGTAATAATACATGCAGTCCTAGAGTTCAATTAACTTCTCTTCCAGTAGGTGGAGCTGTGCGCACTGGGCCAAGCTTCTCCTCTCAATAAGTGGGAACCAATCACTGTGCAGCAGCTCTTCCTCCCAGAGTGGGCGGGTCTCCAACCCTGAGTGCCTAGGGCCTTCTCTTGTGCTTCCTCAAGCCAGGCCCCACTCACCTGTGACGCTCACCACAATACTGGTTACAAGCCAGGCCTCTGCTCCTGGTAGCCCTGTTTCCATGAACGCCTGGGCACACTCTCCTTGATTGCCTCCCTCAGACCCTAAGTTTGTAGAGCTTGGGGCTGAGAAACCCCAGCGAATTTGCTTGCCCTTCGGGAGCCATGGCCCCGGTAGGTGGTGTAAGAGACCTCAATTGTCAGCACTGGTGGGAGCGGTAGCCGGCAATTACACGCCTCGAGTCCCGAGCCAATCCTGATTCCCTAGGTCTGGGTATCGCGCTCCTTGGAGAGCTGGGAGGGGCCATTACGGCAGAGGTGGGAAGGGCCCTTGAGGTTTCCCTGCGGTGTTGAGAGAGATGGCAATGGGATAACACACTTGTCGCACTGGTTTCAATGAAGTTATCTCCTCCGACTGTGATGTCAGTTCGCTGCCATGGTGGTATCCCATTAAAATGGTGACCGTTCGTTCCCTTTGCTGGGTGACCAATGCAACAGGTGGGTCCTGACTATCTCTCCCAAGCCCCATTTCAATCCTGTGGCCACTGCCTATGAAGGCTCAGTTGGCTTTTAACTCTGTCAATTCCGAAAGCCCGACCAATTATTTCAGCGGGAATGTTAGTGCTGAGTCACAAAAACCAGATGAATCTAAGCTTGAATGCAGCCAATCCGGGCTTTGTGTGTGTTCTGAGGGGCCCAGACTGTTCGCCCAAGATTCACAACAGGTCAATATTGCCTAGTGATTCTGAGCAAACAGCATTTAGACAGTTTACGACTCCCTATGCCCGCGCAGCTGAAGAGATCAGAGACTTGAATTCTCCATGCCTGCCTTCATAATGGATCTCCTGTATTGCTACTTTTTAATATCTGTGCATTTGCGTGTGTGTGTGTGTATATATATATATATATATATATATATATATATATATACTCTTTAGATTTTTCAAAATATGAAATATATGTGTCTTATTATGCACTCCCTAAATACATTCATATTCATATCTGTGGATTTATAATCAACTTTCAACAAGATTATTTTCAGAAATAATCATCCACCTGAAATACATATTGTTTCCTAGTACTGAAAACTAAATTCAGTGAATGGTGCATACAAACCGTAATATTTCTACAGTTACTTAGCCAGTTTAAAATGAATGCAAGTAGATTCCTAGGGGACATGATGTGTATTTTGACTTTCATTTTTATTCAACACTTGTACCTTACTATGTCTTCAGTTCATGCACATGATGGGATATATATTTCAGTCACAAATTAGAAAATTTATAGGCATTTGTTTCACGATCAATCACTTCCTGATTCAGAACACATGTATTCCTCCATGTTTCTTGACTGGTCTTTTCATGAGACTTCTTTCCAAACATATTATTTTTGTTTAACATCATCACGTGTAAAGCAAAACTCAAACACCATTCATCATAAACCATAATCCTAATATTACCATTAGATATATAACTGGTTGGAATGAATGATTGTATATCAATATAAGATTTCTTATATATTTTCACATGTCAATTCAATCCATTATTTAAAGTGGAATCAGTTACGTTATTTATTCATAGTATGGTCTATTCATGCATTATCTCTATATTAATAGACACAGGGTACACCTCTTTGTACCCCTAATACTAATGTATACGTCTTCAAAATATTGCTCCCAGAAATGGTGAAAGAAATACTCATGCCACCTGATCTACATATACATTTTATCACAGTAATATTCTGAACAAAAAAAAAAAAACCATAAAAATGTCACACTTATGATTGTACCAAAGCCTAAAAGGAAAGTGAACGTGGATAACTAATAACATCCATGTCCAGGTTGCCTAATGCTCTCAAATGTCATTCCCATTCGTGACGACATATTTGTTTTTTCCTATGATTATGTATTCAAACTCAACCCTGTTGAAAATGTCTAATCTTATCACTCACTTTATACTTTGCCTGATTTCGTAATGTCTCTATTGACACCTGCTTTCCTACATATTTTCCCCAGTTCATCATTGTGACTGACTCTTCACATGTGCTGACATTTCCATTCACTCTCTAAACGAAACCCTATTGCTAAAGAAGCTTTTTATTCCAAATCATATACTCACTCTTCTTCCTAAACCTACTGACTATCTTCCTAATCCTACTGACTATCCCTTTTTGACTGGATGTTCTCTTCTACATTCAATCATCCAAGGTACAAGGTCCTATGCCACTGTATTTCGATTTAACTGAGACAACTGTACAGAACATAATTCAACACTAAGTATCCAAATAAAGGGCCCAATGCCCTTCTGGGCTTCAAATCTTTCTTAGATTCCCGTTTTCATACATATATTTCACGTATGTATTCTTATAAGTATCGCAGGTTCCCAATCTCATTATTCTTCCTGCAGAATGATTCCTAACCCAAATCGAACATATTATTAACCCTAACCATACACTAACTTTGCAGGAGAGCAATAACAGTCTGGGTATTAAACTACAGGAATCTAGGGGATCTTCACCTGCTGAGAAACTCAAATGTTCATGCAGAAATGATCCCTGGTGAAGATGAAGGCAGCTATGAAGTACCTCAGAAAGCAAAAGTCATCTTCCATGGCAATCATCCTGGTCAGGATGGAGGGTTGTGTCTGAATCAGTCTCTCTCTTCTTAATGTATAGAACATGGACCAAACCAGTCCTGTGTGGAAGCTGTTCCCGGGTGCTTATGGTTGATATAACATTCTAACTAGAGAAAGTGTCCCATGAAAATCAGGACAGCCTCCACCTCATGATACTTTTGGAAGCAACTGTTAGGACAAAGTGGTTGCCAAGGCAGTGACATCATTCATATCCTGAAGGAAGTGATCTCACCTCACTTCCTTGGTGATGGAACTCTCTGAACTTGAAATCCAGGAAGCCAGGCACCAAGAGACACTCCCTGTCCTAGTCCCAGTGGTCTGACATGTTTGGATTTACCAAGGACAGAGTCAGTCTTTCTTGGTACCTACAGATGTGAGGATGGCCAAATGCCAGGAAACCTCTGAAGAGGGGCTTTTCCTAAGAAAGCAGGTAGTGTCTCACCGCTGGCTCTTGAGAACTTCACAGAGTTGGCCAAGCAGACATGATCTGAGACAGGAGAGGTCATTTTGGAAGAACATAGAATGGCCCACCAGTCAGAGGACACTCCAGGGAGTCACAGACCTACTAGGGGGAAGGAGGTGCCTTTTTGGGTGTGGGTGTGAGTTTGTGGTTTTGTCTCATGTTCTGAGAATAGGTAGGAAAGGCGGTTTGTTTGGTATGGAGTGGAATATTTCTATTAAGTCCTTTGACAAGGTGAGTGTTTCTATGTGTGTGTATCCCACTGAGTCCATTGTTGTAGACATTAGAAAAGACAATGCATCAATGCATGTGTCCTGTCCAGTAGAAAGCTTCCCAGCATTCATCCTGCCCAATTCATGAGTGGACTCTGGCTTGCCTTATGGATGGGCAACACCTACAAGCTTCCTAATTTCCTGTTTTCTTTCTCAATTCTGGCCACTCTCCAGAATAGTATTGTGGTTTTGTGTCCAAGATTTGTACCTCCAAGATCTGTGACATGGCTATGTACTGGATAGCTGAAAGAAATGGCTAGCATCTCAGAAATCTCAAATATCTGTTGACCAGGAAAGTCTCAGTGGAGAAACCCCTCTTTGTTCCTTTTGCTTACCTATTGTTCTGTTGAATGTCAGGAAGCTTTTTGCCTCAAGCCACCACTTTGTGAACCCTGAAGAAAACAGTTTTCAAATGGAAATGAATGGGAATCACCTCTGACTCTGCTTAATTGCTTAGGATTGGGATATGTCTGAATCAGCCTGTTGGCCCTGTGTGAGGCTCTGGCTTAGATTCTCAGCACCTGATGGATCTAAAGATAGATCCCGTGCGTGCATCCAAAACCAAAATGGCAAAAAGATCAGATATTGTTGATGAACTCTCTTGCCTTCCTCTGGTAGGTTCCTGATATCCATCAAGTGAGAATAGGGATCCTTTGGGTCAAATGAGTTCTTCAAAGCCCTGCATAGGCTAGGCCATAGGTGTTTGATTTTCATGACTCCAATTCACTTAAAGAATGTAAACCCCAAAGCTAGAAGGCCTCAAGTTGGAGAAGCCAAGCAATATTAAAGCCAGGCCTATTTGATCACTACTGGTTCACAGGAAGAGAGTCCAGGCCACCCTGACTTTAGGCAAATGAGGGGCAGGGAGCTTATTTTGGACACTGTCATGGGCTGCGTCCCTTATGGAAACCTCCAGCCAGAGGATATAATGAGTGTCTATATGGAAGAAGATGAGGGCCATGTGAGAGTGTTTGGTTTTAATTGTGGATATTTGTCTGGCGGTTGGAAGAGATCTCTGGGTCCACCTAGGCTTGCACTTTGGTGTGATTCCCCTTAGAGACTGAGTTCTTTTACTGATCTCAGAGAATTATTGCCAGGAATTGTGTTGGAATTTTAGATGGCCATGCATGAGAGTTGTCCTTGGAAAGTGACATCTAGGCCCAAGTTGACTTTCCACAGAGCACAGGGAATCTCAGCCAGGATATCACATGATATTATTCTTAAAAACTTGGCAGCCATATTTGAGAGTCAAAACACACATGGACCATACATTGTAGACCTCAACGGGCCTGGCTTAATCTGACTTTTTGCCACTTTTGGAAGCCTTGCCTGTAAGAATTCTTCAGAGTTTTCATTGAAATGAGCTTCCTCACCATTTAATGGTTTCTGAGTGAATTAAAATTCACAGTGCCTCCAACTTCATCCTTGAAAATTGGCTATATCAATACCATGAAATTTTTGAAATTCCCATGACCGGGTAGCACTGGAGAATATTTGGATGTCCTGTTGCTGATCATGAGTATACAAGACAGTGCCTTGATTGACTGGGTTTTATGAAAATGGTGTTGAACAGAGATGCCAGTAAGTTGGATCCTGCTGAGTAGTTGTACTAGAGTAGTGGTTGGCAGGTGTGTAATAAAACATCTGTGGTGGGGGCATTTGGATCTGCCATTGGCTTCCAAATGGATTGTGACTGACATTTTGCAGCCAGTAGACCCTTATATGTAAAAGCATATTGTTATATGGAGAGGTTTTAGGGCAATGTTCAGAATCAGGTTGCTATGGTCAATGGGGCAAGCTATGTGGGATAGAAGCCTGGTTGGTGCATTCTCCTGACGAACCTGACCCACCACACTTGACAGAACTTACTTCAGCACTGTGTCCCATTTGAAATCCTTGTATTTCATGAAGCAAATACCAATCTCCCAGTGCAGCAGCAAGAAATACCACGAATAGTGGAGGATGACCAAATGGAATTACAGTCCACAAGGGGAGACACTTAGACCCCAGTGGCCACAGGTTACCTACAAATAGAAAATTCAGCACTGCTGCCTCATATTCATTGGAAAATAAGAATCCATGTCATCCAGATCACATAGATGAAGACTCAGCTATGATGGTCTCACAACAAATGAAGCTAATGCTCCTGACAACAGCATATATTTCATTGCCCAACCTCAGAGGCAGTTTCTCCAGATGTTAGGCTGGCAGAACTTCATGTTTGTGGAATTTTTACCCTGTCCCTTACTTTTGGAAACTCCTCTACCACCTGCAAATTTGTGAACTCCTGAGCATTTTTCATTACACATATGTATTCACAGATTTTCCAACTCTTCTCCTCTAATTGTGTCTTATGTGGGGCGAAGGTAATGTCAAGGCATTGTGCTGAATGAGGGTGGGAAGATTTTTGTGTAGCACATATTTGCATACACATTGGATACATTTTCCAATTTTCCATTCGAAATACTGAATCCCTGACACTAACACATACCCTACTAGACTTTGACTTTTAATCCTAATATGGTGGAGAAAAATAACCCAAACAGAATAGAAATACAAGAGGTTCACAGGAGGCATGGTGTATAGTTGGACTTGCCTTTCGTATGATAAATGGTAGGTGTTATAAATCTAGCGAATTTTAATTGAAATAGTTCTCCATGTGTTTTAAAAGTTAACAAACATGTGAATAACTGTCTCCCTTTCTCTGTAGCCTATTCATCACATGTATTTTTATATGCACATATAGAATTCTACCTGGTATCACTCGTACATTTTGTGAGGTGGCTGGCTTGGCAGATGCAAATTGTGAGAAGAGATCACTCCTACTAAATGCTGTTGGAACTGAAAATTCAACATATGAGTGAGCTTCTTATTTGAACAACATAAATCCATGTTCATTAAAATGAATATTTTTGGATCTGTGGATGATATATTACTACGTGGTGAATTTCGATTGGCATACATAATGCTACTTTTTAATGTCTGTGTGTGTATGTGTATATATATATACATACATATATATATATATATATATATATATATATATATATATATATACACACATATTCACTCTCCAGATTTTTCAAAATATGAAGTATATTTTTCTTATTATACACTCCCTAAATTCACTCATATTCATGTATTTGGATTAATAATCAAGTTTTCACAAGAATATTCTCAGAATTATTCATCCACCAGAAATACATATTTGTTTCTTAGTACTGAAAACTAACTTTGGGGGCTCATATGATGGTGGTGAAGGGAGTGCATCACCCCCATATACCGCATCACTGTGGGGGAGAATGACGAGTTATAATGGCTAAAACCTATCTTGTTAGAAATTTCCAGCAAAATTGGGGTGCTCCAAAACCTAGTGGACATATTTCCATCTCACGAGGATCAGCTATGCGGGCTCAAACACGAGTGATTTGTCCGCATAGAGGGTCATGCTGCTTATTCAGGAAATCGGTCTGCGGCTAGAGTCTGCGGCGTGCACTGCGAAACGAAGAGATAGCAATGCAAATATACAGCGGTGTGGATTCTGTGGGCTCCTGACAGGTATGCAATCACTGTGCTAAGTGCTGAATTCTGGGTTTGAGACGGGAAAGGATGCGGTCCAATTCGGTTCTCCACACCGGTCAGACCACAGAGGAAGCCAGCGGCCACCATCTTGGAGAGCTGATGTCACCATCCCTGTTTTCGACTGATCGAAGCTCATTCAGCTATAGAACAGGTAATTTCAGGATGCCATTCACCTTTGTGTCGCAGACAAATTACTCAGGCTCAGTGCCAAAGAACCTGCAGAAACTCCGTCTTGGAGCCTGCTCCTATTAGAACATACACCAAGCCCAGAGCCGCCGAATTCCGCCTCTCGGAACTGATCTGGCCCAGGGCTAAAGAACCCGCGGAAACTGCTTCTCGTTCCGGGTCTTGCTGAATACTGTGGAGGTAAATATCAACCGAGCCTTCATAGGCAGTGGCAACAGGATTGAGACGCGGCTTGTGAGGGCCGGTCAGGACTCACCCATTGCTTTGGTCACCCAGAAAAGGGAATGAAATGCTGCCTTTCACATGGGATACCAACATGACAAATTTCTGATGTCATCAGAAAGCAGCGGAGGAGATAACTTCATTGATACCAGCAGTGACAGAAACAGTTGGTCTCCTGGTGAAGAAAGTGAGTCACAAACACCCAGGTCTCTCTCACTTTGTCATCAAGCCAGAGGGGCAGAGCAGAGCAGCTGCCCGCACCTGGAACAGACCCAGTGACACACCTGCATGGTAGTCACGTCAACCCAATTGGAGTAGAGGCAGAACAGAGCCGCTGCCCGGGCCCAGAACAGGCCCAGCGACCCACAGGTGTGGTAGTCACGTCACCCCAATTGGAGTAGTTGCAGAGCAGAGCCTTCTCCCGTGCCTAGTACAATCCCAGTGGGTCACCGGCATGGTAGTCACATTACCCCAATAGGAGTAGGGGCAGAGCAGAGCCTTCGCCCATGCCCAGAACAGGCCCAGCAACCTGCAGGCATGGTAGTCACGACACACCAATTGGAGTAGGGGCAGAGCAGAGCCATCACCCGCGCCCGCAAGGTAGCAGACCTGCACCTGACCAGAAGAAGAGGCCCAGCGGCCTGCTGGCGCAGCAGACACTTTACCCCATTTGGAGTAGGGGCAGAACAGATCTGTAGCCCGTGCTCACAAGGTATCCTGACCTGCGACCAACCGGCAGACCAGGCCCAGCGGCCCACCGGCGTGGTAGTCACGTCACCCCAATTGGGGTAGGGGTAGAGCAGTAGAGCAGAGCCGCCACCCACGCAAGCAAGGTAGGCAGACCTGCGACCGATCGGCAGAACACCGCAGGGGTCCACGGGCGTGGTAGACACGTCACACCAATTGGAGGAGGGGCAGAGGAGAGCAGCCTCCTGCGCCTGCATGGTAAGCAGACCTGCGACCGATCAGAATAACAGGCCTAGCGGCCCATCAGCGTGGTAGAAATATCACCCCAATTGGTGGCACAGCACAGCCACCCCTGCCCCTGCAATGAAGACTTTTCAAATATACAAGAGCAATATAAATATATAGGGGGAAAATTTCAAAATCACAACAGTTTCACCAAGCAGAAAGAAACGCGAGCAGTATGAAAAGAAAAGGAAAAAAGAACCACAAGTAATGCAGGTCAACACAACTTTAGAAGAGGTAATAGCTGCAGCAGATGGAATGTCAGATAAAGAACTCAGGATATACATTCTTCAGATGATCTGAAGTCTCAAGGAAGACATTAGACAGCAAAATCAGACAATGAAAGATCACTTCAACAATGAATTACATAAACAAAACCAAGAAGCAAAAGATCAACTATACAGGGAGATAGAGGCTGTAAAAAATAACAAACAGAAATCCTAGAAATGCAGGAAGCAATAAACCATCTTAAAAACTCAATTGAGAATGCTACCATCAGAGTAGAACACTTAGAAGATAGAACATCAGACAATGAAGACAAAGTGTTTCAACTTGAAAAGAACATAGACAGCTCAGCCAAACTGTTAAGAAACCATGAACAGAACATCCAAGAAATATGGGATAAAATAAAGAGACCAAACTTAAGAGTCATTGGGATACAGGAAGGTATAGAGGTCCAAACCAAAGGAATGAGCAATCTATTCAATGAAATAATATGAGAAAACTTCCCAGACTTGAAAAATGAGACAGACTCCCAAGTTCTAAAAGCCTACAGGACGCCGAATGTGAAAAATCATAAGAGTTCCACACCTAGACACATTATAATGAAGATGCCCAACATACAGAATAAGGAGAGAATTTTAAAATCTACAAGAGAAAGGAAGCAGATTACAATTAGGGGTAAACCAATCAGGATAACAGCAGATCTTTCAACAAAGACTCTTAAAGCTAGAAGATCCTGGATGACATTTTTCAATCACAGAAAGAAAATGGGTTCCAACCATGTACTGTGTATCCAGCAAAATTAAGCTTCAGGATGGAAGATGAAATTAAAACTTTCCACGATAAACAAAAGTTAAAAGAATTTGTAGCTAGAAAACCATCTCTTCAAAACATCCTTGGCAAAATATTACAGGAAGAGTAATTGGAAAATAATGAAAACCAACAGTGGGAGGTAGGACATTAAAGGGGGGAAATAATCAAAGAGGAAAACAATCCATGTTTAATAACATAAATAAACAAATATGGCTGGAAGAACAACCCTTATGTCAATAATAACCGTAAATGTTAATGGCTTAAACTCACCAATTAACAGACACAGGCCAGTAGAATGGATCACAAAACAAGACCCAATAATATGCTGCCTACCGGAGACGCATTTGATAAGAAAAAGACATACATACACTGAAGGTGAAAGTTTGGAAAAAATCATATCACTCATATGGACTTCGGAAAAAAGCAGGAGTGTCCATACTCATATCAAATAAAATAGATTTCAAGCCAAAATTAATCAAAAGGAATAAAGAGGGACACTACATACTGTTCAAGAGAACCATACACCAGCAAGACATAACAATCATAAATATGTATGCCCCAAACAATGGTGCAGCTATGTTCATCAAACAAACTTTTCTCAAGTTCAAGAGTCTAATAGACCACCATACAATAATCATGGGAGACTTCAACACAGCTCTCTCACCACTGGACAGGTCTTCCAAACAAAAGTTGAAATAGGAAACTATAGAACTCAATAACACAATTAATAACCTAGACTTAATTGACATATATAGAATATACCACCCAAAATCAAGCAGTTACATTTTTCCTCAGCAGCACATGGATCCTTCTCAAAAATAGATCATATATTATGTCACAGGGCAACTCTTAGACAAATTAAAGGAGTAGAGATAATACCATGCATCTTATCATAATGGAATGAAACTAAAAATCAATGATAAAAGAAGGAAGGAAAAATCATGCATCATTTGGAGAATGAACAATAGGTTACTGAATGATCAATGGGTTATAGAAGACATCAAGGAGGAAAATAAAAAATTCTTAGAGAAAAATGAAAACACAGACACAATATATCGGAATCAATGGGACAGATTGAAAGCAGTTCTAAGAGGAAAATTTATTCCTTGGAGTTCATTCCTTAGAAAAAGAAAAAAAACAACAAATAAATAATCTCATACTTCATCTCAAAATCTTAGAAAAACAAGAGCAAACAACAGCAAAAGAAGTAGAAGGAAAGAAATAATTAAAATCAGAGCAGAAATCAATGAAATCGAAACAAAAGAAACAATTGAAAAAATTGAAAAAACTAAAAGTTGGTTCGTTGAAAAAATAAATAAAATGGACAGACCCCTAGCCATGCTAATGAAGAGGAGAGAGAACTGAAATTACTATCATATGGGATGAAAAAGGCAATATCACAACAGATATTTCAGAAATACAGAAGATAATCAGAAATTACTTTGAATCCTTATACTCCAAAATAATAAAAGATAGTGAAGGCATCGAAATATTTCTTAAGTCATATGATCTGACCAGAGTGAGTTAGGAGGATATAGACAACCTAAACATACCAATATCAATTGAGGAAATAAAAGAAACCATCCAAAGACTACCAACTAAGAAAATCCTAGGACCGTATGGGTATACAGCAGACTTTTACAAAACCTTTAATATGAACTAATACCAATACTTTTCAAGCTATTTCAGAAAATTGAAAAAGAGGGAGATCTTCCAAATTCATTCTACGAGGCCAATATCACTCTGATTCCTTCACCAGATAGACACTTCAAAGAAAGAAGACTAAAGACCGATATCTCTAATGAACCTAAATGCAAAAATCTTAAATTAAATTCTGGCGAATCAGATACAAAAACATATCAAAAAAATGTGGACCATGATCAAGTAGGATTCATCCCTGGGATGCAAGGAGGATTCAATATACGAAAATCAATAAGTGTTATTCACCACATCAATAGACTTAAAAATAAAAACCATATTATCATCTAGATAGATGCAGAAAAAGCATTCGACAAAGTACAGCATCACTTTATGTTCAAAACTCTAGAAAAACTAGGAATAACAGGAACATTCCTCAATATTGTAAAAACAATCTATGCTAAACCGCAGTCTAGCGTCATTCTTAATGGAGAAAAATTGAAGACATTCCCTCCAAAATCTGGAACAAGACAGGGATGCCCGCTCTCACCACTTCTGTTCAATATAGTTCTCAAAAGACTGGCCAGAGCAATTAGACAGATGAAAGAAATTAAAGGCATATAAATAAAAAAAGAATAACTTAAATTATCACTATTGCAGATGACATGATTCTATACCTAGCAGACCCAAAAGGGTCTACAAAGAAACTAATAGAGCTAATAAATGAATTCAGCAAAGTGGCAGGATATAAAATCAACACGCATAAATCAAATGCATTCCTGTATATCAGCGACAAATCCTCTGAAATGGAAATGAGGACAACCACTCCATTCACAATATCCTAAAAAAAAAATGGGAATCAACCTAACAAAAGAGGTGAAAGTCTTATACAATGAAAACTACAGAACCCTAAAGAGAGAAATAGAAGAAGATCTTAGAAGATGTAAAAATATACCCTGTTCATGGATAGGCAGAACTAACATCATCAAAATGGCGATATTACCAAAAGTTCTCTATAGGGTTAATCCAATGCCAATCAAAATCCCAAAGGCATTTCTTGTAGAAATAGAGAAAGCAATCATGAAATTCATATGAAAAAATAAAAGACCCAGAATTGCAAAACAATGCTAAGCAGGAAGTGTGAATCAGGTGGTATAGCGATACCAGACTTCAAACTATACTACAGAGCAATAGTAACAAAAATAGCATGGTACTGGTACCGAAAAAGGCAGGTGGACCAATGGTACAGAATAGAGGACACAGAAACCAATCCACAAAACTACAACTATCTTATATTTGATAAAGGGGCTAAAAGCATGCAATGGAGGAAGGATAGCATCTTCAACAAATGGTGTTGGGAAAACTGAAAATCCATATGTAACAAAATGAAACTGAATCCCTTTCTCTCGCCATGCACAAAAGTTAACTCAAAATGGATCAAGGAGCTTGATATCAAATCAGAGACACACTGTCTGATAGAAGAAAAATTTGGTTACGATGTACATACTGTGGGGTCGGGATACAGATTCCTCAATAGGACACCCATAGTACAAGAGTTAATAACTAGAATCAACAAATGGGACTTACTCAACTAAAAAAGTTTTTTTCTCAGCAAAAGAAACAATAAGAGAGGTAAATATGGAGCCTACATCCTGGGAAGAAATCTTTACTACTCACACTTCAGATAGAGCCCTAATATCCAGAGTATACAAAGAACTCAAAAAATTAGACAATAAGATAACAAATAACCCAATCAACAAATGGTCCAAGGACCTCAACAGACACTTCTCAGATGAGGACATACAATCAATCAACAAATACATGAAAAAATGCTCACCATCTCCAGCAGTCAGAGAAATGCAAATCAAAACCACCCTAAGATACCATCTCACTCCACTAAGATTAGCAGCCATTATGAAGTCAAACAACAAGAAGTGCTGGCAAGGATGTGGGAAAAGAGGTACACTTGTACATTGCTGGTGGGACTGCAAATTGGTGCAGCCAATTGGGAAAGCAGTATGGAGATTTCTTGGAAAGCTGGGAATGGAAGCACCATTTGACCCAGCTATTCCCCTTCTTGGTCTATTCACTAAAGACCTAAAAAGAGCATGCTACAGGGACACTGCTACATCGATGTTCATAGCAGCACAATTCACAACAGCAAGACTGTGGAACCAACTTAGATGCCCTTCAATAGAATAATGGATAAAAAAAATGTGGCATTAATACACAATGTATTATTACTCTGCATTGAAAAATGAAAAAATCATAGAATTTGCAGGAAAATGGATGGCATTAGACTGGATTATGCTAAGTGAAGCTACACAATTCCTGTAAAACAAATGCCAAATGTCATCTTTGATATAAGGAGAGTAACTAAGAACAGATAGGGACAAAGAGCATGACAAGATGATTAACATTAAACAGGGATGAGAGGTGGAAGGGAGGGAGAAGGGAAATTGCATGGAATTGGAAGGAGACCCTCTGGGTTATACAAAATTACATACAAGAGGAATTGAGGGGAAAGGGAAAAATAATACAAGGGGGAGAAATTTATTACAGTAGAGGGAGTAGAGAGAGAAGTGGGGAGGGGCAGGGAGGCTAGGGGGGATAGTAGAGGATAGGAAAGTCAGCAGAATACAACAGACACTAGTATGGCAATATGTGAATCAATGGATGTGTAACTGATGTGATTCTGCAATCTGTATACAGGGTAAAAATGGGAGTTCATAACCCACTTGAATCAAAGTGTGAAATATGATATATCAAGAACTATGTAATGTTTTGAACAACCATAAATAAAAATAAAAAAAAAAAACTATCTTTGGTGCATAATGCACACAATTCTAATATTTCTACAGTAACTGACCCAGTTTAACATCAATGCAAGTAGATTCCTATTGGACATGATGTGTATTTTGACATTCACTTTTATTCAACACTGATACATTACTATTTCATCAGTTTATGCACATAACAGGATATATATTTCATTCACAATTTAGAAAATTTATAGGCATTTGTTTCACTTTCAATCACTTCCTGCTTCAGAACACATGGATTCCTCCATATTTCTTGACTGGTCTTTTCATGAGACTTTTTTCCAAACATATTATTTTCGATTTCCATAATCACTTTTGAAACAAAACTCACACACACTTCATGATAAACAATAACCCTAAGATTACCATTAGATATATAACTGGTTGGAGTGAATGATTGTATGTCAATATATGATTTCCTATATATTTTCAGATATCAATTCAATCCATTATTTAAAGTGGAACCAGTTATAATATTTATTCACAGTATGGTCTATTCATGCATTATCTCTATATTCATAGACACAGGGTACACCACTTTGTACCCCCAATACTAATTTATATGTCTTCAAATATTGCTCCCAGTAATCGTGGAAGAAATACTCATGTCATATGATCTACATATACATTTGATCACAATATTTTTCTGGGCACAAAATGCAAAAATCACACTTATGATTGTACCAAATACTAAATGGAAAGTGAACATGGATTACTAAAACGATAAATGTCCTGGTTGCCTAATGCTTTCAAATGTCATTCTTATTGGTGACGACATATTTGTTTCTTCCTAAGATTATGTATTCAATCTCAACCCTATTGAAAATGTCTAATCCTATCACTCACTGTATAATTGCCTCATTTCGTAAGGTCTGTATTGATATTTTCCTTTCTACATATTTTCCCCAGTTAATCATTGTGACTGACTCTTCACATGTGCTGAAATTTACATTCACTCTATAACCAAAACACTATTGCTACAGAACTTTTGCTCCATGTCCTATACTCACTCTACTTCCTAAACCTACTGACTACCTTCCTAATCCCACCGACTATCTCAATTTGAGTGGATGTTCTCTTCTAAAATCAATCTTCCAAGGTGTAAGGTCCTATGCCATTGATTATCGATTTATCTGAGACATCTGTGCAGAACGTAATTATAAGCTAAGTATCCCAATCAAGGGCCTAATGCCCTTCTGGGCTTTAAATCTTACCTAGATTTCTGTTTCCATACTTATATTTCACCTCTATAATCTTATAAATATCGCAGGTTCCCAATACTATTAATCATCCTTCGCAATGATTCGTAACCCAAATCAAACATGTTATTAACCCTAACCATACACTCTTCCCTCAATCTAACTTTGCAGAAGAGCAGGGACAGAGTTCGTCTTACAATACAGGAATGTAGGGTATCTTCCTCCTGCTGAGAACCTCAAATGTCCATGCAGATTTGATCCCTGGAGAAGATGTAGGCATCTATGAAGGACCTGAAAGAGCAAATGTCATCTTCCATCGCAAACAACCTTTCCAGGATGAAGGGTTGTGTCTGAATAAGCCTCTCTCTTGTTAATGTACAGAAGATAGACCAAACCAGGCATGTGTGGAGAGCTGTTCCTGGGTGCCTATGGTTGTTATACCATTCTAACTTGTAAAAGTGTCACAGGAAGTAAGGGCAGCCTCCATCTCATAGGACAAAGTGGTTGCCAAGGCAATGACCTCAAAGAATTCCTGAAGGAAGTAATCTCACCTCACTTCCTTGGTGATGGAACTCTCTGAACTTGGAATCCGGGAAGCCAGGCACCCAGAGCCAGTCTCAGTCCCAGTCCCAGTGGTCTTATTTTTTGGATTTACCAAGGACAGAGTCAGTCTTTCTTGGTACCTACTGAGGTGAGGATGAACAAATGTCAGGAAAGCTCTGAAGAGGGGCCTTTCCTGAGACACCAGGTAGTGGCTCACCGCTGGCTAGTGACAACTTCACAGATTTGGCCAACGAGACCATATCTGACACAGGACAGGCGATTTCATCAGAACATAGTTTGGCCCACCAGTCAGAAGACACTCCCAATAGTCACAGACCTACTTGGGGAAGGAGCTTCCTTTGTGTGTGTGGGTGTGGGTTTGAGATTTTGTATTATGTTCTGAGAATAGGTAGGAAAGGCGGTTTGTTTGGTTTGGAGTGAACTGTTTCTGGTAAGTCGTTTGACAAGGCCAGTGTTTCTTTGTCTGTGTATCCCACTGTGTCCGTGGTTTTAGATATTAGAAAAGAGAATGAATCATTGGATGTGTCCTGTCTAGACTCAACTTGCCCAATTTATGAATGGACTGCGGCTTGACTTATGGGTGGACAACTCCAACAATCTTCCTAAGTTCCGGTTTTCTTCCTGAATTCTGGCCACTCTCCAGAATAGGCTCATGGTTTTTTGTCCAAAATATGTACCACCTCCAAGCTCTGTGACATGGCCATGTACTGGATAGCTGAAAGAAATGGGAGCATCTCAGAAAACTCAGATATTAGTTTGACCAGGAAATTCTAAGTGAAGAAACCCTGCTTTGGGCCTTTTGCTCACCAATTGTTCTGTTGCCCTGAATGTCAGGAAGGTCTTTGCCTCAGCCCACACCATTGTAGAGCCTAAAGAAACAGTTTTCAAATGGAAATGAAAGGGCATCACCTGTGGCTCTTTGCTTAATTGCTTTGGAAAGGGATGTGTCTGAATCAGCCTTTTGGCCCTGTGTGAGACTGTGGCTTAGATTCTCAGCACCTGATGGATCTAAAGAAGGATCCCATGTGTGCATCCAAAACCAAAATGGACAAAAGAGCAGTCAGTGTGGATGAAGTCTCTCGCATTCCTCTGTAAGGTTCCTGTCATCCATCATGTGAGAATAGTGATAATTTGGTTCAAATGTGTTCCTCAAAACCCTGCAGAGGCTAGCCCATAAGTGCTTGGTTTTTCTCAAGACTCCAATTCACATAAAGAATCTAAAACACACAGTCAGTAGGCCTCAAATTGGAGAAGCAGTGCCATATTAATGGCAGGCCTATTTGATCACTCTTGGTTCACTGGAAGGATGTCCTGGCCACCCTTATTTTAGGCAAATGAGGGGCAAGGGAGGTTATATTGGACACTGTCTTGGGCTGCACCCCTCATGGAAACCTCCAGCCAGAGATTATGATGATTGTGTAAATGGAAGAAGATGAGTGCCATGTGGAAGTGTTTTGGATTTAATTGTGGATATTTGTGTGACACTTGGAAGACATAACAAGGTCTACCTGGGCTTGAACTCTGGTGTGATTCCCCTTATAGACTGAGTTCAGGAACTGATCTCAGAGAAGTATTGCCATGTATTGTGTTGTGATTTAAGAGGCGATGTATGAGATCTAGCCCCAGAGTGGCTTTCCACAGAGCACTGGGAATTTCAGCCAAGATAACACATGATTTCATTCGAAAGACTTGGCAGCCATAGTTGAGAGTGAAAACACACATGGACCTCATATTTTAGACCTTAATGGGCCTGGCTTAATGTGACCTTTTGGCCATTCTTTGGGAAACCTTGCCTGTGAGGGTTCTCCAGAGCTTTCATTGAAATAATCTTGCTCACCATTTACTGGTTCCTGAATGAATTGAAACCCACAGTGCCTCCAACTTCATCCTTGAAAAATGTCTAAATGAATACCATGAAATTTTTGAAAATTTTTGAAATTCCCATGACCAGGTGGCACTGGAGAATCTTTGGATGTCCTGTTGCTGATCATGGATGTACCAGACAGTGCCTTGCTTGACTGGGTTTTATGAAAATTGTGTAGAACAGAGGTGCCAGAAAGTTGCAGCATGCTGAGAAGTGGGCCTAGAGCTGTGGTGGGCAGGAGTGTGATAAAACATCTGTGTTGGAGCAATGTGGATCTTCCATTGACTTCCAAATGGCTTGTGGATTACATGAAGCAGCCAGCAGACCCTTGTAATTAAAGGCATCTTGTTATATGGAGAGGATTCAGGGCAATGTTCAGAATCAGGTTGCTATGGACAAGGATGCAATGTGGCAAGCTTTGAGGGATAGAAGCGTGGTTGGTGTGTTCTTCTGCAGACTCTGAACCACCACACATGACAGAACTCCCTCCAGCACTGTGTCTCAGTTGAACTCCTTGAATTTCATGAAGCAAATACCAAACTCCCAGTTCAGCAGCAAAAACCCCACAAAAAGTGGAGGAGGACAAAATGGCTTCACAGTCCAACGGGGAGACACTTAGCCCCCAGAGGCTACAGTTTACCTAAAAAGAAGAAAATCAACACTACTACCTCATGTTCATTGGAAAATAAGATACCATGTCCTCCACGTCACATAGAGGCAGACCCAGTTTGATGGTCTCACTACAAAGGAAGCCAATTCTCCTGACAACAACATATTTTTCACGTTCCCAAACTCAGAGGCAGTTGCTCTAAAAGTTTTTAGGCCAGCAGAGCTCCATGTTTGTGGAGTGTTTACCCTGTCCCTTACATTTGGAAACTCCTCTACAACCTCCAAGGTTGTGAACTCCTGAGCATTTTCCATTCCAGATATGTATTCACTGATTTTCTATCTATTCTCCTCTAACTGTGTCTTACTTGGGGTGAAGGTAATTTCAAGGCATTGTTCTGGATGAGAGTGGGAGGATATTTGTGCAGCATATATTTGCATACAAATTGGATTCAATTTCCAATTTTCCTTTTGAAACACTGAATCCCTGACACTAACCCATACATACTAGACTCAGACAACTCATCCTAATATGATAGAGAAAAATAACACAAACCTATAGAAATACAAGCAGTTCATTGGAGGCATGTTGTATAGTTGGACTTGCATTTTGCATTATACAAGGTAGGAGTTATAAATCTAGTCAATGTTTAATAGAAAAAGATCTCCATGTGTTTTTAAAGTTAACAAATATGAGAATTCATGTTTCCCTTTCTCTTTAGCCTATTCACACTTGTATATTTATATGCGTATATAGAATCCTACCAGGTATCACATGTACATCTTTGTGAGGTGGCTGACTTGGCAGATACAAATTGTGAGAAGTGATCACTCCTCCTAAATGCTGTTGGAACTGAAAATTCAACCTATAGGGAGCGTCCTAGTAGAACAACATTATACGTAAACTCATGTTCAGTAAAATAAATATTTTTGCATCTGTGGATGATATATATTTACTGATGAATTTCGATTGGCATTTATATTGCTACTTTTTAATGTCTGTGAGTGTTTTGTGTGTGTGTGTGTGTGTGTGTGTGTGTACACTCTCCAGATTTTTCAAAATATGAAATATATGTGTCTAATATACACTCTCTAAATTCATTTATGTTCATGTATGTGGATTTTTAATCAACTTTTCACAAGATTATTCTCAGAAATATTCATCCACCTGAAATACATATTTGTTTCCTAGTACTGAAAACTAACTTCAGGGAATGATGCATACAAATCCTAATTATTCTACAGTAACTGACCCAGTCTAACATCAATGCAAGTAGATTCCAATGGGACATGATATGTAATTCTTTATTCATTTGTATTCGACACTTTTACATTATTATTTCTTCAGTTTTTGCACATCATAGGATATACATTTCATCCACAAGTTCACAAATTTGTAGGCATTTGTTTCAAATTTAATCACTTTTTGCTTCAGAACACATGTATTGTCAGGGTTTCTTTACTGGTATTTTCATGAGTCTTCTTTCCAAACACATTATTTCCATAGTCACTTTTGAAGCAAAACTCACACACTCTTCATGATAAACCAAAACACGAATATTACCATTAGATGTATAACTGCTTGGAATGAATGATTGTATATCAATATACAATTTCCTGTAATTTTTCAGATATTAGATCAATTCATTTTTTAAAGTTGAAAAAAGTTATATTATTCATTCACATTACGGTCTATTCATTCTTTATCTCTATATACATAGACACAGGGTACACCTCTTTGTACCCCCGATTCTAATTTTACATCTTCAATATATTGCTTGCAGAAATGGTGGAAGACATACTCATGTCACCTGATGTACATATACATTTTATCAAAGTAATATTCTGGACAAAAAAATGTAAAGGTCACATTTATGATTGTACCAAAGCCTAAATGTAAAGTGTACATGAATTACTAAAAACATCCATGTCCAGGTTGCCTAATGCTGTCAATTGTCAATCCTATTGGTGACTACATATTTGTTTCTTCCTAATTTATATATTCAAACTCAACCCTGTTGGAAATGTCTAATCCTATCACTCACTTTATACTTTGCCTGATTTCATAATGTTTCTATTGATATCTGCTTTTCAACAAATTTTCCCAAGTTGATCCTAGTGACTGACACTTCATATGTGCTGACATTTACATTCACTCTATAATCGAAACCCTATTGCTAAAGAACTTTTGGTCCAAATCCTATACTCACTCTTCTTTCTAAACCTACCGACTATCTTCCTAATCCTACCGACTATCCCTTTTTGACTGGATGTTCTCTTCTACATTCAATAAAATGTCCTATGCCATTGTATATCGAATTATCTGAGACAATTTTGCAGAGCATAATTCAAAGCTAAGTATCCCAATCAAGGGCCCAATGTCCTTCTGGGCTTCAAATCATACCTAGATTTCTGTTTTCATACTTATATTTCACCTCTATATTCTTGTAAATATCGCAGGTTCCCAATAGCATTATTCATTGCACAGAATGATTCGTAACCCAAATCAAACCTGTTATTAACCCTAAACATACTCTGTTCCCTCAATCTCATTTTACAGAAGAGCAGGGACAGAGTGGTTTTTACAATACAGGAAACTTGGGGACCTTCCACCTGCTGAGAACTTCAAAGGTCCATGCAGAAATGATACCTGGAGAAGTTGTAGGCAGGTATGAAGGACCTGAGAGAGCAAAAGTCATCTTCCATGGCAAACAACCTGGTCAGGATGAAGGGATATGTATGAATCAGCCTCTCTCTTCTTATTGTAGAGAAGATGGACCAAACCAGGCCTGTGTGGAGAGCTGTTCCTGGGTGCCAATGGTTGATATACCATACTACCTTGTGAAAGTGTCACGGGAAGTAGGGGAAGGCTCCATCTCATGGGACCTTTGGAAGCAAGTGTTAGGACAAAGTCATTGCCAAGGCAGTGACCTCATTCAGTTCCAAAGAAAGTGACATACCTCATTTCCTTGGTGATGGAACTGTCTGAACTTGGTATCCAAAAAGCCAGGCACCAAGAGGCAGTCCCAGTCCCAGTCCCAGTGGGCTCACTTGTTTGGATTTACCAAGGACAGAGTCAGTTTTCTTGGTACTTAATGATGTGAGGATGGCCAAATGCCAGGAAAGATCTGAAGATGGACCTTTCCTGAGAAAGCAGATAGTGGTTCACCACTGGCTCCTGACAACTGCACAGAGTTGGCCAAGGAAACCAGATCTGAGAGAAGACAGACCATTTCAGGGGAACATAGTATGGCCCACCAGTCAGAGGACACTCTGGATAGTCACAGACCTACTTGGGTGAAGGAGGTGCCTTTGTGGGAGTGTGTGTGGGTTTATTGTTTTGTCTCATGTTCTGAGAATAGATGGGAAAGGCGGTTTGGTTTGGAGTGGACAGTTTCTAGTAAGTTGTTTCACAAGGTGAGTGTTTCTATGTCTGTGTATCCCACTGTGTCCATTGTTGTAGACATTGGAAAAGAGAATGCATTAATGGATGTGTCCTGTCAAGTGTAAATCTTCCCATATTTCAACCTGCCCAATATATGAATGGAGTGCAGCTTGTCTTGTCGATGTGCAACACCTGCTATCTTTCTAAGTTGCTGTTTTCTTCCTGAATTCTGTCCACTCTCTAGAATAGGCTCATGGATTTGTGTTCAAAATATGTACCACCTCCAACTCTGTGACATGGCCATGTACTGGATAGCTGAAGAGAATTGCGAGCATCTCAGAAAACTCAGATATCAGTGTGACCAGGAAAGTCTCAGTGGAGAAACCCTGCTTTGGGCCTTTTGCTTACTTATTGTTGTTTTTCACTGAATGTCAGGAAGTTCTTTGCCTCAATCCACCCCTTTGTGAAGCCTGAAGTAAACAGTTTTCAAATGGAAATGAATGGCATCACCTGTGGCTCTTTGCTTAATTGCTTTGGGAAGGGATGTGTCTGAATTAGTCTCTTGGCCATGTGTGTGGCTTTGAGTTAGATTCTCAGCACCTGATGCATCTAAAGAATGATCCCATGTGTGCATCCAAAACCATAATGGCAAAAAAATCATTCATTATGGATGAAGTCTCTTGCCTTCCTCTGTTAGGTTCCTGAACTCCATCAAGTGAGAATAGGGATTCTTTGGGTCAAATGAGTTCTTCAATTCCCTGCAGAGGTGCTTGGGTTTTCAAGTAACTCCAAATCACATAAGAAATTGATACCTGAAATCAGTAGGCCTCAAATGGGAGAAACACAGAAGTATTAACGGCAGGCTTATTTGATCACTCCTGGTTCACAGAAACGGGGTCCAGGCCACCCTGACTTTAGGCAAATGAGGAAAAAGCGAGCTGATTTTGGACACTGTCTTGGCTTTTCTCATGACTCCAATTCACATAAAGAATCTAGACCCCACAGTCAGAGAGCCTCAAATTGGATAAGCGGAGCAGTATTAAGGGCAGGCCTATTTGATCACTCCAGGTTCACAGGAAGGGTGCCCAGGCCACGCTGAAGTTATGCAAAAGAGGTGCAAGAAGCTTATTTTGGACATTTTCTTGGGCTGCACAACTCATGGAAAACTCCAGGAAGAGGTTATGATTAGTGTCTATATGGAAGAAGAATAGAGCCATGAGGGAGTTTTCTGGTTTTAATTGTTTTCATTTGAGTAGCGGTTGGAAGAGTTGTCTGGGTCCACCTGGACTTGAACTCTGGTGTGATTCTCCTTATAGACTGAGTTCTGGAACTGACCTGAGAGAAGTATTGCCATGAATTGTGTTGGGATTTTAGGAGGCCAGGCATGAAGTTGCCATCGGAACCTGAGATCTAGGCACAGGTTGGCTTTCCACAGAACACTGCGAATCTCAGCCAGGATATTACATGATTTTATTCTGAAAGACTTGGCATGCATTATAGAGATTCAAAACCCACATGGACCTCGCTTTATAGACCTCAATTGGCCTCGCTTCATGTGACTTTTTGGCCACTCATTGGGTAGCCTTGCATGTGAGAGTACTCCAGAGCTTTGCCTGAAATTAGTTTCCTAACCCTTTAAGGGTTCCTGAATGAATTGAAACCCACAGTGCCTGCAACTTCATCCATGAAAAATTGCTAGATAATTACCATGAAATTTTTAAAATTCCCATGACCAGATGTCACTGGAGAACCTTTGATGTCCTGTTGATGATCATGAATATACCAGACAGGGCCTTGATTGATTGGGTTTCATGAAAATGGTGTAGAACAGAGATGCTAGTAAGTAGGAGCCTGGTGAGTAGTGGGCCTAGAGAAGTGTTATGCAAGTGAGTGATAAAACATCTGTGGTGGGGCCATGTGGATCTTCCATTGGCTTCCAAATGGCTTGAGACTGACATGGTGCAGCCATCAGACCCATATACGTAAAGGCATATTTTTATATGGAGAGGTTTTAGGGCAATGTTCAGAATCATGTTGCTATTGTCAAGGGGGCAAGCTACGTGGGATAGAACCCTGGTTGGTGCATTCTCCTGGAGACCATGCCCACCACAGCTGACAGAACTCCCTTCAGCACTGTCTCCCATTTGAACTCATTGTATTTCATGAAGCAAATACCAAACTCCCAGTGCAGCAGCAAAAAACACGACGATAATTGGAGGATGACCAAGTTGTGTCACAGTCCACACGGGGAGACACTTAGCCCTCAGTGGCCACAGTTTACCTACAAAGAGAGAATTCAGCACTGCTGCCTCATTTTTATTGGAAAATAAATAACCATGTCCTCCAGGTCACATAGAAGCAGATCGAGCTTTGATTGTCTCACTACAAATAAAGCTAAAGCTAATGAAAACAACATATATTTTAAGTGCCCAACCTCAAAGGCAGGTTCTCAAAAAGTCTTCAGGCCAGCAGAGCTCCATGTTTGTGGAGTGTTTACCCTGTCCCTTACTTTTGGAAACTCCTCTACCACCTCCAAAGATGTGAAATCTGGAGCATTTTCCATTCCTGATAGCTATTCACAGATTTTCTAACTCTTCTCCTCTAATTGTGTCTTACTTGGGACGAAGGTAATGTCAAGGCATTGTTCTGGAGGAGAGTGGGAAGAATTTTCTGTAGCATATATTTGCATACACATTGGATTCAGTTTTCTATTTTCCATTCAAAATACTGAATCCCTGACTCTAACCCATACCCGACCAGACTCTGACTACTAATTCTAATATGATGGAGAAAACTAACCCAAATAGAATAGAAATACAAGCAGTTCAGAGTAGGCCTGGTGTATTGTTGGACTTGCCTTTTGCATGATACAGAGTTGGAGTTATGAATCTAGTCGATTTGTTGTTGAAATACTTGTCCATGTATTTTTAAGGTTAACAAATATGTGAATTCCTGTCTCCCTTTCTCTGTATTCTTATATGCACATATAGATTCCTACCTGGTACCACACGTACATTCTTGTGAGGTGGCTGACTTGGCAGATACAAATTGTTAGAAGAGATCACTCCTACTAAACTTGTTGGAATTGGATATTCAACCTATGGGTGAGCTTGCTAGTTGAACAGCATTATACATAAATCCATGTTCAGTAAAATTAATATTTTTAGATCTCTGGATGATGTATATTTTATAATGAATTTTGATTGACATCTATATTGCTACTTTTTTGTCTCTGTGTGTGTTTTGTACATATATATATATATATATATATATATATATATATATATATATATACTCTCCAGATTTTTCAAAATATGAAATATATGTGTCTTCTATACACTCCCTAAATTCATTCATGTTTATGTATGTTAATTTATAATCAACTATTCACAAGATTATTCTGAGAAATATTCATCCACCTGAAATTTGCCTAATGATCTCAAATGTCAATCCTATTTGTGACTACATATTTGTTTCTTCCTAAGATTATATATGTAAACTCAACCCTGTTCAAAATATCTAATCCTATCACTCACTTTATACTTTGCCTGTTTTCGTAATGTCTCTATTGATATCTGCTTTCCTACATATTTTCCCCAGTTCATCATTGTGACTGACTCTTCACCTGTGCTGACATTTACATTCACTCTCTAATCGAAACCCTATTGCTAAAGAAATTTTTTTCCAATTCCTATACTCACCCTTCTTCCTAAAAGTACTATCTTCCTAATGCTATAGACTATCCCTTTTTGACTGGATGTTCTCTTCTACATTCAATCATCCAAGTAAATGTGGGGCGAGCTTCAGAGGAGGAGACAACCAACAGACTATCTCATGCAACATCAAAGGGTTTTTTGGGTGTCCAGCATGCTGGGGCTCAGAGATCACTTGAAACGAGCAGATAGCCCTGAGAATAGCTTAAGTAGAGCTTATATACTTTCCCTGGAGAGGGCAGGGAGGGAATTTTATTGATGGGTCAGGGCGAGTGGGTGGTTTGCGTGCAACTGGGTGAGGGAGTACATTCTGCAGTTGTGCATTTGGGGACAGAACATTCTGGGAACAAGATTTGGAAGCATTTCTCAAATTTCAACAGTGTTTTGTTATGCATACAGAAAAACAAGAAGTGACAAGTACCTATTTTATTAACCTTTAATTCCCCACTTCTTCTTCTGGCTACTTTTAATCATAAAAATGATCATTGGAGGGTTTCACATTCTATGTCTGCTAGTGGGGTATTACCATAAGTTTAACTCGTCCAATTTGAGCCTGGAGAAAAGAAATTACACGGTTGAGCAAACAGGGTTTTATAGTTAGCAATAATATGAGGATTATTATTGGACCTGCCAGGTTGATAAAAACGTAGTTAACCAGGAGGAGTGTGTGAACCAAGACTCAAGCCACCCTTTTTGGGCCTCTCTCTCTTGTTGATGCTCTTCAAGGTGTCTTTTAAATTTACTCATAGATTTTATTACAACTCCAGTATGGTCAGCATAAAAACAACATTCTTCCCTCAATGCATCACAAAGGCCCCCTTCTCTAATAAAGAGGAGGTCCAACCCTCAACTGTTCTGTAAAACAACTTCAGAGAGAGAGGTTAAAGATTCATGCAAAGCTTTGATGGGGGTTTCTAATATCTTAGTTTTGCTCTATTACTGCTTCTAATTGGGTCATTTGTTGTGTCCCATGGACAATGGCAGTGGCTCCTGTGCCCACCCGTGCAGCAACTCCTATTCATAATAGGATGGCTAAAGTGAGCGATACATGTTCCCAGTGGAACCGGTTGTATGCCCCTCCCATTTGATCTTCAAACGAACCTGCATCATAATAGAGCACTCTGGGAAACATCTGCACCATTTCAAAATTAATCCCATCTGTTGACCATTTCATGAAAACATAAACAATGTTTAAGTATATAGAATTATGCTGTTGTAGGGACAGACAAGGCAAGGCACCTAAGATAGCACTGAAGACAGGGAAACAGTCCTATTTTGTTGCAACCGGATTCAGAGGCATTGCTTCTGTTGTAATCAATTAATCCCCTGAAACTCAAGTTTAGGTAGTTTCAGAATTTTGTACCCAGCATATAAGGATGGGGCTCAGAAGTTTACAGTCTGCAGAAGTTCAAAAAAGCAGTATTTGTTTCTGATTTTTCCTCTGTTCTGGGCAAGTTAAATTTTCAAGGACACATGGGAGGGGGAGAGCTTTTTATTCCCTTTCTTATTTTCCCCCTGCCAGCTGTTACAACGGAGCCCATTTGGTAATTTCTTTATCTTAGAAATGTAGCCATTTCTGTGAAGCCCCAGCTGAAGGCCAGAGGCCTTGTTCACATATTTTGTGAAAAACAAGTTAGGGGTTGTCTAGCTTAGAAGTACTGAGTTTTTTAGCCAGTGGCCAAGTAGAACAGGGCAATACAAAAAGAGAAAGTTTATCTACATTGAACTCTTTATAGAAACTCTATGCTGAAAGCTCTAAATTCAGCCATGATGAAGACTTCTGGAGAAGGACATTTAAGACTTTTCTGTGGGCCTGGTACAGAGGGGGAATACGGGGAAGGTGGGGCTGAGAGAAGCTCTGAGGATCTGAGAATGAGGAAAAAGAGAGATGTAAAAGAATAATTGGAAAGGGGTTTGGGAATTTCCTAGCAACAAAACTTCAGCAGTAGAACAGGTAGAGCAGAGCAGAAAACGGGAGTGAGTATCCCAAAATTCTGTGAGGGACTTTAAATTTTAGTAACCTGTTTTCAGTGATGACAAAGCAACTTTAATGGCCATTTATATTACATCTTGGATAAGGGTCTGAGAGCTCTCCTCAGCTCGTTTGAGCTTTGGGTTACCTGGAAAGAGGACCTGGTGGGACCCGGTGAGGGCACTGACAGGAGAAGAGAGGAATGAGTCGGTGGAGGGGTACCTCAGTACCTGCTACCTCACTAGTGGGCAATTGTCTGAGAACTGGTGAAGGTTTGGGTTTCTGATCTAGTAATTGGAGGGGAGAAATCAGGTTGCTGAGGTGGGAGTGACAGCAGAGAGTCTGGAGCAGAAGGCTGAGGATAAAAATCTATTGGAGAAGCATAGTTCAGGATGTGAGTGAAGGAGGGAAAAGGCTTCCACATAGGGGAATCTCCTTTCACCCTTTTGAGCACTTGCAGAAGTTAAAAAGGTCACGCAAAATTTGAGGATCTAGAGACCTCTCTGGGGGCCATCCTTTTTCTGTTTTCTACTTGGTAATATGGCCAATGCTGTGTACTGAATTTGATGAAGTATTGGGGTTCCATCAGGCAGCCCCTGTATGATCACATGTCCATGAAATACAGAAGAAGTCGGCTTTTCCCCCACACAGCCGTTACTGTTTGTGGCTTTGATAGTTTGCCAGGCAAACATAGTAATCTAGGCTAGCCAACCGCATCTGGCTCGCGTGTCCCTACATCCATAATGTTTGTTTCCATTATCTATGGTACGGAAGGGATTTAATGGTATTTTAGTGGGATTTTCTTCATCAGGGATATCCCAATAAAAAAGACCTATGACCAGCTGACAAATGTCTGGGTGGAGAGATGGCCACCAGGTCCCTAAGGGGGCTGTATGCGAGATAGATTATACTCTTTTCCAGTAGGATTTGTGATCAGCCATCGCTGCTTAACAGGCTGATGAGGGTTAGGACTACTTGTGGCCAAGGGGAGAGTATATAACCTTATCCACATGGCGAATACACAATTTGAAACTGTTACCAGTCTTCTCCAGTTTCCAGAAAGATTCTGGACAAGGAGCAGGCTTCAGATGAGAGGCATGGATCCAGGAAGTGATTCTGTATACCTTTACCACTGTAGTTGTTATAAGTAGCACCTGGTATGGTCTTTTCAGCAGGGTTTCAGGGATGACACCTGATGTCATCTTACATACATGAAGTCTCTTATTTGATATGGATGTGGAATTCCCTGGTACACAGTTTGGTAGGCAGTGGCCAGCTATTTTCACAGGTATCACTGAGTTCTTTCAAGAGCTTTAAGTCTGTCAACCAAGAGGGTGTGAAATGGATCCTTAGGTCTTACAGTTGGGCTTAGGACCCTTACTGGACGAGGGCCACCATAGAGAATTTCTCAGGGGGTAAGGCTACTCAAAGAAACAGAAGGATTTTTTCTTGCATGAAACATTGCATAAGTCAGGAGCATAGTCCAATCTTTTATGCTGGTCTCTAAGCTTAATTTCGTTAAGGTCTCTTTAATTGTTCTATTCATTCTTTCTACTTGTCCTGAACTCTGGGGTGTATAAGCACAATATAACTTCCAATTAATCCCCAGGTTCCTGGCTAACCCCTGACTTACCTGGGCCATGAACATCAGTCCATTATCAGATCCTATTACCGGCTTAGCTTCCTCCAATGGTAGAGAGGCTTAGTCAGAAGCAGGGGAATCACTTAGAGTGTGTTGTGTGTTAGGGGACGAGGGCAGTGGATAAGGAGGGGAAGAAGAGTCCAGTAGAGTCAAATCTTGTGACTCAGGGAGAACAGAGGGTGGAGGAGGTGGAAGAGGTGAGGGTTTGAGAGATCATGGGGGAAGGAGTATGAGCAGAGGCATGGGCAAGGAAAGGCTTCACCCATGGAGGAGGAGATTTGCAGAGGTCGGCAAAGTTAAGATATATGGCTGTTGATCAGGATGGCTATGTGGCCCTGACTGAAAGACAATATCTCTGACTTTTTAAATTAGTGGGAAGTAGAAAGATATTTCTAGGGGCCATACGACTCCAAAATGGGCCATTCTGAGGCACAGAGAGTCTGCCAGGTCTAGCGTTTTACTAAAAAAAGAAAGATACTGAGCCCTTAAGCGGACTTTGGTTCAGTGATCAAGGGTCAGGGACAGAGGCATTGAAGTGCTCTGTCCCATAATGAAAGGTACACAAACAGTAAAAGCAAAGTCACATGACACAGATAAGACAAGACCATGAAGACAGGCAATGGACGTCCAACACTGAGACCAGGAATGCGTAGCCGGCAAAATCCGATAGGATGGCAATACCTAATCTAAAACAAAATATCACTGAGTCGATGAAGCAATTGTTCCTTGATTCTCCGAGTCCTCTGCGGGGCCCCCTAGGGAGGTGCCCTATGTCTCTGTGACACGTCTCTCAGCCACCGTCGGAGAGACCCCAGGCTCTTTATCGCCAGCAATTTTGCCAAGCCCTAACATGACACCTGAAACCAGAAAGAGGCGCCTTACTTGCTCCGAGAGGAGCCCGTTGGGGGTCTCTCATCTGCCACTGCCAGAACTCGGTGGAACCTCAATATGTAAAGGTCAGGCGAGTGTCGGAGGAAGAGACTACCAAGAGAATGTCTCATGCAACAGCAAAGGGTTTTTTTTGGGTCCAGCTTGCTGGGGCTCACAGCTAACTTAAATAGATCAGAGAGCTCTGAGAACAGCTTATGCAGAGCTTACATACATTTCTTGGAGAGGGAAGGGAGGTAAGTTTACTGATGTGTAAGGGTGAGTGGGCGGTTCGCGTGACACCGACTGAGGCAGTACATTCTGCAGTTTGGCAGTTGGGAACAGTACATTCTAGAACAAGATTAGCAAACATTTCTCAAGATTTCAACAGTGTTTTGTTAAGCATACAGAAAAACAGGAAATTACAAGTACCTATTTTATTAACCTTTAACTACCGACTATCCCTTTTTGACTGGATGTTCCTTCTACATTAATTCATGCAAGGTACAAGGACCTATGCCATTGTATATCGATTTATCTGAGACATCTCTGCAGAACATAATTCAATGCTGCGTATCCCAAACAAGGGCCCAATGCCCTTCTGGCCTTCAAATCATACTTAGATTTCTTTTTTCATACATATATTACACCTATATATTCTTATACACATAGCAAGTTCCCAATACCATTATTCATCCAGCACAATGATTTCTAACCCAAATCAAACATGTTTTTAACCATAATCATACACTGTTCCCTCAATCTAACTTTATAGAAGAGCAGGGAAAGAGTTGATTTTAAAATAAAGAAATGTAGGGAAACTTCCACCAGCTGAGAACCTCAAAGGCCCATGCAGAAATGATCCCTGGAGAAGATGTAGGCAGCTATGAAGGACCTGAGAGAGCAAAAGTCATCTTCCATGGCAAACAACCCGGTCAGGATAAAAGGTTGTGTCTGAATCAGATTCTCTTCTTAATGTAGAGAACATGGACCAAAACAGGCCTGTGTGGAGATCTATTCCTGGGTGCCTATGGTTGATATACCATTCTAACTTGTGAAAGTGTCACAGGAAGTAGGGGCAGCCTCAATCTCATGGGACCCTTGGAAGCAACAGTTAAGACAAAGTGGTTGCCAAGACAGGGACCTCATTCAGTTCAGGAAGGAAATGACTTCACCTCACTTCCTTGGTGATGGAACTTGCTGAACTTTGGATCCTGGAAGCCAGGCACACAGAGCCAGTCCCAGTCCCCATCCCTGTGGTCTCACTTATTTGAATTTACCAAGGACAGTCAGTCTTTCTTGGTACCTTCAGACGTGAGAAGAACAAATGCCAGGAAAGCTCGGAAGCGTTGCTTTTCTTGAGAAAGCAGTTAGTGGCTCACCGTTGGCTCCTGAGAAGTTCACAGAGTTTGCCAAGGAGACCAGATCTGAGACAGGACAGGCTATTTTGGGGGAACATATTATGGCCTACAAGTCAGAGGACACTCCGGATAGTCAAAGACCTACTTGGGGGAAGAAGGTGCCTTTGTGGGTGTGGTTGTGGGTTTGTGGTTTTGTCTCATTTTCTGAGAATAGGTAGGAAAGTCAGTTTGTTTCTTTGGAAGTGGACTGTTTCTAGTAAGTCGTTTAACATGGCGAGTGTTTCTCTGTCTGTGTATCTCACTGTGTCCGTGGTTGTAGACATTAGAAAAGAGAATTCATGAATGGATGTGTCTTGTCTAGTAGAAAGCTTCTCAGCATTCATATTGCCCCATTTATGAATGGACTGTAGCTTGCCTTATTGATGTGCAACACCTGCTATCTTCCTAAGTTCCTGTTTTCTTCCTGAATTCCGGCCAATCTCAAGAGTAGGCCTATGGTTTTGTGTCCAAGATATTTACCACCTCAAAGCTCTGTGACATAACAATGTACTGGATAGCTGTAGGTAATCGGGAGCATCTCAGAAAACTCAGATATCAGTGTGACCAGGAAAGTTTCAGTGGAGAAACCCTGCTTTGGGCCTTTTGCTTACCAATTGTTCTGTTGCCCTGAATGTCAGGAAGGTCTTTGCCTCTGGCCACCCCTTTTTGAAGCCTGAAGAAAACAGTTTTCAAATGGAAATGATTGGGCATACCTGTGGCTCTTTTCTTAAGTGCTTTGAAAAGGGATGTGTCTAAATCAGGCCCCTGGCCCTGTGTGTGGCTGTGACTTAGATTCTCAGCACCTGATGGATCTAAAGAAAGTTCCCATGTTTGCATCCAAATGAAAAATGGCAAAAAGAGCAGTCATTGGGATGAAGTCTCTTGACTTCCTCTGTAAGGTTCCTGAAATCCATCAAGTGAAAATAGGGATCCTTTGGGTCAAATGAGTTCTTCAAAACCTGCAGAGGCTAGCCCATAGGTGTTTGGTTTTATCATGACTAAAATTCACATAAAGAATCTAAACCCCACAGTCAGTAGGCCTCAAATTGGAGAATTGGAGCGGTATTAATGGCAGGCCTATTTGATCACTCCTGGTTCACAGGATGGGTGTCCAGGCCACCTTGACTTTAGGCAAATGAGGGTCAAAGGAGCTTATTTTGGACACTGTCTTGGTCTGCGCCCCTCATTTAAACATCCAGCCAAATTATGATGAGTGTCAATATGGAAGAAGATGAGGGCCATATGGGAGTGTTCTTGTTTTAATTGTGGTAATTTGTGTGGTAGTTGGAAGAGATGACTGGGATCACCTGGGCTTGAACTCTGGTGTGATTCCCCTTAAAGAATGAGTTCTGGATCTGACCTCAGAGAAGTATTGCCGTGAATTCTCTTGGGATTTTACTAGGCCACGCGTGAGAATCACCTTTGGAAACTGAGATCTAGGCCCAGGATGGCTTTCCACGGAGCTCGGGGATTCTGAGCCAGGATATCACATGATTTACTTCTTGAAGACTTGGCAGCCCTAGTTGAGAGTCCAAGCACATATGGACCTCACATTGTAGACCACAATGTGTCTGGATTCATGTGACCTTTTTGCCAGTCTTTTGGAAGGCTTTTCTGTGAGTGTTCTCCAGAGCTTTCATTGAAATGAGCTTCCTCACCATTTAATGGTTCCTGAATTAATTGAAACCCACAGTGCCTCTAACTTCATTTTTGAAATATGACTAGATTAATACCATGAAATTTCTGAAATTCCCATGACCAGGTGGCACTGGATAAACTTTGGATTTCCTGTTGCTGATCATGAGTGTACCAAAGAGTGCCTTGATTGACTGGGTTTCGTGAAAATGGTGTAGAACAGAGATGCCAGTAATTTGGAGCCTGCTGAGTAGTGAGCATAGAGAAGTGGACTGTAGGTGTGTAAATAAATATTTTTGGTAGGACCACCTGGATCTTCCATTGGCTTTGAAAGACTTGCGACTGACATGGTGCAGGCAGCAGACCTTTATATGTAAAGGCATCTTGTCATATGGAGAGGTTTCAGGGCAATGTTCAGAATCAGGTTGCTATAGTCAAGGGGAAAGCTATGTAGGATAGAAGCCTGGTTCGTACATTCTCTTCGCGACCCTGACCAACCACACATGACAGAACTCCTCCAGCATTTTTATCCCAGTTGAACTCCTTGTATTTCGTGAAGCAAGTACCAAACTCCCAGTGCAGCAGTAAGAAACACCCTGGAAAGTTGAGGATCACCAAATGGCTTCACAGTCCACATGGGAGACACTTCAGCCCAGTGGCCTCAGTTTACCTACAAAGAGAATTCAGCACTGCTGCCTCATGATCATTGGAAAATAAGAAACCATGTTCTCCAGGTAACATAGATGCAGACCCAGATTTCATGGTGTCACTACAAACGAAGCTAAATCTCCTGACAATTACATATATTTCTTGTTCCCAACCTCAGAGGAAGTTTCTCAAGAAGTCTTTAGGCCAGCACAGCTCCATGTTTCTGGATTGTTTACCCTCTCCCTTACTTTTGGAAACTGTTCTACCACCTCCAGTGTTGTGAACTCCTGAGCATTTTCCATTCCACATAAATTCACAGATTTTCTAACTCCTCTCCTCTAATTGTGTCTTACTTTTAGCGATGGTTATGTCAAGGCATTGTTCTGGATGAGAGAGGGAAGATTTATGTGTATCACATTTTTGCATACACATTAGATTAATTTTCCTTTTTTCCATTTGAAATACTGAATCCCTGACACTAACCCATACCCTACTAGACTCTGACTACTAATCCTAATATCATGGAGAGAAAGAAACCTAACCGAATAGAAATACAGGCCTTTCATAGGAAGCATGATGTATACTTCTATTTGCCTTCTGCATTATCAAGAGTATGTGTTTTAAATCTAGTCAACTTTTCATTGTAATATTTCTCCATGATTTTTTAAAATTATCACATATATAAATTCCTGTCTCCCTTTCTCTGTATCCTATTCAGCACATGTATTTTTTATGCATATATATAATATCCTACCTGGTATCACACGGACATTCTTTTGAGCTCCCTGACTTTGGAATATAAAATTGTGAGAACAGATGACTCTCCCTAAATAATGATGGAACTGAAAATTCAACCTATGGGTGAGCTTCCTAGTGAAAAACACTATACATAAATCCATGTTCAGTAAAATGAATATTTTTGGATATGTGGATGAATTATATTTCATGATGAATTTCGATTGGCATATATATTGCTAAATATTAATGTGTGTGTGTGTGTGTGTATGTGTGCATGTGTGTGTGTGTGTGTGTGTGTGTGTGTGTATTTTTTTTAAATCTGGAAAAAAAAATATATATATATATATTTTTTTTCTCCAGATTTTAAAAAAATATGAAAAATATGTGTCTTATTATACACTCCCTAAATTCATTTATATTCATGTATGTGGGTTCAAAATCCAATCTTTACAAGATTATTTTCAGCAATATTTATATTCCTGTAATACATATTTGTTTCCTATTACTGAAAACTAAGTTCAGTAGGTGGTGCATACAAATCCTAATATTTCTACAGTACCTGACCCAGTTTAACATCAATGCAAGTACATTGCTATGGGACATGATGTGTATTTTGAAGTTCATTTTTATTCAACACTGGTATATTACTATTTTATCTGTTTATGGACATCATAGGATATATTTTTTCATCCACAACTTCACAAAATTATAGGCATTTGTTTCACATTCATTTACTTACTACTTAAGAACACATGTATTCCTCCATGTTTCTTTACTGGTCTTTTCACTAGACTTCTTTCTAAACACATTATTTTTTATTCCATAATCATTTTTGAAGCAATACTCACCCTTCACGATAAACCGTAACCCTAATATTACCATTACATATATAACTGGTTGGAATGATTGTATATATATCAATATAAGATTTCCAATATATTTTCAGATGCAAACTCAATCCATTATTTAAAGTTGGAACTAGTTATATACTTTATCACAATATGGTCTATTCCTGCAACATCTCAATAATCATCAACACAAGGTACACCTATTTGTATCACCAGTACTAATTTATAAGTTTCCAGAATATTACTCCCCATAATGGTGGAAGAAATACTCATGTCACCTTATCTACATATACAATTTATCACGGTAGTATTCTGGACACAAAATGCAAAGGTCACACATATGATTGTACCAAAGCCTAAATGGAAAGTGACCATGGATTACTAAAAACATCCATGTCCAGGGTGCCTAATGCTCTCAAATGTCAATCCTATTGATTACTACATATTTGTTTCTTCCTAAGATTATATATTCAACCTCAAGCCTGTTGAAAATGTCTAATCCTATCACTCACTTTATACTTTGCCTGATTTCCTAATCTTTCTATTGATATCTGCTTTCCTACATATTTTTCCCAGTTCATCATTGTGACTGTCTCTTCACATGTGCTGACATTTACATTCACTCTCTAACTGAAACCCTATTGCTAAAGAACTTTTGGTCCAACTCCTAGAGTCACTCTTCTTCCTAAACCTACTGACTATCTTCCTAATCCTACAGACTATCCCTTTTTGACTGGATGTTCTCTTCTACATTCAATCATCCGAGGTACACGGTCCTATGCCATTGTATATCGATTTATCTGAGACCTCGGTGCAGAATATAATTCAAGCTAAGTATACCAATCAAGGGTTCTGTTGCCCTGAATGTCAGGAAGGTCTTTGCCTCAGGCCACCCCTTTGTGAAGCCTGAAGAAAAAATTTTCAAATGGAAATAAATGGACATCACCTGTGGCTCTTTGCTTAATTGCTTTGGAAAGGGATTTGTCTGAATCTGCCTCTTGGCCCTGTGTGAGGCTGTGGCTTAGATTCTCAGCACCTAATGGATCTAAAGAAAGATCCCATGTGTGCATTCAAAACCAAAATGGCAAAAAGAGCAGTCATTGTGGATGAAGATTCTTGCCTTTCTCTGTTAGGTTCCTGACCTTCTTCTAGTGAGAATAGGGATCCTTTTTGTCAAATGAATTCTTCAATGCTCTGCAGATATGCTTGGGTTTTCTCATGACTCCAAATCACATAAAAAATCTATACCTGACATTCAGTAAGCCTCAAATTATAGAAACAGAGCGGAATTAATGGCAGGCCTTTTTGATCACTCCTGGTTCACAGGAAGGGTGTCCAGGCCACCCTGACTTTAGGGAAATTAGAGGCAAGGGAGCTTATTCTGGAAACTGTCTTTGGTTGCGACCCTCATGAAAACTTCCATCCAGAACTTTTGATGAGGGTCTTTATGGACGAAGATGAGGGCCATGTGGGAGTTTTTTTGTTCTAATTGTGGTCATTTGTGTGGGGGTTGGAAGAGATGACTTGGTCCACCTGGGCTTGAACTCTGGTGTGATTTCCCTTAGAGCCTGAGTTCTGGAACGTACCTCATAGAAGTATTGAAATGAATTGTGTTGGTTTTTAGGAGGCCACGCATGAATGTCACCCTTTGAAACTGAGATCTAGGCCCAAGGTGGCTTTCCACAGAGCAATGGGAATCTCAGCCAGGAAATCACATGATTTTATTCTGAAAGTCTTTGTAGCCATTGTTGGCCCTCGGAAGCAAGAAGGAGTGGCCATACTCATATCGATTAAAATCAACTTAAAACCTAAGTTAATCAAAAGTGATAAAGAAGGACACTATATACTGTTAAAAGGCACCATTAACCAACAAGACATAACAATTATCAATTTGTATGCATCAAACAATGGTGGTGCAAAGTCATAAAACAAACTCTCCTCAACTTCAAGAGTCATATAGGCTATAACACAATAATTACGGGTGACTTCAGCACACAACTCTCGCCATTGGACAGATCCTCTAGAGAAAATCTGAATTAAGAAACTATAGAACTTAATAGCACAATCAATAACCTAGACTTAACCAACATATATAGAATATATCAAACATCATAAAGTGGATACATGTTCTTCTCAGCAGCACATTGGTCCTACTCAAATATAGACCATATATTATGCTATAAGGAAACTCTTAGTAAATATAAAAGTATGGAGATAATACCATGCACCATATCTGATCATAATGGAATGAAACTTGAAATTAATGATTGAAGAAGGAAGGAAAAATTCTACATCACATGGAAAATGAACAATATGTTACTGAATGATCAATGGGTTACAGAAGACATAAAGGAGGAGATAAAAAATTTCTTAGAGACAAATGACAATACAGACAAAACATACCGGATTCTATGGAAAACAATGAAAGCAGTTTTAAGAGGGAAATTCATTTCTTGGAATTCTTTCCTCAAAAAAAAAAAAAAAGAAAAAAACAACAAATAAATGATCTCACACTACATCTCAAAAACCTAGAAAAAAAAAGCAAAACAACAAATGTAGTAGAAGACAAGAAATAATTAAAATTAGAGGAAAAATCAACAAAATTGAAACAAAAAAATTGAAAAAATAAAAGTTGGTTCTTTGAAAATAAATTAAATCGACAGGGCCTTAGCCATGCTAATGAAGAGAAGTAGAGAGAGAACTCAAATTACTAACATATGGGATAAAAAAGGCAACATCACAAGAGACACTACAGAAATTCAGATGATAATTAGAAAGTATTTTGAAACCCCATATTTCAATAAAACAGAAGATAATGAAGATATTGATAAATTTCTTATATCATATGATCTGCCAAGTTTGAGTCCGGAAGACTCACACAATTTAAATAGACCAATAACAAAGGAAGAAATAGAAGAAAACTTCAAAAGACTACCAACCAAAAAAAGCCCTGGACCAGATGGTTATACAGCAGAGTTCTACAAAACGTTCAAAGATGAATTAATACCAATACTTTTCAAGCTATTTCAAAAAATAGAAAAAGAAGGAGTTCTTGCAAATTCATTCTATGAGGCCAACATCACCCTGATCCCAAAACCAGACAAAGACACTTCAAAGAAAGAAAACTACAGACCAATATCTCTAATAAACTTGGATGCAAAAATTCTCAATAAAATCCTGGCAAATAAAAAACAAAAGCATTTAAAAAAATTGTGCTTCATGATCAAGAGGGATTCATCCCAGGGATGCAAGGCTGGTTCAATATACGGAAATCAATAAATGTAATCCATCACATCAATAGACTTAAAGAGAAGAACCATATGATCATCTCGATAGATGCAAAAAAAGCATTCTACAAAGCACAGCATCCCTTTTTGTTTAAAACTCTATAAAAACTAGGAATAACAGGAACTTACCTCAACATGGTAATAGATATATATGCTAAACCTCAGGCTAGCATCATCCTAAATGGAGAAAAAACTGAAGGTATTCCCTCTAAAATTTGCAACAAGACAGGGATGCCCTCTATCACCACTTCTATTTAATTTAGTTCTTGAAATACTATCCAGAGCAATGATACAAACAAAGGAAATTAAAGGCATAAAAATAGGAAAAGAAGAACTTAAATTATCGCTATTTGTGGATGACATGATAATATATTTAACAGATCCAAAAGGGTCTACAAAGAAACTGCTCGAGTTAATAAATGAATTCAGCAAATTGGCAGGATATAAAATCAACACGCATAAATCAAAGGCATTCCTGTATATCAGCAACAAAACTTCTGAAATGGAAATGAGGAAAACCACTCCATTTACAGTATACTCAAAGAAAATAAAAAACTTGCGAATCAACCTAACCAAAGAGGTGAAAGATTTATACAATGAAAACTACAGAACCCTAAAGAGAGAGATAGAAGAAGATGTTAGAGGATGGAAAAATATGCCCTGTACATGGATAGGCAGAAATAACATCATCAAAATGGCGATATTACCCAAAGTTCTCTACAGGTTTAATGCAATGCCAATCAAAAACCCAATGGCATTTCTTGTAGAAATAGATAAAGTAATCATGAATTTCATATGGAACAACAAAAGACCCAGAATAGCGAAAGCAATTCTAAGCAGGAAGTGTGAATCCAGAGTTCAAACTGTACTACAAAGCAATAGTAACAAAAACAGTGTGGTACTGGTATCAAAACAGGCAGATGGACCAATGGTACAGAATAGAGGACACAGAGACATATCAACAAAATTACAACTTTCTTATATTTGAAAAGGGGCCTAAAAGCATGCAATGTAAGAAGGATAGCATCTTCAACAAATGGTGCAGGGACAATTGGAAATTCATATGCAACAAAATGAAACGGAATCCCTTTCTCTCACAATGCATAAAAGTTAACTCAAAATGGATCAAGGAGCCAGATATAAAATCAGAGACACTGCGTCTGATAGAAGAAAAAGTTGGCTACGATGTACATACTGTGGGGTTGGGCTCCAAATTCCTTAATAGGACACCCATAGCCCAAGAGTTCATAAAAAGAATAAACAAATGGGACTTACTTAATCTAAAAAAGTTTTTTCTCAGCAAGAGAAACAATAAGAGAGTTAAATAGAGAGCCTACATCCTGGGAACAAATTTTTACCCCTTACACTTCAGATAGAGCCCTAATATCTAGAATATACAAAGAACTCAAAAAATTAAACAATGAGATAACAAATAACCCAATCAACAATGGGCCAAGGATCTTAACAGACACTTCACAGAGGAGGACATACAATCAATCAACAAGTACATGAAAAAATGCTCACCATCTGTAGCAGTCAGAGAAATGCAATCAAAACCACCCTAAGATACCATCTCACTCCAGTAAGATTGGCAGCCATTATGAAGTCGAACAACAATAAGTGTTGGTGAGGATGTGGGGTAAAGGGTACACTTGTACACTGCTTGTGGGCCTGCAAATTGGAGAGTCCAATATGGAAAGCAGTATGGAGATTCCTGGGAAAGCTGGGAATGGAACCACCATTTGACCGAGATATCGCCCTTCTCAGACTCTTCCCTGAGGATCTTAATAGAGAGCAGTATAAGGATACTGCCACATCGATGATCATAGCGGCACAATTCACAATAACTAGACTGTGGAACCAAAGTAGATGCCCTTCAACAGACGAATGGATAATAAAAATGTGGCATCTATACACAATGGAGTATTGCACAGCACTGAAAATGACAAAATCATAGAATTTGCAGGGAAATGAATGGCATTAGAATAGACTATGCTAAGCGAAGCTATCCAATCCTTAAAAAAACAAATGCCAAATGTTTCCTTTTATATAGAGAGAGCAAATAAGAACAGAACAGGGAGGAAGAACATGAGAAAAATATTAAAACTAAACAGAGATGAGTGGGGGGAGGGAAAGGGAGAGAGAAGGAAAATTATATGGAAATGGTAGGAGACTACTCAATGTTACACAAAATTACATATAAGAGGTTGTGAGGCTAAAGAGGGGAAAACAAGGGAGAGAATTAAACAACAGCAGATGAGGTAGAGAGGGAAGATGGGAGGGGAGGGGGAATAGTAGGGGATAGGAAAGGTAGCAGAATTCAACAATAACTAGTATGCTATTATGTAAAAACGTGAGTGTGTAACTGATGTGATTCTGCGATTTGTATTTGGGGTAAAAATGGGAGTTCATAACCCAATTAAGTCAAATGTATGAAAGATGATATATCATGAGCTTTATAATGTTTTGAACAACCAAAAAAAAAAGAATTGAATTTCCAATATTTGAGTCATATAACAACTTTATTTTTTAATAAAATTGTCTTTTATTTGTTATCTTACTTGCTGGTATCTGCCTTTCAGTTTTAAAAAACTATGTGCTTTAGCCATTCATCCATGTAGTATGTAACAGAAAATTTTGAGTGTCTCCATATAACCAGATTGGCAAGGCATCAAGGTTTCCTTCACAAACAAGGTGAAGGCTTTGCCATTAGAAATTTAATATTCTGCAAAACAATTTTTTTAACTTTCCAATTAAATTTCCAAAAAAATTTAGAAAAAAAAGAATCTAAACCCCACAGTAAGAAGGCCTCAAAGTGGAGAAGTGGAACATTTACGGCAGGCCTATTTGATCACTGCTGGTTCACAGGAAGCGTGTCCAATCAACCCTGATGTTAGGCAAATGAGGGGCAAGGGAGCTTATTTTGGGCACTGGTTTGGATGTGCCCCTCATGGAAAACTCCATCCAGAGGTTATGATGTGTGTTTATATGGAAGAAGATGAGGGCCATGTGGGAGTGTTTTGGTTTTAATTTTGGTCATTTGTTTGGTAGTTGGAAGAGATGACTGGGTCCACCTGGGCTTGAACTCTGGTGTGATTCCCCTTAGAGAATGAGATTTGGAACTGACTTCAGAGAAGTATTGCCATGAATGCTGTTGGGATTTCAGGAGGCCACGCATGAGAGTCGCCCTTGGAAACTGAGATCTTGGCCCAGAGAGGCTTTCCAGAGAGCACTGGGAATCTCAGCTAGGATATCACAGGTTTTATTCTGAAAGACCTGGCAGCCATCGTTGAGAGTCAAAACACACATGGACCTCACATTGGAGACCTCAATGGGCCTGGCTTCATGTGACAATTTGGCCACTCTTTGGGAAGCCTTGCCTGTGAGAGATCTCCAGATCCTTCATTAAAATGAGCTTCCTCAACATTTAATGGATCCTGAATGAATTGAAACCCACAGTACCAACAAATTCATCTGTGAAAAATAGTTAGATAAATACCATGAATTTTTAGAAATTCTCATGACCAGGTGGCACTGGAGAACCTTTGGATGTCCTGTTGCTGATCATGAGTATACCAGACAGTGCCTTGATTGACTAGGTATCATGAAAATGGTGTAGAACAGAGATGCCAGTAAGTTGGAGCCTGATGTGTAGTGGGCCTAGAGCAGTGGTGTGCAGGTGTGTGATAAAACATCTCTGGTGGGGCCTGTGGATCTGCCATTGACTTTCAAATGCCTTGACACAGACACGGTGCAGCCAGCAGACCCTTCTATATAAAGGCATCTTGTTATATGGAGATTTTTCACGGCAATGTTTAGAATCAGGTTGCTATGGTCAAGGGGCAAGCTATGTGGGATAGAAGCCTAGTTGGTGCATTCTCATGCAGACAATGACCCACCACACGTGACAGAACTCCCTCCAGCACTGTGTCCCACTTGAACTCCTTGTATTTCGTGAAGCAAATACCAAACTCCCAGTGCAGCAGCAAGAAACACAATGAAAAGTCGAGGATGACCAAATGGCTTCACAGTCCACATGGGTTGACACTTAGCCCCCGTGGCCACAATTTAGCTACAAAGAGAGAATTTAGCACTGCTGACTCATGTTCATTGGAAAATAAGAAACCATGTCCTCCTGGTCACATAGATGCAGACCTAGCTTTGATGGTCTCACTACATCGGAAGTTAAAGCTCCTGAAAACAACATATATTTCAAGTGCCCAAGCTCAGAGGCAATTTCTCAAGAAGTGTTTAGGCCAGCAGATCTCCATGTTTGTGGAGTGTTTACCATGTCACTTACTTTTGGAAACTGCTCTATCAACTCCAAGGTTGTGAACTCCTGAGCATTTTCCATTCTAAATATATATTCACAGATTTTCTAACTCTTCTCCTCTAATTCTGACTTACTTGGGGCAAAGGGAATGTCAAGTCATTGTTCTGGATGAGAGAGGGAAGATTGTTTTGTAGCACATATTTGCATACACATTGGATTCATTTTCCAATTTTCTGTTTGAAATACTGAATCCCTGACACTAACCCATACCCTACTAAACTCTGACTACTAATCCTAATATAATGGAGAAAAATAACCCAAACAGAATAGAAATACAAGCATTTCAGAAGAAGCATGGTGTATAGTTGGAATTACCTTTTGCATGATATAAGGTAGGAGTTATAAATCTAGTCAATTATTTGTTGAAATAATTTTCTATGTGTTTTTAAAGTTAAGAAAAATGTGAATTCCTGTCTCCCTTTCTCTGTAGCCTATTAAGCAAATGTATTTTTATATGCACAAATAGAATACTACCTGGTTTCACATATACATTCTTGTGAGGTGGCTGACTTGGCAGATACAAATTGTAAGAAGAGATCACTCATCCTAAACGCTGTTTTAACTGAAAATTCAACCCATGGGTGAGCTTCCTAGATGAACAACAGTATACACATATTCATGTTCAGTAAAATGAATATTTTGGGATATGCGGATGAGTTATTTTTCATGATGAATTTCAATTGGCATATATATTGCTACATTATAATGTGTGTGTTTGTGTGTCTATATATACATTATATATATATATATATATATATATATATATATATATATATATATATATATATATATATATTCTCCAGATTTACCAAAATATGAAATATATGTGTCTTCTTATACACCGCCTGAATTCATTCATATTCATATATGTGGATTTATAATCAACTTTTAAAAAGTTTATTCTCAGAAATATACATCCACTGAAATAAATATTTGTTTCCTAGTACTGAAAACTAACTTCAGGGAAGGGTGCTTACAAATCCTAATATTTCTACAGTAACTGACCAAGTTTAACATCAATGCAAGTAGATTCCTATTGGATATGATGTGTTTATTAAAGTTCATTTTAATCAAACCTGGTACGTTATTATTTCTTCAGTTTATAGACATCATAAATTATATCCTTTCATTCACAAGTTCACAAATTTATAAACATTTGGATCACTTTCAATCACTTCCTCCTTCAGAACACTTATATTTCTCCATGTTTCTTGACTGGTCTTTTCACTAGACTTCTTTCTAAAGACATTATTTTCGATTCCATAATCATTTTTGAAGCAAAACTCACACACTATTTATGATAAATGGTAACCCTAATATAACCATTAGATATATAAGTGGTTGGAATGAATGTATGTATATCAATAAATGATTTCCTCTATTTTTTCAGATATCAATACAATCCATTATTTAAATTTGGAACCAGTCATATAATTTATTCACAGTATGGTCTATTAATGCATCATCTCTATATTCATCAACACAGGGTAAGCCGATTAGTATCCCCAGTACTAATTTTTATCTTTTCAAAATATTTCCCCCAGAAATGGTGGAAGAAATACTCATGTCACCTGATCTTCATATACATATTATCACAGTAATATTTTGGACACAAAATGCGAAGATCACCCTTATGATTGTACCAAAGCCTCAATGGAATGTGATCATGGATTACTAAATATATCCATGTCCAGGTTGCCTAATGCTCTCAAATGTCAATCTTATTGGTGACTACAATTTGGTTTCTTCTTAAGATTATGTATTCAACCTCAACCCTCTTGAAAATGTCTAATCCTATCACGTTATACTTTGCCTGATTTCCTAATGTCTCTATTGATGTCTGCTTTCCTACATATTTTCCCCAGTTCATCATTGTGCCTGACTCTTCACATATGGTGTCATTTATATTCACTCTCTAACCAAAACCCTATTGCTAAAGAACATTTGGTCCAAATCCTAGACTCACTCTTCCTTCTAAACCTACTGACTATCTTCCTAATCCTACACACAATCCCTTTTTGACTGGATGATCTCTTCTATATTTAATCATCTGAGGTACAGGGTCTTATGCCATTGTATATCAATTTAACTGAGACCTCGGTGCAAAACATAACTCAAGCTAAGGATCCCAATCAAGGGTCCAAATCCTTCTGGGCTTCAAATATTACCTAGATTTCTGTTTTCATACTTATGTTCTACCTCTATATTCTTATAAATATCGCTGGTTCCCAATACCATTATTCATCCAGCAGAATGATTTCCAACCCAAATTGAACATGCTATTAATCCTAACCATACAATGTTCTCTCAATCTCACTTTACAGAAGAGCAGGGACAAAGTTGGTATTACAATACAGGAAGTTAGGAGATCTTCCAACTGCTGAGTACCTCAAAATCCATGCAGAAATGATCCCTGGAGAAGATGCAGGCAGCTATGAAGGACCTGAGAGAACAAAAGTCATATTCCATGGCAAAAAACATGGTCAGGATGAAAAGATGTGTCTGAGTCAGCCTCTCTATTCTTAATGTAGGGAAGATGGACCAAACCAGGCCTGTGTGGAGAGCTGTTCCCAGGTGACTATGGTTTCTATACCATTCTAACATGAAAAAGTATCACAGGAAGTAGGGCAGCCTCCATGTCAGGAGACAATAGGAAGAAACTGTTAGGACAAAGTGGTGGCCAAGACAGTGACCTCATTCATTTTCTGAAGGTAGTGACCTCACCTCACTTCTTTGGTGATGGAGCTCTCTGAATTTTGTGATCCAGGAAGCAAGGCACCCTGAGCCAGTCCCAGTCCCAGTCGCAGTGGGCTCATTTCTTTGGATTTTCCAGGAACAGAGTCAGTCTTTCTTGGTACCTACTGATGTAAGGGTTGCCAAATACCAAGAAAGCTCTGAAGAGGGGTCTTTCCTGAGAGGATAGGAATTGGCTCACCACTGCGTCCTTACAACTTCACAGATTTGACCAAGGAGACCAGATCTGAGACAGAAAGGCCATTTCTGGGGAACATTGTATGTCCTAGAAGTCAGAGGACATTCCAGATAGTCACAGACCTACTTGGAAGAAGGAGGTGCATTAGTGGGTGTTGGTTTGTGTTTGTGGTTTTTTCACATGATCTGAGAATAGGTAAAAAAGGAGGTTTGTTTGGTTTGGAGTGCACTGATTCTAGTAAGTCATTTGACAAGGAGACTGTTTCTGTGTCTGTGTATCCCATTGTGTTTTTCTTTGTAGATATTAGAAAAGAAAATAGCTCATTGGGTGTGTCCTGTCTAGTAGAAAACTTCCCAGTATGCATCCTTCCCAATTAATGAATGGACTGAGGCTTGCCTTATCCATGGGCAACACCTGCTATCTACCTAAGTTCTCATTTTTTTACTGAATTCTGGCCACTTTCAAGATTAGTATCATGTATTTTTGTACAAGATACGTACCACCTCCAAGCTCTGTGACATGGCCATGTACTGGATAGCTGAAGAGAATGGCGAGCATCTCAGAAAACTCACATATCAGAGTAACCAGGAAAGTCTCCTAGGAGAAACCCTGCTTGGGGGCTTTTGATTACCTATTGTTCTGTTGCTCTGAATGTCAGAAAGGTCTTTGCCTCAGGCGAAACCTTAGTGAAGCCTGAAGAAAAGAGTTTTCAAATGGAAATGAATGGGAATCACCTGTGGCTTTTTACTTTATTGCTTTGGAAAAAGATTTGTCTGAATCAGCCTCTTGGCCCTGTGTGAGCCTGTGGTTTAGATTTTCAGCACCTGATGGGTCTAGAGAAAGATCCCATGTGGGCATTCAAAACCAAAATGGAAAAAAGATCAGTCATTTTGGATGAAGCCTCTCGCCTGCCTCTGTAATATTTCTGACCTCCATCAAGTGAGAATAGGGATCATTTGTGTCAAATGAGTTCTTCAAAGCCCTGCAGAGGCTGGACAATAGGTGCTTGCGTTTTCTCATGACTCCAATTCACACAAAGAATCTATACCCCACAGTCAGTAGGCCTCAAAATTGAGAAGTGGAGCAGTATTAACAGCAGTCCTATATGATCACTTCTGTTTCACAGGAATGTTGTCCAGGCCACCCTGACTTTAGGCAAATGAGGGGCAAGGGAGATTATTTTTGACACTGTCTTGGGCTGTGCCCCTCATGGAAACCTCCAGCTAGAGTTTATGATTACTGTCTATATAAAAGAAGAAGAGGGCCCTGTGGGAGTGTTTTGGTTTTAATTGTCATCATTTGTGTGGCAATTGGAAGAGATGCCTGGGTCCACCTGGGCTTGAACTCTGTTGTGATTCCCCTTAGAGACTGAGTTGTGGAACTGAACTCAGAGAAGTATTGCCATGAATTGTGTTGGGATTTTTGGAGGCCACGCATGAGATTCGCCATTGGAAACTGAGATCTAGGCCCAGGGTGACTTTCCACAGAGCACTGGGAATCTCAGCCAGGATATCACAAGATTTTATTTTGAAAGATTGTCAGCCATAGTTGAGAGTCAAAACACACATGGAATTCACATTGTAGACCTCAATGGGCCTGGCTTCATGTGACCTTTTGCCCACTCTTTGGGAAGCCTTGCCTGTGAAAGTTCTCCAGAGCTTTCATTAAAATGAGATTCCTCACCTTTTAATGGTTCTTGTATAAATTAAATCCCACAGTGCCTCCAACTTCATTATTGAAAAATATCTAGATAAATACCATGAATTTTTTGAAATTACTATGACCAGGTTGCACTGGAGAACCTCTGAATGTCCTGTTCCTGATCATGATTGTACCAGACAGTGCCTTGATTGACTGGGTTTCATGAAAAAAGTGTAGAACATAGATGCCAGAAAGTTGGAGCCTGCAGACTAGTGGGCCTAGAGCAGAGGAGTGTAGGTGTGTGAAAAAAACATTTGTGGTGGGGCCACGTGGATCTGCCATTGGCTTAGAAAGACTTGTGACTGACATGGTACAGCCAGCAGACCCTTCTATGTAAGGGCATCTTGTTATATGGAGAGGATTCCTGCCAAAGGTCAGAATCAGGTTGCTATTGTCAAGTTGAAAAGCTATGTGGGATTGAAGCCTCACTGGTGCATTTTACTAACCCACCACACGTGAGAGTACATTCTCCAGCACTGTGTCCCAGTAGAACTCCTTGTATTTCGTGAAGCCAATACCAAACTCACAGTGCAGCAGTAAAAAACACCACGAAAGTGGATAATGACCAAATGGCTCTACAGACAACACAGTTAGATACTTAGACCCCAGTGGCCAAAGTTTACCTACAAAGAGAGAATTCAGCACTGCTGCCTCATGTTCACTAGAAAACAAAAAACCATGTCATCCAGGTCACATAGATGGAGACCCAGAATTGATGGTCTCACTACAAAGGAAGCTAAAACTCCTGACAACGATATATATTTTAACTGCCCGACCTCAGAGGCAGTTTCTCAAAAAGTCATTAGGCCAGCAGAGCTCCATGTTTGTGGAGTGTTTACCCTCTCCCTTTTTGTAACCCGTTCTACCTCCTACAAGTTTGTGAACTCCTGAGCATTTTTCTTTCCACATATGTATTCACAGATTTCCTAACTTTTCTCCACTAATTGTGTCTTATTTGGGGCGAAGGTAATGTCAAAGCATTGTTCTGGATGAGAGTGGGAAGATTTTTGTGTAGCACATATTTGCATACACATTAGATTCATTTTCATATTTTCCATTTGAAATACTGAATCCCTGACACTAACCCATACCCTACTAGACTCTGACTACTAATCCAAATATGATGGAGAAAAAGAAACTTAAGAGAATAGAAATACAGGCCTTTCATAGGAGGCATGGTGTATACTTGGACTTGCCTTCGGCTTTATCAACGGTATGTGTTATAAATATAGTCAACTTTTCATTGTAATACTTCTCCATGAGTTTTTAAAATTAACACATATGTAAATTTCTGTCTCCCTTTCTCTGTAGCCTATTCATCACATGTATTTTTTAATGCATCTTTAGAATTCTACCTGGTATCACATGTACATTCTTGTGAGCTCGCTTATTTTGGAAGATACAAATTGTGAGAAGAGATCACTCCCTCTGAATACTGATGGAACTGGAAATTCAACCTATGGGTGAATTTCCTAGATGAACAATATTATGCATAAATAAATGTTCAGTAAAATGAATATTTTTGGATACGTGGATGATATCTATTTTATTATGATTTTCGAATGGCATATATATTGCTACATTTTAATGTCTGTGTATGTGAGTATCTATCTATCTATCTATCTATCTATCTATATAGATATAGATATCTACTCTTTAGATTTTCCAAAATATGAAATATATGTGTCTTATTATACACTTTCTAAATTTACTCATGTGTGTGTATGTGGATTTATAATCAAATTTTCACAAAATAATTCTTAGAAATATTCATCCACCTTAAATACATATTTATTTCCTAGTACTGAAAACTAAATTCAGTGAATGGTGCATACAAATCGTAATATTTCCACAGTGACTGACCCAGTTTCACATCAATGCAAGTAGACACCTATGGGACCATGATGTGTATTTTGAAGTTCATTTTTATTCAACACTGATACATTACTATTTCTGCAGTTTATGGACATAATAGGATATATTCTTTCATCCACAATTCACAAATTTATAGGCATTTAGTTCACTTTCAATCACTTCCTACTTCAGAACACATGTATTCCTCCATGTTTCTTGACTGTTCTTTTCATGAGATTCTTTCCAAACACATTATTTTTGATTTCCATAAACATTTTTGAAGCAAAACTCAGACACTCTTCATGATAAACCATAATGCTAATATTACCATTAGATGTATAACTGGTTAGAATGAATTTATGTATATCAATATAAGATTTCCTATATATTTTCAGATATCAATTCAATCCATTATTTAAAGTTTGAACCAGTTATATTATTTATTCACAGTATGGTCTATTAAGGCATCATCTCTATATTCATAGACTGATGGTATACCTATTTGTATCCCCAATACTAATTTATAAGTCTTTAAAATATTGCTTTAAGAATTGGAGGAAGAAATACTCTAGTCACCTGATATACATACACATTTCATCACAGTAATATTCCTGACACAAAATGCAACGGACACACTTATGATTGTACCAAAGCCTATATTGAAAGTGAGCATGTATTACTAACAACATCCATGTCCTGATTAACTAATGATCTCAAATATCATTCCTATTGGTGAGTACATATTTGTTTCTTCCTAAGATTAAATATTGAAACTGAACCCTGTTAAAAATGTCTCATCCTATCACTCACTTTGTACTTTGCCTGATTTCCTAATGTCTCTATTGATATCTGATTTCCTACACATTTTCCCCAGTTCATCACTGTGACTGACTCTTGAAATATGCTGACATTTGCATTCACTCTCTAACAAAACCCCTATATCTAAAGAACTTTTGGTCCAACTCCTAGACTCACTGAAATGGGTTCTTCAAAGCCCTGCAGAGGGTAGCCCATAGGTGCTTGGGTTTTCTCATGACCCCAATTCACATAAAGAAGCTATGCCCCACAGAGATTAGGCCTCAAATTGGAGAAGTAGAGCAGTATTAATGGCAGGCCTATTTGATCACACCTGATTCACAGGAAGGGTTTCCAGGCCACCCTGAATTTAGGCAAATAAGGGGCAAATGAGCTTATTTTGGACACTGTCTTAGGCTGCGCCCCTCATGGAAACCTCCAGCAAGAGGTTATGATGAGAGTTTATATTGAAGAAGATGAGGGCCATGTGGGAGTGTTTTGGTTTAATTGTGGTCATTTGTGTGGTAGTTGGAAGAGATGACTGGGTCCACATGGGCTTGAACTCTGGAGTGATTCCCCTTAGAGACTGAGTTCTGGAAATGAACTCAGAGAAGTATTGACATGAATTGTGTTGGGATTTTAGGAGGCCACACATGAGAGTTGCCCTTGGAGACTGAGATCTAGGCCCAGGATAGCTTTCCAAAGAGCACTGGGAATCTCAGCCAGGATATCACATGACTTTATTCAGAAAGACGTGGCAGCCATTGTTGAGAGTCAAAACACACATGGACCTCAATTGTAGACCTCAATGGGCCTGGCTTAATGTGACCTTTTGGCCACTCTTTGGGAAGCCTTGCCTCTGAGAGTTCTCCTGAGCTTTAATTGAAATAATCTTCCTCACCATTTCATGGTTCCTGAATAAATTGAAAGCCACAGTGCCTCCAACTTCATCGTTGAAAATTGGCTATATAAATACCATGAATTTTTTAAATTCCCATGAACAGGTGGCACTGGAGAACCTTTGGATATCTGTTGCTGATCACGAGTGTACCAGACATTGCATTGATTGACTGGGTTTCATGAAAATGGTGAGAACAGAGATGCCAGAAAGTTGGAGCCTGCTGACTACTGGGCCCAGAGCAGTGGTGGGCAGGTGTATGATAAAATATCTGTCGTGGGGACACGTGGTTCTGCCATTGGTTTCCGAATGACTTGTGACTGACATGTTGCAGCCAGCAGAACCTTACAAGTAAAGGGACCTTGTTATATGGAGAGGTTTCAGGGCAATGTTCAGAATCAGGTTGCTATGGACATGGGTGCAAGCTTTTTGGGATAGAAGCCTGGTTGGTGCATTCTCCTGCAGACCCTCATCCACTACACGTGAGAGTACTCCCTCTAGCACTGTGTCCCAGTTTTTCTCGTTGTATTATGTGAAGCCAATACCAAACTCCCAGTGCAGCAGTAAGAAACACCACGAAAAGTGGAGTATGACCAAATGGCTTCACAGATCACATGGTTAGACACTTAGACCCCAGTGTCCTCAGTTTACTAACAAAGGGAAAATTCAGAACTTCTGCCTCATGTTCAATAGCATATAAGGAACCATGTCATCCAGGTCACATAGATGCCGACCCAGGTTTGATGGTCTCAATACAAAGGAAGCTAAAGCTCCTGACAACAACAAATTTTTCAAGAGCCCAAACTCAGAGGCAGTTTCTCAACAACTCATTAGGCCACCAGAGTTCCATGTTTGTGGAGTGTTTACCCTGTACCTTACTTTTGGAAATTCCACTACCACCTCCAAGGTTGTGAACTCCTGAGCATTTTCTTTTCCAGATATATATTCACAGACTTTCAAACTCTTCTCCACTAATTGTGTATTACTTGTGGCAAAGGAAATATCAAGGCATTGTTTTGGAGGACAGTGGGAAGATTTTTGTCTAGCAAATATTTGCATACACATTAGATTCATTTTCCTATTTTCCATTAGAAATACTGAATCCCTGTCACTAACCCATACCCTACTAGACTCTGACTACTAATCTTAATATGATGTATAAAAAGAAACCTAACAGAATAGAAATACAGGCCGTTCATAGGAGGCATGGTGTATACTAGAACTTGCCTTCTGCTTTATCAAGTGAATGTGTTATAAATCTAGTCAACTTTTCATTGTAATACTTCTCCATGAGTTTTTAAAGTTAACACATATGTACATTTCTGTCTCCCTTTCTCTGTACCCTATTCATCTCATGAAATTTATTATGCATATTTAGTATCCTACCTGGTATCACACGTACATTCTTGTGAGCTGGCTGTTTTAGGAAGATACAAATTGTGAGAAGAGATCACTCTCCCTAAATACTGATGGAACTGAAAATTCAACATATTGGTGAATTTCCTAGATGAACAGCATTATACATAAATCCATGGTCAGTAAAAAGAATATTTTTAAATATGAGGATGATATATATTTCATGATGAATTTTGATTGGCATACATGTTACTACATTTTAATTTCTGTGTTTGTATCTTTATATATATATATATATGTATTTTTTTTTCTCCAGATTATTCAAAATATGAAATATATGTGTCTTATTTTACACTCACTAATTTAACTCATGTTCCTATATGTGGATTTATAATCAAATTTTCACAAAATTATTCTCAGAAATATTCATCCACATGAAATACATATTTATTTCCCAGTACTGAAAACTAACTTCGGTGAAAGGTGCTTACAAATCCTAATATTTGTACAGTAACTGACCCAGTTTAACATCAATGCAAGTAAAATCCTATGGGACATGATGTGTATTTTGAAGTTCATTTTTATTCAACACTGGTACATTACTATTTCTTCAGTTTATGGACATTATAAGATAATACTTTTCATCCACAAGTTAACAAATCTGTACGCATTTGGTTCACTTGCAATTACTTCCTGCTTCAGAATATATGTATTCCTCCATGTTTCTTGACTGTACTTTTCATGAGATTATTTCCAAACACATTATTTTCGATTTCCATAATCATTTTTGAAGCAAAACTCCCACACTCTTCATGATAAACCATAATGCTAAAATTACCATTAGATGTATAACTGGTTAGACTGAACTTATGTATATCAATATAAGATTTCCTATATATTTTCAGATATCAATTCAATCCATTATTTAAAGTTTGATCAAGTTATATTATTTATTTACAGTATGGTCTATTAAGGCATCATCTTTATAATCATAGGCACAGGGTACACGTAATTGTGTCCCCAATACTAATTTATAAGTCTTAAAATGTTGCTTTCAGAAATGTTTGAAGAAATACTGTAGTCACCTGATATACATTTACATTTCATCACAGTAATATTCCTGACAAAAAATGCTACGGACACCCTTATGATTGTACCAAAGCCTAAATTTAATGTGAGCATGTATTACTAACAACATCCATGTCCTGATTAACTAATGATCTCAAATATCATTCCTATTGGTGACTACATATTTGTTTCTTCCTAAGATTAAATATTGAAACTGAACCCTGTTAAAAACGTCTTATCCTATTACTCACTTTGTACTTTCCCTGATTTCCTAATGTCTCTATTGATATCTGCTTTCCTACACATTTTCCCCAGTTCATCACTGTGACTGACTCTTCACATATGCTGACATTTGCATTCACTCTCTAACCAAAACCCTATATCTAAATAACTTTTGGAACTATCCCTTTTTGTCTGGAGGATCTCTTCCTCATTCAGTCATCCAAGGTACAAGGTCCTATGCCATTGTATAACGATTTATTTGAGACAACTTTGCGGAAATAATTCAAAGCTAAGTATCCCAATCAAGGGCCCAGTGTTCATCTGGGTTTCAAATCTTTCCTAGATTTCTGTATTCATACTTATATTACACCTATATATGCTTGTAAATATCGGAGGTCCCCAATACCATTATTCATCTCGCAGAATGATTCCTAACCCAAATTGAACATGTTATTAACCCTAACCATGCACTGTTCCCTCAATTTAACTTTACAAAGACCAGGGACAGAGTTGGTGTTATAATACAGGTAGGTAGGGGATCTTCCACCTGTTCAGAACCTCAAGTTCCATGCAGAAATAAACCCTGAAGAAGATGTAGGCAGCTATGAAGGACCTGAGAGAGCAACAGTAATCTTCCTTGGTAAAATACCTGGTCAGGATGAAGCGATGTGTCTGAATAAGCCTCTCTTTTCTTAAAGTAGAGAAGATGGACCAAACCAGGTCTGTGTGGAGAGCTGTTAACATGTGCCTATGGTTGATATACCATTCTATCTTGTGAATGTGACACAGGAAGTAGGGGAAGCCTCTCTCTAGTGGGACCCTTGGAAGCAAATGTTAGGATAAAGTGGTTACCAAGGTAGTGACCTCATTCAGTTCCTGAAGGAAGTGACCTACCTCACTTCCTTGGTGATGGAACTCTCTGAACTTGGGATCCAGGAAGCCAGGCACTCAGAGCCAGTCCCAGTCCCAGTCCCAGTGGGTTCACTTGTTTGGATTTACCAAGGACAGAGTCAGTCTTTTTGGTACATACTGATGTGTGGATGGCTAAATGCCAGGAAAGCTCTGAAGAGGGGCCTTTCCTGAGAAAGCAGGTAGTGACTCACTGATTGATGCTGAAAACTTTACAGAGTTGGTAAAGGAGACCTGATCTGAGACAGGACAGTCCATTTCGAGGGAGCAGAGTAAGGCCCATCAGTCTGAGGACACTCTGGATAGTCACAGACCTACTTGGGGGAAGGAGGTGCCTTTGTGGGTGTGGGTGTGAATTTGTGTTTTTTTATCATGTTCTGAGAATAGGTAGGAAAGGCAGTATGTTTGGTTTGGAGTGGACTGTTTTTAGTAAGTCATTTGACTTGGCGAGTGTTTCTATGTTTGTGTATCCCACTTTTTCCGTGGTTGTAGATATTAGAAAAGTGAATGCATCAATGGATGTGTCCTGTCTAGTAGAAAGCATCTCAGCACACATCCTTCCCAATTTATGAATGGACTGTGGCTTGCCTTATATGCACAACACCTACTTCTTTCCTTAGTTCCTGTTTTCTTCCTGAATTCTGGCCACTCTCCAGAATAGGCTCATGTTTTTTTGTCCAAGATATGGACCTCCGTCGAGTTCTGTGACATGGCCATGTACTGCATAGATGAAGGGAATTGGGAGCATCTCTGAAAACTCGGATATCAGTGTGACCAGTAAAGGCTCAGTAGAGAAACCCTGCTTTGTGCCTTTTGCTTACCTACTGTTCTGTTGACCTGAATGTCAGGAAGGTCTTTTCCTCAGGCCACCAGTTTGTGAAGCCTGAAGAAAAGTGCTTTCAATTGGAAATGAATGAGCATCACCTGTGGCTCTTTGCTTAATTGCTTTGGAAAGGGATGTGTCTGAATCATCCTTTCGGCTCTGAGAGAGGCTGTGGCTTTGATTTTCAGCACCTGATGGATCTAAAGAAAGATCCCATGTGTGCATCCAAAACCAAAATGGCAAAAAGATCAGTCATTGTGGATGAAGTCTCTTGCTTCCTCTGTTAGGTTCCTGACCTCCATCAAGTAAGTATAGGGATCCTTTGATACAAATGAGTTCTTCAAAGCCCTGCAGCAGTGCTTGGGTTCTCACATGACTCCAAATCACATAAAGAATCTATACCTCACAGTCAGTAGGCTTCAAAATGAAGAAACAGAGCAGTATTACTGGCAGGCCTATTTGATCAATCCTGGTTTACAGGAAGGGTGTCCAGGAAACCCTGACTTTAGGAAAATGAAGGGCAAGGGAACTTATTTTGGACACTGTCTTGGGCTGCGCCCCTTATGGAAACCTCCAGCCAGAGGTTATGATGAATGTCTACATGGAAGAATATGAGGGCCATGTGGGAGTATTTTGGTTTTAATTGAACATATTGTTAACCCTAACCATACACTGTTCCCTCAATCTAAGTATTCAGAGAAGCAGGGACAGATTTGGTCTTACAATACAGGAATGCAGGGGATCTTCCACCTGCTGAAAACTTCAAAGTTCCATGCAGAAATGATCCCTGGAGAAGATGTAGGCAGCTATGAAGGACCTGAGAGAGCAAAAGGCATCTTCCATGGCAAACAGCCTGGTCAGGATGAAGGGTTGTGTCTGAATCAGATTCTCTCTTCTTAATGTAGAGGAGAGGCCTGTGTGGAGAGCTGTTCCCAGGTGACTATTGTTTCCTTACCATTCTAACTTGTGAAAGTGTCACAGGAAGTAGGGACATCCTCCATGTTTTGAGACCTTAGGAAGCAAATGTTAGAACAAATTGGTTGCCAAGGCAGTGACCTCATTCAGTTACTAAAGGAAGTGACCTCACCTCACATCCTTGTTGATGGAACTCTCCAAATTTGGGTTCCAGGAAGCTAGGCACCCAGGCCCAGTCCCAGCACCAGTTCCAGTGTTCTCACTTGTTTGGATTTTCCAAGGACAGAGTCAGTCTTTTGTGGTACCTACTTATGTGAGAATGGCCAAATTCCAGGAAAATTCTGAAGAGGGGCCCTTCCGGAGAAAACAGGTAGAGGCTCACTGCTGGCTCCTGACAACTTCACAGAGTTGACCAAGGAGTCCAGATCTGAGACAGGACAGACCATTTCTGGGGAACATAGTATGGCCCTCCAGTCAGAGGACACTCTGGATAGTTCCAGACCCACTTGGGGGAAGGAGGTGCCTTTGTGGTTGTGGGTGTGGGTTTGTGGTTTTTTCTTTTGTTCTGAGAATAGTTAGGAAAGGGGGTGTGTTTGGTTTGGAGTGGACTGTTTCTAGTTAGTCCTTTGACAAGGCGAGTGTTTTTAGGTCTGTGTATCCCACTGTTTTCGTGGTTGTAGACATTAGAAAAGATAATGCCTCAATGGGTGTATCCTCTCAAGGAGAAAACTTCCCAGCATTCATCCGGCACAATTTATGAATGGAGTGTGGCTTGCCTTATCAATGGGCAACACCAACTATCTTCCTACGTTCCTGTTTTCTTCCTGAATTCTGGCCACTCTCCAGAATAGGCTCATGATTTTGTGTCAAATATATGTACCGCTTCCAAGCTCTGTGACATGGCCATGTACTGGTAGCTGAAGGGAATGGCAAGCATCTCAGAAAACTCAGATATCAGTGTAGCCAGTAAAGTCTCAGTGGAGAAACCCTGCTTTGGGCCTTTTGATTACCTATTGTTATGTTGCCCTGAATATCAGGAAAGTCTTTGTCTCAGGCCACCCCTTTGTGAAGCCTGAAGAAAACAGTTTTCACATGGAAATGAATGGGCATTACCTTTGAGTTTACAATAAAACCTTCACAGATTTGGCTCTCATTAAGTTAAAAATACTTTTAGATTGTATCTCAGTGTAAAAAGTAACATGGAACTGTACATATCTCATTGATAACAAGTATAATTATAGAACACAAATGATATACATAAATCTCCAACACTCCAACATGTTTGTCTTTTAAGCCTAGAATTACCATACAACCTTAGAACACCAGCTTGATACAATGGTCTTTGCAAGCTTCTACCTTACAGACTTGTATACCTGGAAGATATGAACACATTAACACCACAATTACATTGATGTTTTTGTATTAAACAAGTTTAGATTTTAAAGAAATAACATGGCACAATTTTATAAAAACAGTACTTGTTTTACCAGCTGTTTAATTTTTTAAGATTACTTGCTCAAAACTTACACATATAACCAAGTTACACACACCTTTTTTTATTATTTACTTAAACCCTTTTAATTACTTAATCATATAGACTCTCTTATCCAGAAACACGTATTTCCTCTATTATATCTATATCTAGAACCTTTTAGTTTCTCTTTTCCATCTACTAACCTCTTTCTGTTCACATTTCAATACAATGCTTTTCAATTTCTGAATTTAAGCAGATTATTTTATAGACATCTACATTTTATTAGGGCCTTTTTGAAAACCTAGAAAACTTATAGGCCTAATTTTAAAGACATCTTTATTTTTATCTGTTTACCCAATTTGAATTAATACATATGAATCACGTGAATCAAAGACATTTGGATACATTTTTAAATTTTTCATGAGCGCTCCTCATCTGTCAATTGTCATATCCCTGCATGATATATGGACATACACACATACAGACATACCAACATACAACACGTAACACAAATGTAACACATAACACAATAGTAAAGGCCTTGTAGCTTTTTTCAGGTGAAATCTCCATTGCAATGCTGAAAACTCCAGAGTCGATCAAAAATAGAACTGATCAGAAAACATTAACCCGTCAGCAGAATCAAGATCATGAGCTCAAAAAAAAAAAAATTACAGAATCTAAGAAAAGCAAGAGTCCTAAAAATGATGACTGGCCAGTAATTAGTAAATACCATATTATATACTTTTTTGGTTAGGTCTAGTTTGAGTTCAGGTAAAAAGACACATTTACTCTTTTTATCTGTCTCCTGCTGAGTGCTGCAGGCTTCTTTTATTTGCATATCAAAGTAAGTCCTGGCTGAGGTCTGGAAAACTGGAAAGACTGGAATTCTGAGAAGAAACCTCACGCCTAAGGCATTTATCTATAAGTCATAATTTCCAGGTTTGGATGTTGAAAATTTTGATGCAAGTTTAAGATGTAATTCTCAAAATTTTATTTCTTTAGATTTTTCTACACTAGAAAAACTTGCTCACACAAAACTGAAAATAGGATCATTTTTTGATAATATTAATGCCACCATCAGAAGAAGTTTCTATAGGATCATTAAGCCCCTTTCTTTGTTATGAAGTTTCTAATAGTATTAAGTTAAATTAAATTGGCTGAAAAATTTTTAAAAAGAACCACATGCTACCATGTGTATCCGAAATTAAGCTTTAAAAATTTCCAAGACTGTTGCTAATTAATGTCATTTCAATAAGCCAGACCAACGTTTTAATTTAGTACCATTTTTTAAAATCTTACACACTGATGGGAATAGATACCATATCATAATTTATTATCTCTTCCCAAGTTAATGCACTGATATATCTAGTGAAATTTTTTCAGGCTGTCTAGTTCAAAATTAAAACTCTTTATTTTTTTTTTTACCCTAAGTATTTAAGTTTCCTAGCATGAACTACCTGAAATCAAACTAAACAATTGTTTAAACCCAACTTTTAACTGTAAGATAGTGCAATGCTTTAGAAACCCATTTAGATACCAGATGGCTAAAATAAAAAAATCATTTCTAGATACACATTCACCCTAGATCATCCCCAAGAAACAATCTATAATATCAACATATTAATGCATTCATTGTCCCTTTTGTTAAGTAAACAGAGGTGGAGAAATCCTTAAAGTGCACGTAAGGAATAAGGGAGTTCCCCACAGCAAAATGGATCTGGCAGCTGCTGGGAGTCCCTTAGCCTCACCATTTACTTACAGGATTAGTTCCTCTGGTTTGCTTTGACCCCAGGCACCAGGCATATTCTATGTCTCCCAACTTTGCAGTAGTCAGCTCCCAAAAATTTCATTCTCTGCTTCAGTTGTTTTGAGTGCTAGGCTTCCCCAAGAGGGCAGAGTGGGGTTTATTTAAAGTCCCCTCTGGGGTGTCAAAATTTATGACTGAAGGCTTGGTTCCCATCCCAAAGCCAATTAATGCCAATTTAATAATGAGGACAGGGTTTTGAGAAAAGTTTAAGCGAGATATCAAAGTTCTTAGACCCCAGACATTTCCCTCTGCAGTGGGCATGCTCAATCCAACTACGGGAAGAAAAGTAATCACTGCTTCCGTAATCTTGCTTAACAAAGGGGAGTAAAGTTTATCAAAGTTCTTTAAAGCACAGCTAAGAGAGGTGAAAAGGTGAGAACAGAAAAACTGGTGGTTCTATTGACTTTTGGTCCCTCACAGGAGAAGCATTAGTTTAAAATTTAGCTAAAGTAACTTCCACATATGTAATGCAGGTTGGAACCCGGGACTCTGCATCGGACCAAACAATGCCATCACATTTAACAGAAACACAGATAAAATGACACACAAAGACCATCATGCAGCTCCCGTTTGTTCACAACCAAAGGTTTACAATCTTGTGACTCAGGGAGAATGGAGGGAAGAGGGGGAGGAGTAGAAGGTTTGAGTGATAGGATCCTGGGTGAAGGGGTCGGATTGGAGGCAGGGACCAGGAATGGCTTCAAGGACAGAGGCATGGAATGGCTTTGTCCCATAATGAGAGTTTCTCAAACAGAGACAAGGACAATACAAACGTGACACAAACATGTACACACAGTTAACATTTAACACGAGTTCAGAAGTAAAGATTAGAACCTAGTAACTGGCAAAACCTGATGGGTTAGACCACAAAGACAGACAGTGAATTCAACCTGAGAGAAAAAAGTAGTCAGCAAGATATGATGGGTTGCCAGCAAAGTCACCTAATGTGGGCTCATTCGTCCCTCCTCACCTAATGAGAGCACATCCGTCAGTCCCCGAGTCTTCCAAGGCATCCCTTGCAAGGACATGGCCTGTGGCTTTAGGACACGTTTGTCCACCACTGACAGGGGGAACTTACGTTCTCCGCTGGAAGCCACTCTGCCAACCCAAACCAAAACCGGAAAAATGGAACCTGAACAAAAAGCTCTGAGTGATCACAAGGAAAAATGAAAAGAAGCGCCTTACTTACCTCCAGAGGGGTCTGTTGGGGTGTCCTTGTCCTATGCTGCGTGATTCCCTGCCAACGCACCAAATGTAAGGGTCCGGTGAACGTCGGAGGAAGAGACCACCAAGAGAACGCGGCTCATGCAACAGAAAAAGGCGTTCATTGAGGATCCTATCCAGCATGCTGGGGCTACGTGCTCACTCAAGAAGGGAGAGCAGCCCAGAGCCCCGAGCAGGGGTTGAGCAGTGCTTAAGTACACTTTTTGGGGAGGGCGGGACTTTACATATATCACAGTCTCCTTTAAGAAATCAACATACACCGCAGAAAAATCAAACAACAATTCCTAAACATGATTAGTTCATTCATTGGCAGGAACAGGTCAGGCAGGAGTGATAGGTGAGTTCTAAAGCGAGGTACACATTCAAACAGATTGGTTTAGGCCTTGCGATGCCTATGTGCCAGGCCACACAGGGTCCTAGGTTATTAAACAACCAGGCGGTCAGGGGGAATATTTACTGGGCAGTCCGGAATTGTACTACAAGCTACAGGAATTTCAGGTTTTGCATGTAGCATAGGAACTTAACAATACCTGGTCCTTTACATTTTAACTCAGGCCTTGCAGCTTAGAAACTTTACAAAACCCGGTCTTTTACACTTCAACTTTTACACTTTAATTTCAATTTATTTTACCCTTTCAGATCACTCCTGGTGCACAAGAAGGGTGTCCAAGCCACCCTGAATTTAGGCAAATGAGTGGCAAGTGAGCTTATTTGGGACACTGTCTTGGGCTGTGCCCCTCATGGAAACCTCCAGCCAGATGTTATGATGAGTGCCTTTATAGAAGAAGAGGAGGGCCATGTGAGAGTGTTTTGGTATTAATTGTGGTCATTTGTGTGACGGTTGGAAGAGATGACTGGGTCCACCTGGGCTTGAATTCTTGTGTGATTCCCCTTAGAGACTGACTTCTGGAACTGAACTCAAAGAAGTATTGCCATGAATTGTGGTGATATTTTAAGAGGTCAAGCATGAGAGTCGCCCTTGGAAACTAAGATCAAGGCCGAGGGTGGCTTTCCACAGAGCACTGGGAATTTCAGCAAAGATATCCCATGATTTTATTCTTAAAGACTTGGTAGCCATAGTTGAGAGTCAAAACACACATGGACCTCACATTGTAGACCTCAATGGGCCTGGCTATATCTAACCTTTTGGCCACTCTTTGGGAAGCCTTGCCTATGAGAGTTCTCCAGAGTTTCATTGAAATGAGCTTCCTCAACATTTAATGGTTCTTGAAACCCACAGTGCATACAAACACAATAGAAATACAAGCAGTTCAAAAGAGGCATGGTGTATAGTTGGACTTGCCTTTTGCATTATGTAGGGTAGGTGTTATAAATCTAGTTAATTTTTAATTGAAATAGTTCTCCTTGTGTTTTTAAAGTTAATAAATATGTGAATTCCTGTATCCTTTTCTCTGTAGCCTATTCATCACATGTATTTTTATATAAACATATTGAATCCTACCTGGTATCACATATACATTCTTGTGAGGTGGCTGACATGGCAGATACAAATTATGACAAGAGATCACTCCTCCTAAACGCTATTGGATCCTAAAATTCAGCCTAAGGGTAACCTTTCTAGTTGAACAACATTATTCATAAATCCATGTTCAGTAAAATTAATATTTTTGGATCTGTGGAGGATATATATTTCATCATGAATTTCAATTGGCATATATATTGCCACTTTATAATGTCTGTGTGTGTTTTGCTCTTTGTTTAATTGCTTTGGAAAGAGATGTGTCTGAATCAGCCTCTTGGCCCTGTGTGAGGCTGTGGCTTAGATTCTCAGCACCTGATGGATCTAAAGAAAGATCCCATGGGTGCATCCAAAACCAAAATGGTCAAAAGAGCAGTTATTGTGGATGAAGACTCTCACCTTCCTCTCTAATGGCCCTGACATCCATCAAGTGAAAATAGGGATCCTTTGGGTCAAATGAGTTCTTTAAAGCCCTGCAGAGTTTAGCCCATAGGTGCTTGGGTTTTCACATGAATCCAATTTACATAAAGAATCTAAACCCCACAGTCATTTGGCCTCAAATTGAAGAAGATAAGGGGCATGTGGGAGCATTTTGTTTTGAATTGTGGTAATTTGTTTGGCGCTTGGAACAGATGACTGGGTCCACCTGGGCTTGAACTCTGGTATGATTCTCCTTAGAGACTGAATTCTGGAAGTGACATAAGAGAAGTATTTTCATGAATTGTGTTTGGATTTTACTAGGCCATGCAACCTAGATCTCAGGAATTAATTGTGGTGCATGGAGATCTAGGTGCAGGGTGGCTTTGCCCAGAGCACTGGGAATCTCAGCCTGGATATCACATGATTTTATTCTGAAATTCTTTAAAGCCACTGTTGAGAGTCAAAACACACATGGACCTCACATTGTAGACCTCAATGGGCCTGACTTCATGTGACCTTTTGGCCACTCTTTGGGAAGACTTGCCTGTGAGTGTTCTCAAGATCTTTCATTGAAATGAGCTTCTTCAACATTTAATGGTTCCTGAATGAATTGAAACCCACAGAGCCTCCAACTTTATCCTCAAAAAATGGCTTGATAAATACCATGAAACTTTTGAAATTCCCATGACCAGGTGGCACTGGAAAACTTTTGGATGTCCTGTTGCTGATCATGAGTGTATCTCACAGTGCCTTGACTGACTGGGTTTCATGAAAATTGTGTAGAACAGTGATGCCAGTATGTTGGAGCCTGTTCATTAGTGGGCCTAGAGCAGTGGTGTGAAGGTGTGTGATAAAACATGTGTGTTGGGGCATGTGGATCTGCCATTGGCTTCCAATTGCCTTGTGACTGACAGGGTACAGCCAGCAGACCCTTATATGTAAAGTCATCTTGTTATATGGATAGGTTTCTGGGCAATGTTCAGAATCAGGTTGCTATGGACAAAGGGGCAACGTATGTGGGACAGAATCCTGGTTGGTGCATTCTCATGCAGACTGTGTCCCTCCACACGTGACAGAACTCCCTCCAGCACTGTGTCCCAGTTGAACTCCTTGTATTTCATGAAGCAAATACCAAACTCCCAGTGCACCAAGGAGTAACACCACGAAAATTGGAGCATGACTAATTGGCTTCACAGTCAACCCGGGGAGACACTTACACCCCAGTGGCCATAGTTTAACTACAAAAAGAGTATTCAGCACTGCTGCCTCATTTTCATTGGAAAATTAGAAACAATGTCCTTCAGGTCACATATTTGCACACCCAGATTTGATGGTCACACAACAAAGGAAGCTAAAGCTCCTAACAACAACATGTATTTTAAGAGCCCAACCTCAGAGAGTTTCTCAAGAAGTCTTTACACAAGCAGAGCTCAATGTTTGTGGAGTGTTTACCCTGTCCCTTACTTTTGGAAACTCCTCTACCACCTACAAGTTTGTGAATTCCTGAGCATTTTTTATTCCTGATATGTATTTACAGATTTTCTAACTTTTCTCCTCTAATTGTATCTTACTTGGAACTAAGGTAATGTCAAGGCAATCTTCTGGATGAGAGTGTGAACATTTTTGTGTAGCACATATTTGCATACCAATTAGAGTTATTTTCCATATTTCCATTCGAAATACTGAATCCTTGACACTAACGCATACCCTAATAGACTCTGACTACTACTCCTAATATGATGGAGAAAAATAACACAAACAGAATAGGAATACAAGCAGTTGAGAGGAATCATAGTGTATAGTTGGACTTGTTTTTTGCATGAATAATTGTAGGTGTTATAAATCTAGTCAATTTTTAATTGAAATAGTTCTCCATGTGTTTTTAATGTTAACAAATATGTGAATACCTATCTACCTTTCTCTGTAGCCTATTCAGCACATGTATTTTTAAATGCACATATAGAACACTACCTGGTATCACACCTACATTTTGTGAGGTGGCTAATTTGGCAAATACAATTTGTGAGAAGTGATCACTCCTGTTAAACTCTGTTGGAACTGAAAATTTAACCTAGGGGTGTGTTTCCTAGAAGAACAACATTATACATAAATACATGTTCTAAAAGAAATAATTTTGCATCTGTGGAGGATATATATTTCATGATAAATTTGATTGCTAATTTATTGTCTGTGTGTTTTTTTGTATATATATATATATATATATATATATATATATATATATATATATATATAAATATACATACACTCTCCAGATTTTTCAAAATATGAAATATATGTGTCTTATATACACTCCCTAAATTCATTCATGTTCATATATATGGATTTATAATCAACTTTTCACAAGATCATTCTCAGAAATATTCATCTACCTGAAATACATATTGTTTCCAGTACTGAAAACTAACTTCAGTTAATGTTGCATACAAATACTAATACTTCTACAGTAACTGACCCAGATTAACATCAATGCAAGTACATTCCTATGTGACATGATGTGTATTTTGAAATTCATTTTAATTCAACACTGGTACATTACTATTTCTTCAATTAATGCACATCATAGGATATATATTTCATCCACAAGTTAGCAAACTTATAGGCATTTGTTTCACTTTCAATCACTTCCTGCTTCAGAACACATGGATCCTTCCAGGTTTCTTGACTGGTCTTATAATGAGACTTCTTTCGAAATATATTATTTTTGATTTCTTTTATCACTTTTGAAGCAAAACTGACACTCACTTCATGATAAACCATAACTATAATATCACCATTAGATGTATAACTGGTTGGAATGAATGATTTTATAACAATATAGTATTTTTTATATATTCTCTTATATCAGTTTATTCCATTATTTAAAGTGGAACCAGTTATATTATTTATTCACTATATTGTCTATTCATGCATTATCTCTATATTCATAGACACAGGGTACACCTCTTAGTACCCCCAATACTAATTTATTAGTCTTCTAAATATTGCTCCCAGAAATGGTGGAAGAAATACTCATGTCACCTGATCTACATATGCATGTTATCATAGTAATATTCTGGACACAAAATGCAAAAGTCACACGTATGATTGTACCAAAGCCTAAATGGAAACTGAACATGGATTACTAAAAACATCCATATCCAGGTTGCCTAATGCTCTCAAATGTCAATCCTATTGGTGACCACAATTTTGTTTCTTCCGAAGATTATATATTCAACCTCAAAACTGTTGGAAATGTCTAGTTTTTTCACTCACTTTATACTTTGCCTGATTTCCTAATGTCTCTATTGATATCTACTTTCCTACATATTTTTTCCAGTTCAACATTGTGACTGACCCTTCACATGTGCTGACATTGACATTCACTCTCTAACCGAAACCCTATTGCTAATGAACTTTGGTCCAAATCCTATACTCTATCTTCTTCCGAAACATACTGACTATCTTCCTGATCCTATCGACTATCCCTTTTTGAGTGGATGTACTCTACTACATTCAATCATCTGAGGTACAAGGTCCTATGCCATTGTATATCGATTTTTCTGAAACATGTATGCAGAACATAATTCAAAGCTACGTGTCCCAATCTATTGCCAAATGCACTTCTGAGCTTCAAATCTTACCTAGATTTCTGTTTTCATACTTATATTTAACCACTATATTTCTATATATTGCAGGTTCCCAATAACCTTATTCATCCCGCAGAATGATTCCTAACCCAAATCGAACGTGTTATTAACCCTAACCATACACTGTTGCCTCAATCTAACATTACAAAAGAGCAGGGACAGGGCTATTCTTTCAATTAGGGATGTAGGTAATCTTCCAACTGCTGAGAACCTCCAAGTTCGATGCAGAAATCATCCCTGGAGAAGATGTAGGCAGCTATGAAGGACCTGCATGAGCAAAAGCCATCTTCCATGGCAAACAACCTGGACAGGATGAAGGGATGTGTATGCATCAGACTCTCTCTTCTTAATGTAGAGAAGATGAACCTAACCAGGCCTGCGTGTAGAGCTGTTCCATGGTGTCTATTTTGATATACCATTCTAACTAGTCAAATTGTCACAGGAAGTAGGGGCACCCTCCAACTCATGGAACCATTGGAAGCAAGTGTTAGGACAAAGTTGTTGCCAAGGCAGTGACCTCATTCAGTTGCAAAGAAAGTGACATACCTCATTTCCTTGGTGATGGAACTCTCTGAAATTGGGATGCAAGAAGCCAGGCACCAAGAGCCAGTCCCAGTCCCAGTCCCAGTGGGCTCACTTGTTTGGATTTACCAAGTACAGAGTCAGACCTTCTTGGTACCTACTGATGTGAGGATGGCCAAATGCCAGTAGAGGTCTGAAGAGGGGCCTTTCTTGAGACAGCAGGTTGTGGCTAACAGCAGGCTCCTCGCAGAATAACAGAGTTGGCCAAGGAGACAAGATCTGAGACCAGACAGGCCATTTTGAGTGGAACATAGTATGGCCCACCAGTCAGAGGACACTCCAGATAGTTAAAGACCTATTTTTGGGAAGGAGGTGCCTTTTTGGTTGTGGGTGTGAGTTTGCGGTTTTGTTTCATGTTCTGAAAATAGGTAGGAAAGGTGGTTGGTTTGGTTTGGAGTCGACTGTTTCTAGTAAGTCTATAGACAAGGCGAGTGTTTCTTTGTCTGTGTAGCCACTGTGTCCGTGGTTTTAGACATTAGAAATGAGAATGCATCAATGGAGGTGTCCTGTCTAGTAGAAAGCTTCACAGCATTCTTCCTGCACAATTGATTAATGGACTGTTGCTTGCCTTATGGATGGGAAACACCTACTAACTTCCTAAGTTGATGTTTTCTTCCTGAATTCTGGCCACTCTCCAGAATAGTATCATGGTTTATTGTTCAAGATATGTACCACCTCCAAACTCTGTGACATGGCCATGTCCTTGATAGCTGAAGGGAATGGGAACATCTCAGAAAACTCAGATATCAGTGTGACCAGTAAAGTCTCAGTGGAGAAACCCTGCTTGGCTCCATTTGCTTATCTATGTTTCTGTTGCCTTGAATGTCAGGAAGGTCTTTGCCTCAGGCCACCCCTTTGTAAAGCATGAAGAAACAGTTTTCAAATGGAAATGAATGGGCATCACCTGTGGCTCTTTGCTTAATTGCTCTGGAAAGGGATGTGTCTTAGTCAGACACTAGGCCCTGTTTGAGGCTGTGGCTAAGATTCTCAGCTCCTGATAGATCTAAAGAAGATCCCATGTGTGCATCCAAAACCAAAATGGCAAAAAATCTGTCATTGTGGATGAAGTCTCTTGCCTTCTTCTGTTTGGTTCCTGACCTCCATCAAGTGAGAATAGGGATCCTTTGGATCAAATGAGTTCTTCAAAGTCCTGAAGAACTGCTTGGGTTGTCTCATGATGCCAAATCACATAAAGAATCTATACCTGACAGTAAGTAGGCCTCAAATTGGAGAAGCAGAGCAGTATTTATGGCAGGCCTAGAGCAGTTGTGTGCAGGTGTGTGACAATACATCTGTGGTGGGGTCATGTGGATCTTACATTGGCTTCCAAATGGCTTGTGACTGACATGGTGCAGCTAGCAGAACTTTGTATGTAAAGGCATCATGTTACATGGAGAGTTTTCAGGGCAATGTTCAGAATCAAGTTCCTATGGTAAAGGGGGCAAGCAATGGGGGATAGAAGCCTGGTTGGTGCATTCTCCTGCAGACCCTGACACACCATACGTTACAGGACTCCCTCCAGCATTGTGTCCCAGTTTAACTCCTTGTATGTCATGAACCAAATACAAAACACCCACTGCAGCAGCAAGAAACACCACGAAAAGTGGAGGATGACCAAATGATTTCAAAGTCCAGACGGGGAGACACTTATCCCCCATTGGCCACAGTTTAGTTACAAAGAGTGAATTCAACACTGCTGCCTCATGTTCATTGGACAATAAGAATTCATGTCCTCCAGGTCACAAAAATGCAGACCCAAGTTTGATGGTCTCACTACAAAGGAAGCTAAAGCTTCTGAAAACAACATATATTTCAAGTACCCAACCTCATTGTCAGTATCTCCAGAAGTGTTTAGGCCAGCAGAGATCCATGTTTGTGGAGTTTTACCCTGTCCCTAAGGTTTGGAAACGTCTCTTCCACCTCAAAGGTTGTGAACTACTGAGCATTTTCCATTCTACGTATGTATTCACAGATTTTCTAACTCTTCTCCTCTAATTGTTTCTTACATGGGGCGTGGTTATTTCAAGCCATTGTTCTGAATGAGAGTGGGAATTTTTTTGTGTGTAGCACGTATTTGCATACACATTGGATTCATTTTCCAATTTTCCATTTGAAATACTGAATCCCTGACACGAACCCATACCCTACTAGACTCTGACTACTAATTCTAATATGATGCAGAAAAGTAACACAAACAGAATTGAAATACAAGCAGTTCAGAGGAGGCATGGTGTATAATTGATCTTGCCTTTTGCATGATAAATGTCAGGTGTTATAAATCCAGTCTATTTTTAATTGAAATAGATCTCCATGTGTTTTTAAAGTTAACAAATATGTGAATTCCTGTCTCCCTTTGTCTGTAGCCTATTCAACACATGTATTTTTATATGCACATATCAAATCCTACCTGGTGTCACACCTACATTCTTGTGAGGTGACTGACTTGGGAGATACAATTTGTGAGAAGACATCACTCCTCCTAAACGCTGATGGAACTGATAATTCAAATAATGGGTGAGCTTCCTAGTAGAAAAACATTATACATAAATCCCTGTTAAGAAAATTGAATATTTTTGGATCTGTGATTTATGTATATTTCATGGTGAATTTAGATTTGCATATATGTTGCTACATTTTAATATCTGTATGTGTCTGTGTGTGTATACACACACACACACACACACACACACTCTCTCTCTCCAGATTTTTCAAAATATGAAATATATGTATCTTATTTACACTCCCTAAATTCATTCATGTTCAAGTATGTGGATTTATAATCAACTTTTCACAAGATTTTTCTCAGAAATATTTATCCACCTGAAATACATATTTGTTTCCTAGTACAGAAAACTAACTTCAGTGAATAGTACATACAAATCCTGTTGATAGCCACAGCCAAGGGTCTCCAGTAAATACCATATGTACTACTGCACAACCTAAGGCAGGCATGGTCCCTAAGCCACATGCTCGTTGTTTAAACAGAGAGGGGGAGATGTTGAGAGCCACAGCCAAAGGGGCCCCAGGAAACCTCCAGCTGCCAGCAAACTTCCAGCTGCCGGCTGATGATTGGCTCCACAGCGGCCCCAGCAACATCTAGCTGATTGGCTCCTCTGCGGTGATGCTCATTGCAGATGCTCATTGAGCTGTTTCCCCGCCCTTTCAGACTGCCAGTGGATGATTGGCTGACAGAGGCCCCAGCAACATCTAGCTGATTGGCTCCTCTGTGGTGATGCTCAATGGGATGTTTCCCTGCGCTTTCAGACAACGGAGCTGCTCATTGGTGGACTTTTTTGGCTCCGCCCATGTGACCCAGCCAATCGGCCTCAAAATGAGGAGGCTTGTGGTTGAGGGAGAGGCTTGTGGGAAGACTGTGGTGGCAGTTGGGCTCTGAGGGTTTTTCCTGAGAAGCTGTTTTGTTTGGCTTGTGTGGTTCTAAAAATAAAGTTTGTTTCTTTTGACAATTGGCTCCTGAATTGTGCCCAGCCAGACTGATGATAATCATGTAAAATGTTGATTTTAAATCGCATACATGAACTTGAATGAATTTAGGGAGTGTATAATAAGACACATATATTTCATATTTTGGAAAATCTGGAAAATCTGGTATATATATATATATATATATATATATATATATATATATATATATATATACATATACACACACACACAACAATAAAATGTAGCAATATATATGCCAATTGAAATTTATCATGAAATATATATCATCCACATATCTAAAAATATTCATTTTACTGAACATGGATTTATGTATGATGTTGTTCACTAGGAAGCTCACCCATAGTTTGAATTTTCAGTTCCATCAGTATTTAGGGGAAGTGATCTATTCTCATAATTTGTATATTCCAAAGTTAGTGAGATCACAAGAATTTACGTGTGTTACCCGGTAGGAGTCTATATATGCATAAAAATATACATGTTCTAAAGAGGCTACAGAGCAAAGGAGACAGGAATTTACATATGTGTTAACTTTGAAAACTCATGGAGAAATATTACAATGAAAAGTTGACTAGATTTATAACACATATCCTTGATAAAGAAGAAGGAAAATCCAAGTATACACCATGCCTCCTACAAAAGGCCTGTATTTCTATTCTGTTAGGTTTCTTTTTCTCCATCATTTTAGGATAGTAGTCAGAGTCTAGTAGGGTATGGGTTAGTGTCAGAAATTCAGTATTGCAAATGGAAAATAGGATAATGTATCCAATGTGTATGCAAATATGTGCTACACAATAATCTTCCCACTCTCACCTAGAACAATGCCTTGACATTACCTTTGCCCCAAGTGATACACAATTAGAGAAGAAGAGTTAGAAAATCTGTGAATACATATCTGGAATGGAAATTTCTCAGGAGTTCTCAACCTGGGAGCAGGTAGAGGAGTTTCCAGAAGTAAGGGATTGTGTAAACACTCCACAACCATGGAGCTCTGCTGGAAAAAAGACTTCTGGAGAATCTGCCTCTGAGGTGTGGCACTTGAAATATATATTGTTGTCAGGAGCTTTGTCTTCATTTGTAGTGAAACCATCAAAGCTGGGTCTGAATCTATGTGACCTGGAGAACATGGTTTCTTATTTTCCAATGAACCTGAGGCAGCAGTGCTGATTTCTCTCTTTGTAGGTAAACAGAGGCCACTGGGCCAAAGTGTCTAACCATGTGGACTGTGAAGCCATTTAGTCATCCTCCAATTTTCATGGTGTTTCTTGGTGCTGAACTGGGAGTTTGGTATTTGCTTCAAGAAATACAAGGAGTTCAACTGGGACACAGTGTTGGAGGGAGTTCTGTGACATGTGCTGGGTCAGAGTCTCCAGGAGAACGCACTAACCCGGCTTCTATCCCACATAGCTTGCCCCCTTGACCATAGCAACCTGATTCTGAACATTTCCCTGAAACCTCTCCATATAACAAGATGCCTTTGCATATAAGGGTCTGCTGGGTGCACCATGTTAGCTAAAAGCCATTTGGAAGTCAATGGCAGATCCACATGGCACCACCATAAATATGTTATCACACACCTGCACACCACAACTCTGGGCCAACTACTCCGCAGTCTCCATCTAACCGGCATCTCTGTTCTACACCACTTTCATTATACCCAATCAATCAAGGCACTGTCTGGTACACTAATGATCAGCAATAGGACATCAAAGGTTCTCCAGTGCCACCTCATCATGCGAATTTCAAAAATTTCATGGTATTTATCTAGCCATTTTACAAGGATGAAGTTGGAGGCATTGTGGGTTTCAATTCTTTCAGGAATCATTCAATGTTGAGGAAGCTCATTTCAATGAAAGTTCTGGAGAACTCTCACAGGCAAGGCTTTCCAAAGAGTGGCCAAATAGTCACATGAAGCCAGGCCAATTGAGGTCTACAATGTGAGGTCCATGTGTGTTTTGGCTCTCAACTATGTCTGGCAAGTATTTCAAAATAACATCATATGATATTCTGTCTGAGATTCCCAGTGCTCTGTGGAAAGCCACCCCGGGCCTAGATCTCAGTTTCAAATGGCAACATTCATGGGTGGCCGCCTAAAATCCCAACACAAATCATGGCAATACTTCTCTGAGGTCAGTTCCAGAACTCAGTCTCTAAGAGGAATCACACCAGAGTTCAAGCCCTGGTGGACCCAGTCATCTTTTCCGACTGCCACATAAATGACCACAATGAAAACCAAAACACTCCCAAATGGCCCTCATCTTCTTCCATATAGACACTCATCATAACCTCTGGCTTGACATTTCCTTGAGGGGCACAGCCCAAGACAGTGTCCAAAATAATATCCCTTTCCTCTCATTTGCCTAAAGTCAGGGTGGCCTGGACACCCATTCTGTGAACCATGAGTGATCAAATAACCCTGACTTTAATACTGCTCTGCTTCTCCAATTTGAGGCCTACTGTCTGTGGAGTATAGATTCTTGATGTGAATTGGAGTAATGAAAAAAACCAATAACCCATTGGCTACACTCTGCAGGGTTTTGAAGAACTCATTTGACCCAATAAATCCCTATTCTCATTTTATGGAGGTCAGGAACCTTACAGAGGAAAGTGAGAGACTTCATCCTCAATGACTGGTTTTTGGGCCATTTTGGTTTTTGATGTGCCTTCTGGAATGTTACATATTTTTTTTTTTTTTGGTTTTAGTGCCTTCTGGAATATTACATAATTTTTTTCTTTAGACATTATTGCCAGAGTTCCTATCTTCATCCCAGTGCAGGTGAAATCAAAGAAAATACCAATCTACAGCTTCTGCAATAGCCATCCCTGTACTGCTTGCAGAACTTGCCTGGACACATTGTGAACTCACCTAAATGCATTGTGAGTGAACTATCTGTTGGTGCAGCGACTTGTGGTAGTGTTGGGGTATATTTGCTGATGATGTCATCGGTGGTACAATTTTTCCAAAATGACCCATCAATTGGCTTGGTGTATCTTCCTCCCTTCTGCGTGTCATGATCGTCCAGCTAAAATTTGGGGGGCCAACAAAGGTGAGGCAAAGAACCTCACCCACCCCCGCTGGTACAAAGACCTCTCCACAGGTGTGGCTCTATACTGGACGGGTAGTCAGTGACGGGTAAGATCCAATTGCAATGGTACCAACGGGTAAAGACCATATGTACTATTGGACAACCTAAGGCAGGCACGGTCCCTAAGCCACATGCGTGTTGTTTAAACAGAGAGGCGAAGATGTTGAGAGCCACAGCCGAAGGGGCCCCAGCAAAATTCCTGCTGCCAGCAAACTTCCAGCTGCCGGCTGATGATTGGCTCACAGCGGCCCCAGCAACACCTAGCTGATTGGCTCCTCTGCGGTGATGCTCAATGGGCTGTTTCCCTGCCCTTTCAGACCACAAAACTGCTCATTGGGGGACTTTTTTTGACTCCGCCCACATGACCCAGCCAATCGCCCTCAAGAGCAGGAGTATTGTGGGAGGCGGAGAGAGGCTCCTGTGGGAGGGAGAGGTTTTGGGAAGCCAGTGGTGGCAGTTGGGGCTCTGAAGGTTTTTCCTGAGAGGCTGTTTTGTTTGGCATGTGTGGTTCTAAAAATAAAGTTAGTTTCTTTTGACAAGTGGCTGCTGATTGTGCCAGCAAGACTGCGGCATTATCCTAATATTTCTACAATAACTGACCCAGTTTAACATCAATGCAAGTAGATTCCTGTGGGAGAGGACATGTTGTGTATTTTGACGTTCATTTTTATGTAACAGTGGTACATTACTATTTCTTCAGTTTACGCACATCATAGTATATATATTTGATCCACAAGTTCACAAATTTATAGGCATTTGTTTCACTTTCAATCACTTTCTGCTTCAAAATACATGTATTCCTCCAGGTTTCTTGACTGGTCTTTTCATGAGACTTCTTTCCAAACACATTATTTCCGATTTCCATAATCACTTTTGAAGCAAAACTCACACATTCTTCATGAAAAACCATAATGCTGATATAACCATTATATATATTACTGGTTGGAATGAAGGATTGTATATCAATGTAAGATTTTCTGTATATTTTCAGATATCAATTCAATCCATTATTTAAAGTTAGAACCAGTTATAATATTTCTTTACAGTATGGTCTATTCATGCATTATCTCTATAATTATAGACACAGTGTACACCATTTTTACCTCCAAAAATAATTGATACGTCTTCAAAATATTGCTGCCAGAAATGGTGGAAGAAATACTCATGTCACCTGATCTACATATTCATTTTACCACAGTAATATTCTGCACACAGAAAGAAGAGGTCAAACTTATGTTTGTACCAAAGCCTAAATGAAAAGTGAGCATGGATTACGGAAAACATCCATGTCCATATTGCCTAATGCTCTCAAAAGTTCATCCTATTGGTGACTACATGTTTGTTTCTTCCTAAGATTATATATTCAAACTCAAGCCTGTTGAAAATGTATAATTCTATCACTCACTTTATACTTTGCCTGATATCCTAATGTCAATTGATATCTGCATTCCTACTTTTTACCCCAGTTCATCCTTTTGACAGACTCTCCACATGTGCTGACAATTACATTCACTCTCTATCCGAAACCCTATTGCTAAAGATCTTTTCATCCAAATCTTATACTCACTCGTTTTCAAAACCTACCAACAATCTTACTAATCTTACAAATTATTTCTTTTTGACTGGATGTTCTCTTCAACATTCAATTCACCAAGGTACAAGGAATTATGCCATTGTATATCGATTTATCTGAGACATCTGTGCAGAATATAATTCAAAGCTAAGAATCCCAGCCAAGGGTCCAATGCAATTCTGGGCTTCAAATATTACCTAGATGTCTGTTTTCATACTTATATTTCACTTATATTCTTATAAATATCGCACGTTCCCAATACCATAATTCATACCGCAGAATGATTCCTAACCCAAATGGAACATGTTATTAACCCTGACCATACACTGTTCTCTCAATCTAACTTTACTGAAGAGCAGGGACAGAGTTGGTCTTTCAATACAGAAATTAGGGGATCTTCCACTTGCTGAGAACCTCCAAGGTCATTAAAGAAATGATCCCTGGATTAAATGTAGGCAGCTATGAATGACGTCAGAGAGCAAAAGTCATCTTCCATGACAAACAACCTGGTTAGCATGAAGGGATGTGTCTGAATCAACATTTCTTTTCTTAATGTATAGAAGATGGACCAAACCAGGCCTATCTGGAGAGCTTTTTTTGGGTGCCTATGGTTGATATACCATGCAAACTTGTGAAAGTTTCACTGGAAGAAGGGGCAGCCTCCAACTCATTGGACTTTGGAAGCAACTGTTAGGACAAATTGGTTGACAAGGAAGTAACCTAATTCAGTTCCTGAAGGAAGTGACCTACGTCACTTCCTTGGTGAAGGAATTCTCTGAACTTGGGATCCATGAAGACAGGTACCCAGAGCCAGTCCCAGTCCCAGTCCCAGTGGGCCCACTTGTTCAGTTTTACCAAGGACAGGGTCAGTCTTTCTTGGTACCTACCTATGTGAGGATGGCCAAAGGCCAGAAGAGCTCTGAAGAGGGACCTTTTCTGAGAAAGCAGGTAGTGGCTCACCGCTGGCTCCTGACAACTTCACAAAGTTGGCCAAAGAGACCAGATCTGAGTCAGGACAGGACATTTCGGGAGAACATTTTATGGCCCACCAGTCAGAGGACACTCTGGATAGTCACAGACCTACTTGGGGGAAGGAGGTGCCTTTGTGGGAGTGGTTGTGGTTTTGTGGTTTTGTCACATGTTCTGAGAATAGGTAGGAAATGTGGTTTGTTTGGTTTGGATTGGACTGTTTCTAGTAAGTCGTTTGACATGTAAGTGTTTCTATGTCTGTGTATCCCACTGTGTCTGTGGTTGTAGACATTAGAAAAAAGAATGAATTAATGGATGTGTCCTGTCTAGTAGAAAGCTTCCCAGCATTCATCCTGCCCAATTGATGAATGGACTGCGGCTTGCGTTCTGGATGGGCAAAACCTTCTATCTTCCTAAGATCCTGTTTTCTTCCTGAATTCTGGCCACTCTCCAGAATAGGCTCATGGTTTTGTGTCCAAGATATATACCACCTCCAAGCTCTGTGACATGGCCATGTACTTGATAGCTGAAGTGAATGGGGAGCATCTCAGAAAACTCAGATATCAGTGTGACCAGGAAAGTCTCAGTGGAGAAACCCTGCTTTGTGTCTTTTGCTTACCTGTTCTTCTGTTGCCCTAAATGTCAGGAAGGTCTTTGCCTCTGGCCACCCCTTTGTGAAGCCTGAAGAAAACAGTTTTCAAATGAAAATGAATGGGCATCACCTGTGGCTCTTTGCTTAATTGCTTTGTAAAAGGATGTGTCTGAATCAGCCTCTTGGTTCTGTGTGAGGTTGTGGCTTAGATTCTCAGCACCTGATGCATCAAAAGATAGATTCCATGTGTGCATTCAAAACAGAAATGGCAAATGAGTCTCTTGCCTTCCTCTATTAGATTCCTGACCTTCATCAAGTAAGAATCAGGATCCTTTAGTTCAAAAGAGTTCTTTGAACCCCTGCAGAAGTGCTTGGGTTTTCTGATGACTCCAAATCACATAAAGAATCTATACCTGACAGTCAGTAGGCCTCAAATTGGAAAAGCAGAACAGTATTAACGCCATGCCTATTTGATCAGTTCTGGTTCACAGGAAGGGTGTGTAGGCCACCCTGACTTTCAGCAAATGAGGGGAAAGGGAGCTTATTTTGGATAGTGTCTTGGTCTGCGCCCCTCATGGAAACTTCTAGCCAGAGGTTATGATTAGTGTCTATATGGAAGAACATGAGGGCCATGTGAGAGTGTTTTGGTTTTCATTGTGGTCATTTGTGTGGCGGTGGGAAAAGATGACTGCGTCCACCTGGGTTTCAACTCTTGTGGGATTCCCCTTGGAGACTGAGTTCTGAAACTGACCTTAGAGACGTATTGCCATGAATTGTGTTGGGATTTTCGGAGGCCACGCATGAGAGCCACCCTTGGAATCTGAGATCTAGGCCCAGGGTGGCTTTCCACAGAGCACTGGGAATCTCAGCGAGGATATCACTTGATTATATTCTGAAAGACTTGGCAGCAATAGTTGAGAGTCAAAACACACATGGACCTCACATTGTAGACCTCAATGTGGCTGGCTTTATGTGACCTTGGGCCACTCTTTCAGAAGACTTGCCTGTGAGAGTTCTCTAGAGCTTCCATTGAAATGAGATTCCTCAATATTTAATGGTTCCTGAATGAATTGAAACCCACAGTAACTCCAACTTCATCCTTGAAAAATGGCTAGAAAATACCATGAAATTTTTGAAATTTCCATGACCAGCTGGCACTGGAAAACCATTTGATGTCCTGTTGCTTATCATGAGTATACAAGACAGTGCCTGGTTTGACTGAGTTTCATGATAATGGTGTAGAAAAGATATGCCAGTAAGTTGGAGCCTGCTGAGTAGTGGGCCAAGAGCAGTAGAGTGTAGGTGTGTGAAAAAACATCTGTGGTGGGGCCACGTGGATCTGCCATTGGCTTACAAATGGTTTGTGACTGACATGGTGCAGCTAGCAGACCTTTGGATGTAAAGGCATCTTGTTGTATGGAGAGGTTTTAGGGCAATGTTCAGAATCATGTTGCTATGGTCAAGGGGGCAACTATGTGTGATAGAAGCCTTCTTGGTACATTCTCCTGCTGATCCTGACCACCACACGTGACAGAACTCCCTGCAGCACTGTATCACAGTTAAACTCCTTTATTTCGTAAAGTAAATACCAAACTTTCAGTGCAGCATCAAATAACATGATTAAATGTGAAGGATGATCAAATGGCTTCACAGTCCACATGGGGAGACACTTAGCCCCCAGTAGCCCCAGTTTGCCTACAAAGAGAGAATTCAGTACTGCTGCCTCGTGTTCATAGGAAAATAAAAAAAACATGTCGTCCAGGTCACATAGATGCAGACTCAGCTTTGATGGTCTCACTACAAAGGAAGCTAAAGCTCCTGACAACAACATATATTTCAAGTGCCCAACCTCAGAGGCATTTTCTCAAGAAGTCTTAAGGCCGACACAGCTCCATGTTTGTGGTATTTACCCTGTCCCTTACTTTTGGAAACTCCTGTACCACCTTCAAGGTTGTGAACTCCTGAGCATTTTCCATTCCAGATATTTATTATGAACTCAAACAACAACAAGTGCTGGCGAGGATGTGGAGAAAAGGGTATACTTGTACATTGCTGGTGGGACTGCAAATTGGTGCAGCCAAATTGGAAAGCAGTATGGAGATTTCTTGTAGAGGTGGGAATGGAACCACCATTTGACCCAGGTATTCCCCTTCTCAGTCTATTCCCTAAAGACCTAAAAAAATGCTACAGGGACACTGCTACATTGATGTTCATAGCAGCACAATTTACAATAGCAAGACTGTGGAACCAACCTAGATGCACTTCCATAGATGAATGGATAAAAAATGAGGCATCTATACACAATGGAGTAATACTCTGCATTAAAAAATGACAAAATTTTTATAGAGAAATGGATGGCATTAGAGCAGATTATGCTAAGTGAAGCTAGCCAATCCCTAAAACCAAATGCCAAATGTCTTTTTGATATAAAGAGAGTAACTAAGAACAGAGTAGGGACGAATAGAATGAGAAGAAAATTAACATTAAACAGGGATGATAGGAGGAAGGGAAAGGGAGAGAGAAGGGAAATTGCATGGAAATAAAAGGAGACCCTCAGGGTCATACAAAATTACATACAAGAGGAGGTGAGGGAAAGGAAAAAATTATACAAGGGGGAGAAATGAATTACAGTAAAGAGGTAGAGAGAGAAGAGGAGAGGGGAGGTAAGGGGAGGGGGATAGTAGAGGTTAGGAAAGGCAGCAGAATACGACAGACACTAGTATGGCAATATGTAAATCAATGGATGTGTAACTGATGTGATTCTGCAATCTGTTTATGGGGTAAAAATGGGAGTTCATAACCCACTTGAATCACAGTGTGGAATATGATATATCAAGAACTATGTAATGTTTTGAACAAGCATAAATAAAAATTAAAAAAAAGAAAACTAACTTTGGTGAATGGTGCAAAGAAATCCTAATATTTCTACAGTAACTGACACAGTTTAACATCAATGCGAGAAGATTCCTGTGGGACATGATGTGTATTTTGATGTTCATTTTTATTCAGCACTGGTACATTACTATTTCTTCAGTTTATTCACATCATATTATAATATTTCATCCACAAGTAAGCAAATTTATCGTCATTTTTTTCAATTTCAATCACTTCCTGCTTCAGAACTCATGAATTCCTCGGTGTTCCTTGACTGGCATTTTCATGAGACTTCTTTCCAAACACATTATTTTCGATTTCCATAATCACATTTGAAGCAAAACTCACACAAACTTCATGATAAATCGTACCCTAATATTAACATTAGGTGTATAACTGGTTGTCATGAATGATTGCATATCAATATAAGATTTCTTATATATTTTCAGATGTCAATTCAATCCATTATTTAAAGTGGAACAAGTTGTATTATTTATTGAAATTAAGGTCTATTCATGCATTATCTGTATATTCATAAAAACAGGGTACACCTCTTTTTACCCCCAATGCTAATTTATACGTTTTCAAAATACTGCTCCTAGAAATGGTGGAAGAAAAAATCATGTCATCTGATCTACATATACATTTTATCACAGTAATATTCTGGAAACAAAATGCAAAGGTCCCACTTAGGATTGTACCAAAGCCTAAATGTAAAGTGAACATGGATTACTAACAATATCCATGTCCATGTTGCCTATTGCTCTCAAATGTCAATCCTATTGGTGACCTACATATTTGTTTCTTCCTAAGATTAGATATTCAATCTCAACCCTGTTGAAAATGTCTTATTCTATCACTCACTTTATACTTTGCCTGATTTCCTAATGTCTCTATTGATATCTGCTTTTCTACAAATTTTCCCCAGTTCATCATTGTGTCTGATTTCTTCATATGTGCTGACATTTATATTCACTCACTGCCCGAAAAAAATTGCTAAAGAACTTTTGTTACATATCCTATACTAACTCTACTTGCTAAACATAACGACTATCTTCTTTTTTTTAAAAAAATTTTTTTATTGGTTGTTCAAAACATTACAAAGCTCATGGCATATCATCTTCCATACATTTGATTCAAATGGGTTATCAGCTCCCATTTTTACCCCAAATACAAGTTGCAGAATCACATCGGTTACACATCCACATTTTTACATAATACCATATTAATGACTGCGACTATCTTCTTAATCCTACCGACAATCCCTTTTGACTGGATGTTCTCTTCAGCATTCAATCATCCAAGGTTCAAGTTTCTCTGCCATTGTATATTGATTTATTTGAGACATGTGTGCAGATAGTAATTCAAAGCTAAATATCCCAATCAATGGCCCAATGCCCTTCTGGGATTCAAATCTTACTTTAATTTCTGTTTTCATACATATATTTAACCTCGATATTCTTATAAATATCACAGGTTCCCAATACCATTATTAATCCAGCAGAATGATTCCTAACCCAAATCGAACATGAAATTAACCCTAACCATACACTGTTCACTCAATCTAACTTTACAGAAGAGCAGAGACAGATTGTTCTTACAATACAGGAATGTAGGGGATGCTCTACCTGTTAAGAACCTCAAAGGTCCATGCAGAAATGATCCCTGGAGAAGATGTAGGCAGCAATGAAGGACCTGAGATACAAAAAGTCATTTTCCATGACAAACAACCTGGTCAGGATGAAGGGTTTTGTCTGAATCAGCCTCTATCTTCTTACTGTAGAGAAGATGGACCAAACCAGGCTTGTGTGGAGAGCTGTTCTCGGGTGCCTAAGGTTGATATACCATTCTAAGTTGTGAAAGTGCCAAAGGAAGTAGGGGCAGCCTCCATCTCATGGGACCCTTGGAAGCAACTGTTAGGACAAAGTGGTTGCCAAGGCAGTGACCTCATTCAGTTCTTAAAGGAAGTGACCTACCTCACTTCCTTGTTGATGGAACTTTCTGAACTTGGGACCAAGGAAACCAAGCACCAGAGCCAGTCCCAGTCCCAGTCCAAGTGGTCTCATTTGTTTGGAATCACCAAGGACAGAGTCAGTCTTATTGGTACTGACTGATGTGAGGATGGCCAAATGCCAGGAAAGATATGAACAGGGGCCTTTCCTGACTAAGCAGGTAGTGGCTCACCGCTGGCTCCTGACTGCTTTACAGAGTTGTACAAGGAGACCAGATCTGAGACAGGACAGACCATTACCGCGAAACATAGTATGGCAAACCTGTCAGAGGACACTCCGGATAATCACAGCCCTACTTGGGGGAAGGAGGTGTCTTTTTGAGTGTGGGTATGTGGTTTTGTCTCTGTTCTGAGAATACGTAGGAAAGGAGGTTTCTTTGGTTTGCAGTGAACTGTTTCTAGTAAGTCGTTTTACAAGGTGAGTGTTTCTATGTCTGTGTATCCCACTGTGTCCGTGGTTGTATACATTAGAAAAGAGAATGGATCAATGCATGTGTACCCTCTAGTAGAAAGCTTCCCAGCATTCATCCTGCCCAATTAATGAATGGAGTGTGGTTTCCATATCGATAGGCAACACCTACTACCTTATTAAGTCCCTGTTTTCTTTCTGAATTCTGACAACTCTTCAGAATAGGCTCTTGGGTTTGTGTCCAAGATATGTACCACCTCCAATCTCTGTCACATGGCCATGTACTGGATATCTGAAGGGAATGGCCAGCATCTCAGAAAACTCAGATATCAGTGTGACCAGGAAAGTCTCAGTGGAGAAACCCTGCTTTGGGCCTTTTGCTAACCTATTGTTCTGTTGCCTTGAATCTCAGGATGTCTTTGCCTCTGGCCACCCCTTTGGGAAGCCTGAGGAAAACATTTTTCAAATGGAAATGAAGGGCATCACCTGTGTCTCTTTTCTTAATTGCTTTGGAAAAAGATGTGTCTGAATCATCCTCTTGGCCCTGTGTGAGGCTGTAGCTTAGATTCTCAGCACCTGATGGATCAAAAGAAAGATCACATGTGTGCATCCAAAACCAAAATGGCAAATATTCACTCATTGTGAATGAATTCTTTTACCTTCCTCTGTTAGGATCCTGACTTCCATCAAGTGAGAATAGGAATCCTTTGGGCCAAATGAGTTCTTCAAATCTCTGCAGAGGGGCTTGGATTTTCTCATGACTCAAATTCACATAAAGAATCTAAACCACAGAGTCAGAAGGCCTCAAATTGAAAAAGCCAAGCAGTATTAATGGCAGGCCTATTTGATCATTCCTGGTTTACAGGAAGTGTGTCCAGGCCACCTTGATGTTAGACAAATGAGGGGAACAGGACCTTAATTTGGACACTGACTTGGGCTGTGGACCTCATTGAAAACTCCAGCCAGACGTTATAAGGAGTGTCTATATGGAAAAAGATGAGGACCATGTGGGAGTGTTTTGGTTTTAATTGTGATCATTTGTGTGGCGGTTGGAAGAGATGACTGTTCCACTGGGCTTGAACTCTGGTGTGATTCCCCTTAGAGACTGAGTTCTTTAACTGACCTCAGAGAAGTATTGCCATGAATTGTGTTGGGATTTTAGGAGGCCACACATGAGAGTCGCCCTTGGAACCTGAGATCTAGGCCCAGGTTGGATTTCCACAGAACATTGGGAATTTCAGCCTGGATATAACATACAATTTTTCTTAAAGACTTGGCAGCCATATTTGCGTTTAAAACACACATGGACCTCATATTGTAGATCTCAATGGGCCTGGCTTCATGTGACATTTTGGCCACCCTTAGGGAAACCTTGCCTGTGAGAGTGCTCCAGAGCTTTCATTGAAATTAGCTTCTTCACCATTTAATGGTTCCTGAATTAATTGAATCCCTCAGAGCCTCAAACTTCATCCGTGAAAAATGGCTAGAAAATTACCATGAAATTTTTGATATTTTCATGATCAGCTGGCACTGGAAATACTTTGGATGTCCTGTTTCTGATCCTGAGTATACCAGACACTGCCTTGATTGCCTTTGTTTCATGAAAATGGTGTAGAACAGATATGCCAGTAAGTTGGAGCCTGGTGAGTAGTGGGCCTAGAGCAGTGGTATGCAATTGTGTGATAAAACATCTGTGTTGCCGCCATGTGGATCAGCCATTGGCTTCCAAATGGCTTGTGACTGACATGGTGCAGCCAGCAGACCCATATATGTAAAGGCATCTTGTTATATGGAGAGGATTCACTGCAATGTTCAGAATCATGTTGCTATTCTCAAGGGGGCAATCTACATGGGATAGAACCTTGGTTGGTGCATTCTCCTGAAGACCCTGACTCACCACACCTTAAAGAACTCCCTCCACCACTCTGTCCCATTTTAACTCCTTGTATTTTTTGAAGCAAATACCAAACTCCCAGTGCAGCAGCGAGAAACACCACGAAAAGTGGAGGATGACCAATTGGCTTCACAGTCCACACTGAAAGACACTTAGACCCCAGTGTCCATAGTTTACCTACAAAGAGAGAATTCAGCACTGCTGCCTCATGTTCATTGGATAATAAGAAACCATGTCCTCCAAGTAACATAGATGCAGACCCAGCTTTCATGGTTTCTCTACAAAGGAACTAAATCTCCTCAGAACATCAAATACTTCAAGTGCCCACTCTTAGAGGCAGTTTCTCAAAAAGTATTTAGGCCAGCAGAGCTACATGTTTGTGGAATGTTTACCCTGTCCCTTACTTTTAGAATCTTCTCTACCACCTCCAAAGTTGTAAACTCCAGAGTATTTTCCATTCCAGATATATATTCACAGATTTTCTAACTCTTATCCTCTAATTGTGTCTTACTTGAGGAGAATGTAATGTCAAGGCATTGTTCTGGATGAAAGTGGGAAGATTTTTGTGTAGCACATATTTGCATACACATTGGATTCAATTTCCTATTTTCCATTAGAAATGCTGAATCCCTGAAACTAACATATACCCTATTAGACTCTGACTACTAATCCTAATATGATGGAGAAAAATAACACAAACATAATAGAAATACAAGCAGTTTAGATGAGGTATGTTTTATAGTTGGAGTTGCCTTTTGCATGGTATAGTGTAGCAGTTATAAATCTAGTCAATTATTTGTTGAAATAGTTCTCCATGCGTTTTTAAAGTTAACAAATAAGTGAATTCCTGTCCCCCTTTCTCTGTAGCCTATTCAGCACACGTATTTTTATATGCACATATAGAATCCTACCTGGTACCACACGTACATTCTTGTGAGGTGGCTGACTTGGCAGATACAAATTGGAAGAAGAGATCACTCCTCCTAAACGCTGCTTGAACTGGTAATTCAAATGTGAGTGAGCTTCCTAGTTGAACAACATTATACATAAATCCATGTTCAGTAAAATGAATATATTTGGATCTGTGGATGATATACATTTCATGGTGAATTTCGTTTGGCATATATATTGCAATTTTTAATGTCTGTCTCTGTGTGTGTATATAAATATATATATAGATACACTCTCAGCAGTATTCAAAATATGAAATATGTGTCTTATAACACACTTCCTAAATTCATTCATATTTATGTTGTGGATTCATAATCAACTTTTCACAAGATTATTCTCAGAAATATTCATCCACCTGAAATACGTATTTGTTTCTTAGTACTGTTTCCACCCCAGATATGCATTCACGGATTTTCAAACTCTTCTACCCTAATTGTGTCTTACTTGAGGTGAAGGTAATGTAAAGGCATTGTTCTGGATGAGAGTGGGAAGATAATTGTGTAGCATATATTTTTATACACATTGGATTCATTTTCCTATATACCATTGAATATACTGAATCCCTGACAATAACCCATACCCTACTATACTCTGTCTACTAATCCAAATGATGGAGAAAAACAACCCAAACAGAATAGAAATACAAGCAGTTCAGAGGAGGCGTGGGGTATAGTTGGACTTGCCTTTTTCATGATAAATGGTAGGTGTTATAAATCTAGTCAATTTTTAATTGAAATAGTTCTCCATGTGTTGTTAAAGTTAACAAATATGTAAATGCCTGTCTGCCTTTCTCTGTAGCCTATTCAGCACATGTATTTTTATATGCTTTATAGAATCCTACCTGGTATCACACGTTCATTTTTGTGAGGTGACTGACTTGGCAGATACAAATTGTGAGAAGAGATCACTCCTCTAAACGCTGTTGGAACTGAAAATTCAAACTATGGGTGAGCTTCCTAGTAGAACAACATTATACATAAATCCTTGTTCAGTAAAATAAATATTTTTGCATCTGTGGATGCTATATATTTTATGATGAACTTCGATTGGCGTATATATTCCTACATTTTAATGTCTGTGTGTGTGTTTTGTGTCTGTGTGTATATATATATATATATATATATATATATATATATATATATATATATATATACTGTCCTGATTTTTAAAATATGAAATGTATGTATCTTAAATACACTCCCTAAATTCATTCATGTTCAAAAATGTGGATTTATAATAAACTTTTCACAAAATTATTCTCAGAAATATTCATCCTCCTGAAATACACATTTGTTTCATAGTTCTGAAAACTAACTTCAGTAAATGGTGCTTACAAATCCTAATATTTGTACAGTAACTAACCCAGATTAACATCAATCAAGTAGATTCGTATGGGACATGATGTGTATTCTGACGTTTATTTTCATTCAACACTGGTACATTACTATTTCTTCAATTTTTACAAATCATAGGATATATATATTTCATCCACAAGTTCACAAATTTATACGCATTTGTTTCACAATCACTTCCTGCTTCATAAAACATGTATTCCTCCAGGTTTCTTGACTGGTCTTTTCATGAGACTTCTTTCCAAACACATTATTTTAGATTTCCATAATCAATTTTGAAGCAAAACTCACACACCCTTCATGATAAACCATAACCTTAATGTGGCCATTAGATATATAACTGGTTGGAATGAATGTTTGTATGTCAATATAAGATTTCTTGTATTTTTTCACATATAATTTCAATCCATTATTTAAAGTCGGAACCAGATATATTATTTATTCACAGTATGGTCTATTCATGCATTATCTCTATATGCACAGACAAAGGGTACACCTCTTTTTACCCCCATTACTAATTTATACGTCTTGAATATGTTGCTGCCAGAAATGGTGGAAAAATAGTCATGTCACCTGATCTACATATACGTTTTATCACAGTAATATTCTGGACAAAAAAGCAAAGGTCACACTTAAGATTGTAGCAAAGACTAAATGAAAAGTGAGCATGGATTACTAAACATCCATGTCCAGGTTGCCTAATGCTGTCAAATGTCAATCCTATTGGTCACTACACATTTGTTTCTTTCTAAGATTATATATTCAAACTCAACCCTGTTGAAAATATCTAATCCTATCACTCACTTTATACTTTGCCTGATTTCGTAATGTCTCTATTGATATCAGCTTTCCTATTTTCCCCAGTTCATCATTGTGACTGTCTCTTCACTTGTGCTGACATTAACATTCACTGTCTACCAGAAACCCTATTGCTAAACAACATTTGGTCCAAATCCTATACTCACTCTTCTTTCTAAACCTACCGAGAATCTTCCGAATCCTACCGACTATCCCTTTTGACTGGAAGTTCTCTTCTACATTTAATCATCCATGGTACAAGGACCTAAGCCATTGTATATCGATTTACCTGACACATCAGTGCAGAACATAATTCAAAGCTACGTATCCCAATCAAGGGCCCAATGCCCTTTTGGGCTTCAAATCTTAGCTAGATTTCTGTTTTCATACTTATAATTCACCTATATATTCTTGTAAATATCGCAGTTTCCCAATACCATTATTCATCCCGCAAAAAGATTCCTAATCCAAATCGAACCTGTTAGTTAACCTAACCATACACTGTTCAGTCAATTTAACTTTACAGAAGAGCAGGGATAGAGTTGTTCTTACAATACAGGAATATAGGGGATCTTCCACATGCTGAGAAAATCAAAGGTCCATGCAGAAATGATTCCTGGAGAAGTTGTAAGCAGCTATGGAGGACCTAAGAGAGCAAAAGTCATCCTCCATGGCAAACAACCTGGTCAGGATGAAGGGTTGTGTCTGAAACAGCTTCTCTCTTCTTAATGTAGAGAAGATGGACCAAACCAGGCCTGTGTGGAGAGCTGTTCCCAGGTGCCAATGGTTGATATACCTTTCTAACTTGTGAAAGTGTCACAGGAGGTAGGGGCAGCCACCATCTCATGGGACCCTTGAAAGCAATTGTTAGGACAAAGTGGTTGCCACGGCAGTAACCTCATTCAGTTCCTGAATGAGGTGACCTACCTCTCTTCCTTGATGACGGATCTCTCTGAACTTGGGATCCAGGAAGCCAGGCACCCAGAGTCAGTCCCAGTTTCTTACCCAGTGGGCTCAGTTGTTTGGAATAACCAAGGACAGAGTAAGTCTTCCTTGGTACCTACTGATGTGAGGATTGCCAAATGCCAAGAGAGCTCTAAAAAGGGGAATTTCCTGAGAAAGCAGGTAGTGGCTCACCACTGGCTCCTGAAAACTTCACAGTGTTGGCAAAGGTGACCAGATCTGAGAAGGACAGGCCATTTCAAGAAAACATAGTATGGCCCATCAGTCAGAGTACATTCCAATTAGTCACAGACCTACTTGAATAAAGGAGGTGTCATTGTGGGTGTGATTGTGATTTTGTGGTTATGTCTCATGTTCTGAGAATAGGTAAGAAAGTCGGTTTGTTTGCTTTAGAGTGGACTGTTTATAGTAAGTCATTTGACAAGGTGATTGTTTGTATGCCTGTGTATCCCACTGTGTCCGTGGTTGTAGACATCATAAAAGATAATGCATCAATGGATATGTCCTGTCTAGTAGAAAGCTTGCCAACTTTCATCCTGCCCAATTTATGAGTGGACTGCAGGTTGCTTTAGGGACGGGCAACACCTACTATCTTCCGAAGTTCCTGTTTTCTTCCTGAATTTTGGCCACTCTCCAGAGTAGGCTCATGGTTTTGTGTCCAAGATATGTACCACCTCCAAGCTCTGTGACATTGCCATATACTGGATAGCTGAAGGGAATAGCAAGCATCTCAGAAAACTCAGATATCAGTGTGACAAAGAAAGTCTCAGTAGAGAAACCCTGCTTTGGGCCTTTTGCTTACCTATTTTTCTGTTGCTCTGAGAGTCAGGAAGGTCTCTGCCTCAGGCCACCAATTTGTGAAGCCTGAAGAAAACTGTTTTCAAATGGAAATGAATGGGCATCACCTGTGTATCTTTGCTTAATTGCTTTGGAAAGGGATGTGTCTGAATCAGCCACTTGGCCCTGTGTGAGGCAGTGGCTTAGATTCTCAGCACCTGATGGAACTAAAGAAAGATCCCATGTGTGCTTCCAAAGCCAAAATGGCAAAAATATCAGTAATTGTGTATGAAGTATCTTGGCTTACTCTGATAGGTTTCTGATCTCCATCAAATGAGACTAGGGATCCTTTGGGTCAAATGAGTTCTTCAAAGCCCTGCAGAGGCTAGCCCATATGAACTTGGGTTTTTTCATTACTTTGAATCACATTAAGAATCTATACCTGACAGTCAGTAGGCCTCAAATTGGAGAAGCAGAGCAGTATTAAGGCCAGGCTTATTTTATCACTCCTGGTTCACAGGAATGGTGTCCAGGCCCAGCTGACTTTAAGCAAATAAGGGATAAGGGAGCTTGTTTTGGATACTGTCTTGTGCTGCGCCCCTCATGGAAACCTCCAGCCAGAGGTTATAATGAGTGTCTATATGGAAGAAGGTGAGGACCATGTGGGAGTGTTTTGGTTTTAATTGTGTTCATTTGTGTAGTGGTTGGAAGAAATGACTGGATCCACCAGGGCTAGAACTTTGGTATGATTCACCTTAGAGACTGAGTTCTGGAACTGACCTCAGAGAAGTATTGTCATGAATTGTGTTGCGATTTTAGAAGGCCACGCATGAGAGTCGCCATTGGAAACTGAAATCTAGGCCAAGGGTGGCTTTCGACTGATCACTTGGAATCTCAGCCAGGATATCATATGATTTTATTCTGAAAGACTTGACAGGCATAGTTGAGAGTCAGAACACACATGGACCTCACATTGTAGACCTCAATGGGCTGGGCTTCATGTGACCGTTTGGCTACTCTTTGGGAAGCCTTGCCTTTGAGAGTTCTCCAGAGCATTCATTGAAATGAGGTTCCTCAACATTAAGTGGTTCCTGAATGAATTGAAACCCACAGTTTCTCCAACTTCATCCTTGAAAAGTGGCTAGATAAATACCCTGAAATTTTTGAAACTCCCATGACCAGGTGGCACTGGAGAACCTTTGGATCTCCTGTTGCTGATCATGAGTGTACCAGACAGTGCCTTGATTGACTGGGTTTCATGATAATGGTGAAGAACAGAGATGCCAGTAAGTTGAGAATGCTGAGTAGTGGGCCCAGAGCAGTGGTGTGCAGGTGTGTGATAAAATATCTGAGGTGGGGCCGTGTGGATTTCCAATTGACTTCCAAATGCCTTTTGGCTGCCATGGTGCATCCAGCAGAACCTTACATGTAAAGGCATCTTATTATATGGAGAGGTTTCAAGGCAATGTTCAGAATCAGGTTGGTATGGTCAAGGAAAAAGCTGTGTGAAATAGAAGCCTGGTTGGTGCATTCTCCTGCAGTTCCTGACCCACCACACGTGAAAGAACTCCCTCCAGCACTGTGTCCCAGTTGAACTCCTTGTATTTCGTGAAGCAAATACCAAACTCCCAGTGCAGCACCAAGAAACACCACAAAAATGGAGGATGATCAAATGGCTTCACAGTCCACACGGGGAGACACTTAGCCCCCAGTGGCCACAGTTTACCTACCAAGAGAGAATTCAGCACTGCTGCCTCATGTTCATTGGAAAATAAGAAACCATGCTCTCCATTCACATAGATGCAGACCCATCTTTGATGGTCTCAATAAAAAAGAAGCTAAACCTTCTGACAACAAAATATATTTAAAGTACCCAACCTCAGAGGCAGTTTCTCAAGAAGTCTTTAGGCCGGCAGAGCTCTATGTTTGTGGAGTGTTTACCTCTTAGACCAGGATGTAAGAAAAGAACACTGACTCCAGTTAAAATCAAATTAAAGTAAGCTTATTATTTCCACTGGCTGGGCTGCCTCTCCCTCCAAAGATTGCGAGAACAAGAGAGCAACCCCACCTTTACTACAGCCCAGGTTTGCAGCCCAGAAAGTTACACAAAAATGGGGTAACAGATAACAGAACTCTGACAAGCATCACACTAATGGGAGTTTAATTTTTTTTTTTTTTTTTTTGCTAGCCCCAACATCAAAATTTATGAGGACCATTAGAGCCTCAGAGATGGTCATTGTCTGGCCACAGAAGGCCAATATTTATGAGGTGTGACAAAGTTTCAGAGAGGGCTGCTATCTGGTCAGAGAGCCATGCACGGGTGAGTTTAAGGCACGGGCAGTCATTCCAAGCAGGTTCAGAATTTGCAGTAATTTACAGTAAAGCCAAAATGAGTTTTTCAGGGCTTTGTTGCAAGATGGCTCCCAATTTTAATAAAAGATAAGGTTGGGTCTATCATTCCCCCCTTTTCTTATGTGTCCCTTTGTAATCCTTGATAGGTTAGTGGAAAAGCACTGAGGAAATTTTAATCCCTCAGTTAACAGTCTCCAAATTTTTAGAACTCACCGAAAACCAGTCTCCCTGATATTACCTGACTTAATTTATTACTTATATTGATAGTCTATTTATTTTGGGCTCCATTGGTGTAAGTGGAGAGTCGTCTCTCATTTTGCCTTCTTCTCAGCTGAGAGAGGGTGACATGAGTGTGCATGGCGTGAGAGACATGAGTTGCCTTTTTGAAGTCAGTTGAGGAATATGAGTTGCCTTTTAGAAGTCAGTTCTTTTTGAAGTCTTGTTGAGGAAGAACAGGTTGTAAAGTCATCTGGGGATGGGTTCTTCTATGAGAGAAACAAAAAACATGAGTATTGAATAAATGTTGCAGTAGCTGGATCATGTCACTGTATGAAGTACCCTCACCAGTCTTTAATATCCCCAATTATCAGGACTGTCAACTTAATATTTAACTTTTAGTGTTACAGTTGTCCCTCCCCATAATATACAGTTTAATAATTTAATGTCATCTGATTTTGCAAAATCCTTTCACTAGTAAGACCTCTGTGTCTAATAGAGAAACATTTAATTCTGTTACTCAGGGCTGGATAATCGTACTAGCAAACACCAAGCCTACCTGTGTAGGTTAGGAATATCTGTAGGCCTTAAACTAAAAACTTCTGCCTCTGGCAGCTCCTCTTGATAGTCTTTGTAGCCAACAGTTTTACTTATTTTGGGAGGCTAACATAAAGTGTATACCTTAAAATATTATTATTATTATTATTATTATTATTATTATTATTATTATTATTATTATTTAAAATGCCCAGGAATGGCTGTATTTTGGTTTTAACTGTCTTTGCTAAGTGTTTAAGATGAAGCAGTCAAATGACTTTTGTTTCTATCTATTGTTAGCAGTCAGCTGAGCTTTTATGGGAGTCATTCCTTGGGAAACTTGAGAGCAGCTTCTCAGTTCTGCTAGTGCAATTTGAGCTAGGTGGGTTCAGGTCTTGCTTGACCATGTGGCTTCCCTCAGAAGCATCAGGGATGTCTCCCTTTCCTGATGACTCTCCTCTTTGTAGCAAATGCACTGATTGGCTTTCTGTTCTCCAGTGGTCTCATTAATCTCCCTGATCGGGAGGTTATGTGGCCCAGAGTTGCAAAGCTCATAGAGAAGTCCCCTGTTCCCTGGATTCAGACTGACTCAAAGGGCAAGAGTCAAATATTGGGTTTTTTTGGCCCTTTTCATTTAAATTTAATTTTCAATCCTAATCTGAAACAACCAGCAAATAAATTTTAACAGCCATATATTAAGAGTACTGCACTTTAATGTCTATAAGTTTATAATTATTTATATTTTATTAATTGCGATCTTATTATTCTGTCTGTCTTGTAGTTGATGACTTATTTTCTTAAATTAACCCATGTTGTGTTCTTAAAGCAACACTTCTGTAAAACACCAACAGGGAATCTTTAGATCACTTATAAAGAAATTAAAAAATAAAATTTTTTAACAAGAGTAAAAATACTTAGTTCATGTAATAGCTACCCTGAATTTTTTGGTGAGTTATATATTATATCACCTTTTTGAGATCCTAGTAATCTTGACAGAAAAAAAAATTTGAACATAACTTTAAATGAAATAAAATCTGACCTACTGCTTTCGTAGTCATTCTCACATGTAGTAAGATGGGACACAGAGTCTTATCTCAGGTAAGCAGGGCTCCTTATAAATCTTAAATGCTTTAGTTCTAAAGCTGATCTTTTTTTTAAATATCATTTTACAAAGTTTACATAAATTGTTTGAGGTCACATGAACATTAGCTCACACCATATGATATCACATTTAAAACATGAATTAAAGTACGGCTGAAAGATTTTAACTTTACATAGATTAGGGTCTCATTAACTTAAAAATACATTTAAATTGTTCCACAATGTAAAAAGTAACATAAAACTTTACATATATTATTGATAACAGGTAAATAAATCCCCAATATATATTTTATTTACCATACAGCTTCAGAACACCTGCTTGATATAATGCTCTTTTAAAGTTTCTACCTTATAGAGTTGTATAACTGGAAAATATGAGCACATTAATAGCATCACAATTGCATTGAAGTTTCTACATTAACCAAGTTTAGCTTTTAAAGAAATGGCAGTACAGTGCTCTAAAATAACAGTTCTTATTTAAACATTTGTTTAATTTTTATGGTTGCTTGCTCTAGAAAATTTAAATCTTAATAAACTTAATGTTATGGGTAAACTTATGTTTAAGAAATTTTTGTCTCTTTTACACATGACTGATTTTTACAATCTTATACAGACTTTAGTACAAACTTATACAGACCTTAGTATATCAATCAGATATCAAACAAAAGTACTCATGAATGAGTAATCCCATATCAAATTTACTTTACTTATTTATCAAAATATTAGACAAATTTTTTGAACACTGTAAACCATTTTTTTTGATTGAAAGAAAAGTCCTGGAACAAAGGCATATTAGACCTTTTGTAGACATTAATAGTTTATTAGATTTTTGAACACCTAGAAAAACTTGTAAGCTTAAATTTAAAGACATTTATATTTATCTGTTTACCCAATTTAAATTGAAACATTTAAATCACGTGAATTAAAGATCTTTGGATCCACTTTTTAAAATTGTTTTTATGAGTTCTTTTTAATATGAGTGCTCCTTATATATGTTAATTTGTGTATCATATATATGATATATGGACATATGTATGTATATATATATATATATATATATATATATATATATATATATATATATAGACATACAACACATAACAAATTGTGCACACATAATAAAAGTGAAGGCCTTGTAGCTTTTCACAGGTGAAATCTCCATTGCAATGATTTAAAAATTCCACAGTTGGTCAAAGATATTACTGATCAGAAAAACATTAACCTAGGTCTGTAGGAGCAAAATCATGAGCTCAAAAAATAAATAAAGAACCTAAGGAAAAAATTATGAGTCCTAGAAAAATGACTGGCCAGTATTTAGTAAATACCATACAATTTACCTTTTTTTTTTCCCTTAGGCCTCAAATAAGTCTCCTACTAAGCTTACAGGCTTCTTTCATTTGCATTTCAAAATAAGTCCTGGCTGAGGTCTGGAAGAAGAAGGAAAAAAAGGCTATTCTGAGCAGAAACCTTAGGCCTAAGGTATTTTAACCATAATTTTCATGTTAGGATGTTGAAAATTATGATACAAGTTTAAGATACAATTCACAAAATTTTATGTCTTTACATCTTATTTTGTCAACAGATACCATACTATGGTTTACTATCCTTGTCCAAATTAATGCACTGGTACACACAGTGACATTTTCCCAGGCTACCTAATTTAAAATTGGTGAAAAAAAGACTGAATGATTGGGAAGTTACTTGCCAACTTGGAAGTAGAGTTCTTTAGTTTTCCATCCTAAGTATTTAAGTTCTCTGGCATGAATTATCTGAAACCATGAACTAAACAAATACCTAAACCTGACTTTTAACTGCAAGATTGTGGAATGCTTCAAAAACCCATTCAGATACCAGATTGGTACAATGAAACATCATCATTTAGACACACATTCAGCTAAGATCATTTCCAAGAAACAATTTATAATATTAACACATTATTGCACATGTCTTAAAGGGCTAGAAAAAAGGCACAAGACAGACAGAAATGACCTCCAGACAATGGCTGACAGACAGAACCCTTTAAAACAGAGCAAATAAGAGAAAAATCTCCTTCTCCAGTGGCACCACAGATGTCCCCACAAGGGGACCAAATGTTTTCACAGAGGAGCAACCTGAAATATAAAATAAAGTGTCTCCATGGCGACTTTACTGCATTTAGTGTCCCCTTTTTGTTTTTCTCTTTTTTTAAGAAGACAGAGGTGGCATTATCCTTGCAGTGCAGGGAACGAAGGAGGGAATTCCCTAAGCAACAGGGCTTCGGCAGTTGCTGGGAGATACTCAGTTCTTCATTCCCCAGCAGGCATTACCATCTGCACTGGGTGTGCTCCAGGCAGCCAGCTAGGGGCTTCTGTCATTCTGCTTAACAAATGGTGGTAAAGTTCATCACAGTTCCTTAAAACACAGTCCAAAGGGGTGTCAGGCTTACTTGCTTTGTTACCCATTTTCACGTTCAATATCCTTAAGATTTTATCACAGAAATCACAAAACAAAACGCACAAAAACAAACAAACAAAAAACATATAGAACACAGAACAAAACACACACACACACACACAAAAAAAAAAAAAAAAAAACAGAATCCCGGTGCCAAAACAGAAAAACAGATGAGCAATTCAACGTCTTGCTAAAGCTCTGGGGTAGGAGCGCATGCGTGTCCCTCGGCACCTCTCTAACCTTCCAGAGGAATTCCCTACAGAACGGAACAGAGGACAGAACGATTCTCATTACTATCCTGGACAGGAGTGAATGTGAGCCTCCCCAGGCCACCTCTCTGTCATTAGAAGAGATCTCCCTTAACCAGATATAAGATGTTATCAAGGTGCCACTTACCTATGGAGGCCTCCTCCACCAGGTACTTGCTAATAGTTTCAGTGCGGTGGTTCACTGCGGTGCTCCCCAGACCGACGGCTCACTCCAAGGACTTGGAACATCTCAAGTTGTGCACCCCCTAGAGTGGCTCCCCAGCCCGTAGCCCTGGAGGGAAGGCCAGCTTCAGAATTTTCAGCAGTCTGGTTTTGTGATCTGGTCGGGCAGAGTCATCTCACTGGGGAACTCCAAAATGTTGGAATATGATGCAAGAAAAGACCAGTGACTCCAATTAAAATCAAATTAAGGCAGGCTTATTATTAAAACTGGCCAGGCTGCCTCTCCCTCCAAAAATGGCGGGAACAAGACAGCAACACCACCTTTCCTACAGCCCAGCTATATAGCCCAGAAAGTTACACAAAAAGGGGGTTACAGATAACAGAACTTTGAAAGCATCACACTGATGGTAGTTTACATTTTTTTTGCTGGCCCCAACATCAGAAATTATGAGGACCATTAGAGACTCAGAGAGGGTCGTTGTCTGGCCTGGGAAGGCCAATATTTATTAGGTGTCACTAATGTTTCAGAGAGCACTGTTATCTGGTCAGAGAGCCAGGCATGGATGAGTTCAAGGCACGGGCACGCATTCCAAGCAGGTTCAGAATTTGCAGTAATTTATAGTAAAGCCCAAATTATCTTTTCACGGCTTTCTGGCAAGATGGCTCCCAATTCTAATAAAAGATCAGGTTGGGTCTATCAAGCCTGTCCTTTACTTTTGGAAACTCCTCTACAACCTGCAAGGCTGTGAACTCCTGACCATTTTACATTCCAGATATGTATTCACAGATTTTCTAACTCATGTCCTCCAACTGTGTCTTACTTGGGGTGAAGGTAATATCAAGGCATTGTTCTGGATGAGAGTGGGAAGATTTTTGTGTAGCACATATTTGCATACACATTTAGGAGATCACTCCTCCTAAACACTGATTTGGAACAGAAAATTCAATCTATGGGGGAGCTTCCTAGCTGAACAACATTATACATAAATTCAAGTTCATTAAATAAATAGTTTTGGATCAGTGGATGATATATATTTCAAGATGAATTTAAATTGGCATATATATTGCTACATTTTAATGTCCATGTGACTTTTGTGTTTATAATGTTTTGTGATTTATGTGGATTTATAATCAAATTTTCACAAGATTATTCTCAGAAATATTCATCCAACTTAAATACATACTTTTTTCCTAGTACTGAAAAGTAACTTCAGTGAATGGTGCATAAAAATCCTAATATTTCTACAGTAACTGACCCAGATTAACATCAATGCAAGTAGATTCCTATGGGACATGATGTGTATTTTGATGGTCATTTTTATTCAACATTGGTACATTACTATTTCTGCAGTTTATGCACATTATATATAGTATGATATATAATGTTCAATCACTTCCTTCTTGAGAACACATGTATTCTTACAGGTTTCTTGACTATTCTTTTCATGAGACTTCTTTCCAAACACATTATTTTTGATTTCCATAATCACTTTTGAAACAAAACTCACACACCTTTCAGGATAAACCACAACCAAAATATTACCATTAGATGTATAACTGGTTGCAGTGAATGATTGTATATCAATATGAGATTTCTTTTATATTTTCAGATATCAATTCAATCCATTATTTAAAGTAGAGCAAGTTATATTATTTACACACAGTATGGTTTATTCATGCATTATCTGCATATTCATAGACACAGGGTACACCTATTTGTACCCTCAATAGTAATTTATACATCTACAAAATATTGCTACAGAAATGGTGGAAGAAATACTCAAGTCACCTGATCTACATATACATTTTATCACAATAATATTCTGGACACAAAATGCAAAGGTCACACTTATGATTTTACCAAAGCCTAAATAAAAAGTGAGCATGGATTAATAAAAACATCCATGTCATGGTTACCTAATGCTCTCAAAAGTCAATCCAATTTGTGACAACATATTAGTTTCTGCCTAAGGTTATATATTCAGACTCAAACCGTTGAAAATGTCTAAACAAATTACACACTTCATACTTTTACTGACTTCCTAATGTCTCTATTTATATCTGCTTTCCTACATATTTTCCCCAATTCGTCATTGTGACTGACTCTTCACATGTGCTGACATTTACATTCACTCTCTACCCGAAACCTTATTTGTAAAGAACTTTTGGTACAAATCCTATACTCATTCTTCTTTCTAAACCTACTGACTGTCTTGCTAATCCTACAGACTATCCCTTTTTTATTGGATATTCTGTATGTTATTCAATCATCTAGTGTATACGATCCTATTTCTTTGTATATCAATTTATCTGAGACATCTGTGCAGAATATAATTCAAAGCAAAGTATGCTACTCAAGGGCCCAAAGTCCTACTTGGCTTCAAGTCTTCCCTAGATTTCTGTTTCCATACTTATATTTCACCTATATATTCTTGTAAATATCTCAGGTTCCCAATACCGTTATTCATCCAGCAGAATGATTCCTAACGCAAATAGAACATGATATTAACCTTAACCATACACTGTTCCCTCAATCTAACTTTACAGCAGTGCAGGGATAGAGTTGGTCTTACAATCCAGGAATATAGGGGATCTTCCACCTGCTGAGAATCTCAAAGATCCATGCAGAAATTATCCCTGAAGAAGATATAGAATGCTATGAAGGACCTGAGAGAGCAAAAGTCATTTTCCATGGCAAACAACCTGGTCAGGATGAAGAGATGTGTCTGAATAAGCCTCTCACATTTTAATGTAGACAAAATGGACCAAACCAACCCTGTGTGGAGATCTCTCCCCCAGTACCTATTGTTGATATACCATTCTAACTTGTGAAAGTGTCACAGGAAGTAGGGGCAGCCTCCATCTCATGGGACCTTAGGAAGAAACTGTTAGGACAAAGTGTTTTCCAAGGCTGTGAGCTCATTCAGTTCATGAAGGAAGTGACCTACCTCACTTCTTTGTGATGGAACTCTCTGAACTTGGGATCCCGGAAACCAGGCACCCAGGGTCAGGCCCAGTAACAGTCACAGAGATCTCACTTTTTTGGATTTATCATGGAAAGAGTCAGTCTTTCTTGGTACTTACAGATGTGAAGATGGTCAAATGCCAGAAAAAATCTGAAGAGGTGTCTTCCCTAAGAATGCAGGTAGTGGCGGCTCAAAGCTGGCTCCTGACAACTTCACAGAGTGGGCCAAGGAGTCCAGATTTGAGAACAGAAAGGCCATTTCGGGTGAACAAAGAATGGCTCACCAGGCAGAGGACACTCCGGTTAGTAACAGACCTTCTTGGGGGAAGGAGGTGCATTTGTGGGAATGAGTGTGGGTTTGTGGTTTTGTCTCATGTTCTGAGAATAGGTAGGAAAGTTGGTTTGTTTGGTTTGGAGTGGACTGTTTCTATTAAGTCATTTGACAAGGCAAGTGTTTCTATGTCTGTGTATCCCACTGTGTCCGTGGGTGTAGACATTACAAAAGAAAATGCATCAATGGATGTGTCCTGTCTAGGAGAAAGCTTCCCAACATTCACACTGCCCAATTTATAAAAGGACAGAGGGTTGCCTTATTTGTGGGCAAGACCTGAAATCTTCCTAAGTTCCTGTTTTCTTCCTGAATTCTGGCCACTCTCCAGAATAGTCTCATGATTTTGTGACCAAGATGGGTACCACCTCCAAGCTCTGTGACTTGGCCATGTACTGGATAGCTGAAGGGAATGGCGAGAATCTCAGAAAACTCAGATATCAATGTTACCAGGAAAGTCTCAGTGGAGAAACCCTGCTTTGGGACTTTTGCTTACCTATTGTTCTATAGCACTGAATGTCAGGAAGGTCTTTGCCTAAGGCCACCCCGTTGTGAAGCCTGAATAAAACAGTTCTCTAATGTAAATGAATGGGCATCACCTGTCCCTCTTTGAGTAATTGATTTCGAAAGGGATGTGTCTGAATCAGCCTGTTGGCCCTGTGTGAGGCTGTGGCTTAGATTCTCAGCACCTGATGGATCTAAAGAAAGATGCCATGTGTGCATCCAAAACCAAAATGGCCAAAAGAGTACTCATTATGGATGAAGTCTCTCGCCTTCCTCTGTAAGTTTCCTGACCTCCATAAGGTGAGAATAGGAATCCTTTGGGTCAAATGAGTTTTTCAAAGCCCTTCAGAGTCTAGCCCATTGGTGCTTGGGTTTTCTCATGACCCCAATCCACATGAAGAATCTAAACCCCACAGTCAGTAGGCCTCAAATTGGAGAAGTGGAACAGTAATAATGGTAGGCCTATTTGATCACTCCTGGTTCAGAGGAAGGGTTTCCAGGCCACCCTGACTTTAGGCAAACGATGGGCAAGTGAGCTTATTTTGGACACTGTCTTGTCCAGCGCCCCTCATAGAAACCTCCAGCTAGAGGTTATGATGAGTGTCTATGTGGAAAAGATGAGGGCCATATGGGAGTGTTTTCGTTTAAATTTTGGTCATTTGTGTGGCGATTGGAAGAAATCACTGGGTTCACCTGGGCTTGAACTCTAGTGTGAATCCCAATAGAGACTGAATTCTGGAACTGACCTCAGAGAAGTATTGCCATGAGCTTTGTTGGGATTTTAGGAGCCCACGCATGAGAGTAGCCCTTATAAACTTAGATCAAGGCCACAGAGCACTGGGAATCTCAGCCAAGATAATCCATGATTTTCTTCTTAAAGTCTTGGCAGCCATAGCTGAGAGTCAAAACACACATGTACCTCACATTGTAGACTTCAATTGGACTGGCTTCATGTGACCTTTTGACAACTCTTTGGGAAGCCTTGCCTATGAGAGTTCTCCAGAGTTTCATTGAAATGAGCTTCCTCAACATTTAATGGTTTTTGAAAACCACAGTTCCTCCAACTTCATCCTCAAAAAAATGGCTAGATAAACACCATGAAATTTTTGGAATTCCCATGACCAGGTGGCACTGGAGAATCTTTGGATGTCCTATTGCTGATCATGAGTGTATCAGACAGTGCCTTGACTGACTAGGTTTCATGAAAATTGTGTAGAACAGAGATGCCAGTAAGTTGGAGCCTGCAAATTAGTGGGCCTAGAGCAGTGGTGTGAAGGTGTGTGATAAAACGTGTGGTGGGGCCATGTGGATCTGCCACTGGCTTCCAAATGGCTTGTGAATGACATGGTACAGCCAGCAGAACCTTCCATGTAAAGGCATCTTTTTGTATAGGGAGATTTCAAGGCAATGTTCAGAATCAGGTTGCTATGGACAAAGGGGCAACCCATGTGGGATAGAATCCTGGTTGGTGCATTCACATGCAGACCGTGACCTCCACACGTGACAGAACTCCCTTCAGCACTGTGTCCCAGTTGATCTCCTTGTATTTCATGAAGAAAATACCAAAGTCCCAGTGCAGCAGCAAGAACCACCACGAAAAGTGGAGGAGGACCAAATGGCTTCACAGTTCACACGGTGAGTCACTTAGCTCCCAGTGGCCATAGTTTAACTACAAAGAGAGTATTCGCACTGCTGCCTCATGTTCATTGGAAAATTAGAAACAATGTCCTCCAGGTCACATAGATGCAGACCCAGCTTTGATGGTCTCACTAGAAAGTAAGCTAAAGCTACTGACAACAACATATATTTCAAGTGCCCAACCTCAGAGGCAGTTTATCAAGAAGTCTTTAGGCCAGCAGAACTCCATGTTTGTGGAGTGTTTACCATGTGCCTTACTTTTGGAAACTGCTCTACCACTTCCAAGTTTGTGAAATCCTGAGTATATTCCATTCCACATATGCATTCACAGATTTTCTAACTCTTCTCCTCTAATTGTGTCTTACTTGGGGCGAAGTTAATGTCAAGGCATTGTTGTGGATGAGAGTGGGAAGATTTTTGTGTAGCACATATATGCATACACATTGGATTCATTTTCCAATTTTCCATTCGAAATACTTAATCCCTGAGACTAACTCATAAACTACTAGACTCTGACTGCTAATCCTAGTATGATGGAGAAAACTAACCCAAACAGAATAGAAATACAAGCAGTTAAAAGGAGGCATGGTGTATATTTGGACTTGCCATTTGCATTATGAAGGGTAGGTGTTATAAATCTAGTTAATTTTTAATTGAAATTGTTCTCCTTGTGTTTTTAAAGTTAATAAATATGTAAATTCCTGTCTCCCTTTCCCTGTAGCCTATTCAGAACATGTATTTTTATATGCACATATAGAATCCTACCTGGTATCACATGTACATTCTTGTGAGGTGGCTGACTTGGCAGATACAAATTATGAGAAGAGATCACTCCTCCTAAACCCTGTTGGATCTTAAAATTCAACCTATGGGTGAGCTTCCTAGTTGAACAACATTAAACATAAATCCATGTTCAGTAAAAGAAATATTTTTGCATCTGTGGATGATATATATTTCATGATAAATTTCGATTGGCATATATATTGGTAATTTAATGTCTCTGCATGTGTGTTTTTTGTATATATATATATATATATATATATATATATATATATATACTCTCCAGATTTTTCAAAATATGAAATATATGTGTCTTATATACACTCCCTAAATTCATTCATGTTCATGTGTATGGATTTATAATCAAGTATTCACAAGATTATTCTCAGAAATATTAGGTTTCTTGTCTGGTCTTTTCATGAGACTTCTTTCCAAACACATTATTTTCAACTTCCATAATCAATTTTGAAGCAAAACTCACACACTCTTCATGATAAATCATAATCCTAATATAACGTTTAGATGTTTAACTGGTTGGAATGAATTTATGTATATCAATATAAGATTTCCTGTATATTTTCAGATATCAATTGAATCCATTATTAAATTTGGAATCCATTATATTATTTATTCACAGTATTGTCTATTCATGCATTATCTCTATATTCATATCACAGGGTACACCTATTTGTACCCCCAATAATAATTTGTACATTTCGGCACAGAAGCAATGGTCACACTTATTATTTTACCAATGTAAATGTCAGGCGAGCATCGGAGGAAGAGACTACCAGGGACTGTCTAATGCAACAGCCAAAAGTTTATGGGGGTCCAACATGCTGGGGCTCAGAGCTCCCTTGAATAGAGCAGAGAGCCCTGAGAACAGCTTAAGCAGAGCTTATATATTTTCCTTGGAGAGGGCAGGGAGGGAAGATTATTGATGGGTCAGGGCGAGTGGGCAGTTTGCGTGCAAATGGGTGAGGGAGTACATTCTGCAGTTTTGCAGTTGGTACAGAACATTCAGGGAACAAGATTAGCGAACAGTTCTCAAGATATCAACAGTGTTTTGTTAAGCATACCGTAAAACTGGAAGTGACAATTACCTATTTTATTTACCTTTCATTCCCCACTTTCTTTTGGTTACATTAAATCATAATAGTGATCATTGAGGATGTCACATTTTATGTCTGCTAGTTTGGTATATTGATTTCTGATTACCATAAGTTTAACTTGTCCAATTTGAGCTTGGAGAAAGGAAACTACACGGTTGAGCAAACAGGGTCCTACAGTTAGCAATAATGTGAGGATTATTAATGGACCGGCCAGGGCTGATAAAACCATAGTTACCCAGGGGGACTCTGTGAACCAAGACTCAAACAACCCTTTTTGGGCCTCTCTCTCTTGTTGATGCTCTTCAATGCGTCTTCTTAATTTAATCATAGATTCTTTTACAACTCCAGTATGGTAGGCATAATAACAACATTCTTCCCTGAATGCAGGACAAAGGCCCCTTCTCTCATGAAGAGGAGGTCGAACCCTCGCCTGTTCTGTAAAACAACTTCAGAGAGAGAGGTTAAAGATTCTTGTAAAGCTGTGATGGTGGTTTTTTAATATCTTTAAGTTTTGGTCTATTGCTGCTTCTAATTGGGTCATTTGTTGTGTCCCATGGATTAGGGCAGTGGTTCCTGTGCCCTTCTCTGCAGCAACTACTATTCCTCATAGGATGGCTAAAGTGAAGGATACAGGTTGCCAGCGGAACCGGGTTGTATGCCCCCCTATTTGAAATTTAAATGATCCTGCCTCATGATAGAGCACTCGGGGAAACATCTGCACCATTACATTATTAATCACATCTGTTGATAATTTTATGAATAAACAATGTTTAAGTATATAGAATTATACTGTTGTAGGTATGGACAAGGCAAGGCACCTAAGATAGCACCAAAGACAGGGAAACAGTCCTATTTGGTTGCAACCGGATATAGAGGGCATTGCTTCTGTTGTAATCAATTAATCCCCTGAATCCCAAGTTTAGGTAGTTTCAGAATTTTGTACCCAACATGTAAGGGAAAAGACTCAGAAATTCACAGTCTGCAGAAGTTCACAAAAAGAAGTTTTTGGTTCTGTTTTTATTTTCCTCTTCTCTGGGAATGATAACTTATTAAGGACACCTGGGAGGGGGAGAGCTTTTTTCTTCTCTTTTATTTTCTCCCTGCCAGCTGTTACCATGGAGCCCAGTTGGTAACTTCTTTATCTTGGAAATGTAGCCATCTCTGGAAGCCTCAGCTCAAGGCCAGAGGCCTTGTTCACATATTTTGTGAAAAACTAGTAAGGGGGTGTCTAGCTTAGAAGGGCTGATTTTTCCAGCCAGTGGCCAAGTATAACAGAGCAACACGAAAAGAGGAAGTTTATCTACACTGAACTCTTTTATAGGGACTTTGTTGCTGAAAGTCCTAAAGTCAGCCACGATGAAGACTTCTGGAGAAGGCCATTTAAGATTTTTCTGTGGGCCTGGTACAGAGGGGAAGACGGTGAAGGCGGGGGGTGAGAGCAGTTCTGTGGTTCTGAGAATGAGGAAAAAGAGATATAAAAGAATAATGGGAAAAGGGTTTGGGATTTTCCTGGCAACAAAACTTGAGCAGTAGAACAGGTAGAGAAGATGGGAAGACGGGAATGAGTATCTAAAAAGCCTGTGAGGGACTTTAAATTCTTAGTAACCTGTTTTTAGTGATGACAAAGCAACTTTAAAGGCCATTTTCATTACATCTTGGATAGGCGTCTGAGGGCACTCCTCAGCTGGTTTGAGCTTTGGGTTAGCTGGTAAGAGGACCTGGTGGGACCCGGTGTGGGAACTGACAGGAGAAGAGAGGAGTGAGTGGGTGGAAGGGTACCTCAGTACCTGCTGCCTCAGCATGGGGGCAATGGTCTGAGAACCAGCGGAGGTTTGGGGTTTTGATCTAGTAATTGGAGGGGAGAAATCAGGTTGTTGATGTGAGAGTGACAGCAGAGAATCTGGAGCAGAAGGATCTATTGGAGAAACATATTTCGTGATGTGAGCAAAGGAGGGAAAAGGCCTACACATAGGGGAATTTTCTTCAATCCTTTTGAGCACTTGCCGAAGTTGAAATAGTCACACAGAATTTGAGGATCTAGAGACCCCTCTGGGGGCCATCGGTTTTGCTTGTCTAATTGGTAATATGGCCAATGCTGTGAACTGAATTTGATGAGGAGTTTGGGTTCCACCAGGCAGCCCCTGTATGCTCACATCCCCATGACTTACGGAAGAAGACGGCTTTTCCGCCACACAGCCGTGGTTGTTTGTGGCTTTGATAGTCCACCGGGCAAACATAGTAATCTAGGCTAGCCAACCTGCATCAGGCTTGCGTGTCCCTACATCCATAATGTTTGTTTCCATTATCTATGGTACGGGAGAAATTTAATGGAATTTTAGTGGGATCCTCTTCATCAGAGATATCCCAATTGGAAAGACGTATACCCAGCTGACAAATATCTGGGTGGAGAGTTGGCCACCAGGTCCCTAAGGGGGCTGTATGTGAGACAGACCATACTTCTTGTCTAATAGGATTTGTGATCAGCCATCGCTGCTGAATGGGCTGATGATGGTTAGGACTAGTGGTGGCCAAGGGGAGAGTCTATAGCCTTATCCACATGGCAAATATGCAATTTGAAAGGGTTACCAGTCTTTTCCACTTTCAAGCCAGAGTCTGGACAGGGCACAGGCTTGAGATGAGAATTAGGATCCAGGAAGTGATTCCGTCTACCTTTACCACTGTAGGTTTTATAAGTAGCACCTGGTATGGTCCTGTCCAGCGGGGTTCCAGGGATGACACCTGATGTCATCTTATGTAGATGAAGTCTCTTTTTTGATATCGATGTGGAGTCTCCTCTTCACCAGTTTGGTAGGCAGTGGCCAGCTGTTTTGACAGGTATCCCTGAGTTCTTTCAATAGCTTTAAGTTTGTCAAGCAAGGGGGTGTGGAAGGGATCGGTAGGTCTTAGAGTTGTGGTTAGGTCCTTACTGGAGGAGGGGCCCCATAGAGAATTTCATAGGAGGTGAGGTTACACAAAGAAACAGAGGGAGTATTTCTTGCATGAAACAGTGCATAAGGCAGGAGCATAGTCCAATCTTTGATGCCCTCTCTAAGCTTAATTTCGTTAAGGTCTCTTTAATGGTTCTATTAATTTTTTTAACCTGTCCTGAGCTCTGGGGTCTATAAGCACAATGTAACTTCCAATTTATCCCCAGGATCCTGGCTAACCCCTTACTTACCTGGGCCATGAACGCCGGTCCATTATCAGACCCTATTACCTTAGGTAGGCCGTATCATAGAAAAATATCTTTCAGGATTTTCTACCACCATTTGTGCCTTTTTTTTTTGTGGGGAAGGCTTCAATCCATCCTGAAAATATATCTACAAACACTAGGAGATATTGAAGTCCATACCTTGCTGGCTAAATTTCAATAAGTCCACTTCCCAGAATTTCCTGGTCTGGTTGCTCATAGGTGCTTTCCTGCAGGAAGCTTGGAAGGGTAATTGTTCTATTGACAGAACGGACAGGGTTTTGTTACCCGTTCAGTTATGTCCTTTCGCTGTGAGTCGGTTAGTGGAAAACTCTGTTCTTGATCCTTCAGGAATGCCTGCAGTTTCTTTGGACCAAGGTGTGTGAATTGATGTACATTTTTAACGTAGTGTAGGGCTTTCTGAAATTGCAGGCTTGGCTCAGTGAAGTTGAGGAGTTCAGTGCCAGTGTCGTAAGATGTTATCAAAAGCTTGCTGGTGCTCAGGGGTCCATTGGAATTGGGCATCTCCCTTTAACAGCGGGTATAAAGGAGAAGTTAAGGACGCAAACACAGGAATCCATAACCTGCAAAACCCAGTAGTCCCAAGAAACTCTTTGTGTTGTCTGCTGCTGGGGGGGGGGGGGTATCTGCACAACCGTTTGTTTTCTGGGCTCAGTGAGCCAACGTTTACCACCTCTAAGGGAATAGCCCAGGAAGACGACTTCTTGCTGGCAAATTTGGGGTTTTTTGGAAGAAGCTCTATACCCGAGTTGAGCAAGCTTACATAATAGTGCTTGGTTCCCAGACTCACAGTTTTCCTTGGTGTTGGCTGCAGTAGCAGGTCATCCACGTATTGAAGCTGGGTGACTTCGGGGTGCATAGTTCTGAAGTTGTTGACATCTCTGTGAAGGGCTTCATCAAAGAGAGTGGGGGAGTTTTTGAACCCCTGTGGGAGTCTAGTCCATGTTAGTTTACCATACGTTCCGGTTTCTGGGTCTACCCACTCAAAAGCAAACAGAAACTGACTGTCTTTATGCAGAGGCATGCAAAAGATAGCATCTTTATGTCCATACCATTTTTCTCAGGGTTCAGAGTGATAAGCAGATTGTACAAATTATTTACCGTGGGGTGAATGTCCTGCACTCTGTTGTTGATCTCTCTTAGGTCTTGAACGGGGATAGTCCCCAGTTCCTGGATTTTTTACTGGTAGCAGGGGAGTGTTCCAGGCCGATTGACAGGGCCTTAGGACCCTAAAGCCAGATATTTCTGAATATGGGGCCTTAACCCATCTTTAGCATTTTTGCTCAGAGGATGTTGTTTGACATTGATTGGGGAGGCTGAGGTTTTTAACTCCACTGTTCTTGGAGGTTGTTTCATGGCTAGGCCTAACCCAACAATTTTTGCCCAGGCATCTGGGTAATCTATTATGCATTTCTGGGGTAGCTTGCCTGTTTGATCATTCTTGGGGTGTGTGAAAAGTGGATGTTCATCTTCGACTGACATTTATAAAGCCATGACTATAGGAGTTTTTAATGAAGGATTTAGAAATTTCATTTTGGGGCCTTCGGGGTTAAAAGTTGTTTTGGCCCGGAGCTTACTGAGCAGATCTCTGCCCATCAATGGGGCCAGGCATTCTGGGATTACTAGGAAGGAATGTTGGATTTTTCCTTTCCCCATGTCCATGGTCCTCTTAGTTGTCTAAGTCTGATATTTACTGCTGTTAGCCCTTTGAACTAGAGACCTTTTATTTGATAGAGGGCCCAGTGGGGCCTTAAGGGCTGAGTATACTGCTGCTGTATCCACTTCAAAGTTTATGGGGTCCCCTTCACTTCAAAAGTTACCCTGAGCTCGGGGAAGGGATCTGAGCCCCGACATTCTCAGTCAACCACCAGAGTCAGAAAGGCTGTCTGGCGTGGCTGTCTCTTTCTAGGGCACTTTTTGGCTCAGTGTCCTTTTTCTTTACAGTAGGCACATTGATCTGAGGCCAAGGGTGGCCTCTGGTGGGGACCCAGGTATCGCTTCTTGTCTCCCTGTTTCTTAATTTCCGGCCTATTTATTGTTGTGACCAGGACCTTAGTTAATACCTTCATCTGTCTTTTTCATCTGTCATCCTCCCTTTGCTCCCTTTCGTTCTCTCTGTTTCTCTCTTATAGGATACTTTCTCGGCTACCCTGACTAAATCTCTCAAAGTTATATCTTGTAATCCATCTAAGTATTGTAACTTTCTTTTAATATCCAGATCAGCTTGCCCAATGAAGGCCATCATGACATATGTCTTTTGATCCTCTGCCTGAAGATCAAAAGGAGTATATCTCCTATATGCCTCCATAATTCTCTCTAGAAACATAGAGGGATATTCATCAGGCCCTTGAATAACCTCTCTTACCTTGGCCAAATTATTTGGTTGGCTAGCGGCCGGTTGGAAACCCACTATTAGGGCCCGGCAATAAGTGGACAGATGCTCCCTACCTTCAAAGGTGTCGGGGTCCCAGTTGGGTCAGTTCAAGGGTAAGCCGGCTTTGATAATGTTGGGAAGTTGTGTTGGTCACCCATCTGGTCCGAGGATATTTTTTTCTAGCTTCCAGAAAGTTTCTCTCTCGTTCCTCTGTCATGAAGAGAATCCCTAGGATTTGTTGGCAGTCATCCCAAGTAGGCAGGTGTGAAAACGCCAGGGAGTTCTTTGAGTTCTTTTAGCCGGGCCAGCTTCCTCCAGGGAAGGAGGGGCTGTGTGTGTGACAAGGGGGAGTCATCTGGTGGGCGCTGGGCCGGCCTAGCTTTCTCCAATGGCGGAGAGGCTGAGTCAGCAGCAAAGGAATCACTTAGAGGTTGTTGGGGGTTGGTGGACGACGGCAGCGGATAAGAAGGGTAGGAGAGTCCAGTAGAGTCTTGAGACTCAGGGAGAACAGAGGTTGGAGGAGGAAGAGCAGAGGGTTTGTGAGATAGAATCATGGTGGAAGGAGTAGGAGTGGGCGCAGAGACAAAGAAAGGCTTCACCCATGTAGGAGGAGATTTGCAGAGGTCCTGCAAAGTTAAGATATATGGCTGTTGATCTGGATGTCTATGTGGCCCCGGTTGAAAGACAAAATCTCTGACGTTTCAAATTAGTGGGAAGTAGATGTTTCTAGGGGCTATCCAACTCCAAAGGTGGGTCATTCTGAGGCACAGAGGGTCTGCCAGGTCCAGCAATTTACTGAAAAAGAAAGATTCTGGGCCTTGCGCAGACTTTGGTCCAGTGATCAAGGGTCAGGAAGAGAGGTGTTGAAGTGCTCTGTCCCAAAATGAGAGATACACAAACAGTGAAAGCAATCATACACTACACTGACAAGACAAGACAATAAAGACAGGCAATGGACCTCCAATACTGAGGCCAGGACTGAGTAGCCGGCAAAACCTGATGGGCTGGCAATACTGAATCCGAAGCAAAATATCACTGAGTCAAGGAGACTATTTTTCCTCGATTTCCTGAGTCCTCTGGGGCATCCCCCAGGGACGTGGCCTGTGGCTCTGTGACACGTATGTCAGCCTCTGTCAGAGAAAGCTCACGCTCATCACCAATAGCCATTTTGCCAAGCCCTAACCTGAAACCTAAAACCAAAAAGAGTTCCCTTACTTACCCTGAAAGAAGCCCCTTGGGGATCTTTCATCCGCCGCTGCCGGATCTTGCTCGTGCCTCCAGATGTAAAGGTCGGGCAAGCATCAGAGGAAGAGACCACCAGAGGAATGTCTCATGCAACAGTAAATGGTTTATTATGGGTCCGGCATTCTGGGGCTCAGAGCTCACTTGAATAGAGCAGAGAGCAATGAGAACAGCTTAAGCAGAGCTTATATGCTTTCCTTGGAGAGGGCAGGGAGGGAAGTTTACTGATGGGTCAGGGCAAGTGGGTGGTTTGCGTGCAAACGGGTGAGCGTATACATTTGCAGTTTGGCAGTTGGGGACAGCACATTCTGGAAACAAGATTAGCAAACAGTCCTCAAGACTTCAACAGTGTTTTGTTAAGCATACAGAAAAACAGTAAGTAACAAGTACCTATTTTATTAACCTTTCACCAAAGCCTAAATGGAAAGTGAGCATGGATTACTAAACACATCCATATCCAGGTTGCCTAAGGCTCTCAAATCAATCCAATTGGTGACTACATATTTGTTTCTTCTTAAGATAATATATTCAACCTCAACCCTGTTGAAAATGACTAATCCTATCACTCACTTTATATTTTGCCTGATTTCCTAATGTTTCTATTGATATCTGCTTTCCTACATATTATCCCCAGTTCATCATTGTGACTGACTCTTCACATGTGCTGACATTTACATTCACTCTTTATCCGAAACCCTATTGCTAAAGAACTTTTGGTCCAAATCCTATACTCACTCTTTTTTCTAACATACCGACTATCTTCCTAATCCTAAAGACTATCCCTTTTTGACTGGATGATCTCTTCGACAAGCAATCATCCAAGGTACAAGGTCCTATGCCATTGTATATTGATTTATCTGAGACATCTGTGCAGAACATAATTCAAAGCTAAGTATCCCAATCAACAGCCCAATGCCCTTCCTGGATTCAAATCTTATCTAGATATCTGTTTTCAAACTTTTATTTCACCAATATATTCTTGTAAATATCGCAAGTTCCCAATACCATTATTCATTAAGCAGAATGATTCCTAACTCAAATGAAACATGTTATTAAGCCTAACCATACATTGTTCCCTCAAACTAACTTTACAGAAGAGCCGAGACAGAGTTTATCTTACAATACAGTAATGTAGGGCATCTTCCACCTGCTGAGAACATCAAAGGATCATGCAGAAATTATACCCTGAAGAAGTTGCAGGCAGCTATGAAGGACCTAAGAGGGAAAAAGTCATATTCCATGGCAAACAACAGGGTCAGTATGAAGGGATGTGTCTGAATCAGCCTCTCCTTTCTTAATGTAGAGAACTGATAAAACCATGCCTGTGTGGAGAGCTGTTTACAGGTGCCTATGGTTGATATACCATTCTAACTTGTGAAAGTGTCAAAGGAAGTAGGGGCAGCCTCCATTTCATGGGACCTTTCGAAGCAACTGTTAGGACAAAGTGGTGGCCAAGGTAGTGACCTCATTCAGTTCCTAAAGAAAGTGACCTCACCTCTCTTCCTTGGTGATCAAAAAATCTGAAATTGTGATGCAGGAAGCCAGGCACCCAGAGCCAGTCCCAGTCCCAGTCCCAGTGGTCTCACTTGTTTGGATTTACCAAGGACAGAGTCAGTCTTCCTTGGTACCGACTGATATGAGGATTGTCAAATGGCAGAAGAGCTCTGAAGAGGGGCCTTTCCTGAGAAAGCAGGTATTGGTTCACCGCTGGCTCCTGACAACTTCACAGTGTTGGCCAAGGAGACCAGATCTGAGAAAGGACAGGCCATTTCAGGGGAACATAGTATGGCCCACCAGTTAGAGGACACTCCAGATAGTCACAGACCTACTTGGGTTAAGGAGGTGCCTTTGTGGGTGTTCAGTGAGTTTGTGCTTTTCTCTCATGTTCTGAGAATAGGTAGGAAAGGCAGTTTTTTTGGGTTGGAGTGGACTGTTTCTAGTAAGTCGTTTGACAAGGCTAGTGTTTCTAAGTCTGAGTATCCCACTGTGTCCGTGGTTGTAGACATTAGAAAAGAGAAGGCATCAAAGGATGTGTCCTGTCTAGTAGAAAACTTCCCAGCATTTATCCTGCCTAATTGAAGAATGGACTTTGGTTTGCCTTATGGATGGGCAACACCTACTAAATTCCTAAGTTCCTGTTTTCTTCCTGAATTCTGGCCACTCTCCAGAATAGTCTCATGGTTTTGTTTCCAAGATATGTACCACCTCCAAGCTCTGAGACATGTCCATATACTTGATAGCTGTAGAGAATGGGAACATCTTAGAAAACTCAGATATCAGTGTGACCCGGAAATTCTCAGTGGAGAAACCCTGCTTTGGTTCATTTGCTTACCTATGGTTCTGTTGTCCTGAATGTCAGGAAGGTCTTTGCCTCAGGCCACCCCTTTGTGAAGCCTGAAGAAAACAGTTTTCAAATGGAAATGAATGGGCATCACCTGTGGCTCTTTGCTTAATTGCTTGTAAATGGATGTGTCTAAATCAGCCTCTTGGCCCTGTATGAGGTTGTGGCTTAGATTCTCAGCACATGATGGATCAAAAGATAGATTCCATGTGTGCAATCAAAACCAAAATGGCCAAAAATCTGTCATTGTTGATGAGTCTCTTGCCTTCCTCTGTTAGAATTCTGACCTCTATCAAGTGAGAATAGGGATCCTTTAGGTCAAATGAGTTCTTTGAAGAACTGCAGAGGTGCTTGTGTTTTCTTGTGACTCCAAATCACTTAAAGAATCTATCCCTGAGAGTCAGTAGGCCTCAAATTGGAGAAGCAGGCCTATTGGATCACTCCAGGTTCACAGGAAGGGTGACCATGCCACCCTGACTTTAGGCAAATGAGGGGCAAGGAAGATTATTTCGGACACTCTCTTGGGATGCGTCCCACATGAGAAACTCCAGCCAGAGGTAATGATGAGTGTCTCTCTGGAAGAAGGTGAGGACCATGTGGAAGTGTTTTGGTTTTAATTGTAGTCATTCGTGTGGCAGTTGGAAGAGATGACTGGATCCACCTGGGCTTGAACTCTGGTGTCATTCCCCTTAAACACTCAGTTCTGGATCAATCATCAAAGAAGTATTGCCATGAATTGTGTTAAGAATTTAGGAGGCCATGCATGAGAGTCTCCGTTGGAAACTGAGATCCAGTCCTAGGGTGGCTTTCCACAGAGCACTGGGAATCTCAGCCAGGATATCACATTATTTTTTTCTGAAAGACTTGGAAGCCATATTTGCTAGTCAAAACACACATGGACCTCAATTGTAGACCTCGATGGGCCTGGATTCATGTGACTTTTAGGCCACTCTTTGGGAAGCCTTGCCTGTGAGAGTTCTTCAAATTTTTCATTGAAATGAACTTCCTCACCATTGAATGATTCCTGAATGATTTGAAAGCCATAGTGCTTCCAACTTCATAATTGAAAATTGGCTAGATAAATACCATGAAATTTTTGAAATTCCAATGACCAGGTGGCAATGAAGAACATTTGGATGTCCTGTTGCTGATCACGAGTGTACCAGACAGTGCCTTGATTGACTGGTTTTGATGAAAATGGTGTAGAACAGAGATCTCAATAATTTGGATCCTGCTGAGTAGTGGGCCTAGAGCAGTGGTGAGCAAATGTGTGATAAAACATCTGAGGTGGGGCCATGTGGATCTGCCATTGGCTTCCAAATGGCTTGTGACTGACATGGTGCAGCCAGCAGACCCTTATATGTAAAGGCAACTTGTTATATGGAGAGGTTTCAGTGCAATGTTCAGAATCAGGTTGCTATGGTCAAGGGGGCATCCTATGTGGTATACAAGCCCTGTTGGTGCATTCTTCTACAGACCCTGATCCACCACACGTGACAGAACTCGCGGCAACACTGTGTCCCAGTTGAACTCCTTGTATTTCGTGAAGCAAATACCAAACTCCGAGTGCAGCAGGAAGAAACATTAGGAAAAGTGGAGGATGATGAAATGGCTTCGCAGTCCATATGGGGAGACACTTAGCCCCCAGTGGCCACAGTTTACATACAAGAGAGAATTCAGCACTGCTGCTTCATGTTTATTGGAAAATTATAAACCATGTCCTCCAGATCACAGAGATGAAGACGCAGCTTTGATGGTCTCACTAGAAAGGAAGCTAAAGATCCTCACAAAAACATATATTTCAAGTGCCCAACCTAGAGACAGTTTCTCCAGACGTCTTTAGGCAGGCAAATCTCAATGTTTGTAGAGTTTTTACACTGTCCCTTACTTTTGGAAACTCCTCTACAATCTCCAAGGTTGTGAACCCTAAGCATTTTCAATTTCAGATATGTATTCAAAGATTTTCTAACTCTTCTCCTCTAATTGTGTCTTACTTGGGGTGAAGGTAATGTCAAGGCATTGTTCTGAATGAGAGTGGGAAAATTTTTTTGTAGTACACATTTGCATACACATTGATCCATTTTCCAATTTTCCATTCGAAATACTGAATCCCTGACACTAACTCATACCCTACTAGACTCTGAATACTAATCCTAATATGATGGAGAAAAATAAACAAAAAAAATGAAAATACAAGCAGTTCAGAGGAGGCATGGTGTATAGTTGGACTTCCCTCTTGCATGATAAAGGGTCGGTTTTATAAATCTACTCAATTTTTAATTGAAATAGTCCTCCATGTGTTTTTTTTAAAGAGAGAGTTAGAGAGGAGAGAGAGAATTCTATAATATTTATTTTTTTAGTTATCGGCGGACACAACATCTTTGTTTGCACGTGGTGCTGAGAATCGAACCCATGCCGCACGCATGCAAGGCGAGCACGCTACCACTTGAGAAACATCCCCAGCTCTCTCCATGCGTTTTTAAAGTTAACAAATATGTGAATTCCTGTCTCCCTTTCTCTGTAGCCTACTCAGCACATGTACTTTTTATATGCACATATAGATTCCTACTTGGTATCACACGTATATTTTTATTAGTTGGCTGACTTGGAAGAAACAAATTGTAAGAAGAGATCAGTCCTCCTAAACGCTGTTGGAACTGAAAATCCAAACTATGGGTGAGCTTCCTATTAGAACAATATTATACATAAACCCATGTTTAGTAAAATAAATATTTTTGCATCTGAGGGTGATATATACTACATGATGAATTACGATTGGCATATATATATTGATACTTTTTAATAAATTTTTGTGTTTTTTTGTCTATATATATATATATATATATATATATATATATACACACACATACACTCTACAGATTTTATAAAATATGAAATATATTTGTCTTATATACACTCCGTAAATTCATTCATGTTCATGTATGTGGATTTATAATCAACTTTTCACAAGATTATTCTCAGAAATAATCATCTACCTGAAATACATATTTGTTTCCCAGTGCTGAAAACTAACTTCAATCAATGGTGCTTACAAATCCTAATATTTCTACAGTAACTGACCCAGTTTAACATCAATGCAAGTATATTCCTATGGGACATGACGTCTATTTTGACATTCATTTTAATTCAACACTGGCACATTTCTATTTCTTCAGTTTTCGCACATCATAGGATATATATTTCATTCACAAGTTCACAAATTTATAGGAATTTGTTTCACTTTTAATCACTTCCTGCTTCAGAACACATGTATTCCTCCATGTTACTTGACTGGTCTTTTCATGAGACTTCTTTCCAAACACATTATTTTCGATTTCCATAATCAATTTTGAAGCTAAACCCACACACTCTTCAAGATAAACCATAACATTAATATTACCATTAGATGTATAAGTGGTTGGAATGAATCTGTGAATATCAATATAAGATTTTCTGTACATTTTCACATTTCAATTCAATCCATTATTAAAGTTGGAACCAGGTATGCTATTTATTCACAGTATGGTCTATTAATGCATTATCTCTATATTCATAGACACAGTGTACACCTCTTTGTTCCCCCAATACTAATTTATGCCTCTTCAAAACATTGCTCCCAAAAATGGTAGAAGAAATATTCATGTCACCTTATCTATCTCTATATATATATATATATATATATATATATATATATATATATATATATATATATATATATATTTCTTTTTTTATCACAGTAATATTCTGGACACAAAAAACAAAGGTCATACTCATGATTGTATCAAAGCCTAAATGGAAAGTGAGCATGGATTACTAAAAACAACCATATCCAGGTTGCCTAATGCTCTCAAATGTAAATCCTATTGGTGACTACATATTTGTTTCTTTCTAAGATTATATATTCAACTTCAAGCCTGTTGAAAATGTCTAATCCTATCACTCAGTTTATACTTTGCCTTATTTCCTTATATCTCTATTGATATCTGCTTTCCTACATATATTCCCCAGTTCATCATTGTGTCTGACACTTCACATATGCTGAGATTTACATTCAATGTCTACCCGAGACCCTATTGCTAAAGAAATTTTGGTCTAAATCCTATACTCACTCTTATTTCTAAACCTACTGACTATCTTCCTAATCCTACTGACTATTGCTTTTTGACTCGATGTTCTCTTCGACAATTAATCATCCAAGGTATAAGGTCCTAAACCATTGTATTTCAATTTGTCGGAGACATATATGCAGAACATAATTCAAACCTAAGAATCCCACTCAAGGACCCAATGCCCTTCTGACTTCGAATCTTACCTAGATTTCTGTTTTCATACTTACATTTCACCTATATATTCTTGTAAATATCACAGGTTCCCAATACCATTATTCATGGGGCAGAGAGATTCCTAACCCAAATCAAACATGTTATTAACCCTAAACATACACTGTTCCCTCAATCTAACTTTACAAAAGAGGAGGGACAGAGTTGGTCTTACAATACAGGAATGTAGGGTATCTTCCACCTTCTGAGAACATCAAAGGTCCATGCAGAAATGATCCCTGGAGAAGATATAGGCAGCTATGAAGGACCTGAGAGAGGAAAAGTCATCTTTTATGGTAAACAACCTGGTCAAGATGAATGGATGTGTCTGAATCAACCTCTATCTTCTAAATGTAGAGAAGATGGACCAAATCAGGCCTGTGTGGAGAACTCTTCCCAGGTGCCTATGGTTGATATACCATTCTAACTTGTGAAAGTGTGACAGAAAGAAGGGACAGACTCCATCTCATGGGACCCTTAGAAGTTACTGTTAGGACAAAGAGGTTGCCAAGGCAGTGACCTCATTCTGTTCCTGAAGGAAGTGACCTCACTTCACTTCCTTGGTGATGGAACTCTCTGAACTTGGGATCCAGGAAGAGAGGCACCCAGAGCCAGTCGCAGTCCCAGTCCCTGTGGTCTCACTTGTTTCAATTTACCAAGCACAGAGTCAGTCTTTCTTAGTACCAACAGATGTGAGGATGGCCAAATGCCAGGAAAGCTCTGAAGAAAGACCTTTCTGAGAAAGCAGGTATTGGTTCACCGCTGGCTCCTGACAACTGCACAGAGTTGGCCAAGGAGACTAGATTTGAGATACAACAGGCCATTTTGGGGGAATATAGTATGGCCCACCATTCAGAGGACACTCCACAAAGGAGGTGCCTTTGTGGGTGTAGGTGTGTGTATGGTTTTTTCTCAAGTTCTGAGAAGATGTAAGAAAGGCTGTTTGTTTGAATTGGCGTGGACTGTTTCTAGTAAGTCCTTTGACAAGGCGAGTGCTTCTATGTCTGTGTATCCCACTCTGTCCGTGGTTGTAGACATTAGAAAAGAAAATGCATCAATGGATGTGTCCTGTCTAGGAGAAAGCTTCGCAACATTCATCCTGCCCGATTTATTAATGGACTGCAGCTTTCCTTATTGAAGGGAAACACCTGCTATCTTTCAAAGTTTCTGTTTACATCCTGAATTCTGGACACTCTCCAGAATTGTCTCATTGTTTTGTGTCCAAGATATGTACTACCTCCAAGCTATGTGATATGGCTATGTACTGGATAGCTGAAGGGAAAGGCGAGCATCTAGGAAAACTCAGATATCAGTGTGACCAGGAAAGTCTCAGTGGAGAAACCCTGCTTTGTGTGTTTTGTTTACCTATTGTTCTGTTGCCCTGAATTTCAGGAAGGTTTTTGCCTCAGACCACTCCTTTGTGAATATCAATTCAATCCATTATTTAAAGTGGAACCAGCTATACTATTTATTCACAGTATGGTCTATTCATGCATTATCTGTATATTCATAGACACAGGGTACAGCTTTTTGTACAACCAATACTTATGTATATGTCTTCAAAATATTACTCGCAGAAATGGTGAAAGAAATACTCATGTCACCTAATCTACATATACATTTTATCAGAGTAATATTCTGGACACAAAATGCAAAGTTCACACTTATTATTGTACTAAAGCCTAAATGGAAAGTGAACATGGATTACTTCCATGTTCAGGTTGCCTAATGCTCTCAAATATCAATCCTATTGGTGACTACATATTTGTTTCTTCCTAAGATTATATATTCAAAATCAACCCTGTTGCAAATATCTAATCATATCACTCACTTTATACTTTGCCTGATTTTGTAATATCTCTTTTTTTATTGTTACGATGAGCCAATTTAGTACTTTTTTAATTTTTATTTTTTTCATCTTTCATACATTTGATTCAAGTGAGTTATGCATTTCCATTTTTACCCCAAATACAGATTGCAGAATCACATCAGTTACACATTCACAATGTTTACATAATGCCATATTAGTGACTGTTGTATTCTGCTGACTTTCCTATCCCCTACTATCCCCCTTCCCCTTCCCTTTCATCTTCCCTCTCTACCTCATCTGTTGTTGTTCCGTTCTCTCCCTTCCCCCCCTTTCCCCTCACAACCTCGTATATGTGATTTCGTATAACGATGAGGGTTCTTTCCGTTTCCATGCAATTTCCCTTCTCTCTCCCTTTCCCTCCCATCACTTGTCTCAGTTTAATGTTAATATTTTCCTCATGCTCTTTCCCTCTGTTCAGTTCTTAATTGCTGTCCTTAAATTAAAGAAGACATTTGTCATTTGTTTTTTAAGGATTGGCTAGCTTCACTTAGCATAATCTGCTCTAATGCCATCCATTTCCCTGCAAATTCCATGAATTTGTCATTTTTTAGTGCTGCATAATACTCCATTGTGTATAGATGCCACATTATTTTTTATCCATTCATCTATTGAAGGGCATCTAGGTTGGTTCCACAGTCTGCCTATTGTGAATTGTGCTGCTATGATCATTGATGTGGCGGTATCCCTATATCATGCTCTTTTATGGTCCTCAGGGAATAGTCCGAGGAGGGCGATAGCTGGGTCAAATGGTGGTTCCATTTCCAGCTTTCCCAGGAATCTCCATACTGCTTTCCATAATGGCCGCACCATTTTGCAGTCCCACCAGCAATGTACAAGTGTACCCTTTTCCCCACATCCTCGCTAGCACTTATTATTGTTTGACATCCTAATGGCTGCCGATCTTACTGGAGTGAGATGGTATCTTAGGGTGGTTTTGATTTGCATTTCTCTGACTGCTAGAGAAGGTGAGAATTTTTTCATGTACTTATTAATTGATTGTATGTCTTCTTCTGAGAAGTGTCTGTTCAGGTCCTTGGCCCATTTGTTGATTTTGTAATATCTCTATTGATATCTGCTTTCCTACATATTTTCCACTGTTCATCATTGTGACTGACCCTTCAAGTGTGCTGATATTTACTTTCACACTTTAACCCAAACCCTATTGCTAAAGAACTTTTGTTCCAAATCCTATACTCACTCTTCTTTGTTAACCTACCGAATATCTATCTAATCCTACTTACTATCCCTTTTTGACTGGATGTTCTCTTCTAATTTTAATCATAAAAGGTACAAGGTCCTATGCCATTGTATATCGATTTATCTGAGATATCTGTGCACAACGTAAATCAAAGCTAAGTATCCCAATGAAGGGCCCATTGCCCCTCTGGGCTTCAAAATTACCTAGACTTTCTTTTTTCATTTATATATTTCACCTCTATATTTTAAAAAATATCGCAGGTTCCCAATACCATTATTCATCCAGCAGAATGATTTCTAACCCAAATCAAACATTTTATTAACCCTAACAATACACTGTTCCCTCAATGTAAATTTAAAGAAGAGCAGGGACAGAGTTGGTCTTACAATACAGGAATGTAGGGGATCTTTCACCTGTTGAGAACCACAAGTTCAATGCAGAAATGATCCCTGGAGAATGTGTAGTCAGCTATGGAGGACCTGAGAAAGCAAAAGTAATCTTCCATGGCAAAATACCTGGTCAGGATGACGGGATGTGTCTGAATCAGAACCTCTCTTCTCAATGTAGAGGAGATGGACCAAACCAGGCCTGTGTGGAGAGCTATTACCAGGTTCCTATGGTTGATATACCATTCTAACTTGTGAATGTTTCACAGGAAGTAGGGGAAGCCTCCATCTAATGAGACACTTGGAAGCAAATGTTAGGATAAAGTGGTTGCCAAGGCAGTGACCTCATTCAGTTCCTGAAGGAAGTGACCTCACCTTACTCCCTTGGTGATGGAACTCTCTGAACTTAGGATCCTGGAAGCCAGGCACACAGAGCCAGTCCCAGTACCAGTCCCAGTGGGTTCACTTGTTTGGAATTACCAAGGACAGAGTCAGTCTTTCTTTGTACCTACTGATGTTAGAATGGCCAAAAGCCAAGAGAGCTCTGAAGAGGGGCCTTTCCTGAAAAAGCAGGTAGTGGCCCACCGCTGGCTCCTGACAACTTCATAGAGATGGCCAAGGAGACCATATCTGAGACAGGACAGGACATTTCGGGGGAACATTGTGTGGCCCACCAGTCAGAGGACACTCCATAGAGTCACAGACCTACTTAGGGTAAGGAGGTGCCTTTGAGGGTGTGGTTGTGAGTTTGTGATTTTGTCTCATGTTGTGAGAATAGGAAAAAAAGGTGGTTTGTTTGGTTTGGAGTGAACTGTTTCTCGTAAGTCGTTTGAAAAGGAGAGTGTTTCTATGTCTGTGTATCCCATGGTGTCCGTGGCTGTAGACATTAGAAAAGAGAGTGCATCAATGGATGTGTCCTGTCTAGTAGAAAGCTTCCCATTTCATCCTGCCCAATTTATGAATGGTTTGCGGCTTTACTTAAAGATGGGCATAACCTAATACATTCCTAATTTCCAGGTTTATTAATGAACTCTGTTCACTCTCCAGAATAGGATCATGGTTTTGTGTCCAACATATATACCACCTCCAAGCTCTGTGACATGGCCATGTACTGGATAGCTGAACGGAATGGCGAGCATCTCAAAAAACTCAGATATCAGTGTGACCAGGAAAATCTCAGTGGAAAAACCCTGCTTTGGGCATTTTGCTTATATATTGTTCTGTTGAACTGAATGTCAGGAAGTTCTTGCTCTGGCCACCCCTTTGTGAAGCCTGAAGTAAACAGTTTTCAAATGGAAATGATTGGGCATCACCTGTGGCTCTTTGCTTAATTGCTTTGGAAAGGGATGTGTCTGAATTAGCATCTTGGCCCTGTGTGAGGTTGTGGCTTAGATTCTTCGCACCAGATGGATCTAAAGAAAGATCCCATGTGTGCATCCAAAACCAAAATGGCAAATACACCAGTCATTGTGGATAAAGTCTCGCTTTCCTCTGTGAGGTTCCTGACCTCTATCAAGTGAGAATAGGGATCCTTTGTGTCAATTGAGTTCTTCAAAGCCCTGCAAAGGTGCTTGGGTTTTCTCATGACTCTAATTTACATAAAGAATCTATACCTCTAACTCAGTAGGCCTCAAATTGAAGAAGCGGTGCAGTATTAACGGCATGCCTATTTGATCACTCCGGGTTCACAGGAAGTATGTCCAGGCCACCCTGACTTTAGGCAAATGAGGGGCAAGGGAGCTTATTTTGGACACTGTCTTGGAATGTGCCCCTCATGGAAACCTCCAGCCAGAGGTTATGATGAGTATCTATATGGAAAAAGATGAGGGCCATGTGGGAGTGTTTTGGTTTAATTGTGGTCATTGTGTGGCTGTTAAAGGAGATGCCTGGGTCCACATGGGCTTGAACTCTGGTGTGATTACACTTAGAGAGTGCATTCTGGATCTGATCTCAGAGAACTTGTGCCATGAATTGTGTTGGGATTCTAGGAGGGCACGCATGAGAGTCTTCCTTGGAAACTGAGATCTAGGCCCAGGGTGGCTTTCCACAGAGCACTGGGAATCTCAGCCAGGATACCACATGATTTTTTTTTTTTCTGAAAGACTTGGTAGGCATAGGTGACAGTCAAAACACACATGGACCTCACATTGTAGACCTCAATGGGTCTGATTTCATGTGACTTTTTGGCCACTCCCTGGGAAGCCTTGTCTTTAACAGTTCTACAGAGCTTTCATTGAAATGAGGTTTCTCATCATTTAATGGTTCCTGTACAAATTGAAATCCACAGTGCCTCCATCTTCATCCGTGAAAAATGGCTAGATAAATACAATATAATTATTGAAATTTCCATGACCAGGTGGCACTGGAGAAAATTTGGAAAACTGGTTGCTGATCATGAGTATACCAGACAGTGCCTTGATTGACTAGGTTTCATCAAAATGGTGTATAACAGAGATGCCAGTAAATTGGAGCCTGCTGAGTAGTGGGCCTAGACCAGAGGAGGGGAGGTGTGTGATAAAACATCTGTGGTGGGGCCATGTTGATCTTCCATTGGCTTCCAAATGCCTTGTGACTGACATGGTGCAGCCAGCAGACCCTTATATGTAATGGTATCTTGTTATATAGAGAGGTTTCAGGGCAATGTTGAGAATTATGTTGCTGTGGTCAAGGGGAAAAGCTATGTGGAATAGAAGCATTGTTGGTATATTCTCTTTCAGACCCTGACCCACCACACGTGACAGAACTCCCTCAAGCACTGTGTCCCAGGTGATCTTTTTTTTACTTCATAAGCAAATACCAAACTCCCAGTGCAGCAGCAAGAAACACCAGGAAAAGTGAAGGATGACCAAATGGCTTCACAGTCCACACGCGGAGACACTTAGGCCCCAGTGGACACAGTTTACCTACATAGAGAGAATTCAGCACTGCTGCCTCATGTTCATTGGAAAATATGAAACCATGTCCTCCAGGTCGCATAGATGCACACCCAGCTTTGATGGTCTCAGTACAAAGAAAGCTCCTTACGAAAACATATATATCAAGTGCCCAACCTCAGAGGCAGTTTCTCAAGAAGTCTTTAGGGCAGCAGAGCTCCATGTTTGTGGAGTGCTTACCCTGTCCCATACTTTTGGAAACTCCTTTACGACATCCAAGGTTGTGAACTCATGAGAATATTCATTTCCAGATATGTATTCACAGAATTTTTAACTCTTATCCTCTAATTGTGTCTTACTTGGGACGAGGGTAATGTCTAGGCATTGTTCTGAATGAGAGTGGAAAGATTTTTGTGAATCCCTGACACTAACCCATTCCCTACTAGACTCTGACTACTAATCCTAATATGATGGAGAAACATAACCCAAACAGAATAGAAATACAAGCATTTCAGAGGAGGCATGGTGTATAGTTGGACATGCCTTTTGAAATATATAGGGTAGGAGTTATAAATCTAGTCAATTTTTAATTGAAATAGTTCTACATGTGTTTTTAAAGTTAACAAATATATGAATTACTGTCTTCCTTTCACAGTAGCCTATTCAGCACATGTGTTTTAATATGCACATATAGAATCCTACCTGGTGTCACACGTACATTCTCGTGAGGTGGCTGACATGGCACATACAAATTGTGAGATGTGATCACTCGTCCTAAACACTGTTGGAACTGAAAATTCAACCCATGGGTGAGCTTCCTATTTGAACAAACTTATATAAAAATCCATATTCATTAAAATGAATATTTTTGGATATGATGATGATATATATTTCATGATGAATTTCAATTGGCATATATATTGCTATTTTTAATGTCTGTGATATATATATATATATATATATATATATATATATATATATATATATATATTTCAATTGGCATATATTTTGCTATTTTTAATGTCTGTTATATATATATATATATATATATATATATATATATATATATATATATATATATATATATAACATGTGTCTTATTATACACTCCCTAAATTCATTCATATTGATGTATTTGGATTTTTAATCAACTTTTCACAAGATTATTCTCAGTAATATTCATCCACCTGAAATACATATTTGTTTCCTAGTACTGAAAACTAACTTCTTTGAATGGTGCAAACATATCCTAACATTTCTACACTAACTGACCCTGTATAAAATCAATTCAAGTAGATTACTATGGGACATGATGTGTATTTTGATGTTCAATTTTATTCAACACTTCTACATTACTATTTATTCACTTTATGCACATCATAGAATATATATTTCATCCACAAGTTAGCAAATTTATAGGCATTTGTCTCACTTTCAATCGCTTCGTGCTTCAGAACACATGTATTCATCCATGTTTCTTGACTGACCTTTTCATGAGACTTCTTTCCAAACACATTATTTTCGATTTCCATAATCACTTTTGAAACACTTCAAAAGTTACCTTGAGCTTGGGGAGGGAAACTGAGCCCGGACTTTCTTAGTCATCCTCCAGAGTCAGTATGGCTGGCTGGTGTGGCTGTCGCTTTTTAGGGCAATTTTGGCCCAGTGTCCTTTTTTCTTTAGGGTAGGCACATTGATCTGAGGGCAGGGTGCCCTCTTTCATGGGCCAATGTTATCCCTTCTTGTCTACCTGTTTCTTAATTTCTGGCCTATTTGTTGTTGTGACCAGGACCTTAGTCAACGCCTTAGTCTGCCTTTTGTTTCTTTTATCCTCCCTTTGCTCCCTTCTCTTCCTCAGTTTCTCTCTTATAGTATACGTTCTTGACTTCTCTGACTAAATCTCTCAAAGTCATATCTTGTAATCAATCTAGCTTTGTAACTTTGTTTTAATATCCAGGCCAGTTTGCCCAATAAAGTCCATCGTGACAGATGCCTTATGATTCTCTGCCTGAGGATCAAAAGGAGTATATCTCCTATATGCCTCTATAATTCTCTCTAGAAACATAGTGGGAGATTCATCAGGCCCTTGAATAATCTCTCTTACCTTGTCCAAATTAGTTTGTCGCTAGCGGCTGCTTGGAGACACACTATTAGAGCCCGGTGATAAGTGGACAGATGCTCCCTACCTTCAAAGATTTTGGGGTCTCAGTTGGGTGGGTTCAAGGGAAAGCTGCCTTTGATTATGTTGGGAAGTTGTGTCGGACGCACATCTTGTTTGAGGATATTTTTTTCTAGCTTCCTGGAGGATTCACTGTTGTTCCTCTGTCATGAAGAGAATCCCTAGGAGTTTTTGGCAGTCTTCTGAAGTAGGCTGGTGTGAAAACATCAATGACTCAACCAGACCTGAGAGCCAAGTAGGGTCCTCAGAAAAAGGGGGATTATAAATTTTTTAAGTTATTTAGGTCTGACGAGGAGAAAGGCTAATACTGGTAGGCTTGCATTTTTTCCCCGTGGCCATCGTCAATCATTGGCCCATAGGGATGGAGGGGGAGCATCCCGAGAGTTCCAGGGTTTTCAATCATTCACCGCCAGCGAGTTCTTTTAGACGGGTGAGCTTCCTCCAATGGAAGAGGTGCTGTGTGTGCCACAAGGGAATTATCTGGAGGGCGCTGGGCCGGCATAGCTTCCTCCAATGGAGGAGAGGCTGAGTCAGCAGCAGGGGAATCACTTAGAGGGTGTTGGAGGTTGGGGGACAAGGGCAGGGGATAAGGAGGGGAAGGAGAGTCCAGTAGAGTGAAATCTGGTGACTCAAGGAGAACAGAGGGTGTAGGAGGAGGAGGAGCAGAGGATTTGAGAGTTACTGGGGGAAGGAGTCAGAGTGGGGGCAGGGGCAAGAAAGGCTTCACCCATGGAAAAGGAGATATGCAGAGTTCCCGCCGAGTTAAGATATATGGCTGTTGATCCAGATGGCTATGTGGCCCCGGCAGAAAGACAATATCTCTGACTTTTTTAAATTAGTGGGAAGTAGAAAGATCCTTCTAGGGGTAATCCAAATCCAAAGGTGGGCCATTCTGAAGCACAGAGAGTCTGCCACATCCGGGGCTTTACTGAAAAAGAAAGATTCTGAGCCCTTAAGCGGACTTTGGTCCAGTGATCAAGGATCAGGGAAAGAGGCATTGAAGTGCTCTGTCCCATAATGAAAGATACACAAACAGTTAAAGCAATGAAACATGACACAGACAAGACAAGGCAATGAAGACAGGCAATGGACGTCCAACACTGAGACCAGGACTGAGGAGCCGGCAAAACCCGATTGACTGGCAATACTGAATCCGAAAAAAAATATCACTGAGTCCAGAAGACTATCTCGTCCCCATGAATTTACGGGAAGATGATCCAATACATATGGCTGTAGAGTTCCTTCACATCCTTCAGGATCCTTCCAATCTAATACCATTGCACTTCTATGGGGATTAGACGCCACTCCTAGGCCTCGAAGCGTTTGAGTGGCTTGTTGTAACGGCCAATGTTTTGGCCATTCTTGACGAGAGATGATGCTAAGGTCTGCATCTGTATCCAGTAGCCCATTAAATTTATGCCCTTGAATATTTAGTTTTAGCATGGGGCCAGAATCTAAATTTAAAGAAAGCATAGCCCAATCTACACCAGTGGAGCCTAATCATTTGGAACCTCTTTCTACAGTACAAGTGGAAAATTTTTCATGTAGGCTGGGTATTATTAGTAACTGTGCTATTCTATCTCCTGGTGAAATTACTGATATACCCTTTGGAGAACTGGCTATAATTTTTATTTCACTTTCATAGTCGAGATCAATTACCCCAGGACTTATCATAAGTCCTTTTAGAGTAGAAGAGCTGCGTCCCAATAATAAGCCTACTGTTCCTTTGGGAAGAGGTCCTTTTACCCATGTGGAAATGAATTGAACTCCCATCTCTGCAGTTAGTACTGCTCTGGCGGAGGCACAGATGTCCAACCCTGAGCTCCCTCTGGTTTGTCTGATGAGGGATCTGATGGACAATGTGTCCTGGGCACTACCCTGATGGGGTTGCTGGGTTTCTCCAGTGCTGCGTATATTTGTGGTTTTGGGTCCCGGAGCATTGAGCCCCCTTGTCCATTTTTGGCAATGGAGCTCCATGTCTTTGTCCACAATATTGTGGATAAACACCTGGTCCTTGTTCGTTTTTTGATAATGGTGTACCCTCTATGGTGGTTTGAGAACAGCATTCATTAGCCCAAAGTCTCCCTCTATGGCATCGTGGACAAATACCTGGTATTCTACTCCTTTGATACCTAGTTTTGTTAAACCCTCCTCCTATGGGACAATTCCTTTTAAAATGTCCTGTTTCTTCACAATTGTAGAATGTTCTTGGCCTGGCATCTAAAGCCTGTTTTACTGCAGCTGCCACAATTTGCCCTTGTTCATTAATGTCTCTGGCATCTAAAGCCTGTTTTACTGCAGCTTCCACGACTTGCTCTTGTTCTTTAATGTCTCTACATAATTTAATATATGTGTTTAAATCTTCATGTTTCCATGGTCTAATGATATCATTGCACCAAAGATTCGCTTGGTCATAAGCCAGTTGTTTTAGTAATGGCATTGCTTGTTGTGTATTTCCAAAAACTCTGGTAGCTGTTTGAATAAGCCTATCTACAAATTCAGCATAACGTTCATTAGCTCCTTGTATTACCTTAGATAATTAACCTTGTAAACCTCCATGTCCTTGTAAAGTCTTCCATGCCTTAATTGCATCTAACAATTTACTGAACACTCTTCCAGTTTTTTTTTTTTTAATAATTTCTGATTCCGCATTTATACTATAATACAACCCAACAAGATGACACCAAACAAAACAGCTCCTCAGGAATAGCCGTCAGAGCCCAACTGCCACCACAGGCTTCCCACAAGCCTCTCCCTCAAACACAAGTCTCCTCCTCTTGAGGCCGATTGGCTGGGTCGCATGGGCGGAGCCAAAAAGTCCCCCAATGAGCAGTTCCGTGGTCTGAAAAGGCAGGGAACCAGCCCAATGTGCATCACCACAGAGGAGCCAATCAGCTAGATGTTGCTGGGGCCGCTGTGAGCCAATCATCCGCTGGCAGTCTGAAAGGTCGGGGAAACCGCTCATTGAGCATCTCCAATGAGCATCACCACAGAGAAGCAAATCAGCTAGATGATGCTGGGGCCGCTGTGAGCCAATCATCAGCCGGCAGATGGAAGTTTGCTGGCAGCTGCAAGTTTACTGGGGCTCCTATGGCTGTGGCTCTCAACAGATTATTCTCAGAAATATTTAACCACCTAAAATACATATTTGTTTCCTAGTACTGAAAACTAACTTCAGTGAATGGTCCTTATATATCCTAATATTTCTATAGTAACTGACCAAGTTTAACATCAATGCAGTTAGATTCCTATGGGACATGAAATGTATTTTGAAGTTCATTTTTATTCCACACTGGTACATTACTATTTCTTAAGTTTATGGACATCATAGGATATAACCTTTCATCCACAAATTCACAAATTTATAGGCATGTGGTTCACTTTCAATCACTTCCTCTTTCAGAAAACATGTATTCCTCTATGATTCTTTAGTGGTCTTTTCAATAGACTTCTTTCTAAAAACATTATTTTCGATTCTATACTCATTTTTGAAGCAAAACTCACACACTCTTCATGATAAACCGTAACCCTAATATTACCATTAGATGTATAACTGGTTGGAATGAATGTATATATATCAATATAAGATTTCCTATATATTTTCAAATATAATTTCAATGCATTATTTAAAGTTGGAACCAGTTATATAATTAATTCACAATATGGTCTATTCATGCATCATCTCTTATTCATCAACACAGGGTACGCCTATTTTATCTGCAATACTAATTTATAAGTTTTCAAAATATTGCTCCTCATATTGGTGGAAGAAATACTCATGTAATCTGATCTAAATATATATTTTACCACAGTAATATTCTTGACACAAAATGCAAAGGTCACACTTATGATTGTACTAAAGCCTAAATTTAAAGTGAGCATGGATTACTAAAAACCTCCATGTCTAGGTTCCCTAATGCGCTCAAATGTCAATCCTACTCATGACTAAATAATTGTTTCTTCCTAAGATTATATATTCAACCTCAACCCTGTTGAAAATGTCTAATCCTATCACTCACTTTAGACGTTGCCTGATTTCCTAATGTGTCTATTGATACATATTTACTCTCTTTCCTACATATTTTCCCCAGTTCATCATTGTGACTGACTCTTCACAGGTGCTGACATTTACATTCACTCTCTAACTAAAACCCTATTGCTAAAGAACTTTTGGTCCAACTCCTAGACTCACTCTTCTTCCTAATCCTACTGACAATCTTCCTAATTCTTTGGACTATCCCTTTTGGACTGGATGATCTCTTCTAAATTCAGTCATCTGAGGTACAGCATCCTATGCCATTGTAAATGAATTTATCTGAGACCTCGGTACAGAACATAATTCAAGCTTAGTATGCCAATCAATTGCCAAATGCCCTTCTGGGCTTCAAATCTTACCTAGATTTCTGTTTTTGTACTTATATTTCAAGTCTATATTCTTATAAGTATCACAGGTTCCCAAACCATTATTCATCCAGCAGAATGATTCCTAACCAAAATCGAACATGCTATTAACCCTAACCATACAATGTTCCGTCAATCTAACTTTACAGAAGAGCAGGGACCGAGTTGGTCTTACAATACAGGAATGTAGGGGATCTTCCATCTGCTGAAAACCTCAAAGGTCCATGCAGAAATGATCCATGGAGAAGATTTAGGCAGCTATTTAGGACCTGAGAGAGCAAAAGTCATCTTCCATGGCAAACAACCTAATCAGGATGAAGGGATGTTTCTGAATCAGCCTCTCTCTTCTTAATGTAGAGAAGTCGGACCAAACCAGGCCTTTGTGGAGAGCTGCTCCCAGGTGCCTGTGGTTTCTATACCATTCTAATTTGTGAATGTGTCACAGGAAATAGGGGCAGCCTCCATCTTATGAGAACCTAGGAAGCAACTGTTAGGACATATTGGTGGCCAAGTCAGTGACCTCATTCAGTTCCTGAAGGAAGTGACCTCACATACTTCCTTGGTGATGGAATTCTCTGAATTTGGGATCCAGGAAGCCAGGCACCCAGAGCCATTACCCGTCCAAGTCCCAGTGGTCTCACTTGTTTGGATTTACCAAGGATAGATTCAGTCTTTCTAGGTACCTATTCATGTGAAGGTGGCCAAATTCCAAGAAAGCTCTGAAGAGGGGCCTTTACTGACAAGACTGGAATTGGCTCACCACTGCCTCCTGACAACTTCACAGAGTTGGTGAATGACACCAGATCTGAGACAGGAAAGGCCATTTCGGAGGAACATCGTATGGCCTACCAGTCAGAGGACACTCAGAAGAGTCACAGACCTACTTGGGGGAAGGAGGTGCCTGGGTGTGTGGATGTCAGTTTGTGGTTTTGTCTCATGTTCTGAGAATAGGTAAAAAAACGTGATTTATTTCTTTTGGAATGAACTGTTTCTAATAAGTCATTTGACATGGTGAGTGTTTCTATTTCTGTGTATCCCACTGTGTCCGTGGTTGTACACATTAGAAAAGAGAATGCATCAATGAATATGTCCTGTGTAGTAGAATGCCTCCCACCAATCAACCTGTGGAATTTATGAAAGGACTGCGGCTTGCCTTACCAATGAGAAACACCTACAACCTTCCTAAGTTCCTGTTTTCTTCCAGAATTCTGGACACTAGCCAGAATAGGCTCATCGTTTTTTATCCATGATATGTACCACCTCCAATCACTGTGACATGACCATGTACTGAATAGCTGAAGGGAATGGCATGGAGAGCATCTCAGAAAACTCAGATATCAGTGTGGCCAGGAAACTCTCAGTGGAGAAACCCTGCTTTGGGCCTTTTGCTTACATTTTGTTCTGTTGCCCTGAATGTCAGGAAGGTATTTGCCTCTGGCCACCCCTTTGTGAAGACTGAAAAAAACAGTTATCAAATGGAAATGAATGAGGATCACCTGTGGCTCTTGGCATAATTGCTTTGGAAAGGGAGGTGTCTGAATCAGTCACTTGGCCCTGTGTGGGGCTCCAGCTTAGCACATGATGGATCTAAAGAAAGATCCCGTGTGTGCATCCAAAACCAAAATGGCAAAAAGATCAGTCATTGTGGATGAAGTCTCTAGCCTTTTTCTGTGATATTCCTGACTCCATCAAGTGAGAATAGGGATCCTTTGGGTCAAATGAGTTCTTCAAAGCCCTGCAGAAGTGCTTGGGTTTTCTCATGACTCCAAACCACATAAAGAATCTATACCTGACATTCAGTAGGCCTCAAAATGGAGAAGCAGAGGAGTATTAATGGCAGGTCTATTTAATCCCTCCTGGTTCACAGGAATGGTGTCCAGGCCACCCTGACTTTAGGCAAATGAGGGCCAAGGGTGCTCAATTTGGTCACTGTCTTGGGCTGCGCCCCTCATGGAAACCTTCAGCCAGAGGTTATGATGAGTGTCTATATGGAGAAGATGAGGGCCTTGTGGGAGTGTTTAGTTTTTAATTTTGGTCATTTGTGTGGCGATTGGAAGAAATGACTGGGTCCAACTGGGCTTGAACTCTGGCGTGAGTTCAAGGGGACTTAGAGACTGAGTTCTGGAACTGAACTCAGAGAAGTATTGCCATGAATTGTGTTGGGATTTTAGCAGGCCACACATGAGAGTCGCCCTTATAAACTGAGATCTAGGTCCAGGGTGGCTTTCCACAGAGCACTGAGAATCTCAGCCTGGATATTACATGATTTTTTCTGAAACACTTGGCAGGCATACTTGAGCGTCAAAACACACATGGACCTCACATTGTAGACCTCAATAGTCCTGGATTTCTGTGACCTTTTAGCCACTCCTTGGGAAGACTTGCCTGTGAGAGTTTTCCAGAGGTTTCATTGAAATGAGCTTCCTCACCATTTAATGTTTCCTGAAAAAATTGAAACCAACAGTGCCTCCAACCTCATGCTTGAATAATGGCTCGATAAATACCATGAAATTTTTTAAATTCCTTTGACCAGGTTGCACAGGAGAACCTTTGGATGTACTGTTGCTGACGATGAGTGTACCAGACAGTTCCTTGATTTACTAAGTTTCATGAAAATGGTGTAGAACAGAGATGCCAGTAAGTTCAAGCCTGCTGATTAGTGGACCTAGAGCAGAGATGTGCAGTTTTGTGATAAAACTTCTGTCGTGGGGCCTTGTGGATCTGCCTTTGACTTCCAAATGGCATGTGGCTGACATGGTGCATCCAGCAGACCCTTATATGTAAAGGCATCTTTTTATAAGAAGAGGTTTAAGGGAAATGTTCACAATCAGGTTATTATGGTCAAGGGGGCAAACTATGTGGGCTAGAAACCTGGTTCGTGCATTCTCCTGCTGACCCTGACCCACCACACATGACAGAACTCCCTCCAGCACTGTGTTCCAGTTGAGCTCCTTGTATTCCATGAAGCAAATACCAAATTCCCAGTGCAGCACCAAGAATCACCACGAAATGTGGAGGATGACCAAATGGTTTCACAGTCAACATGTGGATACACTTAGCTCCCCGTGGCCACAGTTTACCTACAAAGAGAGAATTCAGCACTGCTGCCTCATGTTCATTGGAAAATAAGAAACCATATCCACAAGGTCAAAGAGATGAAGACCCAGCTTTGATGGTCTCCCTAGAAAGGAAGCTAAAGCTCCTGACAACAACATATGTTTTAAGTGCCCAACCTCAGAGACAGTTTCTCAAGAAGTCTTTAGGCAGGCAGAGGTCCATGTTTGTGGAGTTTTTACCCTGTCCCTTACTTTTGGAAACTCCTCTACCACTTCTAAGGTTGTAAACTCCTGATCGTATTCCATTCCAGATATGTAGTCACGGATTTTCTAACTCTTCTCCTCTAATTGTGTCTTACTTGGGGCGAAGGTGATATCTAGGTGTTGTTCTTGATGAGAGTGGGAAGATTTTTGTGTACCACATATTTGCATACACATTGGATTCATTTTCCTATTTTCCATTCGATATACTGAATCCCTGACACTAACTCACACCCTACTAGACTCTGATTACTAATCCTAATATGATGGAGGAAAGTAACCCAAACATTATAGAAACATAAGCAGTTCAGAGGAGGCATGGTGTATAGTTGGACTTGCTTTTTGCATGATAAATGGTAGGTGTTATAAATATAGTCAATTGTTAATTGAAATAGTTCTCCATTGTTTTTAATGTTAACTTATTTCTGAATTCCTGTCTCCATTTCTCTGGAGCCTATTCAGCACATGTATTTTTATATGCACATATAGAATACTACCTGGTATTACACGTACATTTTTGTGAGGTGGCTGACTTTGCAGATACAAATTGTGAGAAGAGATCACTCCTCCTAAACGCTTTTGGATCTTAAAATTCCACCTATGGGTGAGGTTCCTAGTTGAACAACATTATACATAAATCCATGTTCACTAAAATGAATACTTTTTAATCTGTGGATGATATATATTTCATGATAAATTTTGATACGCATATATATTTATATATTGCTACTTTTTAATGTATCTGTGATATATATATATATATATATATATATATATATATATATATTACACACCCTCCGATTTTTCAAAATATGAAATATATGTGTCTTATATACACTCCCTAAATTTATTCATGTCATGAATGTTGATTTATAATAAAATGTTCACAAGATTATGCTCAGATGTATTCATCCACCTGAAATATATATTTGATTCCTAGTACTGAAAACTAACTTTAGTAAATGGTCCTTTCAAATCCTAATGTTTCTACAGTAACTGACCCAGTTTAACATCAATGCAAGTAGATTCCTATGGGACATGATATGTATTTTGACATTCATTTTCATTCAACACTGGTACATTACTATTTTTTTCAGTTTTTGCACATCATAGGATATATATTTCATCCACAAGTTAGGAAATTTATACGTTTTTTTATACTTACAATCACTTCCTGCTTCAGAACACATGTATTCCTCTATGTTTCTTGACTCGTCTTTTCATGAGACTTCTTTCCAAACACATAATTTTTCATTTTCATAATCACTTTTGAAACTAAACTCACACACCCTTCATGATAAAACATAACCCTAATATGACCATTAGATGCATTACTCGTTGGAATGAATGATTGTATATCAATATAAGATTTCTTATATATTTTCAGATATCAATTCAATCCATGATTTAAAGTGGAAACAGTTATATTATTTATTCACAGTATTGTCAATTCATGCATTACTTCTATATTCATAGACACAGGGAACAACTCTGTGTACCCCCAACACTAATTTATACCTCTTCAAAATATTGCTCCCAGAAATGTTAGAAAAAATATGCATGTCACCTGATCTACATATACATTTTATCACTGTAATATTCTGATCACAAAATGCAAAGGTCAAACTTATGATTGTAGCACATCCTAAAGGGAAAGTGATCCTGGATTATTAAAAACATCCATGTCCAGGTTGCCTAATGCTCTCCAATGTCAATCATATTTGTGACTACATATTTGTTTCTTCCTAAGATTATATATTGAAACTCAACCTGGTTGATCATGTCTAATCCTATCATTCACTTTATACATTGCCTGATTTCATAATGTGTGTATTGATATCTGATTTCCTACATATTTTCTCCATTTCATCATTGTGAGTGACTCTTCACATGTGCTGACATTTACATTCACTCTCTAACCGAAACCCTATTGCTAAGGAACTTTTGTTCCAAATCCTATACACAGTCTTCTTCCTAAACCTACCAACTATATTCCTAATCCTACCGACTATCCCTTTTTGAATGGATGTTCTCTTCTACATTTAATTATCCAAGTAAAGGTCGGGTGAGGTCGAAGGAAGAGACCACCAAGAGACTATCTCATGCAACAGCAAAGGGTTTATTGGGGGTCCAGCATGCTGATGCTCAGAGCTCACTTGAATAGAGTAGAGAGCCCTTAGAACAGCTTAAGCAGAGCTTATACACTTTCCTTGGTGATGGCAGGGAGGGAAGTTTATTGATGGGTCAGGGCGAGTGGTCAGTTTGCATGCAACCCAGTGAGGGAGCACATTCTGCAGTTAGTCAGTTGGGGACAGCATATTCTGGGAACAAGATTAGCAAACATTTCTCAAGATTTCAACAGTGTTTTGTTAAGCATACAGGAAAAAAGGAAGTGAAAAGTGCCTATTTTATTAACCTTTCATTCCCCACTTCTTCTTCTGGCTACTTTTAATCATAAAAGTGATCATTGCGGGGTGTCACATTCTATGTTTGCTAGTGGGGTATTACCATAAGTTTAACTCGTCCAATTTGAGCTTGGAGAAAAGAAATTACACGGTTGAGCAAACAGGGTTTTATAGTTAGCAATAATATGAGGATTATTATTGAAATGGCCAGGGTTGATAAATGCGTAGTTAACCAGGGGGACTGTGTGAACCAAGACTCAAACCACCCTTTTTGGGCCTCTCTCTCTCAATGACACTCTTCAAGGCATCTTTTTAATTTACTCCTAGATTTTTTTAAAACTCCAGTATGGTCGGCAAAAACACAAGATTCTCCATCAATGCAGAACAAAGGCCCCCTTCTCTCATGAAGAGGAGGTTCAACCCTCGCCTGTTCTGTAAAACAACTTCAGAGAGAGAGGTTAAAGATTCCTGCAAAGCCAAGATGGAGGTTCCTAATATCTTTAAGTTTTGGTCTATTGCTGCTTCTAATTGTGTCATTTGTTGTATCCCATGGACCAAGGCAGTGGTTCTTGTGCTCACGCCTGCAGCAACTCCTATTCCTAATAGGATGGCTAAAGTGATGGATATATCTTCTCAGTGGAACCGGGTTTTATGCCCCCTTATTTGATCTTCAAATGAACCTGCATTATGATAAAGCACTCTGGGAAACCTCTGCACCTTTACAAAATTAATCACATCGTCTTGACAATTTCATGAAAACATAAACAATGTTTAAGTCTATAGAATTATACTGTTGTAGAGACGGACATGGCAAGGCACCTAAGATACTACCAAAAACAGGGAAACTTTCCATTTTATTTGCAACCGGATTCAGAGGGCATTACTTCTGTTATAATCAATTAATTCCCTGAAACCCACGTTTAGGTAGTTTCAGAATTTTGTACCCAACATATAAGGGAAGGGGCGCAGAAGTTCACAGCCTGCAGAAGTTCACAAAAAGCAGATTTTTTCTGTTTTTTTCCTCTGTTCTGGGCAAGTTAACTTTTCAAGGCCACCTGGGTGAAGGAGAGCTTTTTCTTCCCTTTATTTTTTCCCCCTTCCAGCTGTTACCATGGAGCCCAGTTGGTAACATCTTTATCTTAGAAATGTAGCCATCTCTGTGAAGCCCCAGCTCAATGCCAAAGGCCTTGTTCACATATTTTGTGAAAAACTAGTAAGGGGTTGTCTAACTTAGGAGTGCTGATATTTTTAGCCAGTGGCCAAGTACAACAGGGCAACAGGAAAAGAGGAAGTTTATCTACTTTGAAGTCTTTCATGGGGACTCTTTTGCTGAAAGTCCTAAAGTCAGCCATGCTGAAGACTTCTGTAGAATTTCAGTTAATGTTTTTCTGTGGGCCTGGAACAGAGGGGGGAGATGGGGAAGGCGTGGCTTTGAGCAGCTCCGTGGATCTGAGAATGAGGTAGCAGAGATGTGAAAGAATACTGGGAAAGGGGTTTGTGATTTTCCTAGCAACAAAAAGGTGAGCAGTAGAACAGGTAGAGCAGAGGGGAAGATGGGAGTTAGTATCCCTAAAAGCCTGTGAGGGACTTTAAATTCTTAGTAATCTGTTTTCAGTGATGATAAAGAAACTTTAAAGGCCATTTTCACTAAATCTTGGATAGGGGTCTGAGGGTTCTCCTCAGCTGGTTTGAGCTTTGGGTTAGCTGGTAAGAGGAACTGGTGGGACCCGGTGCGGGCGGGCACTGACTGGAGAAGAGAGGAGTGATTTGGTGGAGGGTTACCTTAGTACCTGCTACCTCAGCAAGGGGGCAATGGACTTAGATCCGGTGGAGGTTTGGGTGTTTGATCTAGTAATTGGAGGGGAGAAATCATGTTGCTGAGGTGAGAGTGACAGCAGAGAGTCTGGAGCAGAAGGCTGAGTGTGAGGACCTATTGGAGAAGCATAGTTCAGGATGTGAGCGAAGGAGGGAAAAGGCCTCCACATAGGGAAATCTCCTTTCACCCATTTGAGGACTTTCAGAAGTTAAAAAGGTCAGGCAGAATTTGAGGATCTAGAGACCCATCTAGGGGCCATCGGTTTTGGTGATCTAATTGGTAATAGGGCCAATGCTGTGTACAGAAGTTGATGAGGAGTTTGGGTTCCATCATGCACTGCCTGTATGATCACAACCCTATGACTTACAGAAGAAGTCGGCATTCCCCCCACACAACCGTGACTGTTTGTGGCTTTGGTAGTCCACCGGGCAAACATAGTAATCTAGGCTAGCCAACCTGCATCTGGCTTGCGTGTCCCTACATCCATAATGATTGTTTGAATTATCAATGGTGCAGAATGGATTTAATGGAAATTTAGTGGGATCCTCTTCATCAGGTATATCCCAATAGGAAAGACCTATAGCCAGCTGACAAATGTCTGGGTGGATAGATGTCCACCAAGTCCCTAAGTGGGCTGTATGCAAGATAGATCATACTTCTTTACCAGTAGGATTTGTGATCAGCCATCGCTGCTGAACGGGTTGAATAGGTTTAGGACTACTGGTGGTCAAGGGGAGAGTGTATAGCCTTAGACACAGGGTAAATACACAATTTGAAAGTTTTACCAATTTTTTCCTGTTTCAATCCAGAGTCTGGACAGGGTCAGGATTGAGATGAGAGGTATGGATCCAGGAAGTGATTCTTTCTACCTTTACCGCTGTAGGTGTTATAAGTAGCACCTTGTATCGTCATTTCCAGTGGGGTTCCAGGGATGACACCTGATGTCGACTTACATAGATGAAGTCTCTTACTTGATATCGATGTAGAGTCCACTCGTCCCCAGGTTGATATGCATTGGCCATCTGTTTTCACAGGTATCCCTGAGTTCTTTCAAGAGCTTTAATTCAGTCAAGCAATGGGGTGTGGAAGGAATTGTTAGGTCTTAGAGTTGGGGTTAGGTCCCTTACTGAAGGAGGGGCACCATGGACAATTTCATAGGGGGTGAGGTTACACGAAGAAACAGAGAGAGTATTTCTTCCCTGAAATAGTGCATAAGGCAGGAGCATAGTACAATCTATTATGCAGGTTTCTAAGCTTAATTTCGTTATGGTCTCTTTAATGGTTCTATTCATTCTTTCTACCTGTCCTGAACTCGGTGGTCTATAAGCACAATGTAACTTTTAATTAATCCCCAGGGTTTTGCCTAACCCCTGACTTACCTGGGCTACAAACGCCAGTCCATTATCAGACCTTATTACTTAAGGCACGCCGTATCTTGTAAAAATATCTTTCAGGATCTTCTTGACGACCATTTGCGCTGTTTCATTTTTTTTTTCTTTTTTCCTGGAAAAGGCTTCAATCCATCCTCAAAATATATCTACAAAGACTAGGCGATATTTAATTTCAAACCTTGCTGGCTTAATTTTAGTAAATTCCACTTCCCAGAATTGTCCTGGTCTGGTTCCTCGTAGGTGCTTTTTTGCAGGAAGCTTGGAATGGTAAGCATTATCCATGACAGACCTGACAGGCTTTTGTTACCCATTCAGTTATTTCCTTTTGCTTTGAGTCGGTTAGTAAAAAACTCTGTTCTTGATCCTTCAGGAATGAATGCAATTTCTTTGAACCAAGTTGAGTGAGTTGATGTACATTTTCTACTGACATATATAGAGCCGTGACTATAGGAGTTTTTACTGAAGGATTTAGAAATTCCACTTGTGGTCCTTCAGGGTTAAAAGTTATTTTGGCCCCGAGCTTGGTGAGCAGATCTCTGCCCATCAATGGGGCCGGGCATTCTGGGATTACTAAGAACGAGTGATGGATTTTTCCTTTCCCCTGGTCCATGGTCCTCTTAGTTGTCCAAGCCCGATATTTTCTGCCATTAGCCCTTTGAATTAGAGACCTTTTATTTGATAGAGAGACCAATGGGGCCTTAAGGGCAGAGTATATTGCCCCTGTATCCACTTCAAAGTTTGCTGGGGTCCCCTCCACTTCAAAATTTACCCTGAGCTCTCGGAGGGGATCTGAGCCCTAACGTTCTTAGTCATCCTCCAGAGTCAGAATGGCTGGCTAGAGTGGCTGTCTCTTTCAATGGCACTCTTTGAAGCAGTGTCCTTTTTCTTTACAGTAGGCACATTAAATTGAGGCCAGGGGTGGCCTCTAGTATGGGCCCCGATATCCATTCCTGTCTCCATGTTCTTATTTCTGGCCTATTTGTTGTTGTGACCAGGACCTTAGTCAATGCCTTAGTCTGTCTTTTGTTTCTTTTATCCTCCCTTTGCTCCCTACTCTTCCTCACTTTCTCTCTTATAGTATACCTTCCCGGCTACTCTGACTAAATCTCTCAAAGTCATATCTTGTAATCCATCTAAGCATTGTAACTTTCTTTTAATATCCAGGGCAGCTTGCCCATAAAGGCCATCTTGACAGATGCCTTTTGATCCTCTGCCTGAGGATCGAAAGGAGTATATCTCCTATATGCCTCCATAATTCTCTCTAAAAACATAGAGGGAGATTCATCAGGCCCTTGAATAATCTCTCTTAACTTGGCAAAATTTGTTAGTCGCCTAGCGGCCACTAAGATACCCACAATTAGAGACCAGCGATAAGTGGACAGATGCTCCCTACCTTCAAAGGTGTTGGGGTCCCAGTTTCGTCGATTCAAGGGAAAGCCGGGTTGAATATGTTGGGAAGTTTTGTCGGTCACCCATCTGGTCAGAGGATATTTTCTCCAGCATCCAGGAGGATTCTCTTTTGTTTCTCTATCATGAAGAGACAACCCTAGGTGTTGTTGACAGTCATCCAAAGTAGGCTGGTGTGAAAACATCAATGACTCAACCACACCTAGGAGCCGGGTGGGGTCCTCGGTAAAAGGGGGATATTTATTTTTCCAGTTATATTGGTCTGAAGAGGAGAAAGGTTAATACTGGTAGGCTTGCATTTTTCCCCCAAGGCCGTTGTCAATCATTGGCCCCTAGGGATGAGGGGGAGCATCATTCGAGTTCCAGGTTTTTCAGTCATTCACTGCTGGTGAGTACCTTTAGCTGGGCTAGCTTCCTCCAGAGGAGGAGGGGCTGTGTGTGCTGCGGGGAAATTATCTGGAGGGCGCTGGGCTGGCTTATCTTCCTCCAATGGTGGAGAGGTTGAGTCAGCAGCAGGGGAATCACTTAGAGGGTGTTGGTCTTTGGGGGACGTGGGCAGGAGATAAGGAGGGGGACGAGAGTCCAGTAGAGTCAAATCTTGTGACTCAGGGAGAACAGAGGGTGGAGGAGGAGGAGAAGCAGAGGGTTTGAGAGATCATGGGGGAAGGAGTAGGATCGGGGGTAGGGGCAAGGAAATGCTTCACCCATGGAGGAGATTTGCAGAGGTCCTGCCAAGTTAAGATATATGGCTGTTGATCCGGATGGATATGTGGCCCTGGCTGAAAGACAATATCCTCTGACTTTTTAAATTAGTGGGAAGTAGAAAGATCCTTCTAGGGGCCATCCGAATCCAAAGGTGGGCCATTCTGAGGCACAGAGAGTCTGCCAGGTCCAGAATTTTACTGAAAAAGAAAGATTCTGAGCCCTTAAGGGTACTTTGGTCCAGTGATCAAGGGTCAGGGACAGAGGCATTGAAGTGCTCTGACCCATAATGAAAGATACACAAACAGTAAAAGTGATGACACACGACACAGACAAGACAAGAAAATAAAGACAGACAATGGAACTTCCAACACTGAGACCAGGACTAAGTATCTGGCCAAACCCGATGGGCTGGCGATACCGAATCTGAAACAAAATATCACTGAGTTGAGGAGACTATTGCTCCTCGATTTCCCGAGTACTCTGGTGCATCCCCCAGGGATGTGGCCTGTGACTCTGTGACACGTATGTCAGCCACCATCGGATAGAGCTCACACTCTTCATTGACAGCCATTTTGTGAAGCCCTAACCTGAAACCTGAAACCAGAAAGAGGCACCATACATACCCCAAGAGGAGCCTGTTGGGGTCTCTCGTTCGCCGCTGCCGGATCTCACTGGAACCTCCATATGTAAAGGTCAGACGAGCATCGGGTGAAGAGACCACCAAAAGACTGTCTCATGCAAAAGCAAAGGGTTTATTGGGGGTCCAGCATGCTGGGGCTCAGAGCTCACTTGAATAGAGCAGAGAGCCCTGAGAACAGCTTAAGCAGAGCTTATATACTTTGCTTGGAGAGGGCAGAGAGGGAACTTTGTTGTTTGGTCTGGGCGAGTGAGCAGTTTGCGTGCAACCGGGTGAATGAGTACATTCTGCAGGTTGGCAGTTGGGGACAGCACATTCTGGGAACAAGATTAGCAAACAGTTCTCAAGATTTCAAAAGTGTTTTGTTAAGCATACAGAAAAACGGGAAGTGACATTTACCTATTTTACTAAATTTTCATTACCGAATATACTTTGCCAGATTTCCTAATGTCTCTATTGAAATCTGCTTTCCTACATATTTTCCCCATTTCATCATTGTGACTGACTCTTCACATGTGCTGACATTTACATTCACTCTATACCCGAAACCCCATAGCTAAAGAACTTTTGGTGCAAATCCTATACTCACTCTCCGTTCTAAACTTACCGACTATCGTCCTAATCCTACCGACTATTCTTTTTTTAAATTTTTTTTTCTTAAAGAAAGAGTTAGAGAGAGAGGGAGAGAGAGAGAGAATTTTTTAACATTTATTTTTTTTTACTACTTGGCAGACACAACATCTTTGTTTGTACGTGGTGCTGAGGATCGAACTCGGGCTGCACGCATGCCAGGCGAGCGCGCTACCACTTGAGCCACATCCCCAGCCCCCCGACTATCCCTTTATGACTGGAAGTTCTCTTTGACAATAAATAATCCAAAGTACAAGGTCCTATGCATTTGTATATTGATTTATCTGAGACATCTGTGCAGAAAATAAATCAATGCTAAATATTGCAATCAAGGGCCCAACGCCCTTCTGGGCTTCAAATATTACCTTTATTTCTGTTTTCGTGCTTATATTTCACCTATATATTCTTGAAAATATCGAAGGTTCGCCATACCATTATTCATCCAGCAGAATGATTCCTAACCCCAATCGAAACTGTTATTAACCCTAACCATACACTCTTCCCTCAATCTAACTTTACAGAAGAGCAGGGACAGAGTTGGTCTTACAATACAGGAATTTACGGTTTCTTCCAACTGCTGAGAAACTCAAAGGTCCACGCAAAAATGATTCCTGGAGAAGTTGTAGGCACATATGTACGAACTGAGAGAGGAAAAGTCATCTTCCATTGAAAACCATCTGGTCAGGATGAAGGGATGTGTCTGAATCAGCCTCTCTCTTCTTAATATGGAGAAGAAGGACCAAACTAGGCCAGTGTGGAGAGCACTTCCCAGGTGCCTATGGTTGATATACCATTCTAACTTGTGAAAGTGTCACAGGATGTAGGGGCAGCCTCCATTTCATGGGACACTTTGAAGCAACTGTTAGGACAAAGTGGTTGCCAAGGCAGTGACCTCATTCAGATATTAAAGGAAGTGACCTCACCTAACATCCTTTGTGATGGAACTCTCTGAACTTGGGATCCAGGAAGCCAGGCACCCAAATTCAGTCTCAGTCCCAGTCCCAGTCACAGTGGTTTCAATTGTTCAGATTTACCAAGGACAGAGTCAGTCTTTGTTGGTACCTATGGAGGTGAGGATGCCCAAATGCCAGGAAAGCTCTGAAGAGTGGCCTTTCCTGAGAAAGCAGTTAGTGGATCACCGCTGGCTCCTGAGAACTTCACAGTGTTCACCAAGGAGACCAGATCTGAGACAGGACAGGCCATTTCGGGGTAACATAGTATGGCCCACCAATCAGAGGACACTATGGATAGTCACAGACTGACTTGGGGGAAGAAGGTGTCTTTGTGGATGTGGGTGTTGGTTTGTGGTTTTGTCTCATGTTCTGAGAATAGGTAATAAAGGCGGTTTTTTGGTTTGAAGTGAATTGTTTCTAATAAGTCTTTTGAAAAGGCGAGTGTTTCTAAGTCTGTGTATCCCACTGTGTCCGTGGTTCTAGACATTAGAAAAGAGAATGCATCAATGGATGTCTCCTGTCTAGTAGAAATCTTCCCAACATTCATCCTGCCAATTTATGAATGGACTGCGGCTTGCCTTATGAATGGGCAACACCTACTATCTTCCTAAGATCCTATTTTGTTCCTGAATCCACTCCACTCTCCAGAATAGGCTCATGGTTATGTGTCCAATATATATACCACCTCCAAGCTCTGTGACATGGCCATGTACTGGATAGCTAAAGGGAATGGCGAGCATCTCAGAAAACTCAGATATCAGTGTGACCAGGAAAGTCTCAGTGGAGAAATCCTGCTTTGGGCCATTTGCTTACCTATTGTTCTGTTGCCCTGAATTTCAGGAAGCTTTTTGCCTCAGACCACCCCTTTGTGAAGCCTGAAGAAATGAGTTGTCAAATGCAAATGAATGGGAATCACCTGTGGCTCTTTGCTTGATTGCTTTGGAAAGGGATGTGTCTGAATCAGCCTCATGACCCTATGTGAGGCTGTGGCTTAGATTCTTAGCACCTGATGGATCTAAAGAAAGATACCATGTGTGCATCCAAAACCAAAATGGCCAAATGAGCAGTCATTGTGGATTAAGTCTTTTGCTTTCCTCTGTTAGGTTCCTGAAATCCATCAAGTGAGAATAGGGAAAATTTGGGTCAAATGAGTTCTTCAAACCCTGCAGAGACTAGCCCAGAGGTGCTTGGCTTTTCTCATGACTCCAAATCACATAAAGAATCTATACCTGAAAGTAAGTAGGCCCCAAATTGGAGATGCAGAGCAGTATTAAGTGCAGGCCTATTTAATCACTCTTGGTTCTCAGGAAGGGTGTCCAGGCCACCCTGACTTTAGGCAAATGAGGGGCAAGGGAACTTATTTGGATACTTTCTTTGTCTGCACCCCTCATGGAAATTTCCAGCCAGAGGTTATGATAAGTGTCTATATGGAGGATGTTGAGGGCCATGTGGGAGTGTTTTGGTTTTAATTCTGGTCATTTGTGTGGCGGTTGAAAGAGATGACTTAGTTCACCTGGGCTTGAACTCTGGTGTTATTCCCCTTAGAGACTAAATTCTGGAACTGTCCTCAGAGAAGTATTGCCATGAATTGTGTTGGGATTTTAGGAGGCAACACATGAGAGTCACCCTGAAATCTGAGATCTAGGCCAAGGTGGCTTCCACAGAGCACTGGGAATCTCAGCCAGGATTTCACGTGATTTTATTCTGAAAGTCTTGGCAGCCATAATTGAGAGTCAAAACACACATGGACCTCACATTTTAGACCTCAATGGGCCTGGATTCATGTGAAATATTGGCCACTCTTTGGGAAGCCTTGCCTGTGAGAGTTCTCCAGAGATTTCTTTGAAATGAGCTTCCTCACCATTTAATGTTTCCTAAATAAATTGAAACCCACAGTGCCTCCAACTTCATCTTTGAAAAATAGCTATGTACATACCATGGATTTTTTGTAATTTCCATGACCAGGTGGCAATGGAGAAACTTTGGATGACTTGTTGCTGATCATGAGTGTACCAGACTGTGCTTGGATTTACTTGGTTTCATGAAAACAGTGTAGAAAAGAGATCCCTGTAAGTTGGAGACTGCTGAGTAGTGGGCCTAGAGCAGTGGTGTGCAGGTATGTGATAAAACATCTGTGGTGGTACCATGTGGATCTGCCCTTGGATTCCAAATGGCTTGAGACTGACATGGTGATGTCAGCAGACCCTTATATATAAAAGCATCTTGTTATATGGAGAGGTTTCAGGGCAATGTTCAGAATCAGATTGCTATGGACAAGCGGGCAAGCTATGTGGGGTTGAAGCCTGGTTGGTGCATTCTCCTGCAGACCTTGACCCACCACACGTGACAGAACTCCCTCCATAACTGGTACCTGTTGAACTCCTTGTATTTCCTGAAGCAAATACCAAATTCGCCATGCAGAAGCAAGAAACACCTCAAAAAGTGGAATATGATCAAATGGCTTCACAGTCCACATGGGGAGACACTTAGACCCCAGTGGCCACAGTTTACCTACAAAGAGAGAATTCAGCACTGCTTCCTCATGTTCATTGGAAAAAAAAAAAAAAACATATCCTCCAGGTCACAGAGATCAGACCCAGCTTTGTTGGTCTCACTAGAAAGGATGCTAAAATTCCTGACAACAACATATATTTCAAGTGCCCAACCGCAGAGGCAGTTTCTCAAGAGTCTTTAGGCCCAATGAGCTCCATGTTTGTGAAGTGTTTCCCCTGTCCCTTACTTTTGGAAACTCCTCTACCACATCCAATATTGTGAACTCCTGAATATTTTCCATTTCAGATATGTATTCACAGATTTCCTAACTCTTCTTCTCTAATCGTGTCTTATTTGGGGCAAAGGTAATGTAAAGGCAATGTTCTGGATGAGAGTGGGAATATTTTTTTGTAGCACATATTTGCATACACATTGGATTCATTTTCCTATTTTCCATTCGAATTACTGAATTCCTGACACTAACCCATACCCTAATAGACTCTGACTACTAATCCTAAAATGATGGACAAAAATAACCAAACAGAATGGAAATGAAAGCAGTTCAGAGAAGGCATGGTGTATAGTTGGACTTTCCTTTTGCATGATAAAGTGTAGGTGTTATAAATCTAGTCAATTTTTAATTGAAATAGATCTCCATGTGTTTTTAAAGTTAACAAATATGTGAATTCCTGTCTCCCTTTCTCTGTAGCCTGTTCAGCACATGCATTTTTATATGCAAATATAGAAACATAACTGGTATCACACGTACATCCTTGTGAGTTTGGCTGTCTTCAGAGATACAAATCATGGGAAGAGATCACTCCTCCTAAATGCTGTTGGAACTTAAAATTCAACCTATGGGTGAACTTCCTAGTTGAACAATATTATACATAAATCCATGTTCAGTAAAATGATTATTTTTGGATCTGTGGATGATATATGTTTCATAGTGAATTTTGATTGGCATGCATATTGATACATTTTAGTGTCTGTGTGTGTGTGTGTGTGTATATATATATATATATATATATATATATATATATATATATATATATATATACATAAATGCACACACACACATATCTATATATATATATACACTCTCAAGATTTTTCAAAATATAAAATATATGTTTTGTATTATACACTCCGTAAATTCATTCGTGTTCATATATGTAAATTTATAGTCAACATTTCACAAGATTATTCTCATAAAAATTCATCCACTTGAAATACGTATTTGTTTCCTACTACTGAAAACTAACTTCAGTGAATAGTGCATACAAATCATAATATTTCTACAGTAACTGACCCAGTTTAGCATCAATGCAAGTAGATTCCTATGGGATATGATGTGTATTTTGACGTTCATTTTCATTCAACACTGGTGCATTACTATTTTTTCAGTTTTTGCACATCATAGGATATATATTTCATCCACAAGTTAGGAAATTTATAGGCTTTTTTTATACTTACCATCAAATCCTGCTTCAGAACATATGAATTTCTCTATATTTCTTGACTCATCTTTTTATGAGATGTCTTTCCAAACACATTATTTTCCATTTCCATAATAACTTTTGAAGCTAAACTCACACACCCTTCATGATAAAACATAACCTTAATATTACCATTAGATGTATAACTCGTTGGAATGAATGATTGTATATCAATATAAGATTTCTTACGTATTTTCAGATATCAATTCAATCCATGATTTAAAGTGGAAACAGTATATTATTTATTCACAGTATTGTCAATTCATGCATTTCTTCTACATTCATAGACACAGGTTACAACTCTGTGTACCCCCAATACTAAGTTATATCTCTTCAAAATATTGCTCCAAGTAATGTTAGAAGAAATAATCATGTCACCTGGTCTACATATACATTTTATCACAGTAATATTCTGATCACAAAATGCAAAGGTCACACTTCTGATTGTAGCAAATCCTACATGGAAAGTGATCCTGGATTACTAAAAACATCCATGTCCAGGTTGCCTAATGCTCTCCAATGTCAATCATATTGGTGACTACATATTTGTTTCTTCCTAAGATTATATATTGAAACTCAACCTTATTGATAATGTCTAATCCTATCATTCACTTTATACTTTGCCTGATTTCATAATGTGTGTATTGATATCTGATTTCCTACATAATTTTCCCAGTTCATCATTGTGACTGACTCTCCACATGTGCTGAAATTTACATTCACTCTCTAACCGAAAACCTAGGGCTATTGAACTTTTGGTCCAAATCCTATACTCACTCTTCTTCCGAAACAGACCGACTATCTTCCTAATCCTAACAACTATCCCTTTTTGACTGGATGAACTCTTCTACATTTAATCATCCAGGGTACAAGGTGATATGCCATTGTATATTGATTTATCTGAGACATCTGTGCGAACGAAATTCAATGCTAAGTATTCCAATCAAGGACCCAATGCCCTTCTGGGCTTAAAATCTTACCTAGATTTCTGTTTTCATACTTATATTTCACATCTATATTCTTATAAATATCCCAGGTTCCCAATACCATTATTCATCCAGCAGAATGATTCCTAACTCAAATCGAACATGTTATTAACCCTAATCATACATTGTTCCCTCAATCTAACTTTATAGAAGAACAGGGACAGAGTTGGTCTTAATATAGAGGAATATAGGGGATCTTCCACCCGCTGAGAACCTCAAAGGTCCATGCAGAAATTATCCCTGGGTAGATGAAGGCAGCTATAAAGGACCTGAGAGGGCAAAAGTCATCTTGTAAGGCAAACAACCTGGTTAGGATGAAGGGATGTGTGTGAATCAGGCTCTCTCTTCTTAATGTAGAGAAGATGGACCAAACCAGTTCTGTGTGAGAGCTGTTCCTGGGTGCCTATGGTTGATATACCATTCTAAGTTGTGAAAGTGTCACAGAAAGTAGGGGCAGCCTCCATCTCATGGGACCCTTTGAAGGAACTGTTAGGACAAAGTGGTTGCCAAACCAGTGACCTCATTCAGTTCCGAACGGAAGTGACCTATCTCACTTCCTTGGTCTTGGAACACTCTGAACTTGGAATCCCGGAAGCCAGGCACACAGAACCAGTCCCAGACCCAGTCCCAGTGGGCTCACTTGTTTGGTTTTACCAAGGACAGAATCAGTCTTTCTTGGTACCTACTGATTTGAGAATGGCCAAATGCCAGGAGAGCTTTGGAGAGTGGCCTTCCCTGAGAAAGAAGGTAGTGGCTCAAAGCTGGCTCCTGACAACTTCAAAGAGTTGGCCAAAAATTCCAGCTCTGAGACAGTACAGGGCATTTGGGGGAACATAGTATGGTACAACAGTCAGAGGAAATTCCGGAGAGTCAAAGACCTACTTGGGGGAAGAAAGTCCTATGTTGTGGTGGGTGTGAGTTTGTTGTTTTGTCTCAGGTTCTGAGAATTGGTAGGAAAGGCAGTTTGTTTGATTTGAAGTGGACTGTTTCTAGTAAGTCGTTTGACAAGGCAAGTGTTTCTATGTCTATGTATCCCACTGTGTTTGTAGTTGTAGACATTAGAAAACATAATGCATCAATGAATGTGTCCTGTCTAGTATAATGCTTCCCAAAATTCATACTGCCCGATTCATGATTGGACTGCAGCTTTCCTTATGGATGGGTAGCAATGACTAACTTCCTAATTTCCTGTTTTATTCCTGAATTCTGGCCACTCTCCGGAATAGGCTCATGGTTTTCTGTCCAAGATATGTACCACCTCCAAGCTCTGTGACATGGCCATGTACTGGAGAGCTGAAGGAAATGGGAGCATCTCAGGAAACTCAGATATCAGTGTGAACAGTAAAGTCTATGTGGAGAAACCCTGCTTTGGGAATTTTGCTTACCTATGGTTCTGGTGCTGTGAATATCTAGAAGGTCTTTGCCTTAGGCCACCCCTTTGTGAATCCTGAAGAAAAGAGTTTTCAAATGGAAATGAATAGGCATCACCTGTGGCTCTTTGTTTTATTGCTTTGTAAAGAGATGTGTCTTAATCAGCATATTTTCCCAGTGTGATTATTTGGAGAAGTAGATCAGTATTAATGGCAGGCCTATTTGATCATTCCTGGTTAACAGGAAGGGTTTCCAGGCCACCCTGACTTTAGGCAAATTAGAGGCAAGGGAGATTATTTTGGGCACTGTCTTGGTATGCACCCCTCATGGAAACCTCAACCCAGGGGTTATGATGAGTGTCTATATAAAAGAAGATGAGGGTCATGTGGGAGTGTTTTGGTATTAATTGTGGTCAGTTGTGTGGCAGTAGGAAGAGATTCCTGGGTCAACCTGGGCTTGAAGTATGGTGTGATTCCCCTTAGAGACTGAGTTTTGGAACTGAACTCAGAGAAGTATTACCATGAATTCTGTTGGGATATTAGAAGGCCACGCATGAGAATTGCCCTTGGAGACTGAGATTTAGGCCCAGGATGGCTTTCCACAGAGCACTGGGAATCTCAGCTAGGATATCACATGATTTCATTCTGAAAAACTTGGCATCCATACTTGAGAGTCAAATCACACATGGAACTCACATTGTAGACCTCAATGGGCCAGGCTTCATTTGACCTTTTGGCCACTCTTTGGGAAGTCTTGCCTGTGAGAGTTCTCCTGAGCTTTCATTGAAATGAGCTTCCTCACCATTTAATGGTTCCTGAATGAATTGAAACCCACAGTGACACCAACTTCATCCTTGAAAAATGGCTAGATAAATACCATGGAATATTTGAAATTCCCAAGAGTAGGTGGCACTACAGAATCTTTGGATGTTCTGTTGCTGATCATGAATGTGCCAGACAGTGCCTTGATTTACTGGGTTTCATGAAAATGGTGTAGAACAAAGGTGCCAGTACGTTGGAACCTGCTTATTAGTGGGCCTAGAGCAGTGGTTTGCAGGTGTATGATAAAACATCTGTGATGGGGCCACATGGATCTGCCATTGGCTTCCAAATGCCTTGTGACTGACATGGTCCAGCCAGCAGACCCTTATATGTTAAGGCATCTTGTTACATTGAGAGGTTTTAGGGCAATGTTCAGAATTGGGTTGCTGCAGACAAGGAGGCAAGCTTTGTTGAATAGAAGCCTGGTTGGGGCATTCTCCTGCACACCCTGACCCACCACACGTGAGAGTACTCCCTCCAGCACTGTGTCCCCATTGAACTCATGGTATTTACTGATGCCAATACCAAACTCCCAGTGCAGCTGTAAGAATCACCAGGAAAAGTGGAGGATGACCAAATGGCTTCTCAGTCCACACGAGGAGACACTTAGCTCCCAGTGGCCACAGTTTACCTACAATGAGGGAATTCAGAACTGCTGCCTCATGTTCACTAGAAAATAAGAAACCATGTCCTTCAGGTCACATATATGCAGATCCAGCTTTGATTGTCTCACTAAAAAGGAAGCTGAAGCTCCTGACAACAACATATATTACAAGGTCCCAACTTCAAAGGCAGTTTCTCAAAGAGTCATTAGGCCAGCAGAACTCCATATTTGTGGAGTATTTACCCTATCCCATACTTTTGGAAATTTCTCTACCGCCTCCAAGGCTGTGAACTCCTGAGCATTTTCATTTCCACATACGTATTCACAGATTTTCTAACTCTTCTCCACTAATTGTGTCTTAATTGGGGCGAAGGTTATGTCAAGGCATTGTTCTGGATGAGAGTGGGATGATTTTTGTGTAGCACATATTTGCATACACATTAGATTCATTTTCATATTTTCCATTTGAAATACTGAATCCCTGACATTAACCCATAACCTACTAGACTCTGACTACTAATCCTAATATGATGGAGAACAAGAAACCTAACAGAATAGAAATACAGGCCGTTCATAGGAGGCATGGTGTATACTTGGACTTCCCTTCTGCTTTATCCAGGGTATGTGTTATAAATCTAGTAAACTTTTCATTGTAATAGTTCTCCATGAGTTTTTAAAGTTAACACATATGTAAATTTCTGTCTCCCATTCTCTGTAGCCTATTCATCACATGTATTTTTTATGCATATTTAGAATCCTACCTGGTATCACAAGTACATTTTTGTAAGCTCGCTGATTTTGAAAGATACATATTGTGATAAGATATCACTCCCCCTAAATAATGATGGAACTGAAAATTAAACCTATTGGTGAATTTCCTAGATGAACAACATTATATATAAATCGATGTTCAGTAAAATGAATATTTTTGGATATGTGGATGATATGTATTACACGGTGAATTTCGATTAGCATTTATATTGCTACATTATAATGTCTGTGTGTGTCTATCTATCTATTTATCTATCTATCTATCTATATATATATATATATATATATATATATATATATATATACTGTCCAGATTTTTCAAAATATGAAATATATATGTCTTATTATACACTCCCTAAATTCACTCATGTTTCTATATGTGGTTTATAATCAACTTTTCACAAGATAATTCTCAGAAATATTCATCCGCCTGAAATACATATTTATTTCCTAGTACTGAAAACTAACTTCAGTGAATGGAGCTTACAAATCCTAATATTTCTACAGTAACTGAATCAGTTTAACATCAATGCAAGTAGAATCCTACGGGACATGATGTGTATTTTGAAGTTTATTTTTATTCAATATTGGTACATTATTATTTTTTCAGTTTATGGACATCATAGGATATATCATTTCATCCACAAGTTCAAAAATTTATAGGCATTTGTTTCACTTTCAATCACTTCCTTCTTCAGAACACATGTATTCCTCTAAGTTTCTTGACTGGTCTTTTCATGAGATTTTATACCAAACACATTAATTTTGATTTTCATAATCACTTTTGAAGCAAAACTCACATACCATTCATATTAATTATCACTCTGATATTACCATTAGATGTATAACTGGTTTGAATGAATAATTGTATGTCAATATAAGATTTCTTATATCTTTTCAGATATCAATTCTATCCATTATTTAAAGTGGAACCAGTTATATTATTTATTCACACTATGGTCTATTCATGCATTATCTCTATATTCATAGACACAGTGTACACCTCTTTGTACCCCCCAATACTAATTTATACGTCTTCAAAATATTGCTCCCTGAAATGGTGGATGTGGACTCATGTCACCTGATCTTTATATACATTTAATCACAGAAATATTCTGGACACAAAATGCAAAGGTCACACTTATGATTGTACAAAAGCCCAAATGGAAAGAAAACATGGATTACTAAAAACATCCATGTCCAGGTTCCCTAATGCTCTCAAATGTCAATCCTATTGGTGACTACATATGTGTTTCTTCTTAAAATTATATATTCAAACTCAACCCAATTGAAAATGTCTAATCCTATCCCTCACTTTATACTTTGCCTGATTTCATTATGTCTCTATTGCTATCTGCTTTCCTACATATATTCCCCAGTTCATCATTGTGACTGACTCTTCACATGTGCTGACATTTACATTCACACCCTAATAAATAACCTATTGCTAAAGAACTTTTGTTCCAAATCCTATACTCACTCTTCTTCCTAAACATACTAACTATCTTCTTAATCCTACCGAGTATCCCTTTTTGACTGGATGTTCTCTTCTACATTCAATCATTCAAGGTACAAGGTCTTATGCTATTGTATATTGATTTATCTGAGACATCGGTGCAGAATGTAATTCAACGCTAAGTATCACAATTAAGGGCCCAATGCCCTTCTGGGCTTCAAATCTTACTTAGATTTCTTTTTTCATACATATATTTCATCTCTATATTCTTAAAATAATCACAAGTTTCCAATACCATTATTCATGCAGCAGAATAATTCCTAACCCAAATGGAACATGTTATTAACACTAACCATACACTGTTTGTGTTAATAACATGTTTACAGAAGAGCAGGGACAGTGTTGATCTTACAATACAGGAATGTAGTGGATCTTCCATCTGCTGAGAACCTCAAAGCTCCATGCAGAAATGATCCCTGGAGAAGATGTAGGCAGGTATGAAGGACCTGAGAGAGCAAAAGTTATCTTCCATTGCAAACAACCTGGTCAGGATGAAGGGATGTTTCTGAATCAGCCTCTCTCATCTTAATGTAGAGAAGATGGACCAAACCAAGACTGTGTGGAGAGCTGTTCCTGGTTCCCTATGGTTGATATACCATTCTAACTTGTGAAAGTGTCACAGGAAGTAGGAGCAGCCTCCATCTCATGGGACCGTTGGAAGAAACTCTTAGGACAAAGTGGTTGCCGAGGCAGTGATCTCATTCAGTTCCTGAAGGAAATGACCTCAAAGCACTTCCTTATTGATGGAACTCTCTGAACATGGGATCCAGGACGCCAGGCACCCAGATCCAGTCCCATTCCCAGTCCCAGTGGTCTCACTTGTTTGGATTTACCAAGGACAGAATCAGTCTTTCTTGGTACCTACTAAGGTGAGGAAGCCAAATGCCTGGAAAGCTTGGAAGAGGGGTTTTTCCTGGAAAAGCAGGTAGTGGCTCACTCCTGGCTCCTGACAACTTCACAGAGTTGGCCAAGGAGACCAGATCTGAGACAGGACAGGACATTTCGGGGGAACATAGTATGGCCCACCAGTCAGAGGATACTCCGGATAGTCTCATACCTATTTGGGGGAAGAAGGTGTCATTGTCGGTGTGGGTGTGGGTTTGTGGTTTTGTCTCATGTTCTGAGAATAGGAAGAAAAGTCAGTTTGTTTGGTTTGGAGTGAACTGTTTTTAGTAAGTCGTTTAACAAGGCAAGTGTTTCTGGGTCTGTGTATCACACTGTGTCCGTGGATGTAGACATTAGAAAAGAGAATGCATCAATGGATATGTCCTGTCTAGTAGAAAGCTTCCCAGCATTCATCCTGCCCATTTTATGAATTGACTGTGGATTGCCTTATTAATGGGCAATACCTGCTACCTTCTTAAGTTGCTGTTTTCCTCCAGAATTCTGGACATTCTCCAGAATAGGCTCATGGTTTTGTGTCTAAGTTATGTACCACACCCAAGCTCTGTGACAAGGCAATGTTCTGGATAGCTGAAGGAAATGACGAGCATCTGAGAAAACTCAGATATCAGTTGACCAGGAAAGTCTCAGTGGAGAAACCCTGCTTTGGGCCATTTGCTTACCTATTATTCTGTTGCCCTGAGAGTCAGGAAGTCTTTGTCTCACACCACCCCTTTGTGAATCCTGAAGAAAATAGTTTTCAAATGGAAATAAATAGGCTTCACCTTTGACTCTTTACTTAATTGATTTGGAAAGAGTTGTGTCTGAATCAGCCTCTTGGCCCAGTGTGATTCTTTGACTTAGATTCTCAGCACCTGATGGATCTAAAGAAAGATCCCATGTGTGCATCCAAATGAAAAATGGCAAAAAGAGCTGTAATTGTGGATGAAGTCTTCTGCCTTCCTCTGTAAGGTTCCTGAATTCCATCAAGTGAGATTAGGGATCATTTGGGTCAGATGAGTTCGTCAAAGCCCTTCTGAGGCTATCCCGTAGGTGCTTAGGTTTTCTCATCACTCCAATTCACATAAAGTATCTTTAAGTGACACTCAATAGGCCTCAAATGGGAAAAGTGGAGCAGTATGACAGGCAGGCCTTTTTGATCACTCCTGGTACAAAGGAAGGGTGTCCAGGCCACCCTGAATTTAGGCAAATGAGGAGCAACGGAGCTTATTTTGGACACTGTCTTGGGCTGCGTCCCTCATGGACACCTCCAGCCAGAGGTTATGATGAGTGTCAATATGGAAGAAGATGAGGACCATGTGGGAGAATTTCGGTTTTATTGTGGTCATTTGTGTGGCAGTTGGAAGAGATGACTGGGTCCACCTGGGCTTGAACTCTGGTGTGATTCCCCTTAGAGACTGAGTTCTGGAACTCACCTCAGAGAAGTATTGCTATGAATTGTGTTGGGATTTGAGGAAGCCACGCATGAGAGTCATCCTTGGAAACTGAGATGAAGGCCCAGGGTAGCTTTCCACAGGGCACTCTGATCTCAACCAGGATATCACATGATTTTATTCTGAAAGACTTGGAAGCCATTGTTGAGAGTCAAAACAGACAATGACATCACATTTTAGACCTCAATGGCCCTGGCTTCATGTGACCTTTTGGCCACTCTTTGGGAAGCCTTGCCTGTGAGAATTCTCCAGAACTTACATTGAAATGAGTTTCCTCAACATTTAATGGTTCCTGAATGAATTGAAACCCACAGTGCATCCAACTTCATCCCTGAAAAATGGCTAGATAAATACCATGAAAATTTTCAATTTCCCATGACCAGGTGGCACTGGAGAACCATTGGATATTCTGTTGCTGATCATGAGTGTACCAGACAGTGCCTTGATTGATTGGGTTTCATGAAAATAAGTTGGAGCCTGCTGAGTAGTTGTCCTAGAGTAGTGGTTGGCAGGTGTGTGAAAAAACATCTGTGGTGGGGCCATGTGGATCTGCCATTGGCTTCCAAATGGCTTGTGACTGACATGGTGCAATCAGCAGACCCTCCTATGCAAAGGCATCTTGTTATATGGTGACGTTTCAGGGCAATGTTTACAATCAGGTTGCTATGTTTAAGGGGGCAAGTTATGTGGGATAGAAGCCTGGTTGGTGCATTCTCTTGCATACCCTAACGCACCACGCCTGAGAGAACTCGCTCCAGCACTGTGTCCCAGTTGAACTCCTTGGATTCCATGAATCAATTACTAAACTCCCAATGCAACAGCAATAAACACATATAGAATCCTACCTGGTACCACACCTACATTCTTGTGAGGTGAACGACTTGGCAGATACAAATTGTGAGAGAAGATCACTCCTCCTAAACGCTGTTGGAACTGAAAATATAACCAATGGGTGAGCTTCCTAGTTTTACAACATTATATATAAATCCATGTTCAGTAAAATGAATATTTTTAGATCTGTGAATGATATATATTTCATGATGAATTTCGAATAGCATATATATTGCTAGTTTTTAATGTGTGTGTGTGTGTGTATGTATATATGTGTGTTTGTATGTATATATATGTGTGTGTGTGTGTGTGTGTGTGTGTGTGTGTATATATATATATATATATATATATATATATATATATATATATATATACATACACACATTCTCCAGATTTTTCAAAATATGAAATATTTGTATCTTAATATACACTCCCTTAATTCATTCATATTCATGTATGTGGATTTATGATCATCTTTTCTAAATATTATTCTCAGAAATATTCATCAACCTGAAATACTTTTTTGTTTTTAGTACTGAAAACTAACTTCAGTGAATGTTGCATACAAATCCTAATATATCTAGAGTAACTGACCCAGTTTAACCTCAATGCAAGAAGATTCATATGGAACATGATGTGTATTTTGATGTTCATTTTAATTAAACACTGGTACATTACTATTTCTTCAGTTTATGCACATCATAGGATATATATTTCATCAAAAAGATCACAAAATAATAGGCATTTTTTCACTTTCAATCACTTCCTACTTTAGAACACATGTATTCTTCCATATTTCTTGACTGGTCTTCTCAAGATTCTTTTTTACAAACACATTATTTTCGATTTTTATAATCACATTGAAGCAAAACTCACACACCCTTCATGATAAACCATAACCCTAATATTAACATTGATGTATAACTTGTTGGAATGAATGATTGTATATCAATATACGATTTTTTATATTTTCAGATATCAATTCAATCCACCATTTAAAGTGGAACCAGTTATATTACTTATTCACAGTTGGTCTATTCATGCATTATCTCTATATTCATAGACACTGGGTACACCTGTTTGTACCCCAAACACTAATTTATAAGTCTTCAAAATATTGCTCCCAAAAATGGTGGAAGAAATACTTATGTCACCCGATCTATATATACATGTTATCACAGTAATATTCTGGACACAAAATTCAAAGGTCAAACTTATATTTGTACCAAAGCCTAAATGGAAAGTGAACATGGATTACTAAAAACATCAATGTTCAATTTGCCTATTGCTCTCAAATATCAATCCTATTGATGACTACATATTCGTTTCTTCCTAAGATTATATATTCAAACTCAACCCTGTTGAAAATGTCTAATCCTATCACTGACTTTATACTTTTCCTGATTTTGTAATGTCTGTATTGATATCTGCATTCCAACATATTTTCTCCAATTCATCATTGTGACTGACTCTTCACTTGTGTTGACATTTACATTCATTCTGTAACCGAAACCCTATTGCTAAAGAACTTTTGTTCCAAATTTTATACTCACTCTTCTTCCTAAACCTACCGACTATCTTCCTAATTTTACCGACTATCACTTTTGAATGGATGTTCTCATCTACATTCAATCATCCAAGTAAATGTAGGGCGAGTGTCAGAGGATGAGACCACCAAGAGACTATCTCATGCAACAGAAAGGGTTTATTTGGGGTCCAGAATGCTGGGGCTTAGAGCTCACTTGAATAGAGCAGAGAGCCCTGAGAACATCTTAAGCAGAACTTATATAATTTTCTTGGAGAGGGCAGGGAGGGAAGTTTATTGATGGGTCAGGGCGAGTTAGTGGTTTGTGTGTAAACGCGTGAGGGAGTACATTCTGCAGTTTGGCAGTTGGGGACAGCACATTCTGGGAACAAGATTAGGAAACATTTCTCAACATTTTAATAGTGTTTTGTTAAGCATACAGAAAAACAGGAAGTGACAAGTACATATTTTATTAACATTTCATTCCCCACTTCTTCTTCTGGCTACTTATAATCATAAAAGTGATTGTTGGGGGGGTGTCACATTTTATGTATGCTAGTGGGGTATTAACATAAGTTTAACTTGTCCAATTTGAGCTTGGAGAAAAGAAATTACATGGTTGAGAAACAGGGTTTTATAGTAAGCAATAAAATGAGGATTATTATTGGACCGGCCAGGGTTCATTAAAACGTAGTTAACCAGGGGGACTGTGTAAACCAAGACTCAAACCACCAATTTTGGGTCTCTATCTCTCTTTGATGCTCTTTAAGGCATCTTTTTAATTTACTCATAGGGTTTGTTACAACTCCAGTATGGTCAACATAAAAAAAAAAAAAAAAACATTCTTTCCTCAATGCAGCACAAAGGCTCCCTTCTCTCATAAAATGGAGGTCCAAACCTCGACTTTTCTGTAAAACAACTTCAAAGAGAGAGGTAAAAGATTCCTGCAAAGTTGTGATGGAATTTTCTAATATCTTTAAGTTTTGATCTATTGCTTCTTCTAATTGGGTCATTTGTTGTGTCCCATGGACCAGGGCAGTGGTTCCTGTGCGAACCCAGGCAGCAACTCCTATTCATAATAGAATGGCTAAGGTGAGAGATATATGTTCCCAACTGAACCGGGTTGTATGCCCCTCTATTTGATCTTCCAATGAACCTGCGTCATAATAGAGCACTCTGGGAAACATCTGCATCATTACACAATTAATCACTTCTGTTGACCATTTCATAAAAACATAAACAACGTTTAAGTATATAGAATTATATTGTTGTAGGGACGGACAAGGCAAGGCACCTAAGATAGCACCAAAGACAAGGAAACAGTCATATTTGGTTGCAACCAGATTCAGAGGGCATTGCTTCTGTTGTAATCAATTAATCCCCTGAAACCCAAGTTTAGGTAGTTTCAGAATTTTGTACCCAACATGTAAGGGAAGGGGCTCTGAAGTTCACAGTCTGCAGAAGTTCACAAAGAGCAGTTTTTGTTTCTGATTTTTCCTCAGTTCTGGGCAAGTTAAATTTTCAAGGACACCTGGGTGGGGGAGAGCTTTTTTTTCCCTTTTTTTCCCCCTGCCAGCTCTTTCCATGGAGCCCAGTTTGTAACTTATTCATCTTAGCAATGTAGCCATCTCTATGAAGCCCCAGCTAAAGGACAGAAGCCTTGATCACATATGTTGTGAAAAACTAGTAAGGGTGTGTCTAGCTCAGGAGTGCTGTTTTTTTTCAGCCAGTTGCCAGGTAGACCAGGGCAACACAAAAAGAAGAAGTTTATCTACACTGAACTCTTTTATAGGGACTCTTTTGCTGAAAGTCCTAAAGTTAGCCATGGTGAAAACTTCTGGATAAGGTCAGTTAAGACTTTCCTGTGGGCCTGGTACAGAGGGGGAAGACGGGGAATGCAGGGCTGAGAGCAGCTCTTTGGATCTGAGAATGAGGAAGGAGAGATGTAAAAAAATAATGGAAAAGGGTTTTGAGATCTTCCTAGCAACAAAAACATGAGTAGTAGAACGGGTAGAACTGAGCGGGAGATGGGAGTGAGTATCCCAAAAAGCCTGTAAGGGACTTTAAATTCTTAGTAACCTGTTTTCAGTGATGGCAAAGCAACTTTAAAGGCCATTTTCATTACATCTTGGATAGGGGTCTGAGGGCTCTTCTCAGCTGGTTTGAGCTTTGGGTTAGCTGGTAAGAGGACCTGGTGGGACCCAGTGTGGGCACTGACAGGAGAAGAGAGGAGTGAGTGAGTGGAGGGTTACCTCAGTACCTGCTACCTCAGCAAGGGGGCAATGGTCTGAGAAACGGTGGAGGTTTGGGTTTTTAATATAGTAATTGGAGGGGAGAAATCAAGTTGATGAGGTGGGAGTGACAACAGAGAGTCTAGAGCAGAAGGCTGAGGGTGAGCATGTATTGGAGAAGCATAGTTCACGATGTGAGCAAAGGAGAGAAAAGGCCTCCACATAGAGGAATCTCCTTTCACCCTTTTGAGCACTTGCAGAAGTTAAAAAGGTCACACAGAATTTGAGGATCTAGAGACCCCTCTGGGGGCCATCGGTTTTGGTTGTCTAATTGGTAATATGGCCAATGCTGTGTAGAGAATTTCATGAGTAGTTTTGGTTCCATGTGGCAGTCCCTGTATGCTCACATCCCCATGACTTACAGAAGATGTCGGCTTTCCCCGCACACAGCCTTGACTGTTTGTGGCTTTGATAGTACACTGGGCAAACATAGTAATCTAGGCTAGCCATCCAGCATCTGGCTCGCGTGTCCCTACATCAATAATGTTTGTTTCCATTATCTATGGTATGGAAGGAATTTAATGGAATTTTAGTGGGATCCTCTTCATTAGGGATATCCCAATCGGGAAGACCTATACGCAGCTGACAAATGTCTGGCTGGAGAGATGGCCACCAGGTCCCTAAGCGGGCTGTATGCAAGATAGACCATACTTCCGTTCCAGTAGGATTTGTGATCAGCCATCGCTGCTGAACAGGCTTATGAGGGTTAGGAATACTGGTGGTCAAGGGGAGAGTCTATAGCCTTATCCACACAGCGAATCCACAATTTGAAAGGGTTTCCAGTCTTTTCCAGTTTCCAGCCAGAGTCTGGACAGGGCACAGGCTTGAGATGAGAGGTAGGGATCCAGGAAGTGATTTTGACTACCTTTACCCTGTAGGTGTTATAAGTAGCACCTGGTATGGTCCTTTTCAGCGGAGTTCCAGGGATGACACCAGATGTCGTCTTACATAGACATAGACGAAGTCTCTACTTGATATCGCTGTAGAGTCCCCTCATCCCCAGGTTGGAAGGCAGTGGCCATCTGTTTTCACAGGTATCCCTGAGTTCTTTCAAGAGCTTTAAGTCTGTTAAGCAAGGGGGTGTGGAAGGAATCGTTAGGTCTTAGAGTTGGGGTAGGTCCCTTACTGGAGGAGGGACACCATAGAGAATTTACAGGGTGTGAGGTTACACAAAGAAATAGATTGAGTATTTCTTGCATGAAACAGTACATAAAGCAGGAGCATAGTCCAATCTTTTATGCCGGTCTCTAAGTTTAATTTCGTTATGGTCTCTTTAATGGTTCTATTCATTCTTTCTACCTGTCCTGAACTCGGGGGTCTGTAAACACAATGTAACTTCCAATTAATCCCCAGGGTCCTTGCTAACCTCTGAGTTACCTGGGCCACGAACGCCGGTCCATTATCAGACCCTATTACTTTAGGAAGGCCGTACCTTGGAAAAATATCTTCCAGGATCTTCTTGACCACCATTTGCGCTGTTTCTTTTTTTTTTCTTTTCTTTTTTTTTTTTGGGGGGGGAAGGCTTCAATCCATCCTGAAAATGTATCTACAAAGACTAGGAGATATTTAAGTCCATTCCTTGCTGGCTTAATTTCAGTAAAGTCCACTTCCCAGAATTGTCCTGGTCTGGTTCCTCGTAGGTGCTTTCCTGCAGGAAGCTTGGAAGGGTAAGAATTAACCAATTGATGGACTCAACAGGCTTTTGTTATCCATTCAGTTGTTTCCTTTCACTGTGAGTTGGTTAATGGAAAACTCTGTTCTTTATCCTTCAGATATGAATGCAGTTTCTTTGAACCAAGGTGAGTGATTTGATGTACATTTTCTACTGACATAGTTAGAGCCGTGATCATAGGAGTTTTTACTGAAGGATTTAGAAATTCCACTTGGGGGCCTTCAGGGTAAAAAGTTATTTTGGCCCAGAGCTTTGTGAGGAGATCTCTGCCAATCAATGGGGCAGTGCATTCTGGGATTACTAGGAATGAGTGATGGATTTTTTCTTTCCCCTGTTCCATGGTCCTCTTAGTTGTCCAAGCCCGATATTTACTGCCATTAGCCCCTTGAATTAGAGACCTTTTATTTGATAGAGGTTCCAATGGGGCCTTAAAGGCAGAATATCTTGCCCCTGTATCCACTTCAAAGTATACTGGGGTCCCCTCCACTTCAAAAGTTACCCTGAGCTCGGGGAGAGGATCTGAGCCCCGACTTTGTTAGTAATCCTACAGAGTCAGAATGTCCAGCTGGCCTGGCTGTCTCTTTCTAGGGCACTCTTTAGCCCAGTGTCCTTTTTTTTTAGAGTAGGCACATTGAATTGAGGCCAGGGGTGGCCTCTTGTGTGGGCCCCGGTGTCCCTTCCTGTCTCCATGTTTCTTAATTTCTGGTCTATTTGTTGTTGTGACCAGGATCTTAGTCAATGCCTTAGTCTGTCTTTTGTTTCTTTTATCCTCCCTTTGCTCCCTAGGCTTCCTCAGTTTCTCTCTTATAGTATACCTTCTTGGCTTCTCTGACTAAACCTCTCAAAGTCATATCTTGTAATCCATCTAAGCATTGTAACTGTCTTTTAATATCCAGAACAGCTTGCCCAATAAAGGCCACCATGACAGATGCCTTTTGATTCTCTCCCTGAGGATCGAAAGGATTAAATCTCCTATATGCCTCCATAATTCTCTGTAGGAACATGGAGGGACATTCATCAGTCCCTTGAATAATCTCTCTTACCTTGGCCAAAATAGTTGGTCGCCTAGCGGCCACTAAGATACCCACTATTAGAGCCCGGCAATAAGAGGAAGGATGCTCATTACCTTCAGAGGTTTTGGGGTCCCAGTTGGGTCGGTGCAAGGAAAAGGCGGCTTTGCATATGTTGGGAAGTTTTTTCGGTCACCCATCTGGTCCGAGAATATTTTTTTCTAGAATCCAGGAAGATTCTCTTTTGTTCCTCTGTCATGAAGAGAGTCCCTAGGAGTTGTTGGCAGTCATCCCAAGTAGGCTGGTGTGAAAACATCAATGACTCAACCACACCTGAGACCCAGGTGGGGTCCTCGGTAAAAGGGGGATTGTTATTTTTCCAGTTATTTAGGTCTGAAGAGGAGAAAGGTAAATACTGGTAGGCTTGCATTTTTCCCCCATGGTTGTCATCAATCATTGTTCCTTAGAAATGGAGAGGGAGCATCACGTGAGTTCCAGGGATTTCAATCATTCAACGCCGGCAAATTCCTTTAGCCGGGCCAGCAACCTCCAGGAAAGGAGGGGCTGTGTTTTCCACAGGGGAGTTATCTTGAGTGTGCTGGGCTCGCTTAGCTTCCTCCAATGGCGGAGAGGCTGAGACAGCAGCAGAGGAATTACTTAGAGGGTGTTGGGGGTTGGGGGACGAGGGCAGGGAATAAGTAGTAGGACGAGAGTCCAGTAGAGTAAAATCTTGTGACTCAGGGAGAACAGAGGTTGAAGGAGGAGGAGAAGCAGAAGGTTTGAGAGAGCATGACGGAAAGAGTAGGAGCGGGGGCAGGGGCAAGGAAAAGCTTCACACATGGAGGAGGAGAATTGCAGAGGTCCTGCAAAGTTAAGATATATGTCTCTTGATCCTGATGTCTATGTGGCGCTGGCTGAAAGTCAATATCTCTGACTTTTTAAATTAGTGGGAAGTAGAAAGATCCTTCTAGGGGCCATCTGAATCCAAAGGTGGGCCATTCTGAGGCACAGAGAGTCTGCCAGGTCCAGCGTTTAACTGAAAAAGAAAGATTCTGAGCCCTTAAGCGGACTTTGGTGCAATGATCAAGGGTCAGCAAAAGAGGCATTGAAGTGCTCTATCCCATAATGAAAGATAAACAATCAGTAAAATCAACGACACACGACACAGACAAGACAATACAATAAAGACAGGCAATGGACGTCCAACACTGAGACCAGGACTGAGTAGCCGGCAAAACCCGATGGGCTGGCAATACCGAATCTGAAACAAAATATCACTGAGTCGAGGAGACTATTGTTCCTCGATTTCCCGAGTCCTCTGGGGAGTCCCCCAGTGACGTGGCCTGTGGCTCTATGACATGTCTCTCAGCCACCGTCGGAGAGAGCTCACACTCTTCATCAACAGCCATTTGCCAATCCCTAACCTGAAACCTGAAACTAGAAAGAGGCACCTTACATACCCCGAGAGGAGCCCGTTGGGGTCTCTCATCTGCCGCTGCTGGATCTCAGTGGAACCTCCATATGTAAAGGTCGGGCGAGCGTCCGGGGAAGAAACCACCAAGAGACTGTCTCATGCAAAAGCAAAGGGTTTATTATGGGTCCAGCATGCTGGGGCTCAGAGTTCACTTGAATAGAGCAGAGAGCCCTGAGAACAGCTTAAGCAGAGCTTATATACTTTCCTTGGAGAGGGCAGGGCAGGATGTTTATTGATGGGTCCGGGCGAGTGAGCTGTTTGTGGGCAACCGGGTGAGGAATTACTTTCTGCAGTTTGGCAGCTGAGGACAGCACATTCTGGGAACAAGACTAGCAAACATTTCTCAAGATTTCAACAGTGTTTTATTAAGCATTCAGAAAACAGGAAGTGATAAGTACCTATTTTATTAACCTTTCACTACGGACTACACTTTGCCAGATTTCCTAATGTCTCTATTGATATCTGCTTTCCTACATATTTTCCCCAGTTCATCATTGTGACTGACTCTTCACATGTGGTGACATTTACATTCACTCTATACCCGAAACCCTATAGCTATAGAACTTTTGGTCCAAATCCTATGCTCACTCTCCTTTCTAAACCTACCGACTATCTTCCTAATCCTACTGATTATCCCTTTTTGACTGGAAGTTCTCTTTGACAATCAATCATCCAAAATACAGGGACCTTTGCCATTGTATATTGATGTATCTGAGACATCTGTGCAGAAAATAAATCAAAGCTCAGTATCACAATCAAGGTCCCAATGCTCTTCTGGGCTTCAAATCTTACCTAGATTTCTGTTTTCATACTTAATTTTCACCTATATATTCTTGTAAATATCGCAGGTTTTCAATACCATTATTCATCCAGCAGAATGATTCCTAATGCAAATTGAACCTGTTATTAACCCTAACCATACACTGTTCCCTCAATCTAACTTTACAGAAGAGCAGGGACAGAGTAGGTCTTACAATACAGGAATGTAGGGGAACTTCCTATTGCTAAGAAACTCAAAGGTACATGCAAAAATGATCCCTGGAGAAGTTGTAGGCAGCTATGAAGGAACTGAGTGAGCAAAAGTCATCTTCTCTTGCAAACAACCTGGTCAGGATGAAGGGATATGTCTGAATCATCCTCTCTCTTCTTAATGTAGAGAAGAAGGACCAAACCAGGCTGTGTGGAGAGCTGTTCCCGGTTGCCTATGGTTAATATACCATTCTAACTTGTGAAACTGTCACAGAAAGTAGGGGCAGCCTTCATTTCAGGGGACCCTTGTAAGCAACTGTTAGGACAAAGTGGTTGCCAAGGGTGTGAGCTCATTCAGTTCCTGAAGGAAGTGACCTCAGACCTCACCTCACATCCTTGGTGATAGAACTCTCTGAACTTGGGATCAAGGAAGCCAGGCACCCAAATCCCATTCCAGTCCCAGTAGCAGTGGTCTCACTTCTTTGGATTTACCAAGGACAGAATCAGTCTTTGTTGGTACCTACTGATATGAGGATGGCCAAAAGCCAGGAAAGCTCTGAAGAGTGGCCTTTCCTGAGAAAGCAGGTAGTGGATCACCGCTGCCTCCTGACAACTTTACAGAGTTGGCCAAGGAAACCAGATCTGAAACAGGGCAGGCAATTTCAGGGGAACATAGTATGGCCCAATAGTCAGAGGACACTCCGGATAGTCAGAGACCTACTTGGGGGAAGAAGGTGCTTTGTGGGTGTGGGTGTGTGTTTGTGCTTTTGTCTCATGTTCTCAGAATAGGTAGGAATGGCGGTTTGTTTGGTTTGGAGTGAACTGTTTCTAATAAGTGATTTGATAAGGCAAGTGTTTCTATGTCTGTGTATCCCATTGGGTCCGTGGTTGTAAACATTAGAAAAGAGAATGCATGAATGGATGTGTCCTGTCTGGTAGAAAGCTTCCCAGCATTCTTCCGGCCGAATATATGAATGCACTGTGGCTTCCCTTATCGATGGGCAACACCTGCTATTTTCCTAAGGTCTGGTTTTATTTTTGAATTCTGGCCACTCTCCAGAATAGGCTCATGGTTTTGTGTCCAAGCGAAGTACCACCTTCAAGCTCTGTGACATGGCCATGTACTGGATAGCTGAAGGGAATGGCGAGCAACTAAGAAAACTCAGATATCAGTGTGACCAGTAAAGTCTCAGTGGAAAAACCGTGCTTTGGGCCTTTTGCTTACCTTTTGTTCTATTTCCCTGTATTTCAGGAATTTCTTTGCCTCAGGCCACCCCTTTGTGAAGCTGGAAGAAAACATTTTTCAAATGGAAATGAATGTGCCTCACCTGTGGCTCTTTGCCTAATTGCTTTAGAAAGGGGTGTGTCTGAATCAGCCTCTTGGCCCTGTGTGAGGCTTTGGCTTAGATTCTTAGCACCTGATCGATATAAAGAAAGATCCCATGTGTGAATCCAAAACCGAAATGCCCAAAAGAGGAGTCATTGAGCATAAAGTCTCTTGCCTTCCACTGTAAGGTTCCTGACCTCCATCAAGTGAGAATAGGGATACTTTGGGTCAAATGATTTCTTCAAAGCCCTGCACATGCTAGCCCAGAGGTGCTTGTGTTTTCTCATGACTCCAATTCACATAAAGATTCTAAACCCCACTGTCAGTAGGCCTCAAATTGGAGAAGCAGAGCAGTATTACGGCAGGCCTATTTGATCACTCCTGGGTCACAGGAAGGGTGTCCAGGCCACCCTGACATTAGGAAAATAAGGGGCAAGGAAGCCTATTTTGGACACTGTCTTGGGCTGTGTCCTTCATGGAAACTTCCAGGCAGAGGTTAAGATGAGTGTCTATATGCAATAAGATGAGGGTCATGTGGGAATGTTTTGGTTTAATTTTGGTCATTTGTGTTGGGGTTGGAAGAGATGAGTAGGTCAACCAGGACTTGAAATCTGGTCTGATTCCCCTTAGAGACTGAGTTATGGAACTGAACTCAGAGAAGTATTGGCATGAATTGTGTTGAGTTTTTAGGAGGCCACACATGAGACTCGCCCTTGGAAACTGAGACCTAGGCCGAGGGTGGCTTTCCACAGAGCACTGGGAATCTCACCCAGGATATCACAAGATTTTATTCTGAAAGACTTGGCAGCCATAGTCAAAACACACATAGACCTCACACTGTAGACCTCAATGGGCCTGGCTTCATGTGACCTTTTGGCGACTCTTTGGGAAGACTTGCCTGTGAGTGTCCTCCAGAGATTTCATTGAAATGAGCTTCCTCACAATTTAATGGTTCCTAAATGAATTGAAACCTACAGTGCCTCCAACTTCCACCTTGAAAAATGGCTAGATAAATACCATGAAATTTTTGAAATTCCTATGACCAGGTGGCACTGGAGAACCTTTGTATGCCCTGTTGCTGATCATGAGTGTACCAGAAAGTGCCCTAATTGACTGAGTTTCATTAAATTGGTGTAGAACAGAGATGCCAGTAAGTTGAATACTCCTCAATTGTAGGCTCAAGCTGTGGTGTGCAGGTTTGTGATAAAACATCCGTGGTGGGGCCATGTGGATCTGCCATTGCTTCCAAATGGCATGTGACTGACGTGGTGCAGCCAGGAAATTCTTATATGTAAATGCATATTGGTATATGGAGAATTTTTAGGGCAATGTTCAGAATCAGGTTGCAATGGACAAGGGGACAATCTATGTGGGCTAGAAGCCTGGTTGGTGCATTCTCCTGCAGAACATGACCCACTACACATGACAGTACTCCCTCCAGCACTGTGTCCCAGTTCAACTCCTTGTATTTCGTGAAGAAAATACCAAACTCCCAGTGCAGCAGCAAGAAACACCACGAAAAGTGGAGAATGACCAAATGCCCTCACAGTCCACACGGGGAGACTCTTAGACCCCAGTGGTCACAGTTTACCTACAGATAATTCAGTACTGTAGCCTAGTGTTCATAGGAAAATAAGAAACCACGTCCTCCAGGTCACATAGATGTAGACCCAGCTCTGATGGTCTCACTAGAAAGAAAGCTAAAGCTCCTGACAACAACATATATTTTGAGTTCCCAACCTCAGAGGCAGTTTCTCAAGAAGTCTTTAGGCCAGCAGAGCTCCAAGTTTGTGGAGTGTTTACCTTGTCCCTTACATTTGGAAACTCCTCTACCACATCCAAGGTTGTGAACTCCTTTGCATTTTCCATTCCAGATATATATTCACAGATTTTCTAACTCTTCTCCTCTAATTGTGTCTTATTTGGGGCGAAGGTAATGTGAAGCCATTGTTCTGGATGAGAGTGGGTAATTTATTGTGTAGCCCATATTTGCATACACATTGGATTCATTTTCCTTTTTTCCATTCAAAATACTGAATCCCTGACACTAACCCATACCCTACTAGACTCTGACTACTAATCCTACTATGATGGAGAATAATAACACAAACAGAATAGAAATACAAGCCGTTCAGAGGAGGCATGGTGTATAGTTGGACTTGCCTTTTGCATGATAAAGCGTAGGTGTTATATGTCTAGTCCATTTTTCATTGAAATAGTTCTCTATGTGTTTTTTTTCCTTTAATTTTTATTGTTGGTTGTTCAAAATTTACCTATTTCTTGACATATCATATTTCACACTTTGATTCAAGTGGGTTATGAACTCCCATTTTTACTCCGTATACAGGTTTCAGCATCACATCTGTTACACATCCACTGTTTTACGTATTGCAATACTAGTGTCTGTTGTAGTCTGCTGTCTTTCCTATCCTCTACTATCCCCCATCCCCTCTTCTCCCATCTTCTCTCTCTACCCCATCTACTGTAATTCATTTCTCCCCCTTGGTTTTTTCCCCCCTTTTCCCTCACTTTCTCTTGTATGTAATTTTGTATAACCATGAGGGTCTCCTTCCATTTCCATGCAATTTCCCTTCTCTTTCCTTTTCTCTTCTACCTGTCACCCCTGTTTAATCTTAATCTTCTTCTCATGCTCTTCCTCCCAAATCTGTTCTTAGTTACTCTCCTTATATCAAAGAAAACTATTGGCATTTGTTTTTTTAGGGATTGGCTAGCTTCACTTAGCATAATCTGTTCTAATGCCATCTATTTCCCTGCAAATTCTATGATTTTGACATTTTTTAATGCAGAGTATTACTCCATTGTGTATAAATGCCACATTTTTTTTCCATTCATCTATTGAAGGGCATCTAGGTTGGTTCCACACTCTTGCTATTTTGAATTGTGCTGTTATGAACATCAATGTAGCAGTGTCCCTGCAGCATGCACATTTTAGGTCTTAGGGAATAGACCGAGAAGGGGAATAGCTGGGTCAAATGGTGGTTCCATTCCTAGCTTCCAAGAAATCTCCATACTTCTTTCCAAATTGGCTGCACCAATTTGCAGTCCCACCAGCAATGTACAGGTGTACCCTTTTCCCCACATCCTCGCCAACACTTGTTGTTTGACTTCATAATGTCTGCCAATCATACTGGAGTGAGATGTTATGTTAGGGAGGGTTTGTTTTCCATTTTTCTGACTGCAAGAGATGGTGAGCATTTTCACATGTACTTATTGATTGATTGTATGTCCTCATCTGAGAAGTGTCTGTTCAGGTCCTTGGACCATTTGTTGATTGGGTTATTCGTCTTCTTATTGTTTAATTTTTTGAGTTCTTTGTATACTCTGGATATTAGGGCTCTATCTGAAGTGTGAGGAGTAAAGATTTGTTCCCAGGATGTAGACTACTTATTTACCTCTCTTATTGTTTCTTTTGATGAGAAAAATCTTTTTAGTTTGAGTAAGTCCCATTTGTTGATTCTAGGTATTAACTAGTGTGCTAATGGTGTCCTATTGAGGAATTTGGAGCCCAACCCCACAGTATGTAGATCATAGCCAACTTTTTCTTGTATCAGATGTCGTGTCTCTGATTTGATATCAAGCTCCTTGATCCATTTTGAGTTAACTTTTGTGCATGGCGAGAGAAATGGATTCAGTTTCATTTTGTTGCATATGAATTTCCAGTTTTCCCAGAACCATTTGTTGAAGATGCTATCCTTCCTCCATTGCATGCTTTTAGACCCGATTGGCATTGCATTTAACATATAGAGAACTTTTGGTTATATTGCCATTTTGATGATGTTAGTTCTGCCTATCCATGAACATAGTATATTTTTCCATCTTCTAAGATCTTCTTCTATTTCTCTCTTTAGGGTTCTGTAGTTTTCATTTTATAAGTCTTTCACCTTTTTTGTTAGGTTGATTCCCAAGTATTTTTTTTTTTTGTGTGTGTGTGTGGATATTTTGAATTGAGTTGTTGTCCTCATTTCTATTTCAGAGGATTTGTTGCTGATATACAGGAATGCCTTTGATTTATGCATATTGATTTTATATCCTGCCACTTTGGTGAATTCATTTATTACCTCTAATAGTTTCTTTGTATACCTTGCTGGGTCTGCTAAGTATAGAATCATGTCATCTGCAAATAGTGATAATTTACGTTCTTCTTTTCCTATTTTTATGCCTTTAATTTCTTTAATCTCTCTAATTGCTCTGGCCAGTGTTTCGAGAACTATGTTGAACAGAAGTAGTGAGAGAGGGCATCCCTATCTTCTTCCAGATTTTAGAGGGAATACCTTCAATTTTTCTCCATTCAGAATGATGCTAGCCTGAGACTTAGCATAGATTGCTTTTACATTATTGAGGTATGTTCCTGTTATCCCTAGTTTTTCCAGAGTTTTGAACATAAAGGGATGCTGAACATTGTCAAATGCTTTTTCTGCATCTATCGAGATGATCAAATGGTTCTTATTTTTAAGTCTATTTATGTGATGAATAACATTTATTGATTTCTGTATAATGAAGCAGCCTTGCATCCCAGGGATGAATCCTACTTGATCATGGTGCACAATTTTTTTAATATGTTTTTGTATCCGATTCGCCACAATTTTATTGAGGATTTTTGCATTTTTCCTGAAATAGCTTGAAAAGTATTGGTATTAGTTCCTCTTTAAAGGTTTTGTAAAACTCTGCTGTATACCCATCCGGTCCTGGGCTTTTCTTAGTTGGTAGTCTTTTGATGGTTTATTCTATTTCCTCAATTGTTATGGGTCTGTTTAGGTTGCCTATATCCTCCTGACTAAATCTGGGTAGATTATATGACTGAGAAATTTATCGATGCCTTCACTATCTTCTATTTTATTGAAAAATAAGAATTCAAAATAATTTCGGATTATCTTCTCTATTTCTAAACTATCTGTTGTGATACTGAGTTCTCCCTCTTCTTTTCTTTGTTAGCTTGGCTAAGGGTCTGTCGTTTTGATTTATTTTTTCAAAGAACCATCTTTTAGTTTTGTCAATTTTTTCAATTGTTTCTTTTGTTTCGATTTCATTAATTTCAGCTCTAATTTTAATTATTTCTTGCCTTCTACTTATTTTGCTGTTGTTTTGCTCTTCTTTTTCTAGGATTCTGAGATGAAGTATGAGATCATTTATTTGTCATTTTTTTTTCCTTATTTTAAGGAATGAAATCTAAGCAATGAATTTTGTTCTTAGAACTGCTTTCTATGTGTCCCATAGATTCTGATATGTTATGTCTGTGTTTTCATTTATCTCTAAGAATTTTTTAATTTCCTCCTTGGTGTCTTCTATAACCCATTGATCATTCAGTAACTTATTTTTCATTCTCCAAGTGATACATGATTTTTCCTTCTTTCTTTTATCGTTGATTTTCAGTTTCATTTCATTATGATCAGATAAGATGCCTGGTATTATATCTACTCCTTTATATTGTCTAAGAGTTGCTCTGTGACATAATATATGATTTATTTTTTGAGAAGTATCCATGTGCTGCTGAGAAAAAAGTGTAGGTGCTTGATGTTGGGTGGTATATTCTATATATATCATAAGTCTGGGTTATTAATTGTGTTATTGAGTTCTATAGTTTCATTATTCAACTTTTGTTTGGAAGATCAGTCCAGTAGTGAGAGAGGTGTGTTTGAGTCTCCCATGAGTATTGTATGGTGGTCTATTAGACTCTTGAACTTGAGAAGAATTTGTTTAATGAACATAGCTGCACCAATGTTTGGGGCATATATATTTATGATTGTTATGTCTTGTTGGTGTATGGTTTCCTTGAGAAGTATGTAGTGTTGCTCTTTATCCCTTTTGATTAACTTTAGCTTGAAATCTATTTGATTTGATATGAGTATCTACACTTCTGCTTGTTTCCGAAGTCCATATGGGTGATATGGTTTTTCCCAACTTTTCACCTTCAGTCTATGTATATCTTTTCCTAACATATGTGTCTCCAGTAGGCAGCATACTGTTGGGTCTTGTTTTGTGATCCATTCTACTAGCCTGTGTCTCTTAATTGGTGAGTTTAAGCCATTAACATTTAGGGTTATTATTGAGATATGGGTTGTTCTTCCAGCCATATTTGTATATTTATGTTACTAAACATGTTTTTTTTCCTCCTTCATTATTTTCCCCCCTTTACTGTCCTACCTCCCACTGTTGGTTTTCATTGTTATTTTCCATTTCCTCTTCCTGTAGTGTTTTGCCAAGGATGTTTTGAAGAAATCGTTTCCTAGCTGCAAATTCTTTTAACTTTTGTTATCGTGGAAAGTTTTAATTTCATCTTCTATCCTGAAGCTTAATTTCGCTAGATACACAATTCTTGGATGGAACCCATTTACTTTCAGTGTTTGAAAAATGTTATTGCAGGATCTTCTAGCTTTCAGAGTCTGTGTTGAAAGATCAGCTGTTATCCTGATTGGTTTACCACTAAATATAATCTGCTTCCTTTATCTAGTAGCTTTTAAAATTCTCCCCTTTTTCTGTATGTTGGGCATCTTCGTTATAATATGTCTAGGTGTGGATCTCTTATAATTTTGCACATTTGGCATCCTGTAAGCTTCTAGGATTTGCGATTCTGTCTCATTCTACAAGTCTGGGAAGTTTTCTCTTTTATTTCATTGAATATATTGCTCATTTCTTTTGTTTGGACCTCTATACCTTCCTGTATCCCAATGACTCTTAAGTTTGGTCTTTTTATATTATTCCATATTTCTTGGATGTTCTGCTCATGGTTTCTTAAAAGTCTTCCTGAGCTGTCTGTGTTCTTTTCAAGTTGAAATAATTTGTCTTCATTGTCTGATGTACTATCTTCTAAGTGTTCTACTCTGCTGTTAGTATTCTCAATTGAGTTTTTAAGTTGGTTTATTGATTCCTGCATTCCTAGGATATCTGTTTGTTTGATTTTATAATCTTTTTCTCCCTGCATAGTTGATATTATGCTTCTTGGATTTTTTTATGTAATTCATTATCAAGGTGATCTTTCATTGTCTGATTTTGCTCTCTAATGTCTTCCTTGAGACTCCAGATCATCTGAAGCATGTATATCCTGAGTTCTTTATCTGACATTCCATCTGCTGCAGATATTACCTCTTCTAAAGTTGACTTTACCTGCATTGCTTATGGTACTTTCTTTCCTTGTCTTTTCATTCTGTTCATGTTTCTTTCTGCTTGGTGAAACTGTTGTGTTATTGAATTTTTCCCCTATATATTTTTATTGCTTGTATAGTTTCAAAGTCTCTCTCGCAGGCACGGGTGGTGGCTCTGCCCCTCCTACAATTGGGACAATGTGCCTACCACACCAGCAGGCTGCTGGGCCTGTTCTGTCAGTCGGTAGCTGGTCCGCCTACCTTGAAGGTGCGAGCAGCAGCTCTGCCCCTCTGCAGGCACTGGGCCTGTTCTGCCAGTGGGTCACATGTCGGGCTACTTTGCAGGCGTGGGCGGCAGCTTTGACCATCTGCGGGCCACTGGGTCTGTTTTGTCTGTCCCTTGCAGGTCTGTCTACCTTGCAGGCGCGTGTGGCTGCTCTGCCCCTCCCCCAACCGGGACGATGTGTCTACCATGCTGGCGGGCCATAGGCCTGGTCTGTCGGTGGTCGCAGGTCCACCTACCTTGCAGGCGCGGAGGGCGTCTCTGCCCCTCCGCAGATTGCTGGGCCTGTCCTGCTGTGGGTCACAGGTCTGCATACCTTGCAGGCCCGGCGGCATTGCCCCTGCCCCAACCAGGGCGATGTGTCTTCCACGGTGGCGGGCCACTGGTCCTGTTCAGCCGGTGGGTCGCAGGTCCGCCTACCTTGAAGGAGCGATTGGCAGATCTGCCCCTCCCTCTCTCAATGTTTTTTTAAAGTTGACAAATATGTGAATTCCTGTCTCCCTTTCTCTGTAGCATATTCAGCACATATATTTTTATATGCACATATAGAATCCTACCTGGTATCACACGTACATTTTTGTGAGGCTGTTGACTTGGCAGATACAAATTATGAGAAGAGATCACTCCTCCTAAACGCTGTTGGAACTGAAAATTTAAGCTATTGGTGAGCTTCCTAGTTGAACAATATTACACATAAATCCACGCTCACTAAAATGAAGATTTTTGGATCTGTGGATGATATATATTTCATGAAGAATTTCAATTGGCATATGTATTGCTACTTTTTAATGTCTGTTGTGTGTGTGTGTGTGTGTGTGTGTGTATATATATATATATATATATATATATATATATATATATATACACACTCTCCATATATTTCAAAATATGAAATAGATGTGTCTTATGTACAGTCCCAAAATTCATTCATGTTCATGTATGTGGAGTTATAATCAAATTTTCACTAGATTATTCTCAGAAATATTCATCTACCTGAAATACATATTTGTTTCTTAGGTCTGAAAACTAACTTCAGTGAATGGTGCATTCAAATCCTAATATTTCTAAATTAACTGACTCAGTTTAACATCAATGCAAGAAGATTCCTATGGGACATGATGTTTATTTTGACGTTCATTTTTACTCAACACTGGCACATTACTACTCCTTCAGTTAATGCACATAATAGGATATATATTTCATCTACAAGTTCGCAAATTTATAGGCATTTGTTTCACTTTCAGTCACTTCCTGCTTCAGAACACATGTATTTCTCCAGGTTTCTTGACTGGTCTTTTTATGAGACTTTTTTCCAAACAAATTATTTTCAATTTCCATAATCAATTTGAAGCAAAACTCACACACTCTTCATGATAAACCATAATCCTCATATTACCATTAGATGTAAAACGGGTTGGAATGAATGGTTGTATATCAATATAAGATTTCCTGTATATTTTTACATTTCAATTCAATCCATTATTTAAAGTTGGAACCAGTTATATTATTTATTCACAGTATGGTCTATACATGCATATTCTCCATATTCAAAGACAAAGAGTACACTTGTTTGTACCCCGAATACTAATTTATACTTCTTCAAAATATTGCTCCCAGAAATGGTGGAAGAAATACTCAGGTCACCTTATCTACATATACATTGTATCACAGTAATATTCTGGACACAAAAAGCAAAATCACACTTATGATTGTACCAAAGCCTAAATGGAAACTGAACATGGATTATTAAAACATCCAGGTTCAGGTTGCCTAATAGTCTCAAATACCAATCCTATTGGTGACTACGTATTTGTTTCTTCCTAAGATTATATATTCAACCTAAATGCAGTTAATAATGTCTAATCCTATCACTCACTTTATACTTTGCCTGATTTCCTAATGTCTCTATTGATGTCTGCTTTCCTAAATATTTTCCCCAGTTCACCATGTGAGTGACTCTTCAAATGTGATGATATTTACTTTCACTCTCTAACCGAAACCCTATTGATAAAGAATTTTTGGTCCAAATCCTGTACTCACTCTTCTTCTGAAAGCTACTGACTATCTTCCTAATCTTACTGAGTTTCCCTGTTTGAGTGGAAGTTCTCTTTTCCATTCAATCATCCAAAGTACAAGGTCCTATGCCATTGATTATCGATTTATCTGAGACATATATGCGGAACATAATTCAAAGCTAAGTATCACAATCAACAGCTCAATGTCCTTCTGAGCTTCAAATCTTACCTAGATTTCTGTTTTTATACTTATATTTTATCTCTGTGTTTTAATAAATGTCACAGGTTCCCAATACCATTATTCATCTAGCAGAATGATTCCTAACCCAAATCAAACATGTTATTAAACCCTAAACATACACTGTTCCCACAATCTCACTTAACAAAAGACCAGGGACAGTGTTGGTTTTACAATACAGGAATGTAGGGGATCTTCCATATGCTGAAAACCTAAAAGGTCCATGCAGATGTGATTCCTGGAGAAGATATAAACAGCTATGAAGGACCTTAAAGAGCAAAACTCATCTTCCATTGCAAACAACCTGGTCAGGATGAAGGGTTGTATCTTAATGAGCCTCTCTGTTCTCAATGTAGAGAAAATGGACCATACCAGGCCTGTGTGAAGAGCTGTTCCTGGGTGCCTATGGTTGATTCACCATTCTAACTTGTGAAAGTGTCACAGGAAGTAGGGGCAGCCTCTATCTCATGAGACCCTTGGAAGCAACTGTTAGGACAAAGTGATTGCCAAGGCAGTGTCCTCATTCACTACCTGAAGTAAGTGATCTCACCTCTCTTCCTTGGTGATGGAACTCTCTGAACTTGTGATGCAGAAGCCAGGCAACCAGAGCCAGTCCCAGTCCCAGTCCAAGTCCCAGTGAGGTCACTTGTTTGGATTTACCAAGGACAGAGTCAGTGTTTCCTGGAACCTACTGATGTGAGGATGGCCAAATGCCAGGAGAGCTTTGTAGAGGGGCCTTTCTTGAGAAAAAGGTACTTGCCCACTTCTGGCTCCTGACAACGTCACAGATTTGGCCAAGGAGACCATATCTGAGACAGGACAGTCCATTTGGGGGAACATAGTATGGCCTACCAGTCAAACGACACTCAGGATAGTCACAGAATTACTTGGGGGAAGGAGGTGTCTTTGTGGGTGTGGGAGTGAGTTTGTGGTTTTTCTCATGTTCTGAGAATAAGTAGGAAAGGTAGTTTGTTGGGTTTGGAGTGGACTGTGTCTAGTAATTCCTTTGACAATGCGAGTTTCTATGTCTGTGTAACTCTCTGTGTCCGTGGTTGTATTCATTAGAAAACAGAATTCATCTATGGATGTGTCCTGTCTAGTAGAAAGAATTCCAGCATTTATCCTGCCTAATTTATGAATGGACTGTGACTTCCCTTATCAATGGGCAACACGTACTATCTTCCTAAGTTCCTGTTTTCTTTCTGAATCTGGCCACTCTCCAGAGTAGGCTCATGGTTTTTTGTCCAAGTTATGTACCACCTCCAACCTCTGTGACATGGCCATGTATTCTATAGCTGAAAGGAAAGGGAGCATCTCAGAAAACTCAGATATCAGTGTGACAAGGAAAGTCTCAGTCGAGAAAACCTGCTTTGGGCCTTTTGCATCCCTATTCCTCTGTTGCCCTGAATGTCAGGAAGGTCTTTGCCTCAGGCCACCCCTTTGTGAATCCTGAAGAAAACAGTTTTCAAATGGAAATGAATGGGCATGACCTGTGGCTGTTTGCTAAAATGCTTTGAGAGATATGTGTGTGAATCAGCCTCTTGGCCGTGTGTGAGGCTGTGTCTTAGATATTCAGCGCCTAATGGATCTTAAGAAAGATCCCATGTGTGCATCCAAAACCAAAATGTCTAAAAAATCAGTCATTTTAGATGAAGTTTATTGCCTTTCTCTGTTAGGTTTCTGACCTCCATCAAGTGAATTTGGGGATCCTTTGAATTAATCGAGTTTTTCAAAGCCCTGCAGAGGCTAGCCCATAGGTGCTTGGGTTTTCTAATGAATCCAAATCACATAAAGAATCTATACCTGACAGTCAGTAGGCCTCAAATTGGAGAAGCAGAGCAGTATTAGTGGCAGGCCTATTAAATCACTCCTTGTTTACAGGAAGGGTGTCCAGGTCACACTGACTTTAGGCAAATGAGGGCAAGGGCGATTATTTCAGACTCTGTCTTGTGCTTTACCCCTCATGGAAACCTCCAGCCACAGGTAATGATGAGTGTCTATATGGAAGAAGATGAGGGCAATGTGGGAGTGTTTTGGATTTAATTGTGGTCATTTATTTGGCTGTTGGAAGAGAAGACTGGGTCCACCTGGGCTTTAACTTGGGTTTGATTCATCTTAGAGACTGAGTTCTGGAACTGACCTCAGAGAAGTATTGACATGAATTGTGTTGGGATTTTAGGAGGCCACGCATTAGAGTTGCCCTTGGAATCTGAGATCTAGGCCCAGGGTGGCTTTCCACAAAGCACTGAGAATGTCAGCCAGCATATAACCTGATTTTATTCTGAAAGACTTGGCAGGCATATTTGAGAGTCAAAACACCCATGAACCTAACATTGTAGACCTCAATTGGCCTGGCCTCATGTGACCTTTAGGCCACTCTTTGGGAAGCCTTGCCTGTGAGAGTTCTCTAGATCTTTCATTGAAATGAGCTTCCACAACATTTAATGGTTCATGAATGAATTGAAACCCACTGTGTCTCCAAATTCATCTTTGAAAAATGGCTAGATAAATACCATAAAATTTTTAAAATTCCCATGACCAGGTGGCACTGGAGAACAGTTAGATCTCCTGATGCTCATCATAAGTGTACCAGACTGGGCCTTGATTTACTGGGTTTCATGAAAATGGCATAGAACAGAGATGCCAGTAAGTTGGAACCTTCTGAGTAGTGCGCCTTGACCAGGTGTGGGCAGGTGTGTGACAAAACATCTGTGGTGGGGCCATGTGGATCTGCCATTGGCTTCCAAATAGCATGTGATTGACTTGCAGCAGCCAGGAGACCCATTTATGTAAAGGCACTTTGTTATATAGAGAGGTTTCAGGGCAATGTTCAGAATTAGGTTGCAATGGAAAAGGGGGCATTGTAGCAAGCAATGAGTGATAGAAGCCTGGATGGTGCATTCTCCTGCAGACTCTAACCCACCACAAGTGACAGAACTCCCTGCAGCACTGTGTCCCAGTTGAACTCCTTGTTTTTTTGTGAAGCAAATATCAAACTCACTGTGCAGCAGCAAGAAACACCACGAAAAGTGGAGGATGACCAAATGGCTTCACAGCGACACGGGGAGACACTAAGCCGCCAGTGGCCACAGTTTACCTACAAAGAGAGAATTCAGCACTGCTGCCTCATGTTCATTGGAAAATAAGAAAACATGTCGTCCAGGTCACATAGATGCAGACCCATCTTTGATGGTCTCACTAAAAATAAAGCTAAAACTTCTGACAACACCTCATATTTCAAGTGCCCAATCTCACATGCAGTTTCTCAAACAGTCTTTAGGCCAGAAGAGCTCCATGTTGGTGTTGTGTTTACCATATCCCTTGCTTTTGGAAACTCCTCTACCATCTCGAAGTTTGTGAACTCCTGAGCATTTTCCATTTCAGACATGTATTCACAAATTTTCTAACTCTTCTCCTCTAATTGTGTCTTACTTGGAGCGAAGGTAATGTCAAGGCATTGTTCTGGATCAGAGTGGGAAGTTTTGGGTTGCACATATTTGCACACACATTGGATACAATTTCCAATTTTCCATTCAAAATACAGAATCCCTGACACTATCCCATACCCTACTAGACTCTGACTACTAATCCTAATATCATGGAGAAAAATAACACAAACAGAATATAAATACAAGCAGTTCAAAGGAGGCATGATGTATATTTGGACTTGCCTTTTGCATGATAAAGTTTATGTGTTATTAATCTAGTCAATTTTTAATTAAATAGTTCTCCATGTGTTTTTAAAGTTCAAAATATGTGTATTACTGTCTCCCTTTCTCTGTAGCCTATTCAACATATGTATTTTTATATGCACATACCGAAAGCTACCTGGTATCACACCTACATTTTTGTGAGGTGGCTTCTTCACCAAATACAAATTGTGAGAAGAGATCACTCCTCCTAAACGCTTTTGGAACTGAATATTCAACCTATGGGTGAACTTCCTACTTGAACAAAATTATAAGTCTATTCTTTGGTTGGCAGCTAAAATCCCTGACAAAATATGTTGATTAATTGTATTTTGGGATTCAAGTATGGTGGAAGTTTGTTGGACAACTTGATTAATGGTGATTAATGGTGGCAGCAGTTTGTACTTGATTGGCCATAGCCACTCCAGCCGTAACCGCTGCAGCAGCAGATACCGCCACGGCTGTCACTATAGCCGCTGTGATTCCAAAATCTCTGCGGACTCTAAGTAGCTCAACAATAGGGAATTTATCAGGATCTGCAGTGACCGGGATTGGGACAAAAGTTGAAATTTTCATAATCACTGCTACAGTCCAGGAACCATTCCAACACTCAGATAAGAGACAGGTAGTATGAGAACAATCCAGCATCCCCGACGAGGTGGCCTCAGCCAAAAGGAATAAGAAGGGGGATTGGACACAGACCATTGCAGGAGGCAATGTGGCATTATACAACAGAGAGTTGAATGAAACAGATGTAAGTCTATTACCTTGTTCACTTTCCCTAACAGTACCAGAAATATTAGCCAGCCAACTTTTGGCTCCTAGCAACTGAGCCAGTGCAGAAATATCGGCTGAAGCCCCCTTTTCATTGGAAATCAGCCATTGAAACCAGGACCAACCTACTCCTGTAGAGGAGCTGGCACTATTGTTAAAGTTATAAACATACCTATTAAGAGAGGGGGAAAGGGAGAAACCTTTAGCAACTTGATGTTTCTCCCAAGAATGATCCTGACAAGGCGTAAATGTTGGGGGGAAACCAAGATTAGGGGAACAGTAAGGAGAGGCCTTGAAATGAGTGGCATTATAAATACTACTAGAAAAAGGAGGCACTGGGATTAGTACCTCGGAGATAATAGCCAAGGTAGTTATGTTAAGAGCAGAGCTGCTGTTTGCGGGGGTCTCTGAGCCTGATTGCCTCCCCGAAGCTACCTTGCTCAATACAGCACTGATAATGCTTCCTGAGACCTGATTGGACCGCAATGGGTCCTCCCAGTTAGTCAAATTTTTGGTCTTAAGGCTAATGCAATTAGCGTTTCTAAGGCTGAAACAAAAACTCCTGTGAGATTAACTTGAGATTGATTAAAAATTCTCTCCATGTCCCCTCTAGGAGAGGCACAGGGAGCAGACATCTCACATGAGGTTGAAAAAAGAGTGGGGAGGACACTAGAATTACCATGAACCGGCATCGGCATTGGCCAGGCCCGTGCCACTGCCCACCACCGCATTGGTGTCGCCTGTGCCATCGGCACCAGCACCAGAGCCAGAGCACTTAGCAGAATGAAGATCTTCATCACAGGATTGTTGTGGTATCTCTTGTTGCTGGTCAGTTGATGTCGAGACTCTTCTTGTCAAGCGTTCAGGGACCCACAACGGTTCCGTATGATCCTGGGGAAAAACACATACAGATCCTCGTGCCCATGTCAGCACGGGGTCAGGGCCGTTCCATTGGCCCGTAAGAACATCCTTCCACTTAACATAGCCAATCACAGAGGGCTGAGGGGACACATGTCTATCGGCCGCAGAGCGACCATGAATATCCAAATTCGAAAAATTAATGGTAAATAGAGCTAAGGACAGGCTTTCTTTAGGAGTGTGTTCAGCTCCTATTCCCCCTTTTTGTTTTTGTAAAGTTTCCTTTAAGGTGCGATCAGCACGCTCAACAATGCCTTGTCCTTGAGGATTATAAGGCAAACCATGAGTAAGTTGCACTCCCATAGTAGAACAAAAAGCTGTAAATTGTCTGCCAGTATAAGCAGTTCCATTATCAGTCTTAAGGGATGCAGGTGCACCCCATGCTGCCCATGCCTCTAAACAGTGAGTAATGACATTACGTGCCTTTTCTCCCGATAAAGCAGAAGCATGGATAATTCCAGAGCACGTATCAACGGAAACATGCACATACTTAAGGTACCAAAGTCAGGTATATGTGTCACATCCATTTGCCAAACAATCAATGGCTTTAATCCCCGTGGGTTTACTCCATAATTAGGGGGATGAAGAAATGTGACACAATGGGGACATTGCAATAATATCTGCCGAGCATCCGCTCTTGAAATGGAAAAACGCCTGCGCAGCGTTAATGCATTAACATGGAAGTTTTGGTGAAACAACTTAGCCCCCTCTAAGGAGGAAGCCAAGCATATCAATTGACCTCTAGTGGCTATGTCCGCACAGGCATTACCTTGGGATAACGGACCAGGAAGAGAGGTGTGAGCCCTGATATGCATTGGATAAAAAGAAGCAGTGCGGTTAGAGATAAGCTGTTGAAGCTGAGTAAAGTAAACAGACACATTGTGGGCATCACTAATAGTTCCCACGGCCTCCAGGACTTTCAGTGCTTGTACCACATAGCTGGAGTCCGAAATAAGATTAAAAGGAAAAGAACACTGTTTAAAAACTTCAGTAACAATTTGTAGTTCTACCCATTGTGGATTTCCAGGAGCAAATTGATGCTGGATAGGGGGAGAGTCAGTAATTATGTAGGCTCCCATTCCAGACTTGGAACCATCAGTAAAAATGTTAACAGCCCCCGTGTTTGGGCATGGAAAGCTCTCCTCGAAACACCCCCACCGTACGGCGGCGGGTCCGGAGGATCATTTTTTTTTTTCTTCTGAGCTCCTGTTTATTTTTGTTCCCTTCTCCCATAGTTAGACTTCCTAGCTGCCGAGACAGTCTCCCGAGCTCCTCCTCCTCATCGTCCTCCTCTTCTGACCCACTTTTGCATGGGAGTGTGCGCAGTGTACTGAGATCTGGATACAATCGCTCTGCACATTCCCTTCCTCCTGAAATATTTCACTCCGTGCCAGAGACAATCGCCTCCTCCCCTGTTTCTCGCTCCGCACACTGCCATCCTCCTGAAATACGTCACTGCCTGCCGGAGATAATTGTTTCCTCCCCTGTTTCTCGCTCCGCACACTCCCACCCTCCTGAAATACCTCACTGCCTGCCATTTCTGATCTTTCTTCATGCAATTGCTCTAAAACTTCTTGTCCTTTAGTAAGTGCTTCCTGACATCTGCCATCTGCGAGGCAACTACGGATCATCTTCCAAAGGGGTATCACCCCACCATCTAATATGCCCTGCTCAGAAGCAAAGTCAAGATCTGTGCCTAACTTATCCCAGCTAGGTAGAGTGAGGCTACCCGAGAACGCGAACCATGGTGCAACAATATCTGTCTTCTGTAAAAATCTCTGTAAAGTACTACGTTTCACTTCTAGGCCCTTGGAACGTAACAGGTTATCTAGGGCCAGGAGAAGCGGACTTGAAGATACGGCACCCATGACACAACAAAAGACACACAAAAAACAAAAGTGAAAGTAAGAGCGAAAGTACACAGTGCAGCTACAATAAGATGTAATGCTCTCTCTGGCTTTACAGAGGAGCTGCCGCTTTGATAGCGGCTCCCAATTACCTAGGACTAATCTCCGCTTTGATAGCGGGTCCCAATTACCTAGGACTAATCTCCGCTTTGATAGCGGGTCCCAATTACCTAGGACTAATCTCTGCTTTGATAGCGGGTCCCAATTATCTGGGACTGATCTCCGCTTTGATAGCGGGTCCCACTTATCTAGGACTGATCTCCGCTTTGACCGCGGGTCCTACTTACCTGGGACTAACTGGTTCACCACCCCTGACTGCTGAAAGTTCTGGTTCCCGGGTTTTCAGCACCACTTGTCGCGATCCCTTGCCCGCAAGAAAGACACAACTCAGGAATCTTCTTTCAGCAGTTTATTCAGGCCTTGATTAAAGTATCTTTTTGTGACCCCCCTCTCTACTGGTGAGCGCCCAAGCACAGCCTAATAAAGTCTCCCACGTACCAATCTTAAGCCGCTGCGTGGATCTTTCTTATAGGGTGGCAAGGGATAGCGTGCCAACTCTCCACAAAAGAATTTGTTTATCACAGGCCACATTGGAAGCCGGCGCCATCTTCTAATGGCGGCCACAATCTACAACAATGGCTTACCACAATAGGACATATATTTCATCAACAATTTCGCAATTTTATAGGCATTTGTTTCACTTTCAATCGCTTCCTGCTTCAGAACACATGTATTCCTCCAGGTTTCTTGACTGGTCTTTTCATGAGACTTCTTTCCAAACAAATTATTTTCGATTTCCATAATCAATTTGAAGCAAAACTCACACACTTTTCATGATAAACCAAAATCCTCATATTTCCATTAAATGTATAATGGGTTGGAATGAATGATTGTATATTAATATAAGATTTCTTATATATTTTCACATTTATTTCAATCTATTATTTCAAGTTGAAACCAGTTTTATTATTTATTCACAGTATGGCCTATTCATGCATTTCCTCTGTATTCATAGACACAGGGTGCACCTTTTTGTAGCCCCAATACAAATTTATACGTCTTCAAAATATTGCTTCCAGAAATAGTGGAAGAAATACTCATGTCACCTGATCTACAAATACATTTCATCACAGTAATATTCTGGACACAAAATTCAAAGGTCACACTTATGATTCTACCAAATCCTAAATAGAAAGTGAACATGGATTACTAAAATCATCCATGTCCAGGGTTCCTTATGCTCTCATATGTCAATCCTATTGGTGACTGCATATTTGTTTCTTTCTATGATTATATGCTCAACCTCAACCCTGTTGAAAATATCTAATCCTATCACTCACTTTATACTTTGCCTGATTTCCTAATGTCTCTATTGATATCTGCATTCCTACATATTTTCCCCACTTCATCATTGTTGGAGACCCTCCACATGTGCTGTTATTGAAATTCACTATCTAACCGAAACCCTATTGCTAAATAACTTTTGGTCCAAATCCTATACTCATTGTTCTTCTGATACTTACCGACTATCTTCCTGATCCTACTGACTATCTCTGTTTGAGGGGATGTTCTCTTCTACAATCAATCATCCAAGGTACAAGTTCCTATGCCATTGTATATCAATTTATCTGACATATCTGTGCAGAACGTAATTCAAGCTAAGTAATCCAATCAAGGACCCAATGACTTTCTGGACTTCAAATCTTACCTGGATTTCTGTTTTCATACTTATATTTCACCTATATATTCTTGTAAGTATCGCAGTTACCCAATACCATTATACATCCCGTAGAATGATTCCTAACCCAAATCGAACTGGTTATTAAGCCTAACCATACACTGTTCCCTCAATCTAACATTACAGAAGAGCTGGAACAGAGTTGGTCTTACAATGCAGGGATGGAGGGGATCTTCCACCTACTTAGAACCTCAATGGTCCATGCAGAAATTATCCCTGGAAAACATGTAGGCAGGTATGAAGAACCTGAGAGAGCAAAGGTCATCTTCCATGGCAAACAGCCTGGTCAGGATGAAGGGTTGTGTCTGAATCAGCCTCTCTCTTCTTAATGTAGAGAAGATGGACCAAACCAAGCCTGTGTGGAGAGCTGTTCCTGGGTGGCTATGTTTGATATACCATTCTAACTTGTGAAAATGTCACAGTAATTGGGGCAACATCCATCTCATGGGACCCTTGCAAGCAACTGTTAGAGCAAAGTGGTTGCCAAGGCAGTGACCTCATTCAGTTCCTGAAAAAAGTGACCTCCCCTCACTTCCTTTGTAATGGAACTCTCTGAACTTTGGAACCAGGAAGCTAGGCCCCCAGAGCCAGTCCCAGTCACAGTTGGCACACTTGATTGTATTTACCAAGGACAGAGTCAGTCTTTATTGGTACCAACTGATGTGAGGATGGCCAAATGCCAGGAAAGCTATGAAGTTGGCTGTTTCCTGAGAAAGCAGGTAGTTGTTCTGGCAAAGACACCAGATCTGAGAAAGTACGGGCCATTTCGGGGGAACATAGTATGGCCCACCAGTCAGAGGAAACTCCGGATAATCAAAGACCTACTTCTGGGAAGGAGGTGCTTTGTGGGTGTGGGTGTGAGTTTGTGGTTTTGTCACATGTTCTGAGAATAGGTAGGAATAGTGGATTGTTTGTTTTTGAGTGGATTGTTTCTAGAAGGTCGTTTGACACGGCGAGGGTTTCTAAAAGTGTATCCCACAGTGTCCGTGGTTGTTGACATTTGAAAAGAGAATGCATCAATGGAAGTGTCCTGTCTAGTAGAAAGCTTCCCAGCATTCATCCTGTGCAATTGATGAATGGACTGCAGCTTGCCTTATGAATGGACAACACCTACTATCTTCCTAAGCTCCAGTTTTCTTCCTGAATTCTGGCCACTCTCCAGAATAGTCTCATGATTTGGTGTCCAAGATATGTACCGCCTCCAAGATTTGTTACATGGCCATGTACTGGATAGCTGAAGGCAATGGGAGCATCTCAGAAAACTCAGATATCAGTGTGACCAGTAAAGTCTCAGTGGAGAAACCCATCTTTGGGCCTTTTGCTAACCTATTGTTCTGTTGCCCAGAATGTCAGGAATTTCTTTGCCTCAGGCAACCCCTTTGTAAATCCTGAAGAAAACAGTTTTCAAATGAAAATGAATGGGCATCACCTGTGGCTGTTTGCTTAATTGCTTAAAAAGGGATGTGTCTGAATCAGCCCCTTGTCCCTATGTGAGGCTGGGGCTTAGATTCTCGGCACCTGATGGATCTACAGAAAGATCCCATCTGTGAATCCAAAACCAAAATGGCCAAAAGAGCAGTCAATGTGGATGAAGTCTCTTGCCTTCCTCTGTAAGTCCTGACCTCTATCAAGTGAGAATAGATATCATTTGGGTCAAATGAGTTTTTCAAAGCCCTGCAGAGGCTAATGCATAGGTGCTTGGATTTTCTCATGACTCCAATTCACACAAAGAAATTTATACTCAACAATCAGTAAGAGTCAAAATGGAGAAGCAGAGCAGTATTAAGGGCAGGCCTATTTGATCACTCCTGGTTCACAGGAAGGGTGTCCAGGCCAACCTGACTTTAGGCAATTGAGGGGTAAGTGAGCTTATTTTGGACACTGTCTTGGGCTGCACCCCTCATGGAAACCTGCAGCAAGAGGTTATGATGAGTTTCTCTATGGCAGAAAATGAGGGTCATGTGGGAGTGTTTTGGTTTCAATTGTGGTCATTTGTGTGGCAGTGGAATAGGCCACTAATGAGATTCACCCTTGTAAACTGAGATCTAGCCAACTCCTTGGGAAAAATTGCCTGTGAGAGTTCTCCAGAGCTTTTATTGAAATGAGCTTCCTCACCATTTAATGGTTCCTGAATGAATTGAAACCCACAGTGCTTCCAACTTCATCATTGAAAAGTGGCTACATAAATACCATGAAATTTTTGCCATTCCAATGACCAGGTGGCACTGGAGAACCTTTCATGTCCTTTTGCTCATCATGAGTGTACCAGACAGTGCCTTGATTGTCTGGGTTTCGTGAAAATGATGTAGAATAGAAATGCCAGTAACTTGTAGCCTACTGAATAGTGGGCCTAGAGCGGTGGTGTGCAGGTGTGTGATAAAACATCTCTTGTGGGGCCATGTGGATCTGCCAATGCTTCGAAAGGGCTTGAGACTGACATGGTGCATCCAGCAGAAACTTATATGTCTGAAACCTCTCCATGTAAAGGCATCTTTTTATATGCAGATTTTCAGGGCAATGTTCAGAATCAGGTTGCTATGGTCAAGGGGGCAATCTATGTGGGATAGAATCCTGGTTGGTGAATTCTCCTGCAGACTCTGACCCACCACACATGACAGAACTCCCTTCAGCACTGGGTCTCAGTTGAACTCGTTTTATTTAGTGAAACAAATACCAAACTCCCAGTGCAGCAGCAAGAAACACCATGAAAAGTGGAGGATGATCAAATGGCTTCACAGTCCACACAGGAGACACTTAGCCTTAAGTGGCCACAGTTTACCTACAAAGAGTGAATTCAGCACTGCCGCCTTATGTCTTTTGGAAAATAAGAAACCATGTCCTCCAGGTTACATAGATGCAGACACAGCTTTGATGCTTTCACTAGAAATGAAGCTAAAGCTCCTGACAAAAACATATATTTCAAGGATCTTCTAGCTTTCAGAGTCTGTGTTGAAATATCAGCTGTTATCCTGATTGGTTTACCCCTAAATGTAATCTGCTTCCTTTCTCTTGTAGCTTTTAAAATTCTCTCTTTATTCTGTATGTTGGGTATCTTCATTATAATGTGTCTAGGTGTGGATCTCTTATGATTTTGCACATTCGGCGTCCTGTTGGCTTCTAGGACTTGGGAGTCTGTCTCATTCTTCAAGTCTGGGAAGTTTTCTCATATTATTTCATTGATTACATTGCTCATTCTTTTGGTTTGGACCTCTATACCTTCCTGTATCCCAATGACTCAAAAGTTTGGTCTCTTTATGTTATCCCATATTTCTCGGATGTTCTGTTCATGGTTTCTTAACAGTCTTGCTGAGCTGTCTATGTTCTTTTCAAGTTGAAATACTTTGTCTTCATTGTTTGATGTTCTATCTTCTAAGTGTTCTACTCTGATGGTAGTATTCTCAATTGAGTTTTTAAGTTGGTTTATTGCTTCCTGCATTTCTAGGATTTCTGTTTGTTATTTTTTACAACTTCTATCTCCCTGTATAATTGATCTTTTGCTTCTTGGATTTGTTTGTGTAATTCATTGTCGAAGTGATCTTTCATTGTCTGATTTTGCTGTCTAATGTCTTTCTGGAGACTCCAGATCATCTGAAGCATGTATATCCTGAGTTCTTTATCTGACATTCCATCTGCTGCAGCTATTAACTCTTCTAAATTTGTGTTGACCTGCATTGCTTGTGGTCCTTTTTTCTTTGTCTTTTCATACGGCTCGCGTTTCTTTCTGCTTGGTGAAACTGTTGTCATTTTGAAATTTTCCCCCTATATATTTATATTGCTCTTGTATATTTGAAAAATCTTCCTTGCAGGGGCGGGGGGTGGCTGTGCTGCTCCTCCAATTGGGGTTATCTATCTACCACGCTGATGGGCCGCTGGGCCTGTTCTCCTGATCGGTCGCAGGTCTGCCTACCATGCAGGCGTGGGAGGCGGCTCTGCTCTGCCCCTCCTCCAATTGGTGTTACGTGTCTACCACACCCGTGGACCCCTGGGGTGTTCTGCCGATCGGTCGCAGGTCTGCCTACCTTGGAGGCGCGGGCTGCGGCTCTGCTCTGCCCCTACTCCAATTGGGGTGACGTGACTACCACGCCGGCGGGTTGGTGGGCCTGTTCTCTGGTCGGTCACAGGTCTGCCTACCTTGAGGGCATGGGCGATGGATCTGCTCTGCCCCTACTCCAAATGGGTGAAGTGTCTGCCATGCTGGCAGGCCGCTGGGCCTCTTCTGCTGGTCAGGTGCAAATTTGTCTACCTTGAGGGCGCGGGTGGTGGCTCTGCTCTGCCGCTACTCCAATTGGGGTGTCGTGACTACCAAGCCGGTAGGTTGCTGGGCCTGTTCCGGGCACGTGCAAAGATTCTGCTCTGCCCCTACTCCTATTGGGATGATGTGACTACCATGCCGGTGGGCCACTTGGATTGTACTAGGCGTGGGAGAAGGCTCTGCTCTGCAACTACTCCAATTGAGGTGACGTTACTACCACGCCTGCTGGTCACTGGGCCTGTTCTGGGCACCTGCGGAGGCTCTGCTCTTCCTCTATTCCAACTGGGGTGAAGTGATTATCATGCAGGTGTGTCGCTGGGCCTGTTCCGAGCATGGGCAGCGGCACTGCTCTGCCCCTCTGGCTTGATGAAAAAGTGAAAGAGACTCGGGTGTTTGTGACTCACTTTCTTTACCAGGAGACTAACTGTTTCTGTCACCGCTGGTATCAATGAAGTTATCTCCTCCGCTGCTTTCTGATGACATCAGATCTCTGCCATGTTGGTATCCCATGCAAAAGGCAGCATTTCGTTCCCTTTGCTGGGTGACCAATGCAATGGGTGAGTCCTGACTTGCCCTCACAAGCCCCGTCTCAATCCTGTTGCCACTGCCTATGAAGGCTCGGTTGATATTTACCTCCACATTATTCAGCAAGACCCGGACCGGGAAGCAGTTTCCACGGGTTCTTTAGCCCTGAGCAAGATTAGTTCGGGGAGGCCAAATTTGGCCGGTCTGGGCTCAGTGTATGTTCTAATAGGAGCAGGCTCCAAGACACAGTTTCTGCGGGTTCTTTAGCACTGAGCCTGAGTAATTTGTCTGCGAGACAAAGGTGAATGGCATCCTGAAATTACCTGTTCTATAGCTGAATGAGCTGCGATCAGTCGAAAACAGGGATGGTGACGTCAGCTCTTCAAGATGGTGGACGCTGGCTTCCTCTGTGGTCTGACCGGTATGGAGAACGGAATTGGACCGCATCCATCCCCGTCTCAATCCCAGAATTCAGCACTGAGCACAGTAATTGCATAGCTGGCAGGAGCCCATAGAATCCGCACCACTGTATATTTGCGATGCTATCTCGTCGTTTCCCAGTGCGCGCCACAGACTCTAGCTGCAGGGCAATTTGCTGAATAAGCAGCATGACCCTCCGTGCGGACAAATCACTCGCGTTTGAGCCCCCGTAGCTGATCCTCGTGAGATGGATATATGTCCACTAGGTTGTGGAGCACCCCAAATTTGCTGGAAATTCCTAACAAGATAGGTTTTAGCCGTTCTAACTCGTCATTCTCCCGCACAGTGACGCGGTACATGGGGGTAATGCACTCCATTCGCCGCCATCATGTGATCCCCCAAAGTTAGTTTTCAGTACTAGGAAAAAAATATGTATTTCAGGTGGAGGAATATTTCTGAGAATAATCTTGTGAAAAGTTGATTATAAATCCACATACATGAATATGAATGAATTTAGGGAGGGTATAAAAAAATATACTAAATATTTTTAAAAATCTGGAGAGTGAATATATATATATATATATACACACAGACACACACACACACACAGACATTAAAAAGTAGCATTATGTATGTGAATTGAAATTCACCATGAAATATATATCATCCACAGATCCAAAAATATTAATTTTAATGTATATGGATTTATGTTGTTCAACTAAGAAGCTCACACATATGTTGAATTTTCAGTTCCAACAGCATTAAGTAGGAGTGATCTCTTCTCACAATTTGTATCTGCCAAGCCAGCCACCTCACCAAATGTACGACTGATACCAGGTAGAATTCTATATGTGCTTATAAAAATACATGTGATGAATAGGATACAGAGAAAGGGAGACAGTTATTCACATATTTGTTAACTTTTAAAACACATGGAGAACTATTTCAATTAAAATTCGCTAGATTTATAACACCTACCATTTATCATATGAAAGGCAAGTCCAATTATACACCATGGCTCCTGTGAACCTCTTGTATTTGTATTCTGTTTGGGTTATTATTCTCCATCAAATTAGGATAAGAAGTCAAAGTCTAGTAGGGTATGTGTTAGTGTCAGGGATTCAGTATTTCGAATGGAAAATTGGAAAATGTATCCAATGTGTATGCAAATATGTGCTACACAAATATCTTCCCACTCTCATTCAGAACAATGCCTTGACATTACCTTCGCCCTACATAAGACACAATTAGAGGAGAAGATTTAGAAAATCTGTGAATACATATGTGGAATGGAAAATGCTCAGAAGTTCACAAATTTGGAAGTGGTAGAGGAGTTTCCAAAAGGGACAGGGTAATCACTCCAAAAACATGAAGTTCTGCCAGCTTAACATCTGAAGAAACTGCCTATGAGGTTGGGCAATGAAATATATGCTGTTGTCAGAAGCATTTGCTTCATATGTAGTGAGACCATCAAATCTGGTTCTGCATCTATGTGACCTAGAGGACATGGTTTCTTATTTTCCAATGAACATGAGGCAGCAGTGCTGAATTTTGTATTTGTAGGTACACTGTGGCCACTGGTGTCTCCCCGTGTGGACTGTAAATTCATTTGGTCATTCTCCACTTTCGTGGTGTTTCTTGCTGCTACACTGGGAGTTTGGTATTTGCTTCATTAAATACAAGGGTTCAACTGGGACACAGTGCTGAAGTGAGTTCTGTCAAGTGTGATGGGTCGGGTTCTGCAGGAGAATGCACCAACCAGGCTTCTATCCCACATAGCTTGCCCCATTGACCATAGCAACCTGATTCTGAACATTGCCCTGAAACCTCTCCATATAACAATATGCTTTTACATATAAGGTTCTACTGACTGCAAAATGTCAGTCACAATCCATTTGGAATCCAATGGCAGATCCACATGCCCCCACCACAGATGTTTTATCACACACCTGCCAACCACTGCTCTAGTACAACTACTCAGCATGATCCAACTTACTGGAATCTCTGTTCTACACCATTTTCATAAAACCCAGTCAATCAGGGCACTGTCCTGTATACTCATGATCAGCAACAGGACATCCAAATGTTCTCCAGTGCTACACGGTCATGGGAATTTCAAAAATTTCATGTTATTGATCTAGCCAATTTTCAAGGATGAAGTTGGAGGCACTGTGGATTTCAATTCACTCAGAAACCATTAAATGGTGAGGAAGCTCATTTCAATGAAAACTCTGGAGAATTCTTACAGGTAAGGCTTCCAAAAGTGCCCAAAAGTCAGATTAAGCCAGGCCCATTGAGGTCTACAATGTATGGTCCATGTGTGTTTTGACTCTCAAATATGGCTGCCAAGTCTTTAAGAATAATATCATGTGATATCCTGGCTGAAATTCCCTGTCCTCTGTGGAAAGTCAACTTGGGCTTAGATGTCACTTTCCAAAGGCAACTCTCATGCATGGCCATTTAAAATTCCAACACAATTCCTGGCAATAATTCTCTGAGATCAGTAAAGAACTCAGTCTCTAAGGGGCATCACACCAGAGTGCAAGCCTAGTTTGACCCAGTGATCTCTTCCAACCGCCAGACACATGTCCACAATTAAAACCAAAACACTCTCACATGGCCCTCATCTTCTTCCATATAGACACTCATCATATCCTCTGGCTGGAGGTTTCCATTAGTGACGCAGCCCACGACAGTGTCCAAAATAAGCTCCCTGCCCCTCATTTGCCTAAAGTCAGGGTAGCATGGACTCTCTTCCTGTGAACCAGGAGTGATCAAATAGACCTGCCTTTAATATTGCTTGGCTTCTCCAACTTGAGGCCTTCTAGCTTTGGGGTTTAGATTCTTTAAGTGAATTGGAGTCATGAAAATCAAGCCCCTATGGCCTAGCCTCTGCAGGGCTTTGAAGAACACATTTGACCCAAAGGATCCCTATTCTCACTTGATGGATATCAGGAACCTACGAGAGGAAGGCAAGAGAGTTCATCAAAAATATATGATCTTTTTGCCATTTTGGTTTTGGATGCACACATGGGATCTATCTTTATATCCATCAGGTGCTGAGAATCTAAGCCACAGCCTCACACAGGGCCAACAGGCTGATTCAGACATATCCCAATCCTAAGCAATTAAGCAAAGAGCCACAGGTGATGTCCATTCATTTCCATTTGAAAACTCTTTTTTTCAGGCTTCACAAAGTGGTGGCTTGAGGCAAAAAACTTCCTGACATTCAACAGAACAATAGGTAAGCAAAAGGACCAAAGCAGGGTTTCTCCACTGAGACTTTCCTGGTCAACAGATATCTGAGATTTCTGAGATGCTAGCCATTTCCTTCAGCTATCCATTACATAGCCATGTCACAGATCTTGGAGGTGGTACAAATCTTGGACACAAAACCATGATACTATTCTGGAGAGTGGGCAGAATTGAGAGAGAAAACAGGAAATTAGGAAGCTTGTAGGTGTTGCCCATCCATAAGGCAAGCCAGAGTCCACTCATGAATTGGGCAGGATTAATGCTGGGAAGCTTTCTACTAGACAGGACACATCCATTGATGCATTGTCTTTTCTAATGTCTACAACAATGGACTCAGTGGGATACACACACATAGAAACACTCGCCTTGTCAAAGGACTTAATAGAAATATTCCACTCCATACCAAATAAACCACAAACTCACACCCACACCCACAAAGGCACCTCCTTCCCCCTAGTAGGTCTGTGACTCCCCGGAGTGTCCTCTGACTGGTGGGCCATACTATGTTCCCCGGAAATGACCTCTTCTGTCTCAGATCATGTCTGCTTGGCCAACTCTGTGAAGTTCTCAAGAGTCAGCGGTGAGACACTACCTGCTTTCTCAGGAAAAGCCCCTCTTCACAGGTTTCCTGGCATTTGGCCATCCTCACATCTGTAGGTACCAAGAAAGACTGACTCTGTCCTTGGTAATTCCAAACATGTGAGACCACTGGGACTAGAACAGGGACTGTCTCTGGGTGCCTGGCTTCCTGGATCCCAAGTTCAGAGAGTTCCCTCACCAAGGAAGTGAGGTGAGATCACTTCCTTCAGGATCTGAATGATGTCACTGCCTTGGCAACCACTTTGTCCTAACAGTTGCTTCCAAAAGAACCATGAGGTGGAGGCTGCCCCGATTTTCATGGGACACTTTCTCTAGTTAGAATGCTGTATCAACCATAAGCACCCGGGAACAGCTTCCACACAGGACTGGTTTGGTCCATGTTCTATACATTAAGAAGAGAGAGACTGATTCAGACACAACCCTTCATCCTTACCAGAATGATTGCCATGGAAGATGACTTTTGCTTTCTGAGGTACTTCATAGCTGCCTTCATCTTCACCAGGGATCATTTCTGCATGAACATTTGAGTTTCTCAGCAGGTGAAGATCCCCTGGATTCCTGTAGTTTAATACCCACACAGTTCCTGCTCTCCTGCAAAGTTAGTGTATGGTTAGGGTTAATTATATTTTCGATTTGGGTTAGGAATCATTCTGCAGGATGAATAATGGGATTGGGAACCTGCGATATTTATAAGAATATATAGGTGAAATATATGTATGAAAACAGGAATCTAAGAAAGATTTGAAGCCCAGAAGGGCATTGGGCCCTTGGTTTGGATACTTAGTGTTGAATTATGTTCTGTACAATTGTCTCAGTTAAATCGAAATACAATGGCATAGGACCTAGTACCTTGGATGATTGAATGTAGAAGAGAACATCCAGTCAAAAAGGGATAGTCGGTAGGATTAGGAAGATAGTCAGTGGTTTTAGGAAGAAGAGTGAGTATATGATTTGGAATAAAAAGCTTCTTTAGCAATAGGGTTTCGTTTAGAGAGTGAATGAAAATATAAGCACATGTGAAGAGTCAGCCAAAATGATGAACTGGGGAAAATATGTAGGAAAGCAGGTGTCAATAGAGACATTACGAAATCAGGCAATGTATAAAGTGAGTGATAGAATTAGACATTTTCAACAGGCCTGAGTTTGAATATATAATCATAGGAAAAAACAAATATGTCGTCACAAATGGGAATGACATTTGAGAGCATTAGGCAACCTGGACATGGATGCTATTAGTTATCAACATTCACTTTCCTTTTAGGCTTTGGTACAATCATAAGTGTGACATTTTATTTTTTTTTTTGTTCAGAATATTACTGTGATAAAATGTATATGTAGATTAGGTGACATGAGTATTTCTTTCACCATTTCTGGGAGCAATAATTTGAAGATGTATACATTAGTATTAGGGGCACAAAGAGGTGTAACCTGTTTCTATGAATATAGAGATAATGCATGAATAGACCATACTATGAATAAATAACATAACTGATTCCACTTTAAATAATGGATTGAATTGATATGTGAAAATATATAAGAAATCTTATATTGATATACAATCATTCATTCCAACCAGTTATATATCTAATGGTAATATTAGGATTATGGTTTATGATGAATGGTGTTTGAGTTTTGCTTTATAAGTGATGATGTTAAACAAAAATAATGTGTTTGGAAAGAAGTCTCATGAAAAGACTAGTCAAGAAACATGGAGGAATGCATGTGTTCTGAATCAGGAAGTGATTGATCGTGAAACAAATTCCTATAAATTTTCTAATTTGTGACTGAAATATATATCCTATGATGTGCATAAACTGAAGACATAGTAACGTACAAGTGTTGAATAAAAATGAAAGTCAAAATACACATCATGTCCCCTAGGAATCTACTTGCATTCATTTTAAACTGGCTAAGTAACTGTAGAAATATTAGGGTTTGTATGCACCATTCACTGAATTTAGTTTTCAGTACTAGGAAACAATATGTATTGCAGGTGGATGATTATTTCTGAGAATAATATTGTGGAAAGTTGATTATAAATCCACAGATATGAATATGAATGAATTTAGGGAGTGTATAATAAGACACATATATTTCATATTTTATATTTTGAAAAATCTGGAGAGTGTATATATATATATATATATATATACACACACACACACACACACACACGCACATGCACAGATATTAAAAAGTAGCAATACAGGAGATCCATTATGAAGGCAGGCATGGAGAAATCAAGTCTATGATCTCTTCAGCTGCACGGGCATAGGGAGTCGTAAACTGTCTAAATGCTGTTTGCTCAGAATCACTAGGCAATGTTGACCTGTTGTGAATCTGGGGCGAACAGTCTGGGCCCCTCAGAACACACACAGAGCCCGGATTGGCTGCATTCAAGCTTAGATTCGTCTGTTTTTTGTGACTCAGCACTAACATTCCGGCTGAAATAACTGGTCGGTCTTTCTGAATTGACAGAATTAAAAGACAACTGAGCCTTCATAGGCAGTGGCCACAGGATTGAAATGGGGCTTGGGAGATATAGTCAGGACCCACCTGTTGTATTGGTCACCCAGCAAAGGGAACGAATGGTCACCATTTTAATGGGATACGACCATGGCAGAGAACTGACATTACAGGCGGAGGAGATAACTTCATTGAAACCAACGCGACAAGTGTGTAATCCCATTGCCATCTCTCTCAAAACCATGGGGAAACCTCAAGGGCCCTTCCCAGCTCTGCCGTAATGGCCCCTCCCAGGTCTCCCAGGAGCGCGATAGCCAGACCTAGGGAATCAGGATTGGCTCGGGACTCGCGGCGTGGAATTCCCGGCTACCGCTCCCACCAGTGCTGACAATTGAGGTCTCTTACACCACCTACCGGGGGCATGGCTCCCGGAGGACAAGAAAATTCGCTGGGGGTTCTCAGGCCAAAACTCTACAAACTTAGGGTCTGAGGGAGGCAAACAGGGAGAGTGTGCCCAGGTGTTCATTAAAACAGGGCTACCAGGAGCAGAGGCCTGGCGTGTAACCAGTATTGTGGTGAGCGTCAAAGGTGAGTGGGGCCTGGCTTGAGGAAGCACAAGAGAAGGCCCTAGGCACTCAGGATTGGAGACCCGCCCAGTCTGGGAGGAAGAGCTGCTGCACAGTGATTGGTTCCCGCTAATTCAGAAGAGAATCTTGGCCCAGTGCACACAGATCCACCTACTGGAAGAGAAGTAAATTGAACTCTAGGACTGCATGTATTAATATTATTATTTTATTTGTATGCTTTTCTTTTTCTTTGATTTTCATTTTTGTTGTTGTTCTTTAACTGTTTAATGTTTTTATTTTTTTTTAAATTTTTTATTTTATTATTATTATTATTATTTTAAATTTTAATTTTCATTTTTAAATTATCATTATTACTTAAAATTTTCTTTATTTTCTATTTTTTTCTTTTGTCTTTTCATTTCTTTTCAATTTTGTTATACCCCCTTCCTTGAATTCTACCTGCCTACTCTCATTCTCCTTAGTGACTTCTTCCCTTCCCTTCTAATATCTTTCCTTCCAAGCATCAAATAAATTTATAAGAGTAAGCAGTAACTCAGTAGTCAAACAGAACAAGAAGTAACATGAGAAGCATAAAAAAGCAAGGAAGAAAAAAAGTGCAAACAATGAAGGACAGCCTAAATATTCAAGAGCATCTAGAGTCATCAGAAAAATGGTCATATAAAGAACTCAAGGAATACCTTAGACAGATGGAATGGAACCTTAAAGAGGATACGAGACAACAAAAACAGTGAAAGAACGCATTGAAAATGAATTACATAAACAGATAAAATAAGAAATTAAGCATCTTTATCAGGAGATAGAGATTATTAGAAAAATCAAACAATAATTCTAGAAATGAAGGAAATGATAAACCAAATTAAAAACTCAATTGAGAGTATCATTAACAGAGTGGAGCAAGTAGAAGACAGAATGTCAGATAATGAAGACAAAATATATCATCTTGAAAAAAACTCTAGCCAAGAAAGAAATGCTGTAAAAAATTATGAGAAAACATCCAAGAGATATGGGATAACATAAAAAAAACAAACTTATGAGTCATCCGGAAAGAAGAAGGTACAGAGATTCAAACCAAGGGAATGAGTAACCTGCTGAATGAAATAATTAGAGAAAACTTTCCAGAAATAAAAATGGAAACAGATAAACAAATTGTAGATGCTTACAGGACACTGAGCACACAAAATCACAGTAGACCCATGCCAAGACACATTGTTATGAAGATATCCAATATACAAAACAAAGAGAAAATATTAAAAGCTACCAGAGAAAGGAGGCAGATTACAATCAGGGGTAAAACAAAAAGGTTAACAATGTATTTTTTTATCACAGATGCTGGAAGTGAGAAGATGCTGGAACAACGTACTTCAAACACTGAAAGACAATGGATGCCAACCAAGAATTATGTATCCAGCAAAATTAAGCTTAGTGTAAGACAACGAAATAAAAATATTTCATGATAAACAAAAGCTAAAAGAATTTGCAGCCAGAAAACCAGCATTGGAAAGCATCTGGAGCAAAACACTACACAAGGAAGAAATGAAAATCAACAACGAAAACCATCAGTGGGAAGTGCCTCAGTAATGACAGAGGGCGGGGAAAAGCTAATCATGGAGAAACAATCTAATTTAAAAAAAAAGATATAGGCAAACATGGGTGGCAGTACAAACCATATATCAATAGTAACTCTAAACGTTAATGGCTTAAACTCTCCAATAAAGTGACATAGGCTTGTAACTTGAATTAAAAAAAAAAAACAAATCCAACAATATGTTGCCTCCAGGGGACACATCTGAATGGAAAAGACATACACAAGCTGATGGTGAAAGATTGGGAAAATTTATACCATGCACACAGACCTCGTAAGCAAGCAGGGGTGGCCATCCTCCTATCAAATAAAATCGAGCTCAAGACTAATTTAATCAAAAGGGATAAGGAAGGACATTATATACTGTTAACAGAAACCATTCACCGACAAGACATAACAATTATCAATATTCACGCAGCAAATAATGGTGCTGCGACGTTCATAAAACAAATTCTCCTCAAGTTCAAGAATCAAATAGACCACAATACAATAATTATGGGTGACTTCAACTCAACTCTCTCACCATTGGACAGATCCTCCAAACAAAATTTGAATAAAGGAACTATAGAACTCAATATCACAATCAATACCCTAGACTTAACTGACATATATACAATATATCAACCATCATCAAGTGGATATACTTTTTTCTCAGCAGCACATGGATCCTTCTCAAAAATAGACCATATGTTATGCCATAGGGCAACCCTCAGTAAATATAAAGGGGAGGAGATAATACCATGAATTTTTTGTGATCATAATGGGATGAAACTGGAAACCAATGATAAGAGAAAAAAGAAAAAATCATACATCACCTGCAAAATGAACAATATGTTACTGAATGATCAATGGGTTACAGAAGACATAAAGGAGGAAATAAAAAAATTCTTCGAGATAAATGAAAATACAGACACAACATATCAGATTCTATGGGACACAATGAAAGAAGTTTTAAGAGGTAAACTCATCGCCTGGAGGTCATTCCTCAAAAAAAGAAAAAAAAACAACAAATAAATGAGCTCACACTTTACCTCAAAGCCCTAGAAAAGGAAGAGCAAAACAACAGCAAATGTAGCAGAAGGCAAGAAATAATTAAAATCAGAGCGAAATTGAAACAAAAGAAACTATTGAAAAAATTAACAAAACTAAAAGTTGGTTCTTCGAAAAGATAAATAAGATCGACAGACCCTTAGCCGTGCTAAGGAAGAGAAGAAGAGAGAGAACTCAAATTACTAACATACGGGATGAAAAAGGCAATATCACAACAAATGCAACATAAATACAGAAGAAAATTAGAAATTATTTGGAAAACTGTATTCCAATAAAATAGAAAATAGTGAAGACATCGATAAATTTCTTAAGTCACATGATTTGCCCAGACTGAGTCATAAGGGAACACACAATTTAAACAGACCAATATCAATGGATGAAGTAGAAGAAGCAATCAAAAGACTACCAACCAAGAAAAGCCCAGGAACGGATGGGTATACAGCAGAGTTTTACAAAACCTTTAAAGAAGAATTAATACCAATACTTTTCAAGTTATTCAGGAAATAGAAAAACTGGGAGCTCTGCCAAATTCATTCTATGAGGCCAACATCACCCAGATTCTGAAACCAGACAAAGACACCTCAAAGAAAGAAAACTACAGACCAATATCTCTGATGAACCTAGATGCAAGAATCCTCATTAAAATTCTGGTGAATTGGATAGAAAGGCACATCAATAAAATTGTGCACCATGATCAACTAGGATTCATCCCTGGGATGCAAGGCTGGTTCAATATACGGAAATCAATAAATGTTATTCACAACATCATTGGACTTAAAGATAAGAACCATATGATCATCTCGATAGACGCAGAAAAACCATTCAACAAAGTAGAGCATTCCTTTATGTTCAAAACATTTTAAAAACTAGGGATAACAGGAACTTACCTCGACATTGTAAAAGCTATCTATGTTAAGCCTCAGGCTAGCATCATTCTGAATGGAGAAAAGTTGAAGGCATTCCCTTTAAAATCTGGAACAAGACAGGGATGTCCTCTATCACCACTTCTATTCAATATATTTCTCGAAAAAACTGGCCAGAGCAATTAGAGAGATGAAAGACATTAAAGGCATAAAAATAGGAAAAGAAGAACTTAAATTATCACTATTTGCAGATGACATGATTCTATACATAGAAGACCCAAAAGGGTCTACAGAAAAAACTACTAGATCTAATAAATGAATGCAGCAATGTGGCAGGATACAAAATCAACATGCATAAATCAAAGGCATTTCTGTATATTAGCGACAAAACTTCTGAAACAAAAATGAGTCCAAAGACTGCATTCCCAATTTCCTCAAAATAATTAAATACTTGGGAATCAACCTAACAAAAGAGGTGAAAGATTTATATAATGCAAACTACAGAACCCTAAAAAGAGAAATAGAATAAGATCTTAGAAGATGGAAAAATATACCCCGTTCATGGATAGCCAGAACTAACATCATCAATATGGCGATATTACCAAAAGTTCTCTATAGGTTTAATGCAATGCCAATCAAAATCCCAAAGGAATTTTTTGTAGAAATAGATAAAGCAATCATAAAATTCAAATGGAAAAATAAAAGACCCAGAATAGCAAAAGCAATTCTAAGCAGGAAGTGTGAATCAGGCATTATAGCGATACCAGATTTCAAACTATATTACAGAGCAATCATAATAAAAACAGCATGGTACTTGTACGAAAACAGGTGGGTGGACCAATGGTACAGAATGGAGGACACAGAGACTAATCCAAAAAGCTACAACTATCTTATATTTGATAAAGGAGCTAATGGCCTGCAATGGAGGAAGGATAGCATCTTCATCAAATGGTGTTTGGTAAACTGAAAATCCATATGCAACAAAATGAAACTGAATCCCCTCCTCTCGCCATGCACAAAAGTTAACTCAAAGTGGATCAAGGAGCTAGATTCAAATCAGAGTCTCTGCGTCTGATAGAAGAAAAAGTTGGCTCCGATCTACATATTGTGTGGTCAGGCTCCGAATTCCTTAATAGGACACCCATAAAACAAGAGTTAATAACAAGAATCAAGAAATGGGACTTACTTAAACTGAATTTTTTTTTTATCAGAAAGAGAAACAATAAGAGAGGTAAATATGGAGCCTACATCATGGGAACAAATTTTTAGTCCTCACCCTTCACATGGAGCCCTAATATCTAGAGTATACAAAGTATACAAATAACTCAGAAAATTATACAATAAGATAACCAATAACCCAATGGGCCAAGGACCTGAACAGAAACTTCTCGGAGGAGGACATAGAATTAATTAACAAGTACATGAAAAAATGTTCTCCATTTCTAGCAGTAAAAGAAATGCAAATAAAAACCACCATAAAATACCATCTCAATCCAGTGAGATTGGCAGCCATAATGAAGTCAAACAACAACAAGTGCTGGCGAGGATGTGGGGAAAAGGGTACTCTTGTACATTGCTGGTGGGACTGAAACTGGTGCAGCCAATTTGGAAAGCAGTATGGAGACGACTGTGAAAGCTTGGAATGGAAGCACCATTTGACCCAGCTATTGCCCTTCTTGGACTATTCCCTGAAGACCTTAAAAGAGCGTACTACAGGGATACTGCCACATCAATTTTCATAGCAGCACAATTCACAATTGCTACACTGTGGAACCAACCCAGATGCCCTTCAATAGATGAATGAATAAAAAAATGTGACTTTTATATACTATGGAGGATTACGCAGCACTAAAATATGCCAAGATAATGGAATTTGCAGGGAAATGCATGGCACTAGAGCAGATTATGCTTAGTGAATCTAGCCAATCCCTAAAAAACAAATACCAAATGTCTTCTTTGATATAATGAGAGCAACTAAGAACAGAGCAGGGAGGAAGAGCATGAAGAAAAGATTAACATTAAGCAGAAACATGAGGTGGGAGGGAAAGGGAGAGAAGAGGGAAATTGCATGGTAATGGAGAGAGACACTTATTGTTACAAAAAATTACATATAAGAGGTTGTGGGAAAATAAACAAGGAGAGAAATGAATTACAGTAGGTATGGTAGAGAGAAAAGATGGGAAGAGAAGGGAGGGGGTATAGTAGAGTATAGGAAAGGTAGCAGAATACAACAGTAACTAATAGGGCATTATGTAAAAATATGGATGTGTAACTGATGTGATTCTGCAATCTGTATTTGGAGTAAAAATGGGAGTTCATACCCCACTTGAATCTAATGTATGAAATATGATATGTCAAGAGCTTTGTAATGTTTTGAGCAACCAATAAAAAAAAAGTAGCGATATATATGCCAATAGAAATTCATCATGAAATATATATAATCCACAGATTGAAAAATATTAATTTTACTGAACATGAAATTATGTATAATGTTATTCAACTAGGATGCTCACCCATAGGTTGAATTTTCAGTTCCAACAGCGTTTAGGAGGAGTGATCTCTTCTCTCAATTTGCATCTGCCAATTCAGCCACCTCACAAGTGTATACGAGTGATATCATGTAGGATTCTATATGTGCATATAAAAATACATGTGCTGAATAGGCTACAGAGAAAGGGAGACAGGGATTCATATATTTGTTAATTTTAAAAACACATGTAGAACTATTTCAACAAAAAATTGACTAGATTTATAACTCCTACAAAATATAATGCAAAAGGCAATTCCAACTATACACCATGCCTCCTCTGAACTGCTTGTATTTCTTTTCTTTTTGGGTTATTTTTCACCATCATATTAGGATCATTAGTCAGAGTCTAGTAGGGTATGGGTTAGTGTCAGGGATTCAGTATTTCAAATGGAAAATTGAAAAATGAATCCAATGTGTATGTAAATATGTGCTACACAAAAATCTTCTCACTCATATCCAGAGCAATGCCTTGACATTACCTTCACCCAAGTAAGACACAATTATAGTAGAAAAGTGTGAAAATCTATGAATACATATATGGAATGGAATATCCTCGGGAGTTCACAACCTTGGAGGTGGTAGAGGCATTTCCAAAAGTAAAGGAAGGGTAAACACTCCACAAACAAAGAGCTCTGCTGGCCTAAGACTTCTTGGAATACTGCCTCTGAGGTTGGGCACTTGAAATATATGTTGTTGTCATGAGCTTTGGCTTCCTTTGTAGTGAGACCATAAAAGCTGGGTCTGCTTCTATGTGACCTGGAAGACATGATTTCTTATTTTCCAATGAACATGAGGCAGCAGTGCTCAATTTTCTCTTTGTAGGTAAACTATGTCCACTGGAGGCTAAGTGTCTCCCGGTGGGGACTGTGAAGACATTTGATCATCCTCCACTTTTCGTGGTGTGTCTTGCTGCTACACTGGGAATTTGGTACTTGCTTCACACAATATAAGAAGTTCATCTGGGATACAGTGCTGGAGCATGTTCTGTCACGTGGGGTGGGTTAGCGTCTGCAGGAGAATGTACCAACCAGTCTTCTATCCCACAAAGCTTGTCCCAATAACCATAGCAACCTGATTATGAACATTGCCCTGAAACCTCTCCACATAACAAGATGCCTTTACCTACAAGGGAATGGGGGCTGCGCCATATCAGTCACAAGCCATTTGTAAGCCGATAGCCGATCCACATGGCCCCACCTTGATGTTTCATCACATACCTGCCCACCACTACTCTAGGCCCACTACTCACCAGGCTCCAAATTCCTGGCATCTCGTATTCTACACCATTTTCATGAAACCCAGTCAAACAAGGCACTGTCTGGTATACACATGATCAGCAACAGGACATCCAAAGTTTCTGCAGTGCCACCTGGTCATGGGAATTTCAAAACTTTTATGGTATTTATCTAGCAATTTTTCAAGGATGAAGTTACAGGCACTGTGGGTTTCAATTCATTCAGGAACCGTTAAGTGTTGAGAAAGCTCATTTCAATGAATGCTCTGGAGAACTTTAAAGTCAAGGCTTCTCAAAGAGTTGCCAACAGGTCACATGAAGCCAGGCCAATTGACGTCTACAATGTGAGGTCCATGTGTGTTTTGAATCTCAACTATGGCTACCAAGTCTTTCAGAATAAAATCATGTGATATCCTGGCTGAGATTCCCAGGCCTCTGTGGAAAGCCACCCTGGACCAAGATCTCAGTTTCGAAGAGTGAGTCTCATGCGTGGCCTCCTAAAATCCCAACACAATTCATGGCAATACTTCTCTGAGGTCAGTTCCAGAACTCAGTCTCTAAGGGTAAATCATACCAGATTTCAAGCCCAGGTGGACCCAGTCATCCCTTCCAACTGCCACAAAAATGACCAAAATTAAAATGAAATCACTCCCACAGGGCCATAATCTTTTTCCTTGTAGACATTCATCATAACCTCTAGCTGGAGGTTTCAATGAGCACAAGGTAGTGTCCAAAATAAGCTCACTTGCCCCTCATTTGCCTAAAAACATGGTGGCCTGAACACTATTCCTCTGAACCAGGAGTGATCAAATATTCCTGCTGTTAAAGTGTTCCGCTTCTCCAATTTGAGGCCTACTGGCTGAAGCCTATAAATTCTTGATGTGATTTGGAGTCATGAGAAAACCCAAGCACATGTGGGCAAGCCTCTGCAGGGATTTCAAAGACTCATTTGACCCTAAGGATCCCTATTCTCACTTGATGGAGGTCAGGAACCTAAAACAAGAAGGCAAAAATATTCATCCACAATGACTTCTCTTTTGGTCATTTTGGTTTTGGAACCACATGGGATCTTTCTTTAGATCCATCAGGTGCTGAGAATCTAAGCCACAACCTCATTCAAGGACAAGAGGCTGATTCAGACACATTCCATTCCAAAGCAATTAAGCAAAGAGCCACAGGTGATGTCCATTCATTTCCATATGAAAACAGTCTTCTTAATGCTACACAACTGGGTGGCCTGAGGCAAAGACTTTCCTGATATTCAGGATAATAGAAACAGAAGTAAGCAAATGGCCCAAAGAAGGGTTTCTCCACTGAGACATTACTGGTCACACTGATATCTGAGTTTTCTGAGATGCTCCCATTCCCTTAAGCTATCCAGTACATGGCCATGTCACAGAGCCCTGTGTTGTTACATATCTGGGACTCAAAACCATGAGCCTATTCTGGAGAGTGGCTGGAAAACACGAAGAAAACAGGAACTTAAGAAGATAGTAGATGTTGCCCATCCATAAGGCAAGCTGCAGTCCATTCATCAATTGGGCAGTAAGAATGTGGGGAAGCTTTCAACTAGAGACAACGTTTCCATTGATGCATTCTCTTTTCTAATGTCTACAACAACGGATACACTGGGATACACAGACATAGAAACACTCACCATGTCAAAGGACTTACTAGAAATAGTCCACTCCAAACCAAATAAACCACCTTTCCTAGCTATTCTCAGAACATCAAAAAAAACCACAAACTCACACCTACAACAGCAAAGGCGATTCTTTCACCCAAGTAGGTCTGTGATTATCCGAAGTGTCTTCTGACTGGTGGGCCATATTATGTTCCCCAAAAAATGGCCTGTCCTGTTTCAGATCTGGTCTCCTTGGCCAATTCTGTGAAGTTGTCAGGAGCCAGTGGTTCGCCACTACCTACTTTCTCAGGAAAGGCCCCTCTTCCGAGCTCTGCTGGAATTTGGCCATCCTCACATCAGTAGGTACCAAGAAAGACTGACTATGTCTTTGGGAAAAACAAATAAGTTAGCCCACTGGGACTCGGAGTGAGACTGACTCTGGGTGCCTGGCTTCCGGGATCCCAAGTTCAGAGAATTCCATCACCAAGGAAGTGAAGTGAGGTCACTTCTTTCAGGAACTGAATATGGTCACTGCCTTGGTAACCACTTTGTCCTAACAGTTGCTTCCAAGGTTCCTATGAGATGGAGGCTGCCCCAACATACTGTGACACATTCAGAAGTTAGAATGGTATATCAACCATAGGCACCCAGGAACAGCTCTCCACACAGGCCTGCATAGGTCCATCTTCTCTACTTTAAGAAGGCAGAGGCTGATTCAGACACATCAATTCTTCCTGACCAGGTTGTTTGCCATGGAAGATGACTATTGCTCTCTCAGGTCCTACATAGCTGCCTACATATTCTCCAAGGATCATTTCTCCATGGATCTTTTATCTTCTCAGCAGGTGGAAGATAATCTACATTCCTATATTGTAAGACCCACTCTGTCCCTGCTCTTCTGTAAGTTGTATTGAAGGAAGAGTGTATGGTTAGGGTTAATAATAGGTTCGATTTGGGTTACAAATCATTCTGCAGGATGAATAATGGCATTGGCAACCTGTGGTATTTACAAGAGTATATATATGAAATATAACTATGAAAGCAGAAATCTAGGTAAGATTTGAAGCCCAGAAGGGCATTGGGGACTTGAGTGGGATACTTAGCTTTGAGTTATGTGCTGCACAGATGTCTCAAATAAATCAATATACACTGGCATCGGACCTTGTACTTTGGATGATTGAATGTTGAAGAGAACATCCAGTCAAAAAGTGATAATCGGTAGGATTAGGAAGGTAGTCGGTAGGTTTAGAAAGAAGAGTGAGTATAGGATTTGGACCAAAAGTTCTTTAGCAATAGGGTTTCGGGTAGAGAGTGTATGTAAATGTCAGTACATGTGAAGAGTCAGTCACAATGATGAACTGGGGAAAACATGTAGGAAAGCAGATATCAATAGAGACATTAGGAAATCAAGCAAAGTATAAAGTGTGTGATAGGGTTAGACATTTTCAACAGGTTTGAGGTTGAATATATAATATTAGGAAGAAACAAATATGTAGTCACCAATAGGATTGATATTTGAGAGCATTAGGCAACCTGGACATGGATGTTTTTAGTAATCCATGCTCACTTTCTATTTAGGCTTTGGTACAATTGTAAGTGTGACCTTTGCTTTTGGTGTCCAGAATATTTCTGTGATAAAATGTGTATGTAGATCAGGTGACATGAATATTTCTTCCACCATTTCTTGGAGCAATATTTTGAAAAATTATAAATTAGTATGGTCGTACAAAGAGGTGTACCCTATTTCTATGAATATACACATAATGCATGAATAGACCATACTGTGAATAAATAATATAACTGGATCCACTTTAAATAATGGATTGAATAGATATCTGAAAATATATAAGAAATGTTATATTGATATACAATCATTCATTCCAACCAGTTATATATCTAATGATCATCTTAGGGTTATGGTTTATCATGAAGGGTTTGTGAGTTTTGTTTCAAAATTGATTATGGAAATCAAAATTAATATATTTGGAAAAAAGTCTCATGAATAGACCAGTAAAGAAACATAGAGGAATACATGTGTTCTGGAGCAGGAAGTGACGGAAAGTGAAACAAATGCCTATAAATTTGCCAACTAGTGAATCAAATATATATTCTATTATGTACATAAACTGAAGAAATAGTAATGTACCAGTGTGGAATAAAAATTAACGTCAAAATACACATCATGTTCCATAGTAACCTACATGCATTGATGTTAAACTGGGTTAGTTAATGTAGACATATTAGGATTTGTATGCACCTTTCACTGAAGTTAGTTTTCAGTACTAGGAAACAAATATGTATTTCGGGTGGATGAATATTTCTAAGAATAATCTTGTGAAAAGTTGATTATTAATCCACATACATGAACATGAATGAATTTAGGGATTGTATATAAGACACATATATTTCATATTTTTAAAAATCTGGAGAGTATAAATATATATACATATATATATATATATATATATATACACACACACACACACACACACAAACATAGACATTAAAAAGTAGCAATATATATGCCAATCGAAATTCATCATGAAATATATATCATAAAGATGCAAAAACATTCATTTTACTGAACATGGGTTTATGTATTATGTTGTTCTACTGGGAAGATCACCCATAGGTTGAATTTTCAGTTCCAACAGGGTTTAGGAGGAGTGATCACTTCTCACACTTTGTATCTGCTATGTCATGTAATTCACAAGAATGTACGTGTGATACCATGCAGGATTCTATTTGTGCATATAAAAATACATGTGCTGAATAGGCTCCAGAGAATGGGAGACAGTAGTTCACATATTTGTTACCTTTGAAAACACATCGAGAACTATTTCAATTAAAAATTGACTAGATTTATAACACCTACCCTTTATCATGCAAAAGGCAAGTCGAACTCTGAACTGCATGTACTTATATACTGTTTGGGTTATTTTTCTCTATCATATTAGAATTAGTAGTCAGATTCTAGTAGAATATGTGTTAGTGTCAGGGATTCAGAATTTCGAATGGAAAATAGGAAAATTAATCCAATGTGTATGCAAATATGTGCTACAACAAATCTTCCCACTCTCATCCAGAACCATGCCTTGACATTACCTTCGCCCCAAGTGAGACACAATTAGAGAAGAAGAGTTACAAAATCTGTGATTACATTTCTGGAATGGAAAATGCTCAAGAGTGCACAAACTTGGAGGTGGTATAGGAGTTTCCAAAAATAAGGACAAAGTACACACTCCACAAACATGGAGCTCTGCTTGCCTAAAACTTTTTGAGAAACTGCCACTGAGGTTGGGCACTGAAATATAGGTTGTTGTCACGAGTTAAGCTTCCTTTGTAGTGAGAACCTCAAAGCTGGGTCTGCATCTATGTGACCAGGAGGACAAAGTTTCTTATTTTACAATGAACACGAGGCAGCAGTGCTGAATTCTCTCTTTGTAGGTAAACTGTGGCCACTGGGCGCTTAGTGTCTCCCCGTGTGGACTGTGAAGCCATATGGTCATCCTCCATTTCGTGGTGTTTCTTCCTGCTGCACTGGGAGTTTGGTATTTGCTTCACGAAATACAAGGAGTTCAACTGGGACAAAGTGCAAGAGGGAGTTCTGTCACGTGTGGTGGGTCAGGGTCTGCAGGATGATACAAGAACCAGGCTTCTATCCCACATAGCTTGACCCCTTGACCATAGCAACCTGATTCTGAACAATGTCCTGAAATCTGTCCATATAACAAGTTGCCTTTACACGGAAGGTTCTGCTGGCTGCGCCATATCAGTCACAAGCCATTTGGAAGCCAATGGCAGATCCAAATGGCCCCACACAGATGTTTTATCACATACCTGCCCAACACTGCTCTAGGCCCACTACTCAACAGAGTCCAACTTACTGACATCTCTGTTCTACACCATTTACATGAAACCCAGTAAACAAGACACTGTCTGGAACATTCATGATCAGCAACATGTCATCCAAAGGTTCTCCAGTGCCACCTGGTGATGGGAATTTCAAAAATTTCATGGTATTTATCTAGCCATTTTTCAAGGATGAAGTTGGAGGCACTGTGAGTTTCAATTCATTCAGGAACCATTAGATGGTTAGGAAGCTCATTTCAATGAAAGCTCTGGAGAACACTCACAGTTAAGGCTTCCCAAAGAGTGGAGAAAAGATCACATGATGTTTAGCTCATTTAGCTCTACAATGTGAGGTCCATATGAGTTATGACTCTCAATGATGGGTGCCAAGTCTTTCAGAATAAAATCATGTGGTATCCTGGCTGAGAGGCCCAGTGCTCTGTGGAAAGCCACCCTGGGCCTAGAACTCAGTTTCCAAGGGCGACACTCATGCCTGGCTTTCTGAAACCTCAACACTATTCATGGCAATACTTCTCTGAGTTCAGTTGCAGAACTCAGTCTCTAAGGGAATCACACCAGAGTTCAAGCACATGTGGACCAAGTCATCTCTTCTAACCGCCACCCAAATGACCACAATTTAAATTAAAAGACTCCAACACACATAATAACCTCTGGCTAGAGTTTTCCATGAGGGGGACAGCTCAAGTCCGTGTCCCAAATAAGCTCTCTTGCACCTAAATTGCCTAATTCAGGGTGGCATGGACACCCTTCTTGTGAACCAGGAGAGATCAAATAAGCCTCCCATTAATACTGCTCCACTTCTTCAATTTGAGGTCAACTGACTGTGGGGTTTGGGTTCTTTATGTGAATTGGAGTCTTGAGAAAACCCAAGCAACCATGGGCTAGCCTCTGCAGAGCTCTGAAGATCTCATTTTACCCAAAGGATCCCTATTCTGACTTGATGGAGTTCAGGAAAGTTACAGAGGAAGGCGAGAGACTTCATCCACAAGGACTGCTCTTTGGCCATTTTGGTTTTGGATGTACACATGGGATCTTTTTTATATCCATCAGAAGGTGAGAAACTAAGCCACAGCCTCACACAGGGCAAATAGGCTGATTCAGACACATCCTCTCCAAAACAATTAAGCAAGGAACCACAGGTAATACCCATTCATTTCCATTTGAAAACTGTTTTCTTCAGGCTTCACAAAGTGGTGGCCTGCGGAAAAGACCTTCCTGACATTCAGGGCAATAGAAGAAAAGGTAAGCAAAAGGCCCCAAGCATGGTTTCTCCACTGAGACTTTACTGATCACACTGATATCTGAGTTTTCTGAGATGCTTGCCATTCCCTTTAGCTATCTAGTACATGGTCATTTCACAGAGCTTCGTGGTTGTACATATCTTAAACACAAAACCATGAGCCTATTCTGGAGAGTGGCCAGAATTCAGGAAGAAAACAGGATCTTAGGAAGATAGTAGGTGTTGCCCATCAATAAGGCAAGCTGCAGTCCATTAATTAATTGGGAAGGATGAATGCTGGGAAGCTTTCTACCTGACAGGACATATTCATTGATGCATTCTCTCTTCTAATGTCTACAACCACGGGCGCAGTGGGATACACTGACATAGAAACACTCGCGTTGTCAAACGACTTACTAGAAACCGTTCACTCCAAACAAAACAAACCTTCTTTCATACCTATTCTCAGAACATGAGACAAAAACCACAAACTCACACCCACATCACAAAGGCACCTCCTTCCCCCATGTAGGTCTGTGACTATCCGGAGAGTCCTCTGACTGGTGGGCCATACTATGTTCCCAGAAATGGCCTGTTCTGTCTCAAATCTGGTCTTCTTGGCCAACTCTGTGAAGTTTTCAGGATCAAGTGGTGAGTCAATGCCTGCTTTCTCAGGAAAGCCCCCTCTCCATAGCTTTTCTTGCATTTGGCCATCCTCACATCAGTAGGTCCCAAGAAAGACTGAGTCTGTCCTTGGTAAATCAAAATAAGTTTGACAACTGGGACTGGGACCGGGACTGGCTCTGGGTGCCAGGCTTCCTGGATTCCAAGTTCAGAGAGTTCTATCACCATAGAAGTTAGGTGAGGTCACTTCCTTTAGGAACTGAATTTGGTCACTGCCTTGGCAACAACTTTGTCCTAACAGTTGCTTCTAAGGTTCCCATGAGAAGGAGGCTGCCCCTACTTTCTGTGACACTTTCACAAGTTAGAATGGTATGTCAACCATTGGCACGCAGGAGAAGCTCTCAACACATCCCTGCTTTGGTCCATCTTCTCTACATTTAGAAGAGAGTGGCTGATTCAGACACATCCCTTCATCATTAGCAGGTTGTTTGCCATGGAAGACTTTTGCTCTCTCAGGTCCTTCATAGTTGACTACATCTTCTCCAGGGATCATTTCATCATGGACCTTTGAGGTTCTCAGCAGGTGGAAGATCCTCTATATTGCTGTATTTTAAGACCAACCCTGTCCCCGCTCTTCTGTAAAATTAGATTGAGAGAACAGTGTATGGTTAGGGTTAATAACAGGTTCAATTTGGGTGAGAAAAGAAACTACATGGTTGAGCAAACAGGGTCCTACAGTTAACAATAATATGAGAATTATTAATGGACCAGCCTGGGTGGATAAAAGCGTACTTAACCAGGTGGACTATGTGAACCAAGACTCAAACCTCCCTTTGGAGGCCTCTGTCTTTCTTTGACCCTCTTTAAGTCGTTTTCTTAATTTACTCATAGATTCTTTTACAACTCCAGTATTGTCGGCATAAAAACATCATTCTTTCCTCAATGCAAGCAAAAAGGCACCCTTCTCTCATGAAGAGGAGGGCCAACACTCGCCTGCTCTGTAAACAACTTCAGAGAGAGAGAGGTTAAAATTCCTGTAAAGCTGTGATGCGGTTTTTAATGTCTTTAAGCTTTGGTCTATTTCTGCTTCTAATTGTGTCTTTGGTGTGTCTCATGGACTAGGGCATTTGTTCCTGTGCCTATTCCTAATAGGATGGCTAAAGTGAGGGATACAGGTTCCTGGTGGAACCGGGTTGTATGCCCCCCTATTTGATCTTTAAATGAACCTGCATCCTGATAGAGCACTCTCGAAAACATCTGCATCATTACATAATTAATCGCATCTATTGACCATTTTATGAAAACATAAATAATGTTAAAGTGTATAGAATTATACTGTTGTAGGGATGGACAAGGAAAGGGACCTAAGATAGGACCAAAGACAGGAAAGCAGTTTTATTTGGTCGCATCCGTATTTAGAGGGCATTGCTTCTGTTGTAATCAATTAATCCACTGAACCCCAAGTTTTGGTAGTTTTAGTATTTGTACCCAACATGTAAGGGAAGGGGCTCAGAAGTTCACAGTCTGCAGAAATTTACACAAATCAGTTTTTGTTTCTGTTTTTTTCCTCTGTTCTGTGCACGTTAACTTTTCAAGGACACCTTGGAACGGGAGAGCTTTTTTGTCTCTTTTTTTTCCTCCTTGCCAGCTGTCACCATGGAGCCCAGTTGGTAACTTTTTTATCTTAGAAATGTAGCCATCTCTGTGAAACCCCAGCTCAAGGCCAGAGTCCTTGTTCACATATTTTGTGAAAAACTGGTAAGGCGATGTCTAGCTTAAGGGTGGTGATTTTTCCAGCCAGTGGCCAAGTAGAACAGGGCAACACGAAGAGTGGAAGTTTATCTCCATTGAACTTTTTCAGAGGGACTCTTTTGCTGAAAGACCTAAAGTAAGCCTTGGTGAAGACTTCTGGAGAAGGTCATTTAAGACATTTCTGTGGACCTGGTACAGAGGGGGATGACAGGGAAGGCGATGCTGAGAGCAGCTCTGTGGATCTGAGAATGAGGAAGGAGAAATGCCAAAGAATAATGGGAAAGGGGTTTGGGATTTTCATAGAACAAAAACTTGAGCAGTAGAACAGGTAGAGCAGAGGGGAAGACGGGAGTGAGTATTCCAAAAAGCCTGTGAGGGACTTTAAATTCTTAGAACCTGTTTTCAGTGATGACAAATCAACTTTAAAGGTCATTTTCATTACATCTTGGATAGGGGTCTGAGGGCTCTTCTCAGCTGGTTTGAGCTTTGGCTAAGCTTGCTAGAGGACTTGGTGGGACCTAGTGCAGACACTGACAGGAAAAGAGAGAAGTGAGTGGGTGGAGGGGTACCTCGGTACCTGCTTCCTCAGCAAGGGGGCAATGTTCTGAGATCCAGCGGAGGTTTGGGTTTTTGATCTAGTAATTGGAGGGGAGAAATCAGGTTGCTGAGGTGGGAGTGAAAGCAGAGAGTCTAGAGCAGAAGGCTGAGTGTGAGGAACTATTGGGGAAGCATAGTACAGGATGTGAGCACAGGAGGAAAAAGGATTCCACATAGGGAAATTTCCCCCTTTTGAGCACTTGCCAAAGTTAAAAATGTCATGCAGAATTTGAAGATCTAGAGAACCCTCTGGGAGCCATAGTTTTTGGTTGTCTAATTGGTAATATGGCCAATGCTGTGTACTGAATTTGATGAGGAGTTTGGGTTCACCCAGGCAGCCCCTGTATGCTCACATCCCCATGACTTAGACAAGAAGTCGGCTTTTCCCCCACAAAGCCATGGCTGTTTGTCGCTTTGATAGTCTGCCGGGCATACATAGTAATATAGGCTAGCCAACCTGCATCTGGCTCACGTGAACCTGCATCCATAATGTTTGTTTCAATTATCTATGGTATGGAAGGGATTTAATGAAATTTTAGTGAGATCCTCTTCATCAGGTATATCTCAAAAGGAAAGACCTCTACCGAGCTGAAAAATGTCTGGGTGGAGAGATAGCCACCAGATCCCTAAGGGGGCCGTTAAGGTCTCTTTAATGGTTCTATTTCTTTTTTCTACCTGTCCTGAGTTCTGGGATATATAAGCATAATGTAACTTCCAATTAATCCACAGGGTCCTGGTTAACACCTGACTTACCTGGGCCATGAACACCAGTCCATTATCAGTCCATTAGGCAGATCGTATCTTGGAAAAATATCTTTCAGGATCTTCTTGAAAACCATTTGCGCCGTTTTTTTTTTTTTTTTTTTTTTTTTTTTTTTTTGTGTGTGTGTGCGTGTGTGTGTGTAAGGCTTCAATCCATCCTGAAAATGTATCTACAAAGACTAGGAGATATTTAAGTCCATACCTTGCTGGCTTAATTTCATTAATGTCCACTTCCCAGAATTGTCCTGGTCTGGTTCCTCGTAGGTGCTTTCCTCTAGGAAACTTGGAAGGGTAAGCATTACCCAATTGACGGATCCGACAGGCTTTTGTTACCCGTTCAGTTATTTCCTTTTGCTGTGAGTTGGTTAGTGGAGAACTCTGTTCTTAATCCTACAGTAATGCCTGCAGTTTCTTTGAACCAAGGTGAGTGAGTTGATGTGCATTTTTAACGTAGTGTAGGGCTTGCTGTAATTGCAGGCTGAGCTCAGTGAAGTTGAGGTGTTCAGTGTCAGTGTCCTTAGATGTTATCAAAAACTTCCTGGTACTCAGGGTTCCATTGGAATTGGGCATCTTCCTTTAACAGCGGTATAAAGGAGCAGCTAAGGACGCAAACCCAGGTATCCATAACCTGCAAAAGCCAGCAGTCCCAAGAAATTCTCTGAGTTGTCTGCTGTAAGATGGGGGTGGTATCTACACAATGGTTTGTTTTCTAGGCTCAGTGAGCCATCGTTTACTGCCCCTAAGGGAATAGCCCAGGAAGATTACTTCATGCTAGCAAATTTGGGCCTTTTTGGCCGAAACTCTATACCCGAGTTGAGCAAGCTCATATAATAGTGCTTGGGTCCCAGACTCACAGTTTTCCTTGGTGTTGGCTGCCAGTAGCAGGTCATCCACGTATTGAAGCTGGGTAACTTCAGGGTGTGTAGTTCTGAAGTTGTTGAGATCTCTGTGGAGGGCTTCATCAAAGAGAGTGGGGGAGTTTTTGAACCCCTGTGGGAGTCTAGTCTAAGTTAGTTGACCAGACGTTTTGGTTTCTGAGTCTACCCACCCGAAAGTAAACAGCAACTGACTATCTTTATGCAGAGGCAAGCAAAAGAAAGCATCTTTTAAGTTCAGAACAGTATATAATTTCCGCTCAGGGTTCAGAGTGCTAAGCAGATTGTACGGATTAGGTACCATGGGGTGAATGTCCTGCACTCTTTTGTTGATCTCTCTTAGCTCTTTAATGGGGCGATAGTCCCCGGTTCCTGGCTTTTTTTTTTTTTCTAGTAGCAGGAGAGTGTTCCAGGCCGATTGACAGGGCCTTAGGACTCCTAAGGCCAGATATTTCTGAATATGGGGCCTTATCCCACCTTTAGTTTTTTTGCTTAGAGGATATTATTTGACATTGATTGGGGACACTGAGGTTTTTAACTCCACTGTTATTGGAGGTTGTTTCACGGCCAGACCTAACACCGCAGTTTTTGCCCAGGCATCTCGGTAATCTGTTATCCATTTTTGGGGTAGCATGCCTGTTTGATCAGTCTTAGGGGGTGTGAAGAGTGGACGTTCATCTTCTACTAATATAGTTAAAGCGGTGACTATAGGAGTTTTACTGAAGGATTTACAAATTTCATTTGGGGGCCTTCAGGGTTAAAAGTTATTTTGGCCCAGAGCTTGGTGAGCAGATCTCTGCCCATCAATGGGTGCAGGCATTCTGGTCTTACTAGGAAGGAGTGATGAATTTTTTCTTTCCCCAGGTCCATGGTCCTCTTAGTTGTCTAAGCCCGATATTTACTGTCATCAGCCCTTTGAACTAGAAACCTTTTATTTGATAGAGGGCCCAATGGGGCTTTAAGGGCTGAGTATACTGCTCCTGTATTCACTTCAAAGTTTACTGGAGTCCCCTCCACTTCAAAAGTTACCCTGAGCTAGGGGAAGGGATCTGAGCCCCGACTTTCTTAGTCATCCTCCAGAGTCAGAATGGCCAGCTGGCATGGCTGTCTCTTTATAGGGAACTCTATGGCCCAGTATCCTTTTTCTTTAGAGTAGGCACACTGATCTGAGGCCAGGGGTGGCCTCTGGCATGGGCCCTTCCTGTCACCCTGTGTCTTAATTTCTGGCCTCTTTCTTGTTGTGATCAGGACCTTAGTCAATGCCTTAGTCTGTCTTTTGCTTCTCTCATCCTCCGTTTGCTCCCTTTTTTTCTCCCTGTTTCTCTCTTATAGTATACTTTCTTGGCTTCTTTGACTAAATCTCTCTTTTAATTTTTTTTTTTTTAATATCCATGGCAGCTTGCTCAATTAAGGCCATCATGACAGATGCCTTTTAATCCGCTGCCTGAGGATCGAAAGAAGTATATCTCTTATATGCCTCCATGATTCTCTCTAGAAACATAAAGGGAGATTCATCAGGCCTTTGAATAATTTTTCTTACCATGGCCAAATTAGTTGGTCACCCAGCGGTCCCTTGGAGACCCGCTGTTAGAGCCTGGCAATAATTGAACAGATGCTCCCTATCTTCCAACGTGTTGGGGTCCCTGTTCAATAGGTTTAAGGAGAAGCCAGCTTTCATTATGTTGGGAAGTTGTGTTGGTCGCCCATCAGGTCTGAGGATATTTTTTCTACATTCCAGGAGATTTTTCTCTCATTGCTCTGTCATGAAGAGAGTCGCTAGGTGGTGTTGGCAATCACCCCAAGTAGGCAGGTGTGAAAACGTCGGTGAGCTCTCTGAGTTCTTTTAGCCGGGCCAGCTTCCTCCAGGGAAGGAGGGTCTGTCTGTGCTGCGGGACAGTCATCTTGATGGCACTGGGCCAGCCTAGCTTCCTCGAATGGTGGAGAGGCTGAGTCAGCAGAAGGGGAATCACTTAGAGGGTGTTGGGGGTTGGGAGACGAGGGCAGATGATAAGGAGGGGGAGGAGAGTCCAGTAGAGTCTTGAGACTCAAGGAGAACAGAGGGTGGAGGAGGAGGAGTAGAGAGTTTGAGAGATAGAATTGTGGGGGAAGGAGTAGGAGCAGGTGCAGGGACAAGGAAAGGCTTGACCCATGGAGGAGGAGATTTATAGAGGTACTGACAAGTTAAGATATATGGCTGTTGATCTGGATGTCTATGTGGCCCCTGCTGAAAGACAATATCTCGGACTTTTCAAATAAGTGCGAAGTACAAAGATCCTTCTAGGAGCCATCCGACTGCAATGGTGGGTCATTCTGTGACACAGAATCTGCCAGGTCTGGCGTTTTACTGAAAAAGAAAGATTCTGAGCCCTTAAGCAGAATTTGGTCCAGTGATCAAGGGTCAGGGACAGAGGCATTGAAATGATCTGTCCCATAATAAAATATACACAGACAGTGAAAGCAACGACACACAACACAGACAAGACAAGACAATAAAGACAGGCAATGGACGTCCAATACTGAGACCAGGACTGACTAGTCGGCAAAACCTGAAGGGCTGGCAATACCGAATCAGAAACAAAATATCACTGAGTCGAGGAGACTATTGTTCCTCGATTTCCCGAGTCTATCTCCCAGGGACATGGTCTGTGGCTCTGTGGCATGTGTGTCAGCCACCATGGGAGAGAGCTCACGCTCTTTACCAATAGCCATTTTGCCATACCCTAACCTGAAGCCTGAAACCAGAAAGATGGGTCTTATTTACCCCCAGAGGAGCCTGTTGGGGGTATTTTGTCTGCAGCTGCCGGATCTCGCTAGGGCCACCAGATGTAAAGGTTGGGCGAGCATCTGTGGCAGAGACCACCAAGAGACAGTCTCATGCAACAGCAAAGGGTTTATTGGGAGTCCGGCATGAAGGGCTCAGAGATCACTTGAACAGAGCAGAGAGCCCTGAGAACAGCTTAAGAAATCCTTATATATTTTCCTTGGAGAGGGCAGGGAGAGAAATTTATTGATGGGTAATGGCAAGTGGGCAGTTTGCGTGCAACTGGTTGACGGAGTACATTCTGCAGTTTGGCAGTTGGGGACAGCACATTCTGGGAACAAGAATAGTAAACAGTTCTCAAGATTACAACGGTGTTTTGTTAAGCATACAGAAAAACAGGAAGTGACAAGTATCTATTTTATTAACCTTTCAATATAAGTATAAAAACAGAAATCTAGGTAAGATTTGAAGTCCAGAAGTTCATTTGGCCCTTGATTGGTATACTTAGCATTGAATTACGTTCTGTAGAGATGTCGCAGAAATATGGATATACAATGTCATAGGACCTTGTACCTTCTCGGAGGTCAGTTCCAAAACACAGTCTCTAAGCAGAATCACACCAAAGTGCAAGCCAAGTTGGACCCAGTTATCTCTTCCAACTTCCACACAAATGACCACAGTTAAAACCAAAACACTCTCACATGACACTCATCTTCTTCCATATAGACACTCATCATAACTTCTGGCAGGAGGATTCCATGAGAGGCGCAGCACAAGACAGTGTCCCAAATAAGCTCCCTTTCCCCTCATTTACCAAAAGTCAGGGTGGCCTGGACACCCTTCCTGTGATCCAGGAGTGATCAAATATGCCTGCCATTAACACAGCTCTGTTCTCCAATTTGAGGCCTACTGACTGTCGGTTTAGAATCTTTATTTGAATTGGATTCATAAGAAAACCCAAGAACCTATGGGCTAGCATCTGCAGGGCTTTGAATAACTCATTTGACCCATTGGATCCCTATTCTCACTTGAGGGAGGTAAAGAACCTTACGGAGGAATGTGAGAGACTTCATCCACAATGACTGATTTTTGGTCATTTTGATTTGGATCCACACATGGGATCTTTCTTATGATCCATCAGGTGCTAAGAATCTAAGCTCTAGGCTCACACAGGGCCAAGGGGCTGATTCATACACATCCCTTTCCAAAGCAATTAAGCAAACAGCCACAGGTGATGCCCACTCATTTCCGTTTGAAAACTGTTTTCTTCTGGAATCTCGAAGGCGTGGCCTGAGGCAAAGACCTTCCTGACATTCAGGGCAACAGAACAATAGGTAATCAAAAGGCCAATAGCAGGGTTTCTCCACTGAGACTATCCTGGTCACACTGGTATCTGAGTTTTCTGAGATTCTTGCCAATTCCTTCAGCTATCCAGTACATGTCCATGTCACAGTGCTTGGAGGTGCTACATATCGTGGACACAAAAGCATGAGTCTATTCTGGAGAGTGGCCAGAATTCAGGAAGAAAACAGGAACTTAGGAAGATAGCCGGTGTTGCCCATTGATAAGGCAAGCCCTAGAGCATTCATTAGTTGGGCAGGATGAATGCTGGGAAGCTTTCTAATAGACAGGAAACATCCATTGATGCATTCTCTTTTCTAATGTCTACAACCATGGACACAGTGGGTTACACAGACATAGAAACACTCGCCTTGTCCAACAACTTACTAGAAACAGTTCACTCCAAACCAAACAAACCGACTTTCCTACCTATTCTCTGAACATGAGACAAAACCACAAGCACACATCCACATCCACAAAGGCACCTCCTTCCCCCAAGTAGGTCTCTCACTCTCCGGAGTGTCCTCTGACTGCTGGGCCATACTGTGTTCCCCCGATATGGCCTGTCCTGTCTCAGATCTCGTCTCCTGTCCAACTCTGTGAAGTGGTCAGGAGCCAGCTGTGAGCCACTACCTGCTTTTTCAAAAAAGGCCCCTCTTCAGAGTTTTCCTGGCATTTGGCCATCCTCACATCAGTAGGTACCAAGAAAGACTGACTCTATCCTCGCTAAATCGAAGCAAGTGAGACCACTGGGACTGGGACGGGGATTGGCTCTCTGTGCCTGGCTTCCTGGATCCCAAGTTCAGAGAGTTCCATTACCAAGGAAGTGAGGTGAAGTCGCATCCTTCAGGAACTGAATTAGGTCACTGCCTTGGCAACCACTTTGTCCAAACAGTTGCTTCCAAGTGTACCATGAGAAGGAGGCTGACCCTACTTTCTGTGGCACTTTTACAAATTAGAATGGTATATAAACCATAGGCACCAAGGAACAGCTCTCCACTCAGGCCTGGTTTGGTCCATCTTCTCTATATTAGGAAGAGAGCCTTTAGTCCCGGGAGCATTGCAGTGAACCTCCGCACTAAAACTATTAGCAAGCACCTGATGGAGGAGGCCTCCATAGGTAAGTGGCGCCTTTATAACATCTGATATCCGGTTAAGGGAGATCTCTTCTGATGACAGAGATGTGGCCTGGGGAGACTCACATATACTCCTGTCCAGGACAGTAACAAGAATCATTCTGTCCTCTGTTCTGTTCTGTAGGAAATTCCTCTGGAAGTGTAGAGAGGTGCCCACGGGCACGCACGCGCTCGTACCCTGGAGCTTTAGCAAGATCTTGCACTGTACCACTGTTTTTCTGTTTAGGCGCCGGGTTTCTGTTTTTCTTTGTGTGTGTGTGTGTGTGTGTGTGTGTGTGTGTGTGTGTTTTGTTCTGTGTTCTATTTTTTTTGTTTGTTTGTTTGCTTTTGTTCATTTTGTTGTGTGATTTCAGTGGTAAAAACTTAAGGATATTGGACGTGAAAATGGGTAATAAAGAGAGTAAGCCTGACACCCGTTTGAACTGTGTTTTAAGGAACTGCGATGAACTTTACCCCCCTTTGTTAAGCAGGATGATAGAAGCCCCTAGCTGGCTGCCTGGAGCACACCCATTGCAGAGGGCAATGCCTGCTGGGGACCTAAGAACTGAGTATCTCCCAGGTTAACAAGTGAAACTCCTTTAAAACCCCTTGTCCCTCCAGATCAAGAGAGTCACAAAATTTGGCAGAGTCCCCTGTGTTTCTCCTTTGTTAGCAAAGTAATTAACCTCCCCTTTTCTTTTTCTCAGAACCCATTCCTCATTATTTAATTGGTATAAATTTGCTTCTAGGTCAGGAACCGAACTTTAAGTTACAAATTTGGTATCCCCCCTCCGCCCCAGAACTTTGTGAGAACTGTCTACTGAAATGTTAGGAGATGGAGCTTGCTTGGGGTGGAACTGAACCAGAGGAGCTAATCCTGTAAGTAAAAGGAGGGACTGAGGGACCCCCAGCAGCTGCCAAAGCCCTGTTGATTCAGGGAATACCCTCCTTCCTTCCTTGCACTGTAAGAATTACGCCACCTCTGTCTTGTTAAAAAAGAGAAAAAGAAAAAGGGGACACTAAATTCATTAAAGTCACCATATAGACACTTTATTTTACATTTCAGGTTGCCCCTCTGTTAAAACATCTGGTCCCCCCCATGGTGCCACTGGTGTAGTAGATTTTTATGGTGCCACTGGTGTAGTAGATTTTTCTCTTATCTGCTCTGGTTTAAAGGATTCTGTCTGGCAACCATAGTCTCTACCTCCTTTCTGTCTGTCTTGTGTCTTTGTTTCTGGTCCTTTAAGACATGTGCAATAATGTGTTGATATTATAAAATTTTTCTTGGGAATGATCTTAGCTGAATGTGTGTCTAAATGATGATGTTTTATCATAACAAACTGGTATCTGAATGGGTTTTTGAAGCATTGCACAATCTTGCAGTTAAAAGTCGGGTTTAGGTAATTGTTTAGTTTAAGATTTCAGGTAATTCATGCCAGAGAACTTAAATACTTAGGATGGAAAACTGAAGAACTCTACTTCCAATTGGCAAGTAACTTCCCAATCATTCAGTCTTATTTTTTTAACCAATTTTGATTTCGGTAGCCAGGGAAAATGTCACTGTGTGTACCAGTGCATTAATTTGGACAAGGATAGTAAACCATAGTATGGTATCTGTTGACAAAATAAGATGTAAAGACATAAAATTTTGTGAATTGTATCTTAAACTTGTATCGTAATTTTCAACACCCGAACCTGAAAATTATGGTTAAAATGCCTTAGGCCTGAGGTGTCTGCTCAGAATAGCAGTGTTTTCCTGCTCCTTCCAGACCTCAGCCATGACTTATGTTGAAATGCAAATGAAAGAAGCCTGCAAGCTTAGTAGGAGACTGATTTGATGACTAACGGAAAAAAAAGTAAATTGTATGGTATTTACTAATTACTGGCCAGTCGTTTTTTCTAGGACTCTTATTTTTTCCTTAGATTCTGTATTTTCTTTTTGAGCTCATGATTCTGAGCATGCAGACCTAGGTTAATGTTTTTCTGATCAGTTCTATCTTTGACCAACTGTGGACTTTTTGAAACATTGCAATAAAGATTTAACCTGCGAAAAACTACAAGGCCTTTACTATTATTATGTGTGTACAATTTTGTTATGTGTTGTCTGTCTATATATACATATGTTCGTATATCATATATATGATACACAAATTAACATATATAAGGAGCGCTCATAAAAAAAGCGCTCATAAAAACAAATTTTAAAAAGTGGATCCAAAGATCTTTAGTTCACGTGGTTTAAATGTTTCAATTTAAATTGGATAAACAGATAAAAATAAATGTTTTTAAATTTAAGCTTACAAATTTTTCTAGGTGTTCAAAAATCTAATAAAATATTAATATCTACAAAACGTCTAATGTTCCTTGGTTCTAGGACATTTTCTTCAACATAAAAATGGTTTACACTGTTCAATACATTTCTCTAATATTTTGATAAATAAGTAAAGTAAATTTGATATGGGATTACTCATTCGTGAGTACTTTTGTTAGATATCTGATTCATTTACTAAGGTCTGTATGAGTTTTTACTAAAATCTATATAAGATTTTAAAAATCAGTCATGTGTTAATGAGACAAAAATTTTTTGAAACATAAGTTTACCCATAACATTGTGTTTATTAAGTTTTATTTTTTCTAGAGCAAGGAACCATAAAAATTAAACAACTTATTAAATCAGAACTGTTATTTTAGAGCACTGTACTGCCATTTCTTTAAAAGGTAAACTTGGTTAATGTAGAAACATCAATGTAATTGTGATGCTATTAATGTTTTCATATCTTACAGGTATGCAAGTCTGTAAGGTAGAAACTTTAAAAGAGCATTATATCAAGCTGGTGTTCTGAAGTTGTATGGTAAAAAAAATATATTGGAGATTTATTTACCTGTTATCAATAAGATATGTAAAGTTTCATGTTACTTTTTACATTGTGTAACAATTTAAATGTATTTTTAAGTTAATGAGAGCCTAATCTATGTAAAAGTTGAAAACTTTCAGGCTTTCTTTAATTCATGTTTTAAATGTGATATCATATGGTGTTAGCTAATGTTCATGAGACCGCAATTTATGTAAACTTTGTCAAATGATATTTAAAAATAAAGATCAGCTTTAGAACTAAAATACTTAAGATTTATAAAGAGCCCTGCCTTACCTGAGATAAGGCTGTGTGTCCCATCTTACTATATGTGAGAATGACTACGAAACCAGTAGGTCAGATAATATTTATTTAAAGTTATGTTAAAAACCTAAAAAATGTCAAGATTCCTAGGATCTAAAACAGGGGATATAAAGTAATACTCAGCCAAAAAATTTAGGGTAGCTATTACACGAACTAAGTATTTTTACTTTTGTTAATTTTATTTTGAAATTTTCTTATAAGTGATCTAAAGATTCCCTGTTAGTTGCTTTAAGAACACAACATGGGTTTATTCAAGATAATAAGTCATCACCTACAATACAGACAGAATAATACAGATCCCAATTAATTAAAAGATAATTATAAAGTTATAGACATTAAAGTCCAGTACTCTTAATATAAGGCTGTTAAAATTTATTTGCTGGATGTTTAAGATTAGGATTTAAAATTAAAGTTAAATGAAAAGGGCCAAGAAAACCTATATTTTGGCTCTTACCCTCTGAGTCAATCTGAATCCAGGGAACAGGGGACTTCTCTAAAGAGCTTTACAACTCTGAGCCACATAACCTCCTGATCAGGGAGATTAATGAGACCACTGGAGAACAGAAAGCCAATCAGTGCATTTGTTATGAGAGTCATCAGAGAAAGGAGATATCCCTGATGCTTCTGAGGGAAGCCAAATGGTCAAGCAAGACCTGGACCCACCTAGCGCAAATGGCACTAGCAGAATTGAAAATCTGCTCTCGTTTTTCCAGAATTGACTCCCATAAAGCTCAGCTGACTGTTAACAATAGATAGAAACAAAAGTCCGTTTGACTGCTTCATCTTAAACACTTTGGAAAGACAGTTAAGACCAAAATACAGCCATTCCTGGGCATTTTAAATAATAATAATATAATAAAAATAATAATAATAATAATAATAATATTTTAAGGTATGCACTTTATTTTAGCCTCCCAAAATAAGTAAGACTGGAGGCTACAAAGAAGGATTCTCAGACAGGAATGCCTGATACTTATAAAAAGAGACTATCAAGAAGAGCTGCCACAGGCAGAAATTTCTAATTTAAGGCCTGCAGATATTCCTAACCTACACAGGTAGGCTTGGTGTTTGCTACTACGATTATCCAGCCCTGAGTAACAGAATAAAAGGTTTCTCTATTAGACATAGAGGTCATACAAAAAAAAGGATTTTACAAGATCAGATGACATTAAATTGTTAAACTGTATCTTACGGGGAGGGACAACTGTAACACTAAAAGTTAAATATTAATTTGATAGTCCTGATAACTGGGGATATTAAAGACTGGTGAGGGAACTTCCATACAGTGACATGTTCCAGCTGCTGCAACATTTATTCAGTACTCATGGTTTTTGTTTCTCTCATAGAAGAACCCATCCCCAGATGACTTTACAACCTGTTCTTCCCCAACCAGACTTCAATCCGAACTGACTTCTAAAAGGCAACTCATGTCCCCCAACTGACTTATAAAAGGCAACTCATGTCCCTCACGCCCACTCACTTCACCCTGTCTCAGGTCAGAAGAAGAAATAATGATTGACGCCACTCTTCTTACAACAATGAAGAGAAAGATAAATAGACTATCAATATAAGTAATTAATTAAGTCAGATAAAATCAGGGAGATCGGTTTTGGGTGAGTTCTAAAAATTTGGAGAATCTTACCTGAGGGATTAAAATTTCCTCAGTGCTCTTCCCCTAATCTATTAAAAATTTGAAAGGGACACAGAGAAAAGGGGGAAATGATAGACCCAACCTGATCTTTTATTAAAATTGGGAGCCATCTTGCCACAAAGCCATTAAAAGATAATTTTGGCTTTACCATAAATTACTACAAGTTCTGAACCTGCTTGAAATGCCTGCCCGTGCCTTGAACTCACGCATGCCCAGCTCTCTGACCAGATAGCAGCCCTCTCTGAAACTTTAGTGACACATCATAAATATTTGCCTTCTCTGGCCAGACAACATCCCTCTCTGAGGCTCTAATGGTCCTCTGAATTCTGATGTAGGGACAGCAAAAAAAATCTAAACTACCATTAGTGTGATGCTTGTCAGAGTTCTGTTATCTGTAACACCCCTTTTGTGTAACTTTCTGGGCTATAAAGCTGGGCTGTAGGAAAGCTGGGGTTGCTGTCTTGTTCCGGCTGTTTTGGGAGGGGAGGCAGCATGAAAGGTGGAAATAATAAGATTAATTTAATTTGATTTTAATTAGAGTCAGTGGTCTTTTCTTGTGTCCTGGTCTAACAGTTAACACTCCAAAAACATGGAGCTCTGCCGGCCTAAAGACTTCTTGAGGAACTTCCTCTGAGGTTGGGCACTTGAAACATATGTTGTTGTAAGGAGCTTTAGCTTCCTTTCTAGTGAGACCATCAAAGCTGGGTTTGAATGTATGTGACCTGGAGGACATGGTTTCTTGTATTCTAATGAACATAAGGCAGCAGTGCTGAATTTTCTCTTTTTAGGTAAACTGTGGCCACTGGGTGCTAAGTGTCTTCCCATGTGGACTGTGAAGCCATTTGTTCATCCTCCACTTTTCGTGGTGTTTCTTGCTGCTGCACTGGAGGTTGGTATTTGCTGCATGAAATACAATGAGTTCAACTGGGACCCAGTTTTGGAAGGAGTTCAGTCACTTGTGGTGTGTCAGGGTCTGCAGGAGAATGCAACAACCAGGTTATATCTCACAGAGCTTGCCCCCTTGTCCATAGAAATCTGACTCTGAACTTTGCCCTGGAACCTCTCCATGTAAGAAGATGCCTTTACATAGAAGGGTCTGCTGGATGCACAATGTCAGTCACAAGCCATTTGGAAGGCAATGGCAAATCCTCATGGCCACACCACAGATATATTATCACACACCTGCCCACCACTGCAACAGGCCCACTACTCAGCAGGCTCCAACTTACTGGCATCTTTGTTCTACACCATTTTCATGAAACCCGGTCAATCTTGGCATTCTCTCGTACACTCATGATCAGCAACAAGACATCCAAAGGTTCTCCAGTGCCACCTGATTATTGGAATTTCAAAAATTTCATTGTATTTATCTAGCTTTTTTTCATGGATGAAGTTGGAGACACTGTGGGTTTCAGTTCATTCAGGAACCATTAAATGGTGAGGAAGCTCATTTCAATGAAAGCTCTGGAGAACTCTCACAGGCAAGTCTTCCCATAGAGTCTTCAAAAGGTCACATGAAGCCAGGCCCATTGAGGTCTTCAATGTGACGTCCATGGGTGTTCTGACTCTCAACTATGGCTGCCAAATCTTTCAGAATAAAATCATATGATATCCTAGCTGAGATTCCAAGGCTCTGTGGAAAGCCACTCTGTCCTTGATCTCAGTTTCCAAGGGCGAATCCCATGCGTGGCCTCCTAAAATCTGAACACAGTTCATGGCAATATTTCTCTGAGATCAGTTCCAGAACTCAGACTCTAAGGGGAATCACACCAGAGTTCAAGCCCAGGTAGACCCAGTCATCACTTCCAACCACCACACAAATGACCACAATTAAAACCAAAGCACTCCCACAAGGCCCTCATCTTCTTCCATATAGACACTCATCATAACCTGTGGCTTGAGGTTTCCATGAGGGGATCAGTCCAAGAAGGATCCTTAGATCCAAACCTCCCCCGGGACCTTTTTAACTACTGCCAGCATCTGAAAAAGTGGAGAAAGATTCCCTGCATTGAAGGTTTTAGCCTTCCCACACAGCACCTTGTCTCTGCTCCTCCTGCCCTCCCCCTCAGGTCCTCCTTGCTTGCAATCCCCTCTCTTCCCCTACTTCTACTTCTGACTTCACAGATTCTTCCTCATTCGACCCAGCAGATGAACCCCCACCTTATCCCCAGCCCCATCTGCCCCTTCTCTTCTGCTATACCCTCCTCATCCTCTGCCTGATTCCATGGATCCTCAGCCTTCCATTTTATTCCCCTCCCCTCCGTCCTCTTCTGCCTGCTCTACCTCCTCCTCTTCCAAAGAGACACTCCCTTCCCCTTCCTCTTTTTCCTGTCCGCCGCCTGCCTCTTTCAGTCCTCCTGTTACCAGGTCTAAAGGACTCCTTCCCACCCCTAAGACAATCGCACCCCTTCGTGAGGTAGCTGGTCCCGAGGGTGTCATCAGAGTCCACGTGCTCTTCTCCAGGTCAGACATTACTCAGCTAGAGAGGAAGTTAGGCTCAATCACCACTAAACCCACCACTTACATACGGGAGTTTCAATGGGTCCTGCAAGCATATAGCCTCACTCTTCATGACATATACATGCTCTTGGCCAATACACATCTCCCGGAGGAAAGGCAATGGGTCTGGGAGCTAGCCCAAGCCCATGCTGATGAAAATCATAGGACCAATCCTAACCACCCCACGGGCCCTCATGCTGTCCCAGAGCAGGATCCCCTATGGGATTACAACACCCCTGAAGGCTTACAGACTCATGACCTTTTTACATCCTGCCTCTTGACGGGCCTGAAAAAGGCCACCCGCAAGGCTGTTAACTTTAAAAAGGTGCAGGAGGTCATTCAAAGAAAGGAGGAAACACCTTCAGAATTCCTGGATAGACTAACCAAGGCCCTTCAACAGTGCACATAACTCGACCCAGAAACCCCTGATGGCCGTCATCTCTTAATGACATATGTTCTGGCCCAAAAATACTCTGACATTAAAGCCAAGCTTAAAAAGCTTGAACAGGGCCCTGCTACTCCTCAGACCAAAATCCTCGCTGTCGCTTTAAAGGTTTTTCATGGTAGAGAGGATGAAAGTGATTGCCGTAGGCAGAGAGCTGAAAATGCCAAATTCCAAATGTTGGCCCAGGTCATTCAGAGAAGGCCATCACCACGCCGTCCCAATGTGACACCCCCTGGAGCTTTCTTCAAATGTGGTAAGGATTGTCCTTCGCCGAGAACACCGTAAAACCCCTGCCCAACATGCCATCAAAGGAGACACTGGGGGGCAGACTGCCCAACAACCCGGAAGGGAGGTTGTTCAGCCACCCGGCAACCCCAGCCTCTCCTGGGCTTGGCAGAGGAGGATTGATGGAGCCCTGGGCCTTCCCTCCAGACTATTACCATCAAGAATCAAGAGCCTAGGGTCACCTTCCTGGTGGATGGACGCTTCATTACCTTCCTCTTGGATATTGGTGCCACTTTTTCAGTCTTGAGGGAGTATTGGGGTCCTACCACACCCTCAAAAACTCCTATTGTCGTGGTAGGAGGTAAACGTATTTTCCCTCAAAATCCCTTTTGTCCTTCACTCACTCCTTTCTCGTTATGAGCCATTGCCCCATTCCCCTTCTGGAAAGGGACATACTCTCACTATTAAAAGTCACCATTCACATATTACCCCACACCTCTCCTACCTCTCATTTCCTCATGATGTTCCTAGGGGCAGATACACCTCCTTCATGCACTCTCCCACGACTATCTAAACCAGTTAACCCTGAGTTTTGGGACACAACTACACCCTTTATGGCTAAATGCAGTCCTATTCATATTGTCTTACGGGACCCTTCAAGATATATTAGTCAACCATGATATCCACTCACAACCACAGCCTTCCTCGGATTAGAAGCCATCATCCAGGATTTATTATGAAAGGGGTATCTTAGGCCTACACACTCTCCTTTCAACACCCCCATTCTGGCAGTAAAGAAACCTAACGTGTCCTACAGGCTGGTTCTAGACCTTCCCCTTGTCAACTCCTCTGTGGTCCCCATCCACCCGCTAGTGTCCAACCCTTACACCCTTTTCTCTCAGATCCCTGCCACTATTACCCACTTCTTGGTCCTAAATTTAAAACATGCGTTCTTTTCTATTCCCTTGTTCTCAGAATCTCAGTATATCTTTGCTTTTACTTGCACTGACTCTCACACCCGCCATTCTCATCAGCTTACCTGGACTGTCCTCCCACAGGGATTCAGGGATAGCCCCCATCTCTTTGGCCAAGTTCTTGCCCAGGACCTCACATCCTTTCACCCGACCTGTCCTGACTCTACTCTCCTTCAATATGTCGATAACCTTCTTCTATGTAGTCCCTCTGGGAACACTCTCAATCCCACACTGCTCAGCTTCTTAATTTCCTAGCAGACAAGGGAAATAGGGAGTCTCCCCACAAGGCCCAGGTTTCCCAGTCTTCTGTCACCTATCTTGGTTTTTGCCTTACACCCAGAAAAAAGAAAATAACACTGGATAGGAGGCAACTCCTCTCTTATCTTCCAGTGCCCCATACAAAAGCCAAAATACTATCATTCCTAGGACTAGCAGGTTATTTTAGGGCCTGGATCCCAAATTATTCTCTTCTTTACAAATCCTGTATGACCTAGCAAAGGGACCCCCTAGTGAATCTCTTGCCTCCTCCCCAAACTACAACTTGCGCAGGCTTCAGCAACTTGTCTTAAAGGCACCTGCCCTTCACCTTCCTGATCTTTCAAGACCATTTCATGTATATGTCCATGAAAATGGGAGGCAAGAACTTGGGGTCTTAGGTCAAAACTATGGGCCTACATTTGCACCTGTGGCATATTTGTCCAAGCAACTTGACCCTACCATCTGTGAGTGGGCCCCTTGCTTAAGAGCTCTGGCTGCTGGACACATTTTACACAAAGAAGCCTCTAAGCTTACTTTTGGGGCCCCTTTAACTATCCACTCCCCACATCACTTGAAGGATCTTTTAGCTTATAAGGGCTTTCAAACCCTTCCTCCATCCAGATTTCTGTCGCTCCTCACTTCCTTTCTGGAAAACCCTAATATTACTTTCCTTCCCTGCTCTGCACAGAACCCTGCCTCACTGCTCCCAATGACTCCCACGTCTAACACACCAACTCATAATTGGTTGGAAACCTTAGATGATTTCCTCCCCTGTCATTCTTCCATTTCTGAGTGACTACTAGCCACGCCTGACCTTATCTGGTTTACTGATGGCAGTTCCTTTAGGCAGAACGGCACTCATTACATTGGATACGCTGTAGTATCAGCCACTGAGATTATAGAGGCCAAAGCTCTGCCTTCAGGAACTACCAACCAGCAGTCTGAACTTATAGTAGCCACTCGTGCCAGCCTTCTAGCACAAGGCAAATCCCTCACCCTTTATACTGATTCAAAATATGTCTTCCATATCTTATCCCATCCTGCAGTATAAAAGGAGCGAGGCCTACTTACCACCAAAGGTAATGTGATCACTAATTCGGCTCTTATAACAAATCTGATAGAGGCCTCCCACTTACCCACCCAGGTGGGAGTTGTCCATTGTAGGTCTAATCAGAAGGACTTCTCTCTTATCACTGAGGGCAATGCCAAAGCTGACCAGGTGGCACAAATGGCTGCTACCACTTCCAATGATGGACCCCCTGGGGGACATATAATGGCCACTTTAGACAGCTCATCTGAAGCCCCTACTTCTTCCAGTAAGAACAAGGATCTCTTCAAGTTCCTTCATAATCTATTCCTTTCCAATTCTCAGTCTTTGACCCTCTTTTTACAGAGCTTCTTCTCGCTCACCCTCTCTGACAAAGCCATGCTACAGAATATAGCCTCTAATTGTCAGATCTGTCAGTGGACCAACACTTATACTCCTTTAAGGCCCAAACCTTTCCCTTCCCACCAAGCCCGGGGACACATTCCCACTGCTGTCTGGCAGGTAGACTTCACCAACATGCTCACAGTATGGGGCACTAAATACCTCCTTGTCTTTGTGGACACTTTCTCTGGTTGGATTGAGGCATTTCCCACTTCCAATAAAACGGCTTCCACTGTAGCTTTAATCTTACTGACAGACATCATCCCCAGGTTTGGTATGCCCACTTCTCTACAATATGACAATGGCCCTGAGTTTATTTCTAGGATCACACAAAAGGTCTCTCAAGCCCTCTCCTTCAAGTGGCATTCCCACTCTCCATATTACCCCCAAGCTTCAGGGAAAGTGGAAAGGGTAAATCGTACTCTAAAGGAAGTCCTTACCAAATTGACAATGGAATTAAACTTAGACTGGGTCAAACTCCTTCCCTTGGATTTGCTTCGAATCAGAGCTCTCCCTAAAAACCATCTTTACTGTCTCCCTTTGAGATAATGTATGGAAGAGCTCTTATACCCCCTGGGTTGGTCATTTCACAAGGATCTCTCACCCGAGATTTGTCTTTGCCTCTTTTATATCATCTCTGCTCGGAACTCTGGAAATATCAGGACTGGTTTCATCCGGAACCAGTGTCCTCTCCAAACACTCCTCCCATAACACCTGGGAGTCTAGTCTATTATAATACCCCAGAGGAGAAAGGGACTCTTGCCCCAAAATGGAAATGCCCCTATCCTGTCATTCTCTGTACCCCCACTGCCGCCAAACTCTCCTTACCAGACAACCGTCTCACTCCCTGGATTCACATTTCTAGGTTGAAGCCATATCACCAGGAGGTCCCACCTGCTGACGACAGGACCACCCAGAGGAACTCCAAGAATCACCTCCTGAACCTCCCCTTAACTCCTGCTCTCCACACTCATCTCACCCATTTAAGTTGCAGCTCACACGGTGTTCCATGCAGCCCAATTCCTCTTAAAAAAGTCACAATGAGCTCTCCCAACACCCTAATCTTCTGTAACTGCTTGTTTTTTTGTGCTCTGCTTATTTTCTGTACTCTATCGGGACTGGTCTTTACCCACCTCTTCTACCATGTATTTATTCACTCTTCAGGAACGGTACTCAGAACATGGCATGCAGAAGGTCCGTGCAGTGGATGCAACTACTTGTTCATCCACAATTGCACCTCTATTTCCCTAAAATTGTCACCTTCAAGGACCTTCGTCCCTGGTAGCTGGAACTGGCCTTTCATTTGCTTCCTTTTTGATCAAACAAAAGACTATTGTCATTGGTGGCCTGAGATATATAATGGGTGCCCCTATTGGTCATGCAGGTTCCATGATGAACATGGTAGCTATTCTTACCACTCACTTGGTTACCCAAAAGGGTGGACATCTAGTTACCTAAAGTGGCATAAAGGCTCTTCATCTGATAACAATGGATGGTATACTTTAGATATACCTGACCCCAAGGCCAAACGTTGGGGCTATGTTGAGTTTGCTGTCTATGCTCGGACAACCTCAGCCAGACCCACAATGTGGATGACTGTTGGCAGCACCCTGATTATGCCACCTAAGTCAACCATCCAGGTAGTCGAACACATTAAGGAGTCAGAATCAAAACTTCGAGATCTTATCCATAGCTCATCCAAAAAGGATTCAGACCCTTCAACCCCCTCAGGTCCCCCTGACACATGGCTCAATTTGTTACACCAAACTCTTCAATTATTAAAATCCACCCCTCTTTCAGTGCCTCCTTCTCAGTGCTTTCTCTGTGATTCAATTAGTCGTCCACTTCTAGCAGCGGTCCCATTAGCGGCAGGAAATATTTCAGCAAAAACCTACAATTTCTCTAAGAAAGGACAACCCCTACATGTGACACGTATCCCACTGTGGGAAAGTTATTCCACCAATGCTTTATTTGCTTTCATCTGTTTCCACCTGCCAATAATGAATCCTTTACCAATTTGTTCCTTGAGCTTAAGCACCCAATCGAGCCCTGCATTTATGCAACCTGGAAATTTCCTCTGGTGTAATGGGTCTTTTAGTACCTCAACGATCAATGTCTCTGGCACCTGTTTCTTGGTTACTGTAGTTCCTCAGCTGTCTTTGTATACTCCCACCGAATTCCGACAGTTGGCCCTACCTTCCCGAACCCGTAGGGTAGTCTTTCTGCCGGATCTTGTAGGCCTCACTTTAACAACCTCAGTGGCGGGTCTCGGACTCTCTGGTGGAGCTATAGGTCATGTTCTATGGGCATCCAATGACCTGCAACAAAAACTGCAGGAAGCACTCGATACCACTGCTGAGTCTCTGGGCTCCTTGCAGCGCCAGGTTACTTCATTGGCACACGTGGCTTTACAGAACCAAAGGGCAATTGATCTTCTCACTGCAGAAAAAGGGGGTACATGCCTATTCCTCAGAGAGGAATGTTGCTATTATGTTAATGAATCTGGGCTGATAGAAAGAAATGTTGTTAAATTGCAGGAATTATCGACCAAATTGCTCAAACCTAGCTCCTCCAATCCCATAACAGGGTTCTTCCAATCCTATCTTGCCATGTACTTACTACCTATCTTGGGGCCCCTTATTGGGATGCTCCCTTTTTGTGCTCTCTTGCCATGCATAATGAAGTTCCTTCAAACCCAACTGCAAAAAATTTTTAATCAAAATTTCAACCAGCTTTTGCTTAGGCACTACCAGCCTCTGATGACCGATGAACCCCTAACATCTCCAAGAGAACAGTTCACTCAGTGATGAAGCTCACTACCAGGCACGATGGAATGCAACGTACATTAGACAGCGGGAGACAACGAGCTTGGAGAACCTCCTAATCTGCCATCCTGGATTCATGAGTCTTTATGACATTCTAAGCTTCCTCATGGCCCTTGGCCTCTTCTATGTCAGTCTCCCAACATGGAACTTCTGCCAAAAATTGACCTTTGCTTTAATTTTTATCTTCATTCTGTTTTTATTCGCTCTGATCTTCTTCAGGTGCTGGTGACGCCATGTCCAGGCAACACTTCCAGTATTTCCTTGAGTCTCTGTTACAGGACCAGTGGCTGATACCAACAATCTCCTCCATCCAGGACTGGTTTCATGCCATCGACAACTTGTGGCATCAGGGAACTTTCATAGACTTTACCCTACTGAAGTAGCTATCTATAGCACTGGGTTTTATTTCTGGCTGCCATGATATCCCAAGACCTGCCCCCCGAGCATTCGTCCACTTCCCTTTCTAGGCCCCACAGCACCCCTACACAGCAGGAATCAGCCAGAAATGACAAACAACACCCCAATTTCTAAAAAAACAAAAAGGGAGGAATGTTAGGAAAAGTATAAATGGCAGCCATACCCCAGAGAAAAACCCCAACATGGCGCCTAAGGAATTCTTCTTCCTACCTTCTTCTTTTCTGCAGTGGCGTGAAAAGTCCCCGCCCTTGTTAACAATGCAGCCAGCGCCAATTTCAAATCTCGCTGGTGGGGAACCTTAGCCCCAATGAGAACTAATTCCTGGGCTCCGGAGCTGATATCTGAAAAAACTTATTCTCAGAACATGAGACCAAACCACAAACCCACAACCACACCCACAAAGGCACCTCCTTCCCCCAAGTAGGTCTGTGACTATTCGGAGTGTTCTCTGACTGCTGGGCCATACTATGTTCCTCCGAAATGGCCTGTCTTCTCTCAGATCTGGTCTCCTTGGCCAACTCTGTGAAGTTGACAGGAACCAGCGGTGAGCCACTACCTTCTTTCTCAGGAAAGGCCCCTCTTCAGAGCTCTTCTGGCATTTGGACATCTTCAAATCAGTAGGTACCAAGAAAGACTGACCCTGTCCTTGGTAAACCCAAACAAGTGAGACAACTGGGACTGGGACTGGGACTGGCTCGGGGTGCCTGGCTTCCTGGATCCCAAGTTCAGAGAGTTCCAACACCAAGGAAGTGAGGTGAGGTCACTTCCTTCAGGAACTGAATGAGGTCACTGCCTTGGCAACCACTTTGTTTTAACAGTTGCTTCTTATGGTCCCTTTAGATGGAGGCTGCCCCTACTTCCTGTGACCCTTTCATAAGTTAGAATGAGATATAATCCATAGGCTCTCAGGAACAGCTCTCCATAAGGCCCGGTTTGGTCCGTCTTCTCTACATTAAGAAGACAGAGGCTGATTCAGACACCAAACTTCATCCTACCAGGTTGTTTTCCATGGAAGATGACTTTTGCTCTCTCTGGTCCTTCATAGCTGCCTACATCTTCTCCAGGGATCATTTCTGCACATACCTTTGAGGTTCTCATCAGGTGGAAGATCCCATACATTCCTGAATTGTAAGACCAACACTGTCACTGCTTTTCTGTAAAGTTAGATTGAGGGAAGAGTGTATGGTTAGTGTTAATAACATTTTCAATTTTGGTTAGGAACCATTCTGCTCGATGAACAATGGTATTGGGAACCTGCGATATTTATAAGAATATAGAGGTGAAATATATGAACGAAAAGAGAAATCTAAGTAAGAATTGAAGCCCAGAAGGTCATTGGGTCCTTGATTGGGATACTTAGCATTGAATTACGTTCTGCACAGATGTCTCAGATAAATCGATATACAATGGCATAGGACCTTGTACCTTGGATGATTGAATGTAGAAGAGAACATCCAGTCAAAAAGGGATAGTCGGTAGGATTAGGAAGACAGTAGGTAGGTTTAGGAAGAAGAGTGAATATAGGATTTGGACCAAAGTTTTTTAGCAATAGGGTTTCGGTTAGAGAGTGAATGTTAGTGATAGCACATGTGAAGATTCAGTCACAATGATGAACTGAGGAAAATATGTAGGAAAGCAGATATCAATAGACACATTACAAAATCATTCAAAGTGTAAAGTGAGTGACAGCTTTAGACATATTCAACAGGGTTGAGTTTGAATATATAATCTTTGGAAGAAACAAATATGTAGTCACCAATAGGATTTTCATTTGAGATCATTAGGCAACCTGGACATGGATATTTTTAGTAATCCATGTTCACTTTCCATTTAGGTATGGTACAATCATAAGTGTGAACTTTGCTTTTTGCTGTTCAGAATATTACTGTGATAAAATGTATATGTAGATCAGGTTACATATATTTGTTCCACCATTTCTGGGAGCAATATTTTGAAGACGTATAAATTAGTATTGGGGGTACAAAGAGGTGTACCCTGTGTCTATGAATATAGAGATGATACATGAATAGACCATACTGTGAATAAATAATATAACTGGTTCCACTTTAAATAATGGATTGAATTGATATCTGTAACTAAGTAAGAAATCTTATATTGATATACAATCATTCTTTCCAACCACTTATACATTTAATGGTAATATTAGGGTTATGGTTTATCATGACGGGTGTTTTGCTTCAAATATGATAATGGAAATCGAAAATAATGTGTTTGTAAAGAAGTCTCATGAAAAGAGCAGTCAAGAAACATGGAGGAATACATGGGTACTGAAGCAGGAAGTGATTTGAAGTTAAACAAATGAGTATAAATTTGCTAAATTGTGGATGAAATATGTATTCTATGATGTGCATAAACTGAAGAAATAGTAATGTTCCAGTGTTGAATAAAAATGAACGTCAAAATGCATATCATGTCCCATAGGAATCTACTTGCATTGATGTTAAACTCGGGTCAGTTACTGTAGAAATATTATGATTTGGCTTTTTTTTTGGGGGGGTGTGTTATAATACAATTTATTTTAGTACTAGCATGCCACAGAATGTAGAGGAAGGAACAATGGATTTTTAGTTATAGCACTAATGATCTAACATTTAATGACTATTTTGGGGAGTCTAGAAATTACATAAGGCTATGTAACATATTGTTTTTTATTTAACATTCAACAAAGCTTGGAATTTTGGTAATATTTCTACTTTTTTATTTTTTGTTTTTCAGTTGTTGATGGACCTTCATTTTGTTTATTTTTATGTGGTGCTGAGAATAGAACCCAGTGCCTCACACATGCTAGACAATCATGTTACCACTGAGCCATAAACCCAGCCCCTCCACTTTTTTCTTAACATCGAATATGCCTCTCCCTCTTCTTTACTCACTTTCTTCCTCATTTTCCCCCTTCTCTCTCTTCCTTTTTCATTTTCCATCCATATCAATTTTTCTCTCATGTCATTACAAACAGTATCTTGCTATGAAATTTAAATTTAAGACTGTTTTTTATAGTCTTTGTTTTTTCTTGAGAAAACGTTAAAATTATAATCACCTGATAGATATATCACTATACATTTATTATATATATATGTATCTATATTCATGCATATGCATTACATATATTATATATGTATATATACATTTATATTTAAAAGTACTTTGATTAGCCTGTTAGATATAATATAGACCATATCTTTCTTAATTCTCAAGTCTTCCAGAATTAACTTCATACAGTGAAAATCAATTAAACATATTTAAGTAAACAGGTTTCTTTCTTATTTATCTATACTGATAATTTAAGGTTTTATATCACATTAAGCGATAATATGGCATAATATATCTTATGAATTAGAGAAAAATTTTTTAAAAAACCTATTATTTAAGGACCATATGCACTGACATTTTAAATGGCTTTCTCGTGATTTCAATTTCTATCAATTGTGTATTAATTGCCAAATATTTATTTTAGTACTTTTCATATTCATAATTGATATAAAGTCAATTGTTTAATTCTTCTTGTAAGTAGTTACTTATTACAGCAGGGACATTATTAATAATTCTAAATCTTTATAAGAAAAATTGTGCAAAGATATTTTCATGCAAAATTAAGAATAATTGCATGCTCTGAATGTTTGATTGTTAATACATATAACAAAAAGCTTTTGATGAGTCTCTTCCCCAGTAAAACATAAAATGCAAAGATATAGTTGGGTATGTATGTCCAAATAAAGATAAGGAGAAATACACATTATTAGCTAGAAACAATTAAATAAAAGAAGAAAAGAAAAATCCAACACATTGTACGAACTTGTCAGATGAGGTAGTATTCTGGAAGAATAGCCTAAGGCTAGACCTGGTCCATGACAAAATATTAACTAAAAAAATGAAATATGAAAAATATAGGAAATGCTATGAATTTTTCATGAAGGTAGGTGAATTATCCTTTAATCTCAATTTATGTGCATTTTCAAAAGCCAAATTTCTGGTAAAATAAATTTGTGATAGTTACAACTACACAAAACAAAGTTTCTGCTAAGAAAAATGAATGCATCTCAACACTTTTTTAGCTGATTTCTTCCCACTGAATTTTAAACCTTTATTTATTTATTTATTTTTATTGGTTGTTTAAAACATTACAAAGTTCATGATATATCATCTTTGATACATTTTTCTCATTTGGATTATGAACTCCCATTTTTTTCCCCAAATAAGAATTGCAGAAATACATTGGTTACACATTCACATTTTTACATAATGGCATATTAGTGACTGTTGTATTCTTCTACCTTTCCTATCCCCTACTATCCCCTCTCCCCTCCCCTCCCATCTTCCCTCTCTACCTCATGTGCTGTTGTTTAATTCTCTCCATTATTTCCTTCCCATTTCCCCTCACAACCTATTATGTGTAATTTTGTGTATCATTGAGGGTTTCCTACCATTTCCATATGCTTTCTGTTCTCTCTCCCTTTCTCTCCACTCACTCATTTTGTATAATGTTAATCTTTTCCTCATGCTCTTCCTCCCTTTCTGTTCTTAGTTGCTCTCTTTATATCAAAGAAGACATTTGGCATTTGTTTTTTAAGGATTGGCTAGCTTCGCTTAGCATATTCTGCTCTAATGCCATACATTTCCCTGCAAATTCTATGATTTTGTAATTTTTAGTGCTGCGTAATACTCCATTGTGTGTAGATTCCACATTTTTTTATCCATTCATCTATTGAAGGGCATCTAAGTTGGTTCCACAGTCTAGCTATTGTGAATTGTGCCGCTATGATCATTGATGTGGCAGTATCCCAATAGTACGCTGTTTTAAGATGCTCAGAGAATAGTCCAAGAAGGGTGATATCCTTGTCAAATGGTGGATCCATTCCCAGCTTTCCCAGGAATCTCCATACTGTTTTCCAAATTGGCTGCACCAATTTACAGTCCCACCAGCAGTGTACAAGTGTCCCCTTTTCCCCACATCCTCGCCAACACTTACTGTTGTTTGACTTCCTAATGGCTGCCGATCTTACTGGAGTGAGATGGTATCCTAGGGTGGTTTTGATTTGCATTTCTCTGACTGCTAGAGATTGTGAGCATTTTTTCATGTACTTGTTGATTGATTGTATGTCCTCCTCTGTGAAGTGTCTGTTCAGGTCCTTGGCTCATTTGTTGATTGGGTTATTTGTTATCTTATTTTTTAATTTTTTGAGTTCTTTGTATATTTTGGATATTAGGGCTTTATCTGAAGTGTGAGGGGTAAAAATTTGTTCCCAGGATGTAGGTTCTCTATTTACCTCTCTTATTGTTTTTCTTGCTGAGAAAAAAAAAAAAAAACTTTTTAGTTTAAGTAAGTCCCATTAATTTATTCTTGTTATTAACTCTTGGGCTATGGGTGTCCTATTAAGGAATTTGGAGCCCGACCCCACAGTATGTATATCATAGCCAACTTTTTCTTCTCTCAGATGCAGTGTCTCTGATTTGATATCTAGCTCCTTGATCCACTTTGAGTTAACTTCCTTGCTTGGCGAGAGAAAGGGATTCAGTGTCATTTTGTTGCATATCGATTTTCAATTTTTCTAGCACCACTTGTTGAAGATGCTATCCTTCGTATATTGCAGGTTTTTAGCCCCTTTTATCAAATATAAGAAAGTTGTAATTTTGTGGATTGGTTTCTGTGTCCTCTATTCTGTTCCATTGGTCCACCTGCCTGTTTTGGTACCAGTACCATGCTGTTTTTGTTACTATTGCTTTGTAGTACAGTTTGAACTCTGGTATCGCTATACCTCCAGATTCAAACTTCCTGCTTAGAATTGCTGTTGCTATTCTGGGTCTTTTGTTTTTCCATATGAATTTCATGATTGCTTTATCATTTCTACAAGAAATGTCGTTGGGATTTTGATTGGCATCAATTTAAACCTGTAGAGAATTTGGGTAATATCGCCATTTTGATGATGTTATTTCTGCCTATCTATGAATTGGGTATATTTTTCCATATTCTAAGATCTCTTCTATCTCTTTAGGGTTCTGTAGTTTTCATTTATAAATCTTTCACCTCTTTTGTTAGGTTGTTTCCCAACTATTTAATTGTTTTTCCAATTATCTTATTTTCTTTGAGGATATTTTGAATGGAGTGGTTTTCCTCATTTCCATTTCAGAAGTTTTGCTTCTGATATACAGCAATGCCTTTGATTTATGCGAGTTGATTGTATATCCTGCCACTTTGCTGAATTCATTTATTAACTCTAGCAGTTCCTCTGTAGACCCTTTTGGTTCTGTTAAATATATTATCATGTCATCCGCAAATAGCGATAATTTAAGTTCTACTTTTCCTAGTTTTATGCCTTTAATTTCTTTTGTCTGTCTAATTGCTATGCCTAGTATTTCAAGAACTATATTAAATAGAAGTGGTGATAGAGGGCATCCCTCTTGTTCCAGATTTTAGAGGGAATGCCTTCAGCTTTTCTCAATTTAGGATGATGCCAGCCTGAGGTTTATCATATATAGCTTTTGCAATCTTGAGGTAAGTTCCTGTTATCCCTAGTTTTTCTAGTGTTTTCAACATAAAGGGATGTTGAACTTTGTCGAATGTTTTTTCTGAATCTATCGAGATGATCATATGGTTGTTGTCTTTAAGTCTATTGATGTGGTGAATAGCATTTATTGATTTCCGTATAATGAACCAGCCTTGAATCCCAGGGATGAATCCTACATGATCATGGTGCATAATTTTTTTGATATGCTTTTGTATTCGATTCACCAAGATTTTATTGAGAATTTTTGCATCCAAGTTTATTAGAGATATTGGTCTGTAGTTTTCTTTCTTTGAAGTGTCTTTGTCTGGTTTTGGGATCAAGGTGATATTGGCCTCATAGAATGAATTTGGAAGAGTTTCTTCTTTTTCTATTTTTTGAAATAGCTTGGAAAGTATTGGTATTAATTCCTTTTTGAAGGTTATGTAGATCTCTGCTGTATACCCATCCGGTCCATGGCTTTTTTTTGATGGTAGTATTTTGATGGCTTCTTCAATTTCTTCCTTTGTTATTGTTCTGTTTAAATTGTGTCTGTCTTCCTGACTCAATCTGGGCAGATCGCATGACTTAAGAAGTTTATTGATATCTTCACTATCATCTATTTTATTGGAACATAGGTTTTCCATATACTTTCTAATTATCTTCTTATTTCTGTAGTGTCTGTTGTGATATTGCCTTTTTCATCCCATATGTTAGTAATTTGAGTTCTCTCTTTTCTTCTCTTCCTTAGCATGGCTAACGGTCTATAAATCTTATTTATTTTTTCAAAGAACCAACTTTATTTTTATCAATATTTTTAATGTTTTTTTTGTTTCAATTTCCTTGATTTCTGCTCTAATTTTAATTATTTCTTGTCTTCTACTACATTTGCTGTTGTTTTGCTCTTCCATTTCTAGGTTTTTGAGGTGTAGTGTGAGTTCATTTATTTGCTGTTTTTTTCTTTTTTTTTTTTGAAGAAAGAACTCCAAGAAATGAATTTCCCTCTTAAAACTGCTTTCATTGTGTCCCATAGATTCCAGTGTGTTGTGTCTGTATTGTCATTTGTCTCTACGAATTTTTTTTATCTCCTCCTTTATGTCTTCTGTAAACCATTTATCATTCAGTAGCATGTTGTTCATTTTCCATGTGATGTAGGATTTTTCCTTCCTTTTTTTATCATTGATTTCCAGATTCATTCCATTATGATCAGATATGGTGCATGGTATTATCTCCACGACTTTATATTTACTAATAATTGCCCTATGGCATAATATATGGTCTACCTTTGAGTAGGATCCATGTGCTACTGAGAAGAACGTGTATCCACTTTTTGATGGTTGATATATTCTATATATGTCGGTGAAGTCTAGGTTACTGATTTTGCTGTTGAATTCTATAGTTTCTTTATTCAGTTTTTGTCTAGAGGATCTGTCTAATGGCTAGAGCGGTGTGTTGAAGTCACCCATAATTATTGTGTTGTAGTTTATTTGACTCTTGAACTTGAGGCGAGTTTGTTTTATGAGTGTTGCAGCTCAATTGTTTGGTGCATACAAATTGATAATGGTTATGCATTGTTGGTGCAAGGTTCCTTTTAACAGTATATAGTGTCCTTCTTTATCCCTTTTGATTAACGTAGGGTTGAAGTTGATTTTATTCGATATGAGTATGGCCACTCCTGCTTGCTTCCGAGGGTCATGTGAGTGGTATGATTTTTCCCAAACTTTTAATTTCAGCCTCTGTATGTCTTTACCTATCATATGAGTCTCCTGAAGGCAGCATATTGTTGGATTTTTTTCTTTTTTGATTAAGCTTACTAGCTTATGTCTCTTGATTGGTGAGTTTAGGCCATTAACATTTAAGGTTACAATTGAAATATGATTTGTACTTCCAGTCATGTTTATTTATTTATTTATTTATTTATTTATTCATTTATTTATTTATTTTGGTTAGTTTTTACTTTTTGGTTATTTTCCTCTCCCTTTACTGAGATACCTCCCGCTGCTAGTTTCAGGCATTACTTTTCAAATCGTCTTCTTGTAGTATTTTGCTCAAAATGCTTTGCACTGCTGGTGTTCTGGCTGTGAATTCTTTTAGCTTTTGTTTATCGTGAAAGACTTAAATTTCATTGTCAAATCTGAAGCTTAATTTTGCTGGATACAGTATTCTTGGTTGGAATCCATTATTTTTGAGCGTTTGAAATACTTTTTTCCAGGATCTTCTTGCTTTCAAATTTGTGATAAAAAATCAGTCGTTAACTTTTGGTTTACCCCTGAATGTAATCTGCCTACTTTCTCTCGTAGCTTTTAATATTCTCTCTTTGTTCTGTATGTCCTTGTTCTGGATATCTTCATAATTATTTGTCTTGGAGTTGGTCTATTATGGTTTTGAATGCTTGGGGTCCTGTAGGATTCCAGGATTTGGCAATTCATTCCATCTTTCATCTCTGGGAAATTTTCCAGAAATATTTCATTTAATATGTTGTCCATTCCTTTGGTTTGAATCTCTATGCCTTCTTCTATCCAGATGACACTCAAATTTGTTTTTTTTATGATATCCCATATCTCTTGAATAGATTGCTCATGGGATTTAAGCATCTTTTCTGTGTTTATTCTTTTCAAGTTGATAAACTTTGTCTTCATTATCTGATGTTCTAACTTCTAATTGATCTAGTCTATTTGTAATATTCTTCGTTTGAGTTTTTAATTTGGTTTATAGTTTTCTGCATTTCTAGGATTACTGTTTGATATTTCTTTTTAAGATCTCTATCTCCTGGTAAAACTCGTTCTTTGCCATTTGAATTTGTTTGTTTATTTGATTTTCAAAATATACTTTTATTGCTTGGACTTGCTGCCTCATGTCTTCTCTAATATTCCTTTCCATCTGAGTTAGGTATGCCTTGAGTTTTTTCCCTATCCCTATTTCTGATGCTTCTCGGTCTTCCTGTAGAATTTTTTTCCCTTGTTTTTTCATGATGTTCACATTACTTTTCAGCTCTATTGATTGCTGTGTTTCTGCTCTCTTCAATAGATTTTTTTTGGTTTTGTATATCTCTGTTGTCTCTCTTTTGTGTTTGTAGACTATGCCTGCAAAAGTGGATTCCGCTTGGAAGGAATTCCGACAGCTGAGCTCCAGTGATGTCACCTGTCTGCTATGGCGGGCCCCAGGCTCCTTGCCGGGGTGTTTGAATGGGGGGGTGGGACTGGACTGTCTCTGGTTGGTTTCACCTCCCGGTTGCTGGCAGGCGGGCGGTCTCCAGCCATCCAGTCGTGCAATCAGCGAATGGGCTGTCACCGGCGGACGGGTGATCGCTAGCTGCCCAATTGCGCAGGCAGCCAGCGGGTGATTGGTTGCTGGTGGGCAGGCGTTCTCCAGCCGCCTAGTCAAGCGGGTCTGTCCTCTAGTCCCCTGGTTTCCTCTGTGAGTCCTGATTTCCCCTGCTACACCAGATTTCCCCTGAGTGATGCCTCTTGGCAGATCAAACTGTACTCTTTGCCTGCCGTTTCTTGGGTGTGGAGGGTGTCTATTGGGAACCCTGGCACTCTATTGTTTTGAATTTTTCCGCTTGCCCCACCCATTGCGCTGGCTAGACAAGTTTTGTTTTCACCGGTGATGGGAGGGGAAGTTGAAGGTCAGGTGCCACTAATTTTCCCCCCGTCTTTGTGAAGGCTTTCTCTGGTAATTCCTCCCCCGGAAAGCCTAAGAGAGAATTTTTGCAAATTACCTGCTGTATGGGAGATAAGCTGAGTAACACACACCTGTTTTGTTGTTGCAATCTGTTGGAGAGTGGTGGTGGATACTTCAGCTCTCCAAGATGGTGGCCGTTGGTTTCCTCGATGGAGTTTTGGTTGTGAGGGATAGAACTGTAGTGCTTTCTTCCCCATCTGAAATTCCGAGCTCAGCCCCGGGCTCAGTGGCGGGTGAGCCAGCCGGATTCCACAGAATTTGCAGCAACGTTTCTCCCTGCATGCTGGTCGCTTCTCGGTGGAGGCCCGCCGTCTGTAGCCATGGCACGGGCCGCACGGATCAGTCACCCCAGATCTTTGGTCGCATAGTTGGCTCTTGTTTGAGACTCAATTACCGGACCTTGGTGGTGGAAATTATTCTTCTAGGTTCCAGGCACACCCATTTTTCTGTAAGATCCTAACAAGATACTTTTTCGTCATTCTAACTCCTTATTCACATATGAAGTGGTGCAGTACAAAGGGTGTGATGCACTCTATTCATGGCCATCTTGCAATGTCAAAATATTAGGATTTCTATGCACCATTTACTGAAGATAGTTTTCAGTACTAGTAAACCAAAATGTATTTCGGGTGGATGAATATTTCTGAGAATAATCTTTTGAAAAGTAGATTATAAATCCACATACATGAATATGAATGAAATTTGGGAGTGCATAATAAGACACATATATTTCATATTTTGAAAAATCTGGAGGATATATATATATATATATATATATATATATATATATATATACACACACAGACACACACAGAGAGACATTAAAAAGTAGCATTATATATGCCAATCGAAATTCATCATGAAATACATATCATCCACAGATTCAAAAATATTCATTTTACTGAACATGGATTTATGTATAATGCTATTCAAATAGGAGGATCACCCATAGGTTGAATTCTCAGTTCCAACAGCTTTTAGAAGGAGTGATATCTTCTCAGTTCCAACAGCTTTTAGAAGGAGTGATATCTTCTCACAATTTCTATATGCCAAGTCAGCCACCTCACCAAAAATATACGTGTGATACCAGGTATGATTCTATATGTGCATATAAAATTACATGTGCTAAACAGGCTACAGAGAAAGGGAGACAGGAATTCACATATTTGTTAACTTTAAAAAAACATGGAGAATTCTTTCAACCAAATAATTGACTAGATTCATAACTCCTACCCTATATAATGCAAAAGGCAAGTCCAACTATACACGATGCCTCCTCTGAACTGCTTGTATTTCAATTCTGTTTGGGTTATTATTCTCCATCATATTATGATTAGTAGTCAGAGTTTAGTAGCGTAGGGGTTAGTGTGAGGGATTCACTATTTTGACTGGAAAATTGTAAAATGAATCCAATGTGTATGCAAATATGTGCTACAAAAAATTGTTCCCACTGTCATCCAGAACAATGGCTTGACATTACCTACTCCCCAAGTAAGACAAAATTAGAGGAGAAGAGTTAGAAAATCTGTGAATACATATCTGGAATGGAATATGCTAAGGAGTTTCCAAAAGTAAGGGACAGGGTAAAAACTCCACACACTGGAGCTCTTCTGGCCTAAAGACTTCTTGTGGAACTGCCTCTGAGGTTGGGCACTTGAAACATATGTTGTTGTCAAGTGCTTTAGCTTCGTTTCTAGTGAGACCAATAAAGGTGGGTCTGCATCTATGTGATCTGGAGGACATTGTTTCTTATTTTCCACTGAACATGAGCAGCAGTGCTGAATTTGCTATTTGTAGCTAAACTGTGGTCACTGGGTCTAAGTGTCTCCCCGTGTGGACTGTGAAGCCATTTTGTGATCCTAAAATTTTCATGGTGTTTCTTGCGGCTTCACTGGGAGTTTGGTATTTGCTTCACAAAATACAAAGAGGTCAACTGGGACACAGTGCTGGAGGGAGTTCTGTCACGTGTGGTGGGTCAGTTTCTCTAGGACAATGCACGAACCATGCTTCTATCCCACATAGCTTGCCCCATTGACCATAGCAACTTGATTCTGAAACTTGCCCTGAGACTTCTCAATATTACAAGATGCCTTTACATAGAAGGGACTGCTTGCTGCACCATTTCAGTCACAAGACACTTGGAAGCTAATGGCAGATCCACATGGCCCCACCACAAATGTTTTATCACACACCTGACCACTACTGCTCTAGGCCCAGTACTCAGCAGCCTCCAATTTATTGGCATCTCTGTTCTACACCATTTTCATGAAACCCAGTCAATCAAGGCACTGTCTGGTATACTCATGATCAGCAACAGGACATCCAAAGGTTCTCCAGTGCCACCTGGTCATGGGAATTTCAAAAATTTCTTGGTATTTATCTAGCCATTTTTGAAAGATGAAGTTGGATGCACTGTGCGTTTCAAATCAATCCAGAACCAATAAATTTTGAGGAAGCTCATGTCAATAAAAGACAATGGAGAATTCTCACAGGCAAGGCTTCCCAAAGAGTGGCTAAATGGTCACGTGAATCCAGGCCCATTGATGTCTACAATGTAAGGTCCATGTGTGTTTTGACTCTCAACTATGGCTGCCAAGTCTTTCAGAATAAAATCATGTGATATCTTGGCTGTGATTCCCAGTGCTTTGTGGAAATACAACCTGGGCATACATCTCAGTTTCCAAGGGCGACTCTCATGCGTAGTCTCTTAACATCCCAACACAATTCATGGCAATACTTCTCTGAGGTCAGTTCCAGAACTCAGTCTCTTAGGGGAATCACACCAGAGATCATGTCAAGGTGGACCCAGTCATCTCTTCCAACCACCACACAAATGACCACAATTAAAACCAACACACTCCCACATGGTCCTCATGATATTTCATATAAAAACTCTTCATAACCTCTGGTTGGATGTTTCGATGAGGGGCGCAGACCAAGACAGTCTCCAAAATAATCTCCCTTGCCCCTAATTTGCCTAAAATCAGGGTGGCTTGGACACCCTTCCTGTGAACCTGGTGTGATCACATAGGCCTGCTGTTAATACTTCTCTGCTTCTCCAATTTGAGGACTACTGTGGGGTTTAGATTCTTTGTCTGAATTGGAGACATGAGGAAACCCAAGCACCTATGGGCTAGCCTCTGCAGGGCTTTGAAGAAATTATTTGACCCAAAGCATTCCTATTCTAACTTGATGTAGGTCTGGAACCTCACAAAGGAAGGGGAGAGACTTCATACAGAATGACTGCTCTTTTGGCTATTTTGGTTTTGGATGCACACATGGAATCTTTCTTTAGATCCATCAGGTGCTGAGAATCTAAGCCTAAGCCTCACACAGGGCCAAAAGGCTAATTCAGACACATCCTTTCCAAAGGAATTAAGCAAAAAGCTTCAGGTGATGCCCATTCATTTCCATGTGAAAACAGTTTTTTTCAGGCATCAAAAAGGGGTGGCCTGAGGCAAAGACCTTTCAGACATTGAGGGCAGCAGAACAATTGATAATTAAAAGGCCCAAAGGTTTTCTCCACTGAGACTATCCTGATCACACTGGTATCAGAGTTTTCTGAGATGCTCGCCATTCCCTTCAGCTATCCAGTACATGACGATGTCACAGGGCTTGGAAGTGGTACATATATTGGACACAAAACCATGAGCCTATTCTGGAGAGTGGCCAGAATTCAGGAAGAAAGCAGAAACTTTGAAAGATAGCAAGTGTTGCCCATCGATAAGGCAAGCTGAAATCCATTCATAAATTGGGCAGGATGAATGCTGGGAAGCTTTCAACTAGACAGGACATATCAATTGATGCATTCTCTTTTCTAATGTCTACAACCATGGACACCGTGGGATACACAGACATAGAAACACTCGCCTTGTCAAACGACTTACTCGAAACAGTCTACACCAAATCAAACATACCGACTTTCCTACCTATTCTGAGAACATGAGACAAATCCACAAACTCACACCCACACCCACAAAGGCACCTCCTTCCCCAAAGTAGGTCTGTGACTATCCAGAGTTTCTCTGATTGTGGGCCATATTTTCTTCCCCCAAAATGGCCTGTCCTGTCTCAGATCTGGTCTCTTTGGTCAACATTGTGAAGTACTGAGGAGCCAGCGGTGATCCAATACCTGCTTTCTCAGTAAAGGCGACTTTTCAGAGCTTTCTGGCATTTGGCCATCCTCACATCAGTATGTACCAAGAAAGACTAAATCTGTCCTTGGTAAATCCAAGAAATTGAGACCCCTGGGAGTGGGACTGGGAGTGGATTTGGGTGACTGGCTTCCTGGATCCCAAGTTCAGAGAGTTCTGTCACTAAGGATGTTAGGTGAGGTCACTTCCTTCAGGAATTGAATAAGGTCACTGCCTTGGCAACCACGTTGTCCTAACAGTTGTTTCAAAGGGTCCCATGAAATTGAGGCTGCCCCTACTTCCTGTGACACTTTCACAACTTAGAATGGTATATCAACCATAGGCACCCGGGAACAGCTCTCAACACAGGCCTGGTTTGGTCCTTCTTCTCTAAATTAAGAAGACAGAGGCTGATTCAGACACATTCCTTCATCCTGACCAGGTTTTTTACAATGGAAGATGACTTTTGCTCTCTCAGTTCCTACATAGCTGCCTACAACTTCTGCAGGGATCATTTTTGCATGGACCTTTGAGTTTCTCAGTAGTTGGAATGAATCCTACATTTTTGTATTGTAAGACCATCTCTGTCCCTGCTCTTCTGTAAAGTTAGATTGAGGCAACAGTGAATGGTTAGGGTTAATAACAGGTTTGATTTGGGTTAGGAATCATTCAGCTGGATGAAAAATGGTATTGATAACCTGCGATAATTACAAGAATATATAGGTAAAATATAAGTATGAAAACAGAAATCTAGGTAAGATTTAAAACACAGAAGTGTATTAGGACCTTGATTGTGATACTTAGCTTTGATATATTTTCTGCACAGATGTCTCAGGTACATCGATATACAATTGCATTGGACCTTCTGCCTTGGATGATTGATTGTCAAAGATAACATCCAGTCAAAAAGTGATAGTCGGTAAGATTAAGAAGATAGTCGGTAGTTTAGAAAGGATAGTGAGTATAGAATTTGCACCAAAAGTTCTTTAGCTATAGCTTTTTGGGTATAGAGTAAATGTAAATGTCAGCACATGTGAAGAGTCAGTCACAAAGATGAACTGGGAAAAGTATGTAGGAAAATAGATATCAATAGAGACATTAGGAAATCTGGCAAAGTATAGTCGTTAGTGAAAAGTTAGTAAAATAGGTAGTTGTCTCTTCATGTTTTTCTGTATACTTAACTTCCCTCCCTGCCCTCCCCAAGGAAAGTATATAAGCCCTGTTTAAGCTGTTCTCAGGACTCTCTGCTATATTTAAGTGAGCTCTGAGCCCCAGCATGCTGGACCCCCAATAAACCCTTTGCTTTTGCATGAGACAGTCTCTTGGAGGTCTCTTTGCCTGACACTCGTCCGACCTTTACATATGGAGGTTCCACCGAGTTCTGGGAGCAGCGGACGAGAGACCCCAACAGGCTCCTCTCGGGATTCGTAAGGCGCCTCTTTCTGGTGTCAGGTTTCAGGTTAGGTCTTGGCAAAATGGCTGTCAATAAAGAGCGTGAGCTCTCTCTCACGGTGGCTGACAGATGAGTCACAGAGCCACAGGCAACCACCCTGAGGGACACCCCAGAGGACTCCGAAAATCGAGGAACAATAGTCTCCTTAACTCAGTGATATTTTGTTTCAGATTCGGTATTGCCAGCCCATCAGGTATTGCCGGCTACTCAGTCCTCATCTCAGTGTTGGACGTCCATTGCCTGTCTTTATTGTCTTGTCTTGTCTGTGTCATGTGTCGTTGCTTTTCCTGTTTGTGCATTTTTCATTATGGGAAAGAGCACTTCAATGCCTCTGTCCCTGACCCTTGATCACTGGACCAAATTCCGCTTAAGGGCTCAGAATCTTTCTTTTTCAGTAAACCGCTGGACCTGGCAGACTCTCTGTGCCTCAGAATGGCCCACCTTTGGATTCGGATGGCCCTTAGAAGAATTTTTCTACTTCTCAGTAATTTAAAAAGTCAGAGATATTGTCTTTCAGAAAGGGCCACATAGCCATCCAGATCAAAAGCCATATATCTTAACCCGGCATTACCTCCGCAAATCTCCTCCATGGGTGAAGCCTTTCTTTGCCCCTGCCCCCGCTCCTAATCTTTCCCCCACGATCTCTCAAACCCTCTGCTCCTCCTCCTCCTCCACCCTCTTTTCTGCCTAAGTCACAAGATTTAACTCTACTGGACTCTCATCCCTCTCCTTATCCCTTGCCCTGGTCTCCCAACCCCCAACACCCTCTAAGTGATTCCCCTGCTGCTGACTCAGCCTCTCCGCCATTGGAGGAAGCTAAGCTAGCCCAGCACCCTCCAGAAAACTCCCCCGTGGCACACACAGCCCCTCCTCCCCTGGAGGAACCTAGCCCGGCTAAAGGAACTCACTGGCAATGAATGATTGAAAACCCTGGAACTCCCGTGATGCTCCCCCTCCGTCCCTATGTGCCAATGATTGATGATGGTCATGGGGAAAAAATGCAAGCCTACCAGTATTGGCCTTTCTCCTCTTCAGACCTATATAACTGGAAAAATAACAATCCCCCTTTTACCGAGGACCCCACTCGTCTCTCAGGTGTGGTTGATTCATAGATGTTTTCACACCAGCCTACTTGGAATAACTGTCAACAACACCTAGGGACTCTCTTCATGACAGAGGAACAAAAGAGAATCCTCCTGGAAGCTAGAAAATAATATCCTCAGACCAGGTGGGTGACTGACACAACTTCCCAACATATTCAACCCGGCTTTCCCTAGAATCGACGAAACAGGGACCCCAATACCTTTGAAGGTAGGAAGCATCTGTTCACTTATCTCCGGGCTCTAATAGTGGGTATCTTAGTGGCTGCTAGGCGACCAACTAATTTGGCCAAGGTAATAGAGTTTATTCAAGGGCCTGACGTATCTCCCTCTATGTTTCTAGGGAGAATAATGGAGGCATATAGGAGATATACTCCTTTTGATACTCAGGCAGAGGCTCAAAAGGCATCTGTCATGATGGCCTTTATTGGGCAAGCTGCCCTGGATATTTAAAGAAATTTAAAACACTTAGATGGATTACAAGATATGACTTTGAGAGATTTAGTCAGCGAAGCCAAAAAGGTATACTATACGAGAGAAACTGAAGAAGATAAGGAAGCAAAGGGAGGATAAAAGAAACAAAAGACAGACTAAGGAATTGACTAAGGTCCTGGTCACAACAACAAATAGGCCAGAAATAAGAAACACGGAGACAGGAAGGGATACCTGGGCCCAAATTAGAGGCCACCCCTGGCCTCAGATCAATGTGCCTACTGTAAAGAAAAAGGACACTCGGCCAAAGAGAGCCTTAGAAAGTAACAGCCACGCCAGCCAGCCATTCTGACTCTGGAGGATGACTAAGAAAGTTGGGGATCAGATCCCCTCCCCCAGCTCAGGTTAACTTTTGAAGTGGAGGGCACCCCAGTAAACATTGAAGTGGATACAGGGGCAATATACTCAGCCATTAAGGCCCCATTTTGCCCTCTATCAAATAAAAGGTCTCTAATTCAAGGGGCTAATTGCAGTAAATATCGGGCTTGGACAACTAAGAGGACCTGGGACCAGGGGAAAGGAAAAATCCATCACTTCTTCCTAGTAATTCCAGAATGCCCGGCCCCATTGATGGGCAGAGTTCTGCTCAGCAAGCTCCAGGCCAAAATTACTTTTAACCCTGAAGGCCCCCAAGTGGAATTTCTAAATCCTTCAGTAAAAACTCCTATATTCACAGCTCTAACTATGTCAGTAGATAATGTACACCAAATCACTCACCTTAGTTCAAAGAAATTACATTCATTCATGAAGGATCAAAAACAGAGTTTTCCACTAACCGACTCACAGTTAAAGGAAATAACTGAATGGTTAACAAAAGCCTGTCAGGTCCATCAATTGGTTAATTCTTATCCTTCCAAGCTTCCTGCAGGAAAGCACCTATGAGGAACCAGACAAGGACAATTCTGGGAAGTGTACTTTACTGAAATAAAGCCAGCAAGTTATGGACTTAAATATCTCCTAGTCTTTGTAGATACATTTTCAGATGGATTGAAGCCTTTCCCACCAAAAAAAAAAAAAAAAAAAAAGAAAAAAGAAAAGGAAAAAAAGAAAAAAAAAGAAACAGTGCAAATTGTGGTGAAGAAGATCCTGGGAGATATTCTTCCAAGATACGGCCTGCCTAAAGTAATAGGGTGTTATAATGGACCCGCGTTCATAACCCACATAAGTCAGGGGTTAGCCAGGACCTTGGGGATTTATTGAAAGTTACATTGTGCTTATAGACACCCGAGTTCAGGACAGGCAGAATGAATGAATAGAACCATTAAAGAGACCATAACGAAATTAAGCTTAGTGACCGGCATAAAATATTGGACTATGCTACTGCCTTATGAACTGTTTCATGCAAGAAATACTCCCTCTGTTTCTTTGTGTAACCTCACCCCCTATGAAATTTTCTATGGTGCCCCTCCTCCAGTAAGGGACCTAACTCCAACTCTAAGACCTAACGATCCCTTTCACACCCCCTTGCTTGACAGACTTAAAGCTCTTGAAAGAACTCAGGATACCTGTGAAAACAGATGGCCACTGCCTAACAACCTGGGGACGAGAGGACTCCAAATCAACATCAAGTAAGATACTTCTTCTATGTAAGACGACATCAGGTGTCATCCCTGGAACCCCGCTTGAAAGAACCATACCAGGTGCTACTTATAACACCTACAGCGGAAAAGGTAGACAGAATCATTTCCTGGATCCATACCTCTCATCTCAAGCCTGCGGCCTGTTGAGACTCTGGCTGGAAACTGGAAAAGACTGGTAGCCCTTTCAAATTGTGTATTCCTCATATTATTGCTAACTATAAACTCTGTTTGCTCAACCATGTAATTTCTTTTCTCCAATCTCAAATTGGACAAGTTAAACTTATGTTAATACCCCACTAGCAGACATAAAATGTGACACCCCCCAATGATCACTTTTATGACTAAAAGTAGCCAGAAAAAGAAGTGGGGAATGAAAGGTTAATAAAATAGGCACTTGTCACTTCCTGTTTTTCTGTATGCTTAACAAAACACTGTTGAAATCTTGAGAAATGTTTGCTAATCTTGTTCCCAGAATGTGCTGTCCCCAACGGCCAAACTACAGAATGCACTCCCTCACCCGGTTGCGCGCAAACTGCCCACTCGCCCTGATCCATTAATAAAATTCCCTCCCTGCCCTCTTCAAGGAAAGTATATAAGCTCTGCTTAAGCTGTTCTCAGCGCTCTCTGCTCTATTCAAGTAAGGTATGAGCACCAGCACGCGGGACCCAAAATAAACCCTTTGCTGTTGCATGAGATAGATTCTGGGTGGTCTCTTCCTCCGACGCTCACCTGACATTTACTTGGATGATTGAATGTAGAAAAGAACATCCATTCAAAACGGGATAGTCAGTAAGATTAGGAATATAGTTTTTAGGTTTAGGAAGAAGAGTGAATATTGGATTTGGAAAAAAAGTCTTTTAGCAATAGGGTTTCATATAGAGAGTGAATGTAAATGTCAGCACATGTGAAGAGTCAGTCACAATGATGAACTTGAGAAAACATGTAGGAAAGCAGATATCAATAGAGACATTATAAATCAGGCAAAGCATAAAGTTAGTGATAGGATTACACATTCAACAGGGTTGACTTTAATTATATAATCTTAGGAAAAAAGAAATATGTAGTCATCAATAGGATTGACATTTGAGAGCATTAGGCAAGTGGACATGGATGATTTTAGTAATGCAGGTTCACTTTCCATTTAGGTTTTGGTACAATCATAAGTGTGACCTCTGTATTTTGTGTTCAGAATATTACTGTGATACAATGTATATGTAGATCAGGTGACATGAGTATTTCTCGTAACCATTTCTGGGAGCAATATTTTGAAGACGTATAAATTAGTATTGGGGGTACAAAAAGTTGTACCCTGTGTCTATGAATATAGAGGTTTCCTGGCCTAAAGACATTTTGAGAAACTGCCTCTGAGGCTGGGCACTTGAAATATATGTTGTTGTCAGTAGCTTTAGGTTCCTTTGTAGTGAGACCATCAAAGCTAGATATGCATCTATGTGACCTGAAGGACATGTGTTCTTATTTTCCAATGAACATGGTGCAGCAGTGATGAATTCTCTTTTTGTAGGTAAACAATGGCCATTGGGGCTAAGCCTCTCCCCGTGTGGACTGTGAAGCCCTTTGGTCATACTCCACTTTTAATGGTCTTTCTTGCTGCTACAATGGGAGTTTGGTATTGGCTTCACAAAATACAAGGAGTTCAAATGGGTCGCAGTGCTGCACGGCATTCTGTCACATGTGGTTGGTCAGTGTCTGCTGGAGAACGCACCAATCAGGCTTCTATCCCACATAGCTTGCGCCCTTGTCCATAGCAACCTGATTCTGAACATTGCCCAGAAACGTCTCCATATACCAAGATGCCTTTTTATATAATTGTCTGCTGGCTGCACCATGTCAGTCACAGGACATTTGGAAGCCAATGGCAGATCTCCATGGCCACAGCACAGATGTATTATCACACACTTGCTAACCACTACTCTAGGCTCACTACTCAGAAGGCTCCAAATTACTGGCATCTCTGTTCTACAGCATTTTCATGAAACCCAGTCAATCAAGGCACTGTCTGGTATACTCCTGATCAGCAATAGGACATGGAAATGTTTTCCAGTGCCACCTGGTCAAGGGAATGTCCAAAATTTCATGGTACTTATCTCGCCATTTTTCAAGGATGAATTTGGAGCCACTGTGAGTTTCCCATTCATCCAGGAACCATAAAATTTTGAGGAAGCTCATTTGAATGAAACCTCTGGAGAACTCTCACAGGCAAGGCTTCCCAAAGAGGGGGCAAAAGGTCACATGAAGCCAGGCCCATTGAGGTCTACAATGTGAGATCCATGTGTGTTTTGTCTCTTAATTATGGCTGCCAACTCTTTAAAAATAAAATCATGTAATATCCTGGATGAGATTCCCATGGCGATGTGGGAAGCCATCCTGGGCCTAGAACTCAGTTTCCTAGGGTGACTCTCATACGTGGCCTCCTAAAACCCCAACATGACTTCATGGCAATACTTCTCTGAGTTCGGTTCCAGAACTCAGTCTCATGGGGAATCACACCAGTGTTCAAGCCCAGGTGGACCCAGTCATCTCTTCCAACCACCAACAAATGACCACAATTAAAACCAAAACCCTCTAAAATGGCCTTCAGCTTCTTCCATATAGACACTCAACATAAATTATATAACTGGTTCCAACTTTAAATAATGGATTGAATTGTTATCTGAAAATATACAGGAAATCTTATATTGATATACAATCATTCATTCCAACCAGATATACATCTAATGGTAATTTTAGGGTTATGGTTTATCATGAAGAGTGTGGGAGTTTTGCTTCAAATTTTTATGGAAATCGAAAATAATGTGTTTGGAAAGAAGTCTCATGAGAAGAACAGTCAAGAAACCTGGAGGAATACATGTGTTCTGAAGCAGGAAATGATTGAAAGTGAAACAAATGCCTATTAATTTGTGAACCTGTGGATGAAATATATATCCTATGGTGTGCATAAACTGAAGAAACAGTAATGTACCAGTGTTAAATAAAATGAACTTCAAAATACACATCATGTCCCATAGGAATCTATTTGCATTGATGTTAAACTGAGTCAGCTACTGTAGAAATATTAGGATTTTATGCACCATTCACTGAAGTTACTTTTCAGTACTAGAAAACAAATATGTATTTCAGGTGGATGTATATTTCTGAGAATAATCTTGTGAAAAGTTGATTATGAATCCACATACATGAACATGAATGAATTTAGGTAGTGTATATAGGACACATATATTTTATATTTTGAAAAATTTGGAGAGTATATATATGTATATATATATATATATATATATATATATATATATATATATATATACACACACACACACACACAAAACACAAACACAGACAATAAAACGTAGCAATATATATGCCAATCGAAATTCTTCATGAAATATATATCATCCACTGATGCAAAAATATTTATTTTACTTAACATGGATTTATGTGTAATGTTTTTCTACTAGGAGGCTCCCCCTTACGTTGAATTTTCAGTTCCAACAGCGTTTAGGAGAAGTGATCTCTTCTCACAATTTGAATCTGCTAAGTCAGCCACCTCACAAGAATCTACGTGTGATACCATGTAGGATTCTATATGTGCATATAAAATACATGTGGTGAATAGGCTACAGAGAAAGGGAGCCAGGTATTCACATATTTTTTAACTTTAAAAACACATGGAGAATTATTTCAATTAAAAATTAGCTAGATTTATAACACCTACCCTATATCATGCAAAAGGCAACTCCAACTATACACCATGCCTCCTCTGAACTGCTTGTATTTCTATTCTATTTGGGTTATTTTCCTCCATCATATTAGTATTAGTAGTCATAGTCTAGTAGGATATGGGTTAGTGCCAGGGGTCCCGGCCGGCAGGACACATCAACGTGGGCATCGAACATAGTTGGGGAGGAATGAAGGGACAAGAGACAGGAGAGATGACAGCCAGACAGGAGTTCTGATCAAGCTGCAAACTTTTATTGTTCTCACAGGGTGTTTATATGCTGCCGATGGGAAAACTCTCTTATTGGCAGTTGCTGGATGTCTTCACAGGGTTAGATAACCTCAGGATATTTCAGGAAGACAGATGGCGACAGGATGTCTCAGGGAGATAGATGGTTGTGGGATATCTCCCAGGCAGGATGTCTCCCAGGGGGCTGTTTCTTGTAGGTGTCAGGCTATTCTTTGAAGGAGAACTTTCTTCTAGGCCCTGACATCTCCCCCTTTCTTATATAAAATATTTGACCTACCTTACCGGCCATGTTTTTAGGGGGGGTTAGAAGCTCTGTTTGTCTAGGAGGCCTTAGAATATCTCCTGATCCGAGCAAGCATCTTTACTAGCAGATTTCGTGGTGGCCTTGGCATGTTTTTGGAGGAGATGGCCTTGAAGGGGAAGCATGCCAACCGCCATGCACCAGAGCGTGTCACTCAGAGGTCTTGTGTTTGGGGATCCGTGGATCCATCCTTTTGCAGTCCTTCCTGCACCCTCCAATATTATGGCCTAACGTCCTCACTCCATGGGTGCGTCTTCCCCCAAGCCGAAGGGCCCATGGAGACGAACCCTTATGGCAAGGGCAGAAGATGGTTTGTCAGAGCTTTTACTTATAGTTTTATGTAAGAAAGAGAGATCTGTGGGGATGTAAACTTAAGAAATAAGCCTGTGAGAAGGGTAGAACATCCTTTTAAAAGTTGACAGCGTGGTCTTCCATCTCCAGATGATGATAGTGGATCTGTATGGGCTTAGAGGCCATAATATTAATGTGTGCTTTAATAAATTGTACCACACTGTTTATAATGCAGGGTCCTATGGTCACCATTAAACGTAAACCCAACAAAGGGCCTAATAGGGGAAGAAGGTAGGGTAGAAATCCATTAAGCTTAGTCCAGAGGGGATTTTCAAATAGTTCTCTTCATCTCTTTTCTAGATCTTCTTGAAGCTGTTTAAATTTAGTGCATACTATGACTGATTTATTGGCATAAAAGCAGCATCGTTCCCCTAAGGCCAATCAAATATCTCCCTGGTTAGCAGTCAGCAAATCTAAGCCTCGTCTGTTTTGAAGGAACATTTTTGCCAGGAAGTCTATTTGGTCCTACAAATCTTTAATGGTTTCTGATAGAGTTTGTACATCATTTTAAGTTGTTGAGACATGCGATGGTAAGGGTGTATAGCCGTGCCAAAGCCAGTGTACCTGTGCCCACAGCAGCTGTTATTCCAAGGCTGGCAATAAGTGGTAAGGCCTGTGTCACCCGCCTCTGTCTTTTGACTAAGGTGTCTAGGCTAGAGGTTCGTCTCCTGGGACAATAGTTATATCAGGGAGTAATAAGGCAAGAACACAGTCACTGGTCCAATTCGCTGGAAGCCTGGGGAAGGCCACATTTCCTCCACACATAACAACTGTGCCATTGGGGGGACAAAGAGATGGGATGGGTGAGGAATAATTTTGTACTGTTGAGCAATTTCCAAAGGAAGTAATTCCAAAATCCATATCATAGGTATTATTCTGCATCACACCTAAAAGACATAATGTAAAAGTGCCTATAGGCTATTTTTTAAAGGGAAATCCGGGTTGGCATGTATTATCATTGTCCATAGTAGAATTAGTAGGAACTGCCATAGGAATGCTTGCCCCTGTTGTCATGCAGAGCCAGCAATTAAGAGCAAGGGTGGGGTTGGAATTACTAAGGAAGGAGAAGGTAGTTTGCAAAATATCTAATGTATTGGTATCTAAACCTGGGAACTGGGATTTCGGCTACATTAAGGGATGATATGTGAGCTCAGGGATTTGGGGTTTCAAAAGTTTGATTATCTGAGGATGCTTGACAGAATAAGTGGGTCCTCTACCATCAGAGACCCCTGTAGGGGCCTTAATGGGCCAGTCGGAAGGTTTTCCGACAGTGCCTTGGCACCCAGCTGACTGTAGCTTGGTGTATTTGCCTTCTCCTCCATGGTCAAAGAGAATGGGGGTATAATGAATAGTGGTCCCCCCTGCTTCATGAGTTTTAATTAGGGAGGCTTAAAAAAATCATTTTCCCTGCTTGTTAACACAAATTGAGGCCGACACATAACAAGAGACATGCATCGCCTGGGTATGCGTACGGGTTGCAGAACAATTTTGGAGAGCTTTACTTGTACTAGGGGGAATAATCTTTGGCTTGTTAACACATACCCATTTAGGCTGATGAACTCCTCTTAGTTTATGGTCAACCTCGGCACGGAGGTAAGCCACCTTAGTCATGCAGTCAGCAGTCTGGGTCCAACTAGTGGAAGCCTGAGTCCAAGATCCTCCCTTGCATTCACGGGGGCGGGGGGGCAAAAAGGTACTCCATGATGTTGGAAGTTGGAGGGCCAAGGCCTCCATGCACAAACCTGTTCAGCATAAGTTCCTTAAGCACGATCCTCACACAGATTGTTGGATGGATCCGAAAAAGAGGAAAAATTGTACTCATGGGGAGGGCCTCCGTCCCCGGTTTGAGGTAAGTCATTAACCTGTTTAACCAGGTGTTCTGGTAACCATCTTGGGGCTGCTAGCTCTTGGTCCAAAACACAAGCTGAGCCTCTTTCCCAGATGAGGACAGGATCTGGGCGTTTCCATTTATTTGTAAGGGGATTTCGCCACATAACAGGTGGGTGATCAGAATTGGAAAAGGGATGCCAGTGTCTGTCTGCAGCCGAAAGGCCTTCACTGTCTAGGGTAAGAAAAAAAAGGGCAAATAATGCATGGTTAAGGCAATGCCTGTGAGTGGTAAATACAAGGGCGGAAGCCTTAAGGCAGGATAGCCAAGTCTTTAAGGTAAGGTGGAACGTTCCACAATGCCTCGGCCCTGAGGTTTGTATTGAATTTCAGTAGTATGACAAAATTGCAAGGTAGCACAAAACTGTTTAAAATTGGCACTGGTATATGGAGGACAATTATCTGTTTTAATATGTATTGGTTTACCCATTATGGAAAAGGCTGAAACAAGATGAGAAAGGACATCTTTGGTAGCCTCTCCAGAATGTGGTGATGCAAAAATAAAGCTTCTGAAGGTATCGATAGAAACATGTATATATTTGGTTTATCCAAATTCAGGAAAATGAGTAACATCCATTTGCCAAACCTGATTTGGCAGTAATCCTCAGGGGTTAACTCCCAAGTGTTGAATCGGGAGAGAGAGAGCGCAAGCAGGGCATTTTTAACTATTTCTCGTGCCTGTTGCCTGGTAATTTTACAAAGTAATCAAAGGCTCTGGGAATTTAGTTGGTGAAGATTGTTTAGCTCCATGGCCTTTTGAATGGAGCCACCAAAAATTGGAAAGATGGTAGGAGTTGCTGCATCAGCTTAAGCATTACCTGTGTTAGAGGACCGGAAAGATCAGAGTGTGCCCTGATGTGTCCTAAGAAAAATGGGTGTTGTTTGGCCTGAATTAGCTGCTGAAGCTGGTGAAACAGAAAGGCCGCATTGGAAGAAGCTTTAATGGCGGGTGAAATCTCCAGCAGGGGCACAGAATGAGCAATGTAGGCACTGTCTGTATGAATATTAACAGGATTATCACAAAATGTTATAAAAACTTGTGTTATGGCAAACAATTCCACAAACTGTGCTTAATGATAGACAGTATCAAAGGTGGTAGGCTGGTTATTTACAACAAAGACCGCACAGCCATTACTGGAACCCTCTGTAAAGACAGTAAGGGCTTGAGGACTGGGAGCCTTTTGAGTAATTTTGGGAAAAATGAATGGATGTATCTGGACAAAATGTAAAAGGGTGTCATTGGGGACATGGTTATCAATCGTTCCCAAATGGCCTGATTGGGCAATACCCCATTCATCCCCTCTCTGTAGTAAAAATTGGGTTTGGTGATTAGTATATGGAATTAAAATATTATCAGGGTCTTTGCCAAAATGTTGTCGAGAAAGCAAACGACCTTTAATAATAATAGAAGCTACCTGAGCAAGATAAACGGTAATAAACTTGGAGGATGTGGTGGATAAATGGACCCAAAGCAAAGGGAAGCCTTTATTTTTAAAATATGGATATCCTGTCAAAATTTTTCTGAGGGTATATGAGGAGCGTGTAAAAGAACCAGAACCAGAGGAAGGTTATAAGAAATTTGTGTAACAAACTGTTTGGCAATGGCTTCTGTGACTTGGTTTAATGCCTGTCATGCCTCGGGAGTAAGCTTTTGAGGGGAAGAGGGGTAGGAATCACCTTTCAAAATATCATTAAAGGGCAAAAGTACACAAGTGGGTAATTTTAAATATGTTCTTAGCCATTGAATATCTCCCAGTAATTTTTGAGAATCATTAAGGGTGTGAAGATGGTCCACACGTAGTTGTATTTTAGGAATTTGGATCTGATTATCTTGAAGTTTAAGGCCCAAATAGGTATAAGGGTCCTGTGTTTAAACCTTATCAGGAGCTATCTGTAGTCTCAAGGTAGTGAGTGTTTTCTAAAGGTCCAAGTAACAATTATTAAGGTCATGGTAATTAGGTGCAGCAATTAAAGAATCATTCATATTATGTAAAACATAAAATTGTGGTCATCACTCTCTCACAGGGTCTACTGCTTGAACAGCTTATTTTTAGCAAAGACTAGAGCTGTTGGCCATACCTTGGGGAAGAACCTTCCATTGAAATCTCTGCATAGGGCCGTGGAAATTAATGCAAGGGATACTAAAGGCAAAATAGGGTCTATCCTCGGGATGTAAAGGAATGGTAAAAAAGCAAACTTTTAAGTCAATAACAATTTTACAATAGTTATTGGGAATAGCCACTGGTGTGGAAATTCCAGGCAGTAGTGCTCCCATCAGGCACATAACTTTATTAATGGCACACAAATATTGTAAAAGACGCCACTTGCCTGATTTTTTCTTGATAACAATAGGAGTATTCCATGGTGAGGTTGAGGGCTCTACATGGCCGGCTGCCAGCTGTTCCTGCACTAACATGGAGGCAGCCTCCAATTTTTCTGGGGGGTAAGGGGCCACTGATCCACCCACACAAGAGTCTGAGTCTCCAAAATAATTTTAGCTGCATGGGGTACAGGAGGGTCAGGAACCGACACTAAAAATCAGAATACCCAAGTCCATATGTATTTGGTTTTTTAATGGGTTTTATAGTCCCCACCAGTCCTTGTCTCAGTCTCACAAGGCCTGTACCAGGGACAAAATTTATACAAAGCATTTGATGAGTCACCATGGAATTGGGACTGGCAAGAATAACTTCCATTTGACTAAAAATATCTCGGCCCCATAGGTTAACAGGGAGGTCAGGAACAATGAAAAGAGTGACAGTCACCTTATTACCCTCTTTATCAGTCCAGCTAAAAGCCCTAGAACTGACATGGAAATTTTTTGACTCTTAACCCTTTTAGATCATTCAAGGATGGGGTGATGGGCCAACCTGATGGCCAGTATTTGTGAGAAATAATTGTGGCATCAGCTCCAGTATCTAGAATTCCTTGGAATTCCTTTCCTTCAATAAGTAAGGTAAGGGTGGGTCTATTGTGAGAAATGGGCTGAACCCAATATACATCAGAGGAGCCGAGGGAGGCTGTCCCCCATTGTAGGTTTGGGCAGTGGAAGAGCCTCCTGAATCCAAGGGAAGGAATGTTAATTGTGCAAGTCTTGTTCCTGCTGGGATGGCCAGAACTCCATTAATAGCTGTTGCCAGTATTTTTATTTCTCCAGTGAAATCATTATCATTAATGCCAGGGAAGACCTGAACACCATTTAAGGTAGCAGAGGCTCTTCCAAGAATAAGGGCACTCGTATGAGATGAAGGGGGACCCATAATTCTAGGGGGTATTATCTGGTGCCCTTGCATTGAGTCTAATATTGTATCGGTGGTAGCACAGAGGTCCAATCCTGCGCTGCCTGGGGTGGCTAGTTGGAGGGAGGCAATTGTGGGGAAGAATTTTGTGGTAGGTTTGAAGTTTGGGAGGGAACAAACCTTATTGCCCCTGGTTTTGTCCTGGGGGAGGTCGTGGCCAGGGGCTGGCCCCGCAGGGAGTTTCCTGAGAAGCAGGAAGAAATAGACTGTCTGAGTCCATTTGTCTTAGATCTACACTTACTGGCCCAGTGATGACATTTACCACATCTAGAACAAAGGGTAGCTGGGGGCGATTTAGCCCCAGTTTGAGGAGACGATATTCCTAGGCTTTGTTTGCCTTTCGGACACTTGCGTGCAAAATGGCCAGGTTGTTTACAAGTAAAGCAAGTACATGAGCCAGGATTGTGAAAGGCCTTGGTAAAGGGGGCACGTAGGGCGAGACCCATGGCATGGGCTGCACCCACCCCTGCACAGAGTCTAATAAAGTCAGAAAGTTTCCCTTTTTCCTTATGTGGTCGAAGAACATCCTGACATGCCGGGTTGGCGTTTTCAAAGGCAACATGTTTTACAAAAGTTCTTTCGCTTTCGCTTGGTCCAAGCAAGCAATCTGCAGCTAGGTTAAGCCGGGGAACAAAGTTTCTATAAGGGTCGTTGGGTCCTTGTCAAATTTTTGCCAAAGAAGTGGTAGCCGAGCCCGTTTGAGGGAGGCATCTCCAAGCATGTAAGCCAGCCATCTGAATCTGCGCCAAAAGTCCAGCAGGGAAACGTGCCTATTTAGTTTTAGTGTCAAATGGCTCATAGCTCACTAGCTTAACATAAGTTCAAGATTTATAGGAGGCCTTAGTTAATTTTTTTTTGAGCAGTTTCCTGACAGTGCTCCTTGAAATCTGCATTCCATAGCAGGAAATCTCCGGCACTGAGGGTTGCTCGGTCTAAAAATTTCCAATCATTGGGAGTAAGCCATTGTGCGCTGTGGCTTTCTAATAAAGTCAACGTGTAGGGCACAGTGGGGCCATTGTAAGCACAAGTCTTTTTATGTTTTTCAAGAAAACGCAGGCTTAATTTTTTGTAGACACTCTGGGTTCCTTCCTGCCTAGGGGTGAACTCTTCATCCTCTGAGTCCTGATCTCCTTGATCCATTTCCCCCGCTTCCTCCTCTTGATCCTCCTCTAAGTCTTTGACCTCAGCCTTTGCAGGCATATCTATCTGACTGCGGGTGACTGGGAAGGCGAGAACATGCTGATGGAGTGGCTTAGCCTTTGTATTAGACCGCCGTGGGCCAGCTTTCATTGACTCCATGCCTAAGGCTAATGAACAGAGCTCAGAGTCAAGGGATCTTAATTCTTTTAAAAGTTTGATCTGTTCCCGTCTATGTTGGAGAGACTCTCACAAGGGAGCCAGGCTAGGCAAGGGAAGTGGGGAAAAAAATATCTGGGTGGCATTTTGCTCCTGAAGGGCTGGAGCGCAAAAGGCAGGAGGGATATAGGAGGTAGGTAGATGTGTAAGTCCTATAGGCTGTGGCAGGGTCCTGAGAGGTGGCGCATCTTCTGAATGGTAGCTTGCTGCTTCCTTCTCCAAGGTAGCCTCCGTCCCAGGGGTCAATGTGTCTCTGGGATTTAAAACTCGATAAAGGCGTCTGGTAACCATTAGAGCCTTATTCATTAGGGTGGTATTTTGAGGGGGACCAGGAAGGTTCCCAGGGTCCTGGGGAGACTGAGAAGGGTCAATGTCTATACTAACTGATGGGCATGCCTTGGGGAGACGAGAGGTGTTTTGCATAGTCTCTTCTCCAATCCTGACAAGTTGTAAGGTACCATTGTCAAAGGGTGAACTTTTAAGAATTTCATTAACTAAGTTCCAGTAAGAAAATGTGGGAACTGGCACTTTTTCTGGGCCAAAGGTTTAATAATAATGTTTTAAACAGTCTCTTACTCTAAGCCATCTTTTACCATCAATGGTCACTTCAAGGTGAAACCATGGACACAATTCTCCTATGTATTAGAAAAAAAAATTTAAGTCCTTTTTCTTAACACGCACCCCCATGTCTTGAAGGACTCCTTGAGGCCTGACAAAAACAAATCATGTGGCGAAACTGCTTGTCCCATGGTGGGTCACTCACCGTGCGTCATCCCCACTCTCCTCCTGGATCTGTCTCTTGGTGGTGTCTGCTGAGGCAATCGCAAGCTCCGCTTGATGAAGTCTTCCAGGAGGACGGGGTTCCCAATGAGTCAAAGGCTCGAGCCCCAGTCAGTGGGTGCCAGTAGTCCCTGCTGGAAAGACACATCAACAGGGGCAGCGAACCTAGATGCGGAGGAATGAAGGGACAAGAGACACGAGAGATGACAGCATGACAGGAGTTCTGATCAAGCTGCAAACTTTTATTTTTCACACAGGGGCATTTATATGCTGGAGATGGGAAAGCTCTCTTATCCGAAGTTTCTGGATGTCTTCACAAGGTGAGATAAACTCAGGATGTTTCAGGAAGACAGATGGCAACAGGATGTCTCAGGGACACAGTTGGCTACAGGATGTCTCCCAGACAGGATGTCTCCATGGGGGCTGTTTCTTGTAAGTGTCAGGCTATTCTTTAAGGTGAATTCCTTCTACCCCTGACAGTCAGGGATTCAGTATTTCGAATGGAAAATTGGAAAAAGAATCCAATGTGTATTCAAAACAATGTGACATTACCTTCATCCCAAGTAAGACACAATTAGAGGAGAAGAGTTAGAAAATCTGTGAATACACATCTGGAATAGAAAATGCTCAGGAGTTCACAACCTTGGAGGTGGTATAGGAGTTTCCAAAAGTAAAGGACAGGGTAAAAACTCCACAAACATGGAGCTCTGCTGGCCTAAAGATTTCTTGAGAAACTTCATCTGAGGTTGTTTTTAGGAGCTTTAGCTTCCTTTGTAATGAGACGATCAAAGCTGGGTCAGAATCTATGTGACCTAGAGGACATTGTTTCTTATTTTCCAATGAACATGAGGCAGCAGTGCTGAATTCTCTCTTTGTAGGTAAACTGTGGCCACTGGTGGCTAAGTGTCTGCCAGTGTGGAATGTGAAGCCATTGGTCATCCTCCAATTTTTGTGGTGTTTCTTGCAGCTGCAATGGGAGTTTGATATTTGCTTCACGAAATACAAGAAGTTCAACTGGGACACAGTGATGGAGGGAGTTCTGTCATGTGTGGTGGGTAAGGGTCCGCAGGAGAATGCACCAACAAGGCTTCTATCCCACATAGCTTGCCCCCTTGACCATAGCAATCTGATTGTAAACATTGCCCTGAATCCTCTCCATATAACAAGATGCCTTTACATACAAGGGTCTGTGGCTTGTAGCATGTCAGTCACAAACCATTTGGAAGCGAAGGGCAGATGCAGATGACCCGACCACAGATGTTTTAACACACACCTGCACACCACTGCTCTAGGCCGACTACTCAGCAGGCTCCAAATTACTGGCATCTCTGTTCTACACCATTTTCATGAAATCCAGTCAATCAAGGCACTGTCTGGAACACTGATGGTCATCAATACGAAATCCAAAGGTTCTCCATGGCCACCTGGTCATGGGAATGTCAAAAATTTAAAGGTGTTTATCTAGCCATTTTTCAAGGGTGAACTTGGAGGCACTGTAGGTTTCAATTCATTCAGGAACGATTAAATGGAGAGGAAGCTCATTTCAATGAAAGCTCTGGAGAACTATCACACGCAAGGCTTCCCAAAGACAGGCCAAAAGGTCCCATGAAGCCAGACCTACTGAGGTCTAAAATTTGAGGTCCATGTGTGTTTTGACTTGCAACTATGGCTGCCAAGTCTTTAAGAATAAAATCATGTGATATCCTTCCCGAGATTCCCAGTGCTCTGTGGAAAGCCAACCTGGGCCCAGATCTCACTTTCCAAGGGCGACTCTCATGTGTGGCCTCCTAAAATCCCAACACAATACAAGGCAATACTTCTTTGAGGTAAGTTCCAGAACTCAGTCTCTAAGGAGAATCACACCAGTGTTCAAGCCCAGGTGGACCCAGTCATCTATTCCAAGCGCCACACAAATGACCGCAATTAAAGTCAAGACACTCCCACATGGCCCTCATTTTCTTCCATATAGACACTCATCATAACCTCTGGCTGGAGGTTTCCATGAGGGGCACAGCCCAAGAAAGTGTCCAAAATAAGCTCCCTTGCATCCATTTGCCTAAAGTCAGTGTGGCCGGGACATCCTTCCTGTGAACCAGGAGTGAGCAAATAGGCCTGCCGTTAATATTGCTCTTATTCTCGATTTTGAGGCCTACTGACTGTGGGGTTTAGATTCTTTATGTTAATTGGAGTCATGAGAAAACCCAAGAACCTATGGTCTAGTGTCTGCAAGGCTTTGAAGAACTCATTTGACGCAAAGGATCTGTATTCTCAATGATGGAAGTCAGAAACCTTACAGAGGAAGGTGAGAGACTTCATCCAAAATTACTGCTCTTTTGGCTTTTTGATTTGGATGCACACATGGGATTTTTCTTTAGATCCATCAGGTGCTGAGAATCTAAGCCACAGCCTCACACAGGGCCAAGAGGCTGATTCAGACACATCCCTTTCCAAAGCAATTAAGAAAGAGCCACAGGTAATGTCCATACATTTCCATTTGAAAACTGTTTTCTTCAGGCTTCAAAAAGGCGTAGCCTGAGGCAAAGACCTTCCTGACATTCAGGGCAACAGAAGGATATGTAAGCAAAAGGCCCAAAGCGGGGTTTCTCCACTGAGACTTTCCTGGTCACACTGATATCTGAGTTTTCTGAGATGCTCATCATTTCCTTCAGCTCTCTAGTGCATGGCCGTATCACAGAGCGTGGAGGTGGTACATATCTTGGACACAATACCATGAGCGTATTCTGGAGATTGCCCATAATTCAGGTAGAGAACAGGAACTTAAGAAGATATTAGGTGTTGCCCATCCATTAGGCAAGCCGCAGACCATTCATAAATTGGGCAGAATGAATGCTGGGAAGATTTCTACTAGAAAGGACACATGTATTTATGCATTCTCTTTTCTATTGTCTACAACCATGGACACAGTGGGATACACAGACATAGAAAGTCTAGCCTTGTCAAACGACTTACTAGAATCGGTTCACACCAAACCAAACAAACCGACTTTCTTACCTATTCTCAGAACATGAGACAAAACCACAAACAAATACCCACACCCACACCCACACAGACCCCCAAGTACGTCTGTGACAATATGGAGTGTCATTTGATAGTGGGCCATAATAAATTCCCTCATAATGGGCTGTCCTGTCTCAGATCTAGTCTCTGTGGCAAACTTTGTGAAGCTGTAAGGAGCCAGTGGTGAGCCACTATCTGCTTTCTCAGGAAAGGCCCCTCTTCAGACCTTCCTGGCATTTGGCCATCCTCACATAAGTAGGTACCAAGAAAGACTGACTCTGTCTTTGGTAAATCCGAAAAATTTTGACCACTGGGACTGGGACTGGGACTGGCTCTGGATGCCTGGCTACCTGGATCCCAAGTTCAGAGAATGCCATCACCAAGGAAGTGAGGTGAGGTCACTTCCTTCAGGAACTGAATGAGGTCCCTACCTTGGCAACCACTTTGTCCTAACAGTTGCTTCCAAGGGTCCCATGAGATGGAGGCTGCACCTACTTACTCTGACATTTTCACAAGTTAGAATGGTATACAACTATAGGCAGCCAGGAACAGCTCTCCACACAGGCCTGGTTTGCTGCATCTTCTTTACATTAAGAAGAGAGAGGCTGATTCCGACACAACCCTTCATCCTGACCAGGTCGTTTGCCATGGAAGATGACTTTTGCTCTCTGAGGTCCTTAATAGCTGCCTACATCATCTCCAGGGATCATTTCTTTAATGACCTTTGAGGTTCTCAGCAGGTGAAAGATCCCTTAATTTCTGTCTTGTAAGACCAACTCTGTCCCTGCTCTTCTGTAAAGTTAGATTGAGGGAAGAGTGTATGGTTAGGGTTAATAACATGTTCAATCTGTGTTAGGAACTATTCTGCTGGATGAATAATGTTATTGGGAACCTACAATATTTATAAGAATATGTAGGTGAAATATATGTATGAAAACAGAAATCTAAGATTTGAAGCCCTGAAGGGCATTGGGCCCTTCATTGGGATACTTAGTGTTGACTTACTTTCTGCACAGATGTCTCAGATAAATCCATATACAATGGCATAGGACCTTGTACATTGGATGATTGAATGTGGAAGAGAACATCGAGTCAAAATGGGATAGTAGGTAAGATTAGGAAGATAGTTGGTAGGTTTTGGAAGGAGAGTGAGTATAGGATTTGGAAAAAAAAAACTTCTTTAGCAATAGGGTTTCTGTTAGAGGGTGAAGGTAAATGTCAGCACATATGAAGATTCAGTCACAATGATGAACTTTGGAAAATATGTAGGAAATCAGATAATAACAGAGACATTACAAAATCAGGGAAAGTATAAAGTGAGTGATAGGATTAGACATTTTGAACAGGGTTGAGATTGAATATATAATCTTAGGAAGAAACAAATATGTAGTCACCAATAGGATTGACATTTGAGAGTATTAGGCAATGTGGACATGGATGTTTTTAGTAATCCCTGTTCACTTTCCTTTTAGGCTTTGGTACAATCATAAGTGTGACCTTTGCATTTTGTGTGCAGAATATTACTGTGATAAAATGTATATGTAGATCGTGTGACATGAGTATTTCTTCCAGCATTTCTGGGAGCAATATTTTGAAGTCCTATAAATTAGTATTGGTGGTACAAAGAGGTATACACTGTGTCTATGAATATAGAGATAGTGCATGAATAGACCACATTGTGAATAAATAATATAACTGGTCCCACTTTAAATAATAGATTGAATTGATATCTGAAAATATATAAGAAATCTTATATCGATATACCATCATTCATTCCAACCAGCAATACATCTAATGGTAATATTAGGGTTATGGTTTATCACGAAGTGTCTTTGAGTTTTGCTTCAAAAGTGATCATGGAAATCGAAAATAATGTGTTTGGAAAGAAGTCTCATGAAAAGACCCATCAAAAACATGGAGGAACACACGTGTTCTGTAGAATAAAGTGATTGAAAGTGAACAAAATGCCTATAAATTTGCAAAGTTTTGGATGAAATATATTTGCTATGATGAGCATAAACTGAAGAAATAGTAATGTACCAGTGTTGAATAAAATAAATGTCAAAATGCACAACATGTCCCATAGGAATCTACTTGCATTGATGTTAAACTGGTTCAGTTACTGTGGAAATATTAGGATTTGTATGCACCATTCACTGAAGATAGTTTTCAGTACTAGGAAACAAATATGTATTTCAGGTGAATGAATAATTTTGAGAATACTCTTGTGAAATTTTGATTATAAATATACATACTTGAATATGAATGAGTTTAGGGAGTGTATAACAAGATATATATTTCATATTTTGAAAAATCTGGAGAGTGTGTGTGTATATATATATACATACACAAACACACAGACATTAAAAATAGCATAATATATTAAAATTGAAATTCACCATGAAATATATGTCATCTACAGATCCAAATATATTTATTTTATTGAATATAGATTTATGTATAATGTTGTTCAACAAGGAAGCTCACTCATAGATTGAATTTTCAGTTCCAACAGCGTTTAGGAGGAGTGATCTCTTACAATTTGTATCTGCCAAGTCAGTCACCTCACAAGAATGTACGTGTGGTATCAGGTAAGATTCTATAATTGCATTTAAAAATATATGTGCTGAATAGGCTACAGAGAAAGGGATGCCTTGACATTACAATCACCGAGACTAAGGCACAATTAGAGGAGAAGAGTTAGAAAATCTGTGAATAAATATCTGGAATGGAATGTGCTCAGGAGTTCACAACCTTGAAGACGGTAGAGGGGATTTCAAAAGTAAGGGACAGGGAAAACAGTCCACAAACATGGAGCTCTGGTTCCCTAAATCCTTCTTGAGAAACTGACTCTGAGTTTGGGCACTTGAAATATATGTTGTTGTCGGGAGATTTAGCTTCCATTGTAGTGAGACAATCAAAGCTGTGTCTGCATCTATGTTACCTGGAGGACATGGTTTCTTATTTTCCACTGAATATGTGGCAGCAGTGCTGAATTCTCTTTTGTAGGTAAACTGTGGCAACTGGGGGATAAGTGTATCCACATGTGGACTGTGAGGCCATTTGGTCATCCTCCACTTTTCGTGGTGTTTCTTGCTGCTGCACTGGGATTTTGGTATTTGCTTCATGATATACAAAGAATTCAACAGTTACCCGGTGCGTGAGTGAGTTCAGTCACTTTTGGTAGGTCAGGGTCTGCAGGAGAATGCACCAACCAGGCTTATATCCCACATGACTTTCCCCCTTGACCATAGAAACCTGATTCTAAACATTGCCCTGAATCCTGTCCATATGACAAGATGCCTTTACATACAAGGGTCTGCTGGCTGCACCATGTCAGTCACAAGCCATTTGGAAGCCAATGGAAGATCCACATGGCCCCACCACAGTTGTTTTAATACACACCTGCCCACCACTGCTGTAGGCCCACTCCTCAGCAGGCTCCAACTTCCTGGTATCTCTGTTCTGAACCATTTTCATGAAAACCAGTCAATCAAAGCACTGTCTTGTAATCTCATGATCAGCCACAGGATATCCAAAGATTCTCCAGTGCCACCTGGTCATGGGAAGTTTCAAAATTTCTTGGTATTTATCTAGCCATTTTTCAAGGTTGAAGTTGGAGCTACTGTGTGTTTCATTTCATTCTGGAACTATTACATGGTTAGGAAGCTCATTTCAATGAAATCTCTGGAGAAGTCTCACAGGCAAGGCTTCCCAAACAGTGGCCAAATGATCACATGAATCCAGGCCCATTAGGATCTACATTGTGACATCCATGTGTGTTTTGACTCTCATATATGGCTGCCAAGTCTTTCAGAATAAAATCATGTGGTAACCTGGCTGAGATTCCCAGTGCTCGGTGAACAGCCACCCTGGGCCTAGATCTCATTTTACAAGGGTGACTCTCATGTGAATCCTCCTAAAATCCCAACACCATTCATGGCAATACTTCTCTGAGGTGAGGTCCACAACTCAGTCTCTAAGGGGAATCACAACAGAGTTCAAGCCAAGGTGGACCCAGTCATCCCTTCCAACGCCCACACATGACCACAATTAAAACCAAAACACTCCCACATGGCCCTCATCTTCTTCCATATGGACACTCATCATTACCTCTGGCTTGAGGTTTCCATGAGGGGCACAGCCCAAGACAGTGTCCAAAATAACCTCCATTGCCCCTCATTTGCCTAAAGTCAGGGTGGCCTGGACATTCGTCCGGGGAACCAGGAGTGAGCAAATAGGCCTGCTATTAATATTACTTTGCTCCTTCATTTTGAGGCCTACTGACTGTCAGGTATAGATTCTTTATGTGATTTGGATTCTGGAGAAAACCCAAGCACCTATGGGATAGCCTCTAAAGGGCTTTGAAGAACTCATTTGATCCAAAGGTTCCTATTCTCACTTGAAGGAGGTAAGGAACCTTACAAGGGAAGGCGAGAGACTTCTTCCATAATGACTGCTCTTTTGGCCAATTTAGTTTTGGATGCAAACATGGGATTTTCTTTACATCCATCATGTGCTGAGAATCTAAGCCAAAGCCTAACACAGGACCTAGAGCCTGATTCAGACATATCCCTTTCCAATGCAATTAAGCAAAGAGTCACAGGTGATCCCCATTGATTTCCATTTGAAAACTGTTTTCTTTAGGCTTCTCAAAGGGGTGGCCAGAGGCAAAAAGCTTCCTGACATTGAGGGCAACAGAACAATAGGTACCAAAGCAGTATTTCTCCACTGAGACTTTCCTGATCACACTGATATCTAAGTTTTCTGAGATGCTTGCCATTCCCTTCAGCTATCCAGTACATGGCCATGTCACAGAGCTTGGTGGTGGTACACATCTTGGACACAAAACCATGAGCCTATTCTGGAAAGTGGCCAGAAATCAGAAAGAAAACAGGAACTTAGGAAGATATCAGGGGTTGCCCATCGATAATGCAAGCCACAGTCCATTCATAAATGGGAAGTATGAATCCGGGAAGCTTTCTACTAGACAGGACACATCCATTGAAGCATTCTCTTTTCTAATGTCTACAACCACAGACACAGTGGGATACACAGACCTAGAAACACTTGCCTTTTCAAACGACTTACTAGAATCAATTAACTCCAAACCAAACAAACTGCCTTTCTTACCTATTCTCAGAACATGAGACAAAACCACAAACCCACATCCACACCCACAAATGCACCTCCTTCCCCCAAGTAGGTCTGTGACTATCCGGAGTGTCCTCTGACTGGTGGGCCATACTATGTTTCCATGAAATGGCCTGTTCTGTCTCAGATCTGTTCTCCTTGTCCAACTCTGTGATGTTGACAGGAGCCAGCGGTGAGCCACAACCTGGTTTCTCAGGAAAGGGCCCTCTTCAGAGCTTTACTCGCATTTGGCCATCCTCACATCAGTAGGTACCAAGAAAGACTGACTCTGTCCTTGGTAAATCCAAACAAGTGAGATCACTGGGACTGGGACTGGGACTGGCTCTGGGTGCCTGGCTTCCTGGACCACATGTTCAGAGATTTCGAACACCAAGGAAATGACGTGAGGTCACTTCCTTCAGGAACTGAATGAGGTCACTGCCTTGGCAAACACATTGTCCTAAAAGTTGCTTCCAAAGGCCCCATTAGATGGAGGCTGCCCCTAGTTCCTGTGACACTTTCACAAGTTAGAATGGTATATCATCCATAGGCACTCCAGAACAGCTCTCCACACTGGCCTGTTTTGGTCCATCTTCTCTACACTAAGAAGAGAGAGGCAGATTCAGACACATCCCTTCATCCTGACCAGGTCGTTGGCCATGGAAGGTGACTCTTACTCTCTCAGGTCTTTCATAGCTGCCTACATCTTCTACAGGGATCATTTCTGCATGGACGTTTGAGGTTCTCAGCAGGTGGAAGATCCCCTAAATTCCTGTATTGTAAGACCAACTCTTTCCCTGCTCTTCTGTAAAGTTAGATTGAGGGAACAGTGTATGGTTAGGGTTAATAACATGTTCGATTTGGGTTAGGAATTGTTCTGCTGAATGAATAATGTTATTGGGAACCTGCGATATTTATAAGACTATAGAGGTGAAATATAAGTATGAAAACAGAAATCTAGAAACGATTGGAAGCCCAGAAGGTCATTGGGCACTTGATTGGTATACATAGCTTTGAATTACATTCTGCACAGATGTTTCAGTTAAATAAATAATCATGGTAATAGGACCTTGTACATTGGATCATTGAATATAGAAGAGAACATCCACTCAAACTGGGATAGTTGGTAGGATAAGGAAGATAGTTGGTAGGTTTCAAAAGAAGACTGAGTAAAGCATTTGGACCAAATGTTCTTTAGCAATAGGGATTCAGTGAGAGAGTGAATGTCAATGTCAGCACATGTGAAGAGTCATTCACAATGATGAACTGGAGAAAAGGTGTAGGAAAGCATTTATCAATAGAGACATTAGGAAATCAGGCAAAGTTCAAAGTGTGTGAAAGGAAAATACATTTTTAACAGGGTTGAGGTTGAATATATAATGTTAGGAAGAAACAAATATGTAGTCACCAATAGCAATGATATTTGAGAGTGTTAGGGAACAAGGACATGGATGATGTTAGTAATACATGGTCACATTCAATTTAGGCTTTGGTACAATCATAAGTGTGACCCTTGTATTTTGTGTCTGGAATATTACTGAGATTAATATACATGTATATCAGGTGAGTAGAAAATTCATGATGAAATATATATCATCTACAGATCCAAAAATATTCATTTTACTTAACATGGATATATAGGTGAAATATAAGTATAAAAACAGAAATCTAAGTAAGATTTGAAGCTCAGAAGTGCATTGGGCAATTGATTGGGATACATAGCATTGAATTACGTTCTGCATACATATCTCAGATAAATCGATAAACAATGGCATATGACATTGCACCTTAGATGATTGAATGTAGAAGAGAACATCCACTCAAAAAGGGATAGTCGATAGAATCAGGAAGATAGTCAGTATGCTTTGGAAGAAGAGTGAGTATAGGATTTGGACCAAAGTTCATTAGCAATAGGGTTTCGGTTAGAGAGTGAATGTCAATGTCAGCACATTTGAAGGGTCAGTCACAATGTTGAACTGGGGAAAATATGTAGGAAAGCAGATATCAATAGAGACATTAGGAAATCAGGCAAAGTATAAAGTGAGTAAAAAAAAATAGACATTTTCAACAGTTTTGAGATTGAATATATAATCTTAGGAAGAAACAAAAATGTAGTCACCAATAGGATTGACATTTGAGAGCATTAGGCAACCTGGACATGGATGTTTTTAGTAATCCATGTTCAGTTCCCTTTTAGGCTTTGGTACAATCATACGTGTGACTTTTGCATTTTGTGTCCTGAATATTACTATGATAACATGCATATGTAGAATCAGTTGACATGAGTATTTCTTCCACCATTTCTGGGAGCAATATTTTGAAGACGTATAAATTAGTATTGGGTGTACAAAGAGGTGTACCCTGTGTCTATCAATATAGAGGTAATGCATGAATAGACCATACTGTGACCAAATAATATAACTGGTTCCACTTTAAATAATGGATTGAATGGATACCTTTAACTAAGTAAGAAATCTTATATTGATATACAATCATTCTTTCCCACCACTTATACATGTAATGGTAATATTAGGGTTATGGTTTATCATGACGGGTGTGTGAGTTTTGCTTCAAAAGTGATAATGGAAATCGAAAATAATGTGTTGGGAAAAAAGTCTCATGAAAAGAGCAGTCAAGAAACATGGAGGAATACATGTGTTCTGCAGCAGGAAGTGATTGAAAGTAAAAAAAAATGCGTATAAATTATCTAAATTGTGGATGAAATATGCATCCGATTATGTGCATAAACTGGAGAAATAGTAATATACCAGTGTTGAATAAAAATGAACGTCAAAATACACATTATATCCCATAGGAATATTCTTGCATTGATGTTAAACTGGGTCAGTTACTGTAGAAATATTAGAATTTTTTTTGGTGTTATAATACAATTTATTTTAGCACTAGCATGCCACAGAAGGTAGAGGGAAGAGCAATGGATTTTCAGTTATAGCATTAATTATCTAACATTAAATGACTACTTTGGGGAGTGTAGAAATTACATAAGGCTATATAACATTTTTTTTATTTAACATTCATAAAACCTTGGAATTATGGTAATATTTCTAGTTTTTTATTTTTTATTTTTTCAGTTTGTGATAGACCTTTATTTTATTTATTTGTATCTGGTGCTGAGAATATAACCCAGTGCCTCACAAATGGTAGACAAGCATGATACCACTGAGCCACAAACCCAGCCCCTCCACTTTTATCTTTTTTTTTTTTTATTTTTTTTTTTTAATTGATTTTTATTGTAGGTTGTTCAAAACATTACATAGTTTTTGATATATCATAATTCACACTTTGATTCAAGTGGGATATGAACTCCCACTTTTATCTTATCATCAAACACTCCTCTCCCTCTTCTTTTCTCACTTTCTTCCTCATTTTCTTCCTTCTTTCTCTTCCTTTTTCATTATCCCTCCATATGTATTTTTCTCTCATGTCATTACAAACAGTAGTATGCTATGAAATTTACATTTAAGACAGTTTTTTATAGTCATTCTTTTTTCTTGAGAAAATTTAAAAATTATAATCACCTGATAGATATATTACAATACATTAATTATACATATTATCTATATTCATGCATATGTATTACATATGTTATATATATATATATATATGTATATATATATATATATATGTATGTATATATATATATATATATAAAAGTACTTTGATTAGCCTGTTTGAAATAATATAGACAAAATCTTTCTTAATTCTCAAGTCTTCCAGAATTAACATCTTACAGTGAAAATCAAATAAACATATTTAAGTAAAAGGGTATCATTCTTATTTATCAATACTGTGTCCATTATATTACTGTGATAAAATGTATATGTACATCAGGTGACATGAGTATTTCTTCCACCATTTTGGGGAGCAAAATTTTGAAAACTTATAAATTAGTACTGAGGATACAAATTGTTGTAACCTGTGTTGATGAATCTAGAGATGATGCATGAATAGACAATATTGTGAATAAATTATATAACTATTTCCAACTTTAAATAATGGATTGAATTGATATCTGAAAATATATAGCAAATCTTATATTGATATACATACATTCATTCCAACCAGTTATATATCTAATGGTAATATTAGGGTTACGGTTTATCATGAAGAGTGTGAGTTTTGCTTCAAAAATGATTATGGAATCGAAAATAATGTGTTTAGAAAGAAGTCTAGTGAATAGACCATAAAGAAACATGGAGTAATATATGTGTTCTCAAGGAGAAAGTGATTGAAATTGAGCCAAATGTCTATAAATTTGTGTACTTGTGGATGTAAGATATATACTATGATTTCCATAAACTGAAGAAATAGTAATGTGCCAGTGTTGAAAAAAATGAACTTCAAAATACACATCATGTCCCATAGGAATCTACTTGCATTGATGTTAAACTGGGTCAGTTACTGTAGAAATACTAGGATTTGTAAGCACCATTCATTGAAGTTAGTTTTCAGTACTAGGAAAGAAATATGTATTTCAGGTGGTTGAATATTTCTGAGAATAATCTTGTGAAAAGTTGATAATAAATCCACATACAGGAACATGAATGAATTTAGGGAGTGTTTAATAATACACATATGTTTCATGTTTTGAGAAATATTACAAAGAAAATTTGACAAGATTTATAACACATACCCTTGATCAAGCAGAAGGCAAATCAAAGTATACACCATGCCTCCTATGGAAGGCCTGTATTTCTTTTCGGTTAGGTTTCTTTTTATCCATCATATTAGGATTAGTTTTCAGATTCAATCGGGTATGTGTTAGTGTCAGGGATCAGTATTTAAAATGGAAAATAGGAAAATGAATCTAATGTGTATGCAAGTATGTGCTACACAAAAATCTTGCCACTCTCATCCAGAACAATTCCTTGACATTAACTTCACTCCAAGTGAGACCCAATTAGTGGTGAGGAGTTCGAAAACCTGTGATTACATATGTGGAACTGAAAATGCTCAGGAGTTCACAACATTCGATGTGTTAGAACAGTTTCCAAAAGTAAGGAAGAGGTTAAAAACTGCACAAACATGGAGCTCTGCTGGCCTAAAGACTTCTTGAGAAACTTCCTCTGAGGTTGGGCACATGAAATATATGTAGTTGTCAGAAGATTTAGCTTCTTTTGTAGTGACACCATCAAATCTGGATCTACATCTATGTGACCTGGAGAAAATGGTTCCTTATTTTCTAATGAACATGAGGAAGGAGTTCTGAATTCTCCCTTTGTAGGTAAACTGTGGTCACTGGTAGTTAAGTGTCTCCCCTTGTGGTCTGTGAAACCATTTGGTCATCATCCTTCATTTTCGTGGTGTTTCTTACTGTGGCACTGGGAGTTTGGTATTGGCTTAATGAAATACAAGTAGTTCAACAAGGACACAGTGCTGGAGGGAGTTCTGTCACGTGTGGTTGGTCAGGGTCTCCAGGAGAATGTTCAAAACAGGGGTCTATCCTACATAGCTTTCCCCCTTGACTATAGCAACCGAATTCTGAACATTGCCCTCAAACCTCTCAATATAACAAGATGCCTATACATATAAGGATCTGTGGCCTGCACCATGTCAGTCACAAGTCTTTTGAAGCCAATGGCAGATCCACGTGGTAAAACCACAGGTATTTATTCACAAACCTATAGTCCACTGCTCTACACCCACTACTCAGGAGGCTCCAACTCACTAGCATCTCTGTTCTACAACATTTTCATGAAACCCAGTCAATCAAGGCACTGTCTGGTACACTCATGATCAGCAATAGAACATCCAAAGGTTCTCCAGGGCCACCTGGTCATGAAAATTTCAAAAAAATTCATGGTATTTATCTAGCCATTTTTCAAGGATGAAGTTGGAGGCACTGTGGGTATCAATTCATTCAGGAACCATTACATGGTGAGGAAGCTGATTTCAATGAAAGCTCTGCAGAACTCTTTAAGGCAAGGCTTCCCAAAGAGTGGCCAAAAGGTCACATGAAGCCAGGCCCATTGAGGTCTTGAATGTGAGGTTCATGTGTGTTTTGACTCTCAACTATGGCTGCCAAGTCTTTCACAAAAAAATAATGTGATATCCTGGCTGAGATTCTCAGTGCTCTGTGGAAAGCCATCTTGGGCCTATATCTCAGTTTCCAAGGGCGATGCTCATGCGTGGCCTCCTGTTTTCCCAACACAATTCATGGCAATACTTTTCTGAGGTCAGTTCCAGAACTCAGTCTCTAAGAGGAATCACAGCAGAGTTCAAGCCCATGTGGACCCAGTCATCTCTTTCAACCGCCACACAAATGACCACAATTAAAACCACAAGACTCCTACATGGCTCTCATCTTCTTCCATAAAGACACTCATCATAACATCTGGCTGGAGGTTGCCATGAGGGGCACAGCCAAAAACAGTGTCCAAAATAAGCTCCCTTGCCCCTCATTTGCCTAAAGTCAGGGTGGCTTTGACACCCTTGTTGTGAACCAGAAGTAATCTGTAAGTGTAAAAGAAATTGTAATTAATGTGTAAAATTTAAAGTTTAAAAGACTGGGTGTTGCAAAGTTTCTAACCTGCAAGGTCTGAGTTAAAATGTAAAGGACCAGGTATTGTTACGTTCCTATGCTATACACAAAACCTGAAATTCCTGTAGCTTGTAGGACAATTCCCGGACTGCCCAGTAAATTTTCCCCTGACTGCCTGATTGTTTAATAACCTAGTACCCTTTGTGGCCTGGCACATAGGCATCACAGGGCCTAAACCAATCAGTTTCAATGTGTACCCCACTTTAGAACTGACCTATCACTCCTGCCAGACCTGTTCCCACCAAAGAATGAGCTAATCATCTTTGGAATTGTTGTTTGATTTTCCCGTGGTGTATGATGATTTTTTAAAAGAGACTGTGATGTATGTAAAGTCCCGCCCTCCCCAAAAAGTGTACTTAAGCACTGCTCAACTCCTGCTTGTGGCTCTGGGCTGCTCTCCCTTCTTGAGTGAGCACGGAGCCCCAGCATGATGGATTGGAACTCAATAAATGCTTTTTGCTGTTGCATGATCTGCGGTCTCTTCGTGGTCTCTTCCTCCGACATTCGCTGAACCCTTAATTTTGGTGAGTTGGCCGGGAATCGTGCAGCACTGAACAAGGAGATCCCAACGGACCCCTCTGAGGGTAAAAAAGGCTCCTCTTTCCATTTTTCCTTGTGATCGCTCAGAGCTTTTTGTTCAGGTTTGGTTTTTCGGTTTTCGGTTTTGGTTGGCAGAGTGGCTGCCAGCAGAGCACGTAAGTTCCCCCTGGCAGTGGTGGACAAACGTGTCCTAAAGCCACCGGCCACGTTCTTGCAAGGGACACCTTGAAGGACTCGGGGAGGGACAGATGTGATCTCATTAGGTGAGGAGATACGGAAGTGCCCTCATTAGGTGAGGAGGGACAGATGAGCCCTCATTAAGTGACTCTGTTGCAAACCCATTAGGTCTTGCTGGCTACTTTTTTCTCTCAGGTTGAATTCACTGTCTGTCTTTGTGGTGTAACTCATCAGGTTATGCCAGTTACTGGGTTCTAATCTTTACTTCTGAACTCGTGTTAAACGTTAACTGTGTGCCCGTGTTTGTGTTACGTTTGTTTTGTCCTTGTCTCTGTTTGAGTAACTCTCATTATGGGACAAAGCCATTCCATGCCTCTGTCCCTGAAGCCTTTCCTGGTCGCTGCCTCCAATCTGACCCCTTTGCCCACAATCCTATAACTCAAACCTTCTGCTCCTCCCCCTCTTCCCTCCATTCTCCCTGAGTCACAAGATTGTTGATCTTGGGGTTGTGAACAAACGGGAGCTGCATGATGGTCTTTGTGTGTCTTTTTGTCTGTGTTTCTGTTAAATGTGATGGCATTGTTTGGACCGATGCAGAGTCCTGAGTTCCAACCTGCCTTAGATGTGTGGAAATAACTTTAGCTAAAATTTAACCTAAAGCTTCTTCTGTGAGGGACCAAAAGTCAATAGAACCACCAGCTTTTCTGTTCTCACCTTTTACATCTCTCTTAGCTGTGTTTTAAAGAACTTTGATAAACTTTTCTTCTCTTTGTTAAGCGAGATTAGGGAAGCAGTGATTTCTTTTCTTCCCATAGTTGGCTTGAGCACGCCCACTGCAGAAGGAAATGCCTGGGGTCTAAGAACATTGATATCTCGCTTAAACTTTTCTCAAAACCCTATCCTCATTATTAAATTGTTATTAATTGGCTTTGGGGATGGGAACCAAACCTTCAGTCATAAATTTTGACACACCAGTGGGGACTTTCAATGAACCACACTCTGCCCTCTTGGGGAAGCCTAGCACTCAAAACAATTGCAAGCAGAGGATGAATTTTTTGGAAGCTGACTACTGAAAAGGTGGGAGATATAGAATATGCCTGGTGCCTGGGGTCAAACCACCAGAAGGACTAATCCTGTAAGTAAATGGTGAGGCTAAGGGACTCCCAGCAGGTGCCAGAGCCATTTTGCTGTGGGGAACTCCCTTATTCCTTACCTGCACTTTAAGGATTGCTCCACCTCTGTTTACTTAACAAAAGGGACCATGAATGCAGTAATATGTTGATATTTTAGATTGTTTCTTGGGGATGATCTTGGCTGAAATTGTATTTAAAAGATGATATTTTTAATTGTAACAATCTGGTATCTGAATGGGTTTCTAAAGCATTGCACTATCTTACAGATAAAAGTTGGGTTTAAACAAGAGTTTAGTTTGATTTAAGATAGCTGATGCTAGAAAACTTAAGTACTTTGGATTAAAAAATAATTAAAGAGTTTTAATTTTGAACTAGGTAGCCTGAGAAAATTTCACTAGATATACCAGTGCATTAACTTGGGCAAAGATAATAAATTATGATATGATATCTGTTCCCTTCAATGTGTAAGATTTTTTTAAATACGTGCTAAATTAAAACGTTGGTCTGGCTTAGTGAAATGACATTAATTAGCAACAGTCTTGGAAATTTTTAAAGCTTAATTTGGGATACAAATGGTAGTCTGTGGTTGTTTTTAAAATTTTTTTCAAGAAATTTAATGTAGCTTACTACTACTTTAGAAACTTCAGAACAAAGAAAGTGGCTTAATGATCCTAGAGAAACTTCTTATGATGGTGGCTTTAATATTATCAAAAAATGATCATATTTTCAGTTTTTTGTGGTGAGGCTAAGGGACTCAAGATTTTCTAGTGTAGAAAAACATAAAGATATAAAATTTTGAGAATTACATCTTAAACTTGCATCATAATTTTCAACATTCAAACCTGGAAATTATGACTTATAGCTAAAATGCCTTAGGCATGAGGTTTCTGCTCAGAACTCCAGCCTTTACAGTTTTCAAGTCCTCAGCCAGGACTTAAGTTGATATGCAAATAAAAGAAGCCTGCAGCACTCAGCAGGAGACAGATAAAAAGGAGTAAAAGTGTCTTTTTACCTGAACTCAAACTAGATCCAAACAAAAAGTACATTATATGGTATTTACTAATTACTGGCCAGTCATCTTTTTTGGCACTCTTGCTTTTTCTTAGATTCTGTATTTTTTATTTTTTGAGCTCATGATCTTGATCCTGCAGATGGGTTAATGTTTTCTGATCAGTTCTATTTTTGATCAACTGTGGAGTTTTTAAACATTGCAATGGATATTTCACCTGAAAAAGCTACAAGGCCTTCACTATTGTGTTATGTGTTACACTTGTGTTACGTGTTGTATGTTGGTATGTCTGTATGTGTGTATGTCCATATATCATGCAGTGATATGACAATTGACAGATGAGGAGCGCTCATAAAATATTTAAAAATTGATATAAATATCTTGGATTCACGTGATTCAAATGGTTCAATTCAAATTGGGTAAACAGATAAAAATAAAGATGTCTTTAGAATTAGGCCTATAAGTTTTCTAGGTGTACAAACAGGCCCTAATAAAATGTTGATGTCTACAAAATAATCTGCTTAAATTCAGAAATTTATAAGTATTGTTTCAAAATGTGAACAGAAAGAGGTTCACAGATGGAAAAGAGAAACTAAAAGTTTCTAGGTATAGATTTAATAGAGGGAAAATGTGTTTCTCGATAAGAGAGTCTATATGATTAAGTAATTAAAATGTTTTAAGTAAATAATAAAAAGGTTTGTGTAAGTTGGTTATATGTGTAAGTTTTGAGCAAGTAATCTTAAAAAATTAAACAGCTGGTTAAACAATACTGTTTTTATAAAATTATGCCAGGTTATTTCTTTAAAAAGCTAAACTTGGTTAATACAAAAACATCAATGTAATTGTGGTTTTAATGTGTTCATATCTTCCAGGTATACAAGTGTGTAAGGTAGAAGCTTCAAACGAGCATTGTATCATGCTGGTGTTCTAAGGTTGTATGGTAATTCTAGGCTTAAAATAAAAACATGTTGGAGATTTATGTGTATCATTTGTGTTGTATAATTGGACTTGTTATCAAAAAGATATGTACAGTTACATGTTACTTTTTACACTTAGATACAATTTAAAAGTATTTTTAAGTTAAGTAGAGCCTAATCTCTGTGAAGGTTTTATTGTAAAACACAAAGGCAATGCCCATTCATTTCCATGTGAAAACTGTTTTCTTCAGGCTTCAGGAAGGAGTAGCCTGAGGAAAAGACATTCCTGATATTCAGGGCAACATAACAATAGGTAATCAAAAGGCCCAAAGCAGGGTTTCTCCACTGAGACTTTACTGGTCACACTGATATCAGAGTTTTCTGAGATGCTTGCCATTCCCTTCAGCTATCCAGTACATGGCCATGTCACAGAGCTTGGAAGTGGTACATATCTTGTACACAAAACCATGAGCCTATTTTGGAGAGTGGCCAGAATTCAGGAAGGATACAGGAACGTAAGAAAATAGTAGGTGTTGCCCAATGATAAGGCAAGCCACAGTCCATTTATAAAATGGGCAGGATGAATGCTTGGAAGTTTTCTCTTTGACAGAACACACCCATTGAGGCATTCTCTTTTCTAATGTCTACAACCATGGACACAGTGGGATACACAGACATAGAAACACTCGCCTTGTCAAAGGACTAACTAGAAACAGTTCACTCCAAACCAAACAAACCCCCTTTCCTAACTATTCTCAGAACATGAGAAAAAACAACAATCCCACTCAAACACCCACAAAGTCACCTCCTTCCCCCAAGTAGGTCTCAAACTATCCAGAGTGTCCTCTGACTGGAGGGCCATACTATGTTCCCCAGAAATGGCCAGTCCTGTCTCAGATCTGGTCTCCTGGGTCAACTCTGTGAAGTGGTCAGGAGACAGCAGTGAGCCTCTACCTTCTTTCTCCGGAAGGGCCCGTCTTCAGAACTTTCCTGGAATTTGGCCATCCTCACATCACTAGGTACCACAAAAGACTGACTCTGTCCTTGGTAAATCCAAACAAGTGAGACCACTGTGACTGGAGCTTGGACTGGGTCTGGATTCCTGGCTTCCTGGTACCCAAATTCGGAGAATTCCATCAACAAGGATGTGAGGTGAGGTCACTTCCTTCAGGAACTGAATGTGGTCACTGCCTTTGCAACCACTTTGTCCTAAAATTTGCTTCCTAGTGTCTCATAATATGGAGGATGCCCCTACTTCCTGTGACACTTTCACAAGTTCGAATGGTATAGAAACCATAGGCACCTGGGAACAGCTCTCCACACAGGCCTAGTTTGGTCAATCTTCCCTACATTAAGAAAAGAGAGGATGATTCAGACACATGCTTTCAACCTGACCGAGTTGTTTGCCATGGAAGATGACTTTTGCTCTCCCAGGCCTTTCATAGCTGCCTGCATCTTCTCCAGGGATCATATCTGCATGGAAATTTGAGGTTGTCAACAGGTGGAAGATCCCCTACACCCCTGTATTGTAAGACCAACTCTGTCCCTGCTCTTCTGTAAAGTTGGATTGAGGGAACAGTGTATAGTTAGGATTAATAACATGTTCGATTTGTGTTAGGAATCATTCTGCTGGATGAATAATGGTATTGGGAACCTGTAATATATATAAGAATATACAGGTAAAATATAATTATGAAAACTGAAATCTAGGTAAGATTTGAAGACCAGAAAGGCATTGGGATACTTAGCTTTGAAGTATGTTCTGCACAGATGTCTCAGATAAATCAATATACAATGGTATAGGACCTTGTACCTTGGATGATTGATTGTTGAAGAGATCATCCAGTCAAAAAGGGATAGTCGTAGGATTAGGTAAATAGTCGGTAGGTTTAGAAAAAAGAGTGAGTATAGTATTTGGACAAAAAGTTCTTTAGCAATAGGGTTTCGGATAAAGAGTGAATGTAAATGTCAGCACATGTGAAGAATCAGTCACTATGATGAACTGGGGAAAATATGTAGGAAAAGAGATATCAATAGAGACATTAGGAAATTAGACAAAATATAAAGTGAGTGATAGGATTAGACATTTTCAACATGGTTGAGGTTGAATATATAATCTTGGGAAGAAACAAATATGTACTCACCAATAGGATTGACATTTGAGAGAATTAGGCATCCAAGACATGGATGTTTTTAGTAATCCATGTTCACTTTCCATTTAGGCTTTGGAACAATCCTAAGTGTGACCTTTGCATTTTGTGTCCAGAATATTACTGTGATAAAATGTATATGTAGATCAGTTGACATGAGTATTTCTTCCACCATTTCTGGGAGCAAAATTTTGAAGATATACAAATTATTATTGGGGTACACAGAGGTGTACCCTGTGTCTATCAACATAGAGATAATGCATGAATAGACCATACTGTGATTAAATAATATAACTGGTTCCACTTTAAATAATGGATTGAATTGATATTTGAAAGTATGCAAGAAATCTTATATCGATATACAATCATTCATTCCCACCAGTTTTACATCTAATGGTAATATTAGGGTTATGGTTTATCATGACGGGTGTGTGAGTTTTGCTTCAAAAATGATAATGGAAATCAAAAATAATGTCTTTGGAAAAAGTCTCATGAAAGGAGCAGTCAAGAAACGTGGAGTAATACATGTGTTCTGAAGCAGGAAGTGATTGAAAGTAAAACAAATGCGTATAAATTTGCTAAATTGTGAATGAAAAATACATATTATGATGTGCATAAACTGGAGAAATAGTAATGTACCAGTGTTGAATAAAAATGAACGTCAAAATACAATTATATCCCATGGGAATCTTCTTGCATTTATGTTAAACTGGGTCAGTTGCTGTAGAAATATTAGAATTTTTTTGGTGTTATAATACAATTTATTTAAGCACTAGCATGCCACAGAATGTCGAGGAAAGAGCAATGGATTTTTAGTTATTGCACTAGTAATCTATCATTAAATGACTATTTTTGGGAGTCTAGAAATTACATAAGGCTATGCAACAATTTTTTTTTTATTTAGCATTCATAAAAACTTGGAATTTTGGTAATATTTCTACTTTTATTTTAATTTTTTCAGTTGTTGATCGACCTCATTTTATTTATTTATATGTTGTGATGAGAATATAACCCAGTGCCTCACACATGCTAGCCAAGCATGTTACCACTGAGCCAGACACCCAGACCCTCCACTTTTATCTTATAATCAAACACTCCTCTCCCTCTTCTTTACTCACTTTCTTCCTCATTTTCCCCCTTCTCTCTCTTCCTTTTTCATTTTCCCTCCATAGGAGTTTTTCTCTCATGTCATTACAAACAGTAATATGCTATGAAATTTACATTTAAGAATGTTTTTTATAGTCATTCTTTTTTCTTGAGAAAATTTAATAATTATAATAACCTATAGATATATTACAATACATTTATTATACATATGTATCTATATTCATGCATATGTATTACATATGTTATATATATACATATATATTTAAAAGTACTTTGATTAGCCAGTTAGAAATAATATAGACCAAGTCTTTCTTAATTTTCAAGTCTTCCAGAATTAACATCTTACAGTGAAAATCAAATAAACATATTTAAGTAAACAGGTATCATTCTTATTTATCAATACTTATCATTTAAGTTTTTATATTACATTAAGCTGTAATATGGCATATTAACTCTTATGAATTAGAGAAATTTCATTTGAACAACCTATAATTTAAGGACCATATGCACTGACATTTTAAATGGCTTTCTCGTGATTTTAATTTCTATCAATTGCATATTTATTGCCAAATACTTATATTATTAATTTTCATATTCATGATTGATATAAAGTCAATTGTTTAATTCTTCTTGTAAGTAGTTACTTATTACAGTAGGGACAGTATTAATAATTCTACATCTTTATAAGAAAAATGGTACAAAGATATTTTCATGCAAAATTAAGAATAATTGCATGCTCTAAATGTTTGATTGTTGATACATATAATAAAGAGCTTTTGATGAGTCTCTTCCCCAGTAAAACATAAAATGCAAAGATGTAGTTGGGTATGTATTTCCAAATAAAGATAAGGAAAAATACACATTATCAGCTTGAAACTATCAAATAAAAGATGAAAAGAACAATCCAAAACATTGTACGAACTTGTCAGAAGAGGTAGCCTAAGACTAGACCTGGTCCATGACAAAATATTCCCCCAAAAAAATGAAATATGAAAAATATAGGAAATGATATGAATTTTTCATGAAGGTAGGTGGATTATCCTTTAATCTCAATATATGTTCATTTTTAAAAGCCAGTTTTCTGGTAAAATAAATTTGTGATATTTACAACTACACAAAACAAACTTTCTGCTTATCAAAATGAATGCATCTCAACTCTTTTTTAGCTGATTTCTTCCTACTCAATTTTAAACCTTTGTTTATTTATTTTTATTGGTTTTTCAAAACATTACAAAGCTCATGATATATTATCTTTCATACATTTGACTCAAATGGGTTATGAACTCCCAATTTTCCCCAAATACGAATTGCAGAATCACATCAGTTACACATTCACATTTTTACATAATGTCATGTTAGTGACTGTTGTCCTCTGCTACCTTTATTATCCCCTACTATCCCCCCTCCCCTCCCATTCTATCTTCCCTCTCTTCCTCATCTGCTATTCTTCACTTCTCTCTCTTGTTCCCGCCTTTCCCCTCACAAAGTCTTATATGTAATTTTATGTAACAATGAGGGTCTACTACCATTTCCATATGCTTTCCCTTCTCTCTCCCTTTCTCTCTCCCACTCATCTTTGTTTAATATTAATCTTTTCCTCATGCTCTTCCTTACTGTTCTATTCTTAGTTACTCTCTTTTTATCAAAGAAGACATTTGCCATTTTTTTTTAAGGATTGGCTAGCTTCTCTTAGCATAATCTGCTTTAATGCCATCCATTTCCCTGCAAATTCTATGATTTTGTCATTTTTTAGTGCTGCATCCATCGTGTATAGATGCCACATTTTTTTTATCCATTCATCTATTGAATTGCATCTAGGTTGGTTCCACAGTCTAGCTATTGTGAATTGTGCCACTATGATCATTGATGTGGCAGTATCCCTCTAGTACACTCTTTTAAGATCCTCAGGGAATAGTCCGAGAAGGGCGATAGCTGGTTCAAATGGTGGATCCATTCCTAGCTTTCCTAGGAATTCCCATACTGCTTTCCATGTTGGCCTCACCAATTTGCAGTCCCACCAGCAGTGTACAAGTGCCCCCTTTTCCCCACATCCTCGTAAACACTTGTTGTTTGACTTCATAATGGCTGCCAATCATACTGGAGTGAGATGGTATCTTAGGGTGGGTTTGATTTGCATTTCTCTGACTGCTAGATGTGGTGAGCATTTTTTCATGTACTTGTTGATTGATTGTATGTCCTCCTCGGTGAAGTGTCATTTCAGGTCCTTGCTCCATTTGTTGATTAGGTTATTTGTTATCTTATTGATAGTTTTTTTTGAATTCTTTGTATATTCAGGATATTAGGGCTCTATCTGAAGTGTGAGGGGTAAAAATTTGTTCCCAGGATGTAGGCTCTCTATTTACCTCTCTTATTGTTTCTCTGGCAGAGAAAAAAAACTTTTTAGTTTAAGTAAGTCTCATTTTTTTTATTCATGTTAATAACTCTTGGGCTATGCGCGTACTATTAAGAAATTTGGAGCCCGACCCCACAGTATGTAGATCGTAGCCAACTTTTTCTTCTATGAAATGCAGTGTCTCTGATTTTATATCTAGATCCTTGATCCATTTTGAGTTAAATTTTGTGCATGGCGAGAGAAGGGAATTCAGTTTCATTTTGTTGCATATGGATTTCCAATTTTCCCAGCACCATTTGTTGAAGATGCTACCCTTCCTCCATTGCATGCTTTTAGCCCCTTTATCAAATATAAGAAAGTTGTAATTTTGTGGATTGGTTTCTGTGTCCTCTCTTCTGTACCACTGGTCCACCTGCTTTTTTCGGTACCAGTACCATGCTGTTTTTGTTACTATTGCTTTGTAGTACAGTTTGAACTCTGGTATCGCTATACCTCCAGATTCACACTTCCTGCTTAGATTTGCTTTTGCTATTCTGGGTCTTTTGTTTTTCCATATGAATTTCATGATTGATTTATCTATTTCTACAAGAAATGCCGTTGGGATTTTGATTGGCATTGCATTAAACCTGTAGAGAACTTTGTGTAATATTGCCATTTTTATGTTGTTAGATCTGCCTATTCATGAACAGGGCACATGTTTCCATCTTCTGAGATCTTCTTCTATCTCTCTCTTTAGAGTTCTGTAGTTTTCATTATATAAATCTTTCACCTCTTTTGTTAGGTTGATTCCCAAGTATCTTATTTTATTTGAGGATATTGTGAATAGAGTGGTTTTCCTCATTTCCATTTCAGAAGTTTTGTTGCTGTTATTCAGGAATGCCTTTGATTTATGCGTGTTAATTATATATCCTGCCACATTTCTGAATTCATTTATTAACTCTAGCCATTTCTTTGTAGACCTTTTTGTGTCTGTTAAATATATTATCATGTCATCTGCAAATAGTGATACTTTAAATCTTCTTTTCCTATTTTTATGCCTTTAATTTCTTTGGTCTGTTTAATTCCTCTGACTAGTATTTCAAAACTGAATTGAATAGAAGTGGTGATAAAGGGCATCCCTGTCTTGTTCCAGATTTTAGAAGGAATGCCTTCAGTTTTTCTCCATTTAGGATGATGCTAGCCTGAGGTTTAGCATATATAGCTTTTACAATTTTGAGGTAAGTTCCTGTTATCCCTAGTATTTATAGTGTTTTGAACATAAAGGGATGCAGAACTTTGTCAAGTGCTTTTTCTGCATCTATCGATATGATCATATGGTTCTTGTCTTTAATTCTATTGATGTGGTGAATGGCATTTATTGATTTTCGTACATTGAACCATCCTTGAATCACGGGGATGAATCCTTCTTGATGATGGTGCACAATTATTTTGATATGCTTTTGTATTTGATTCGTCAGGATTTTATTGAGAATTTTTGCATCCAAGTTCATTAGAGATATTGGTCTGTAGTATTCTTTCTTTGAAGTGTCTTTGTCTGGTTTCGGGATCAGGGTGATGTTGGCCTCATAGAATGAATTTGGAAGAGCTCCTTCTTTTTCTATTTCTTGAAAAAGCTTGAAAAAATATTGGTTTTAATTCTTCTTTGAAGGTTTTGTAGAAATCCGCTGTATACCCATCCGGTCCAGGGCTTTTTTTTGGTTGGTAGTCTTTTGATTGCCTCTTCTATTTCTTCCTTTGTTATTGGCCTGTTTAAATTGTTTGTGTCTTCCTGACTCAATCTGGGCAGATCGTATGACTTAAGAAATTTATCAATATCTTCACAATATTCTATTTTGTTGGAATATAGTGTTTCAAAATACTTTCTAATTATCTTCTGTATTTCTGTAGTGTCTGTTGTGATATTGCCTTTTTCATCCCATATGTTAGTAATTTGAATTCTCTTTCTTCTTCTTTTCCTTAGCATGGCTAAGGGCCTGTCGATCTTATTTATTTTTTCAAAGAACCAACTTTTAGTTTTATCAATTTTTTCAACTTTTTTTTGTTTCAATTTCATTGATTTCTGCTCTAAATTTAATTATTTCTTGTCTTCTACTACATTTGCTGTTGTTTTGCTCTTCCTTTTCTAGGTTTTTGAGGTGTAGTTTAAGTTCATTTATTTGTTGTATTTTTCTTTTTTTGAGGAAAGAACTCCAAGAAATGAATTTCCCTCTTAAAACTGCTTTCATTGTGTCCCATAGATTCCAATATGTTGTGTCTGTATTGTCATTTGTCTCTAAGAATTTTTTTATCTCCTTCTTTATGTCTTCTGTAACCCATTGATCATTCAGTAGCTTGTTGTTCATTTTCCATGTGATGTAGGATTTTTCCTTCTTTCTTTTCTCATTGATTTCCAGTTTCATTCCATTATGATCATATATGGTGCACGGTATAATCTCCATGCCTTTATATTTACTAAGAATTGCCCTATGGCATAATATATGGTGTATCTCTGAGTAGTATCCATGTGCTGCTGAGAAGAACATGTATCCACTTGATGATGGTTGATATATTCTATATATGTCGGTTAAGTCTAGGTTATTGATTGTGCTGTTGAGTTCTATAGTTTCTTTATTCAGTTTTTGTCTAGAGGATCTCTCTAATGCCGAGAGTGGTATGTTGAAGTCACCCATAATTATTGTGTTGTAGTCTATTTGACTCTTGAACTTGAGGAGAGTTTGTTTTATGAACGTTGCACCTCCATTGCTTGGTGCATACAAATTGATAATTGTTTTTTTCTTGTTGGTGGATGATTCCTTTTAACAGAATATAGTGTCATTCTTTATCCCTTTTGATTAACTTAGGTTTGAAGTTGATTTTATTCCATATGAGTATGGCAAATCCTTCTTGCTTCCGAGGGCCGTGTGAGTGTTATGATTTTTCCCAACCTTTTACCTTCAGCCTGTGTATGTCTTTTCCTATCATATGAGTCTTCTGAACGCAGAATATTGTTGGATTTGTTTTTTTGATCCAGGTCACTAGCACATGTCTCTTGATTGGTGAAATTAGGCCATTAACATTTAAGGTTACAATTGAAATATGATTTGTACTTCCAGTCATGTTTATTTATTTATTATATTTTAGTTTGGATAGTTTTTACTTTTTTGGTTACTTTCCTCCCGCTTTACTGAGATACTTCCCACTGTTAGTTTTGGGCACTATTTTTTAACTCTTCTTCTTGTAGTATTTTGCACAAAATGCTTTGCAGTGCTGGTTTTCTGGCTGAGAATTGTTTTAGCTTTTGTTTATCGTGAAAGACTTTAATTTCATTGTCAAATCTGAAGCTTAACTTTGCTTTATATGGTATTCTTGGTTGGAATTCTTTTTTTTTTTTCAGCATTTGAATTACATTGTTCCAGGATCTTCTCACTTTCAACGAATGTGATGAAAAATCAGTTGTTAGCCTAATTGGTTTACCCCTGAATGTAATCTGCCTCCTTTCTCTTGTAGCTTTTAATATTCTCTCCTTGTTCTGTATGTTGGCTATCTTCATAATTATATGTCTTCTAGTTGGTCTATTTTGGTTTTGAATGTTTGGGGTCCTGTAGGCTTCCAGGAATTGGCAATCCAATCCATCATTCATCTCTGGGAAGTTTTATAGAATTATTTCATTTAATATGTTGTCCATTCCTTTGGTTTGAATCTCTATGCCTTCTTCTATCCTGATGACTCTTAAATTTGTTTTTTGTTTTTTTATGACATCCCATATCTTTTGAATAAATTCCTGGTGGGATTTAAGCATCTTTTCTGCGTTTACTCAATTCTTTTCAAGTTGATAAACTTTGTCTTCATTTTCTGATGTTCTGACTTCTACTTGATCTAGTCTATTTGTAATATTCTCGTTTGAGTTTTTAATTTTGTTTATATTTTCCTGCATTTCTAGGATTACTGTTTAATATTTTTTTTTAATATCTCTATCTCCTGGTTATGCTCATTCTTTGCCATTTGAATTTGTTTGTTTAATTCATTTTCAAAATATACTTTTATTGCTTGGATTTGCTGCCTCATGTCTTCTCTAATATTCCTTTCCATCTGAGTTCGGTATGCCTTGAGTTCTTTCCCTATCCCTGTTTCTGATGCTTCAAGGTCCTCCTGTAGAATTAAGTTGTCCTGCATTGTTTGTACTCCTTTTTTGCCCTTGTTTTTTTTATGATGTTCACGTTACTTTCCAGCTCTATTTGATTGCTGTGTTTCTGCTTTATTCTTTAGATTTGTTTTGGTGTTGTATATCTCTGTTGTCTCTCCTTTGTGTTGGTAAACTATGCCTGCTAAAGTGGATTCCGCTTGGAAGTAATTCCGAAGGCTGAGCTCCAGTGATGTCACCTCTCTGCTTTGGCGGGCCCCAGGCTCCTTGCCGAGGTGTCCGAATTGGGGGGTGGGACTTGACTGTCTCTGGTTTGTTTCAGCTCTGGGTCACTGGCAGGCGGGTGGTCTCCAGCCGCCCAATTGCGCGGTTTGTCGCCAGCGGGCAGGCGGTCTCCAGCCGCCCAGTCACGCGGGCAGCAGGTGGACTGTCGCCGTTGGGTTGGCAATCTCTAGCCACGCAGTCTCACGCTCGGTTGCCGGCGGGCGGGCATTCCTCAGCCCCCCAGTCACTCAGGCAGTGGGTGGAATGTCACGTGCAGGCCTGCGGTCTCCAGCCGCCCAGTCACAATGGCCTGCCTTCTAGTCCTTTGGTTTCTCCTGCTTGTCCTGGTTTCTTTTTCTAGACCAGATTTCCCCTGAGTGATGCCTCTCGGCAGTTCAAACTGTTCTCTGTGCCTGCCGTTTGTTGGGTGTGGAGGGTGTCTTTTGGGAACCCAGACACTCTATTGTTTTGATTTTTTCCGCTTGCCCCTCCCCCAGCACTAGCTATACACGTTTCGTTATCGCCACTGATGGTAGGGGGAGTCGAAAGTCAGGTGTCTCTAGTTTTTCTTGCGTCTTTATGCAGGCTTGCTCTGATTAACCCTCCCCCGGAAAGCCTAGGAGACATTTTATGCGAATTCCCCGCTGTATGAGAGATGAGCTGAGTAACACACATCTGTTTTATTGTTGCAATCTATTGGAGAGGGGCGGTGGTTACTTCAGATCTCAAAGATGGTGGCCGCTGGTTTCCTTGGTGGAGTTTCTTTTGTGGGGGATAGAACTGTACCACTTTCTTCCCTGTCTGAATTCCCAAACTCAGCCCGGGGATCAGTGGGAGCTCAGCCGGCAGGATTCCACAGAATCCGCAGCAACATTTCTCCCTGCTTCAGGTCACTTCTCGGTGGTGCCCCGCCATCTGTAACAGCAGGCCTGGCTGCATGATTCAATCAGCCCGGATCTCTGATTGCACAGTTGGCTATTGGGAACCCCGGCACTCTATTGTTTTGATTTTTTTTTTCCGCTTGCCCCTCTCTCAGCGCTGGCTAGACAGGTTTTTTTCACCACTGATGGGAGGGGGAGTTGGAAGTCAGGTGCCTCTAGTTTTCCCCTGTCTTTATGCAGGCTCGCTCTGATAATCTCTCCCCCAGAAAGCCTAGGAGAGATTTGATGCAAATTCCCCGAAGTATGGGAAATGAGCTGAGTAACAGCACCTGTTTTATTGTTGCAATCTGTAGGGGAGTGGCTGTCGTTACTTCAGCTCACCAAGATGGTGGCCGTTGGTTTCCTTCGTGGAGTTTCTATTGTGGGGGTTAGAACTGTACCACTCCCTTCCCCATCTGAAACCCTGAACTCAGCCCAGGGCTCAGTGGGGACTCTACTGGCAGAATTCCACAGAATCTGCATCAACGTTTCTCCGTGATTATTGATCGCATCTCGGTGGTGCCCTGCTGTCTGTAGCCAGTGGACGGGTCGCGCGGATCAGTCAGACAGGATCTCCGGTCGCAGAGTTGGCTCATGTTTGGGACTCATTTACCGGACCTCAGTGCTAGAAATCCTTCTTCTAGGTTTCAGTGCACCCCCATTTTGCTGAAAGTTCCTAACAAGATAGTTTTTTGTCGTTCTTAGTCGTTAGTCACCTGCGCAGTGGCGCGGTACAATGGGTATGATGCTCTCTATTCACGGCCCTCTTGCAATGTCAAAATATTATGATTTGTATGCACCATTCACTGAAGTTAGTTTTCAGTATTAGGAAACAAATATGTATTTCAGGTGGATGAATATTTCTGAGAATAATCTTGAGAAAAGTTCATTATAAATCCTCATACATGAATATAAATGATTTTAGGAAGTGTATAATAAGACACATATATTTCATATTTTGAAAAATCTGTAGAGTATATATATATATATATATATATATATATATATATATATATATATATATACAATATAATCCAAAAGGGATGTCCAACTACATATCATGCCTTCTCTGAATTGCTGGTGTTTGTATTCTGTTTGGGTTACTATTCTCCATCATATAAGGATTAGTAGTCAGAGTCTAGTAGGGTATGGGTTAGTGTCAGAGATTCAGTATTTCGAATGGAAAATAGGAAAGTAAACCCAATGTGTTTGCAAATATGTGCTACACAAAAATCTTCCCACTCACATTAAGAACAATCCCTTGATATTACCCTCGCTGGAAGAAATACACAATTAGAGGATAAGAGTTAGAAAATCTGTGAATACATACCCGGAATGGAATATGCTCAGGAGTTCACAACCTTGGAGGTGGTAGATGACTTTCCAAAAATAAAAGACAAGGTAAACACTCCACAAACATGGAGCTCTGCAGGCCTAAAGACTTCTTGAGATACTGCCTCTGAGTTGGGACACTTGAAATGTATGTTGTTGTCGGTAGCTTTAGCATCCTATGTAGTGAGAGCATCAAAACTGGGTCAACATCTATGTGACCTGGAGGACATGGTATCTTATTTTCCAATGAAAATGAGGCAGCAGTGCTGAATTCTCACTTTGTAGGTAAACTGTGGCAACTGGGGGATAAGTGTCTCTTCGTGTGGACTGTGAAGCCATTTGGTCATACTCTACTTTTCGTGGTGATTCTTGCTGCTGCACTGGGAGTTTGCTATTTGCTTCATGAAATACAAGGAGTTCAACTGGGACACAGTGCTGGAGGGAGTTCTGTCACGTGTGGTGGGACAGAGTCTGCAGGAGAATGCACCAACCAGGCTTATGTCCAACATAGCTTGCCCCCTTGACCATATCAACCTAATTCTGAACATTGCCCAGAAACCTATCCATATAACAAGATGCCTTTTCATATAAGGGTCTGCTGGCTGCATCATGTCAGTCACAAGCCATTTGAAAGCCAACGGCCGATCCACATGAAACCACCAGAGATGTTTTATCTCACACCTACCCACCTTTGCTTTAGGCCGACTACTCAGCAGGTTCCAACTTACTGGCATCTCTGTTCTACACAATTTTTTTGTGAAACCCAGTCAATCAAGGCACTTTCTGGTACACTCATGATCAGCAACAGGATCTCCAATGGTTTTCCAGTGCCACCTGGTCATGGGAATTTCAAAAATTTCATGGTATTTATCGAGCCCATTTTTCAAGGATGAAGTTGTAGGCACTGAGGGTTTCATTTAATTCAGTAACCATTAAATGGTGAGGAAGCCCATTTCAATGAACGCTCTGGATAACTCTCACAGGCAAGGCTTCCCAAAGTGTTGCCAAATGGTCACATGAAGCCAGGCCCATTGAGGTCTACAATGTAAAATCCTTGCCTGTTTTGCCTCTCAACTATGGCTGCTAATTCTTTCAGAAAAAAATTATGTGATAACCTGGCTGAGATTCCCTGTGTTCTGTGGAAAGCCTTCCTGGGCACAGATCTCAGATTCCAAGGGTGACTCTCATGCATGGCCTTCTGAAATCCCAACAAAACTCATGGCAATACTTCTCTGAGATCAGTTCCAGAACTCAGTCTCTAAGGGGAATCACACCAGAGTTCAAGACCAGGTGGAGCCAGTCATATATTTCAACAACCACACTAATAACCACAATTAAAACCAGAACACTTCCACATGGCCATCATCTTCTTCCATATAGACACTCATTTTAACCTCTGGATGGAGGTTTCCATGAGGGTCACAGCCCAAGACAGTGTCCAAAATAAGCTCCCTTGCCCCTCATTTGCTTAAAGTTGGGGTGGCCTGAACACCTTTCTGTGAACCATGACTGATCAAATAGGCCTGCCGTTAATACTGCTCTGCTTCTCCAATTTGAGGACTACTGACTGTGGGGTTTAGAATCTTCATGTGAATTGGAATCATTGGAATCACCTATGGGCTAGCCTCTGAAGGGCTTTGAAGAACTCATTTGACCCAAAGGCACCCTATTCTCACTTGATAGAGGTCAGGAACCTTACAGAGGTAGGGAGAGACTTCATCCACAAGGACTGCTCTTTTGGTCATTTTGGTTTTGGATGAACACGTGGGATGTATAAGGTACTGAGTATCTAACCACAGCCTCACACAGGGCCAAGAGGCTGTTTCAGAAACATCCATTTCCAATGAAATTAAGCAAAGAGCCACAGGTGATGCCCATTCATTTCCATTTGAAAACTGTTTTCTTCAGGCTTCACAAATGAGTGTCCTGAGGTAAAAACCTTCCTGAAATTCAGGGCAGCAGAACAATAGGTAAGCAAAAGCCCGAAAGAAGGGTTTCTCCACTGAGACTTTCCTGGTCCCACTGATATCTGAGTTTTCTTAGATGCTCGCCATTCCCTTCAGCTATCCAGTACATCACCATATCACAGAGCTTGGAGGTGGTACATATCTTGGACACAAAACCATGAGGCTATTCTGGAGAGTTTCCAGAATTCAGGAAGAAAACAGAAACTTAGTAAGAGAGCAGATGTTGCCCTTCAATAAGACAAGCTGTAGTCCATTTGTAAATTGGGCAGGATGAATGTTTGGAAGCTTTCTACTAGACAGGACACCTCCATTGATGCATTCTCTTTTCTAATGTCTACAACCACGGACAGAGTGGGATGCACAGACATAGAAGCACTCGCCTTGTCAAACGACTTACTGGAAACAGTCCACACCAATCCAAACAAAGAGCCTTTCCTTCCTATTCTCAGAACATGAGACAAAACCACAAACCCACACACACACACTCAAAGGCACCTCCTTTGCTCAAGTAAGTCTGTGACTATCCAGAGTGTCCTCGGAATGGTGGGCCATTGTATGTTCCCCCAAAATGGCCTGTCCTGTATCAGATCTAGTCTCCTTGGCCAACACTTTGAAGTTGTTAGGAGCCATGGGTGAGCCACTACCTGATTTCCCAGGAAAAGCTCCTCTTCAGAGCTTTCCTGTCATTTGGCCATCGTCACATCAGTAGGTACTAAGAAAGACTGACTCTGTTCTTGATAAATCAAAACAAGTGAGACCACTGGGACTGGGACTGTGACTGGCTCTTTGTGCCTGTCTTCCAGGATCAAACGTCCAGAGAGTTCCATCACCAAGGCAGTGAGGTGAGGTCATTTCCTTCAGGAACTGAATGAGGTCACTGACTTTGCAACCACTTTGTCCTAAAAGTTACTTCTAAAAGTCCCATGAGATGGAGGCTGTCCCTACTTCCTGTCACACTTTCACAGTTAGAATGGTATACCAACCATAGGTACCTGGGAACAGCTCTCCACACAGGCCTGGTTTGGTCCATCTTCTCTACATTAAGAAGGTAGAGGCTGATTGAGACACATCCCTTCATCCTGACCAGATAGTTTGCCATGGAAGATGTCTTTTGCTCTCTCAGGTCCTTCATAGCTTCCTTCATCATCTCAGGGGATCATTTCTGCATATACCTTTGATGTTCTCAGCAGGTGGAAGATCCCCTACATTCCTGTATTGTAAGACCAACTCTGTCCCTCCTCTTCTGTAAAGTTAGATTGAGGGAAAAGTGTATGTTTAGGGTTAATAACATGTTTGATTTGCGTTAGGAATCTTTCTGCCGGATGAATAATGGTATTGGGAGCCTGTGATATTTACAAAAATATATACGTAAAATATAAGTATAAAAACAGAAATCTAGGTAAGATTGGAAGCCAGAAGGGAACTGGGCCCTTGAGTGGGATACTTAGGTTTGAATTATGTTCTGCACATGTGTCTCAGATAAATTGATATACAATGGCATAGGACCTTATACCTTGGATAATTGATTGTCGAAGAGAACATCGAGTCAAAAAACTATAGTCAGTAGCATTAGGAAGATAGTCAGTAGGTTTAGAAAGAAGAGTGAGTATAGGATTTGGACCAAAAGGTCTTTAGCAATAGGGTTTCGGGTAGAGAGTGAATGTAAATGTCAGCATATGTGAAGTGTCAGTCACAATGATGAACTGGGGGAAATATGTATGAAAGCAGGTATCAATAAAGATATTACAAAATCAGGCAAAGTATGAAGTGAGTGATAGGATTAGACATTTTCAACATGTTTGAGGTTGAATATATAATCTTAGGAAGAAACAAACATGTAGTCACCAATTTGATTTACATTTGAGAGCATTAGGCAACCTGGACATGGTTCTTTTTAGTAATCCACGCTCCCTTGGCATTTAGGCTTTGATACAATCATGAGTGTGACCTTCGCTTTTTGTGTCCAGAATATTCCTGTGATGAAATCTATATATAGATAAGGTGACATGAGTATTTCTTCCACCATTTCTGGGAGCAATATTTTGAAGACGTATAAATTAGTATTGAAGGGACAAAGAGGAGTACATTGTATCTATGAATATAGAGATAATGCATTAATAGACAATACTGTGAATAAAAAACATAACTGGTTCCAACTTTAAATAATGGATTGAATTGAATCGTGAACATATAGAGAAAATCTTATATTGATATACAATTTTTCATTCCAACCAGTTATACATCTAATGTTAATATTAATGTTATGGTTCATCATGAAGAGTGTGTGAGTTTAGCTTCGAAATTGATTATGGAAATTGAAAATAATGTATTTGGAAAGAAGTCTCATGAAAAGACGAGTCAAGTAACATGGAGGAATACATGTGTTCTGAAGCAAGAAGTGTTTGAAAGTGAAACAAATTCCTATATATTTGTGAACTTGGGGATGAAATACATATCCTATGATGTGCAAAAACTGAAGAAATAGTAATGTACCAGTGTTGGATTAAAATGAAGGTCAATATAGACATCATGTCCCATTGGAATCTACTGGCATTGATGTTAAACTGGGTCAGTTACTGTAGAAATATTAGGATTTGTAAACAGCATTGATTGAAGTTAGTTTTCAGTACTGGGAAACAAATATGTATTTCAGGTGGATGAATATTTCTGAGAATTATCTTCTGAAAAGTTGATTATAAATCCATATACATGAACATGAATGAATTTACAGAGTGTGTATAAGACACATATATTTCATATTTTGAGAAATCTGGAGATATATATATATATATATATATATATATATATATATATATTAAATAAACACAAATATACATTAAAAAGTATCAATAAATACATGCTAATCATAATTCATCATGTAATATACATCATCCACAGATGCAAAAATATTTATTATACTGAACATGGATTTATGTATAATATTGTTCTACTGGGAAGCTCACACATAGTTTGAATTTTCAGTTCCCACAGGGTTTAGGAGGACTGATCTCTTCTCACAATTTGTATCTGCCAATTCAGCCAACTCATGAAAATGTACGTGTGATACCAGGTAGGATTCTCTATGTGCATATAAAAATACATGTGCTGAGTAGGCTACAGAGAAAGGGAGACATATCAACATATTTGTGAACTTTAAAAACACATGGAGGACTATTTCAATTAAAAATTGAGTAGATTTATAACACCTACCCTTAATCATGCAAAAGGGAAGTCCAACTGTACACCATGTCTCCACTGAACTGCTTGTGTTTTCATTCTGTTTGGGTATTATTCTCCATCATATTAGGATTAGTAGTCAGAGTATAGTAGGGTATGAGTTACTGTCAGGGATTCAGTATTTCAAATGGAAAATTGGAAAATGGATCAATGTGTATTCAAATTAGTGTTACACAAAAATTTTCCCACTCTCATTTAGAACAATAACTTTACATTATTTTCACCCCAAGTAAGACACAATTAGAGGAAAAGAGTTAGAAAATTTTTGAATTCATACCTGAAATGAAAACTGCTCCGGATTTCACAATCTTGGAGATGGTAGAGGAGTTTCCAAAAGTAAGGGACTATGTAAATACTCCACAAACATGAAGATTTGCCAGCCTAAAGACTCTGCAGAAACTGCCTCTAAGATGGACAGTTGAAATATATGTTGTTTTCAGGAGCTTTAGCTTTTTTTCTAGTAAGACCATCAAAGCTGTTTATGCATCTCTGTGACCTTGAGCACATGGTTTATAATTTTCCAATGAACATGAAGCAGCAGTGCTGAATTCTCTCTTTGTAGGTAAACTATGGCCACTGGGGTCTATGTGTCTCCCCATGTGGACTGTGAAGCCATTTCATCATCCTCCACTTTTTATAATGTCTCCTGCTGCACTCAGAGTTTTGTATTTGTTTCATGAAATACAAGGAGTTAAACTTGACCACAGTGCTGGAGGGAGTTCTGTCACATGTGGTGGGTCAGGGTCTGCAGGAGAATGCACCAACAGGGCTTGTATACCACATAGGTTGCCTCCGTGACCATAGCAACCTGATTCTGAACATTGCCCTTAAACCTCTCCATATAACATGATGCGTTTACATACAATGTTCTGCTGGCTGCACCATGTCAGTCACAAGCCATTTGGAAGACAATGGCAGATCCACATGACCCCACCACAGATGTTTTATCACACACTTAATCACCTCTGCTGTAGGCCCACTATTCTGCAGGCTCCAAATTACTGGCATCTCTGTTCTACACCATATTCATGAAAACCAGTTAATCAAGGCACTGTCTGGTACACTCATGATCAGCAACAGGACATCCAAAGGTTCTTCAGTGCCACCTGGTCATTGGAATTTTAAAAATTTCATGGTATTTATCTAGCCAATTTTCAAGGATAAAGTTGGAGGCACTGTTTATTTCAATTCATTCAGGAATTATTCAATGTTGAGGAAGATCATTTCAATGAAAGCTCTGGAGAACTCTCACAGGCAAGGCTTCCCAGAGCATGGCCAAAAGGTCACATGAAGCCACGCCCATTGAGGTCTACAATTGAGGTCCATGTGTGTTTTGACTATCAAATATGGCTGCCAAGTCTGTCAGAATTAAATCATGTGATATCCTGTCTGAGATTCCCAGTGCTCTGTGGAAAGCCACCGTGGGCATAGATCTCAGTTTCCAAGGGCGACTCTCATGCGTGGCCTCTTAAAATCCCCACACAATTTATGGCAATTCTTCCTTGATGTGTGTTCCAGAACTCAGTCTCTAAGGGGAATGACACCAGAGTTCAAGCCCAGGTGGATCCAGTCATCTCTTCCAACTGCCACAAGAATGACCACAATTAAAACCAAAATACACCCACATGGCCCTCATCTTCTTAAATATAGACATTCATCATAACCTCTGGCTCGAGGTTACCATGCGGAATGCATCCCAAGAGAGTGTCCAAAATAATGTTGCTTGCCCCTCATTTGCCTAAAGTCAGGGTGACATGGACACCCTTCCTGTGAACCAGGAGTGATCAAATAGGCCTGCCATTAATACTGCTCTCCTTCTCCAAATTCAGGCCTACTGACTCTCAGGTATAGATTCTTTATGTGATTTGGAGTCTTGAGAAAACACAAGCACCTCTGCAGGGCTTTGAAGAACTCATTTGACCTAAAGGATTCCTATTCACACTTGATGGAGGTAAAGAACCTAACAGAGGAATGCAAGAGACTCATCCACAATGACTAATTTTTTTGCCATTTTGGTTTTGATTGCACACATGGAATCTATCTTTAGATCTATCATGTGCTGAGAATCTAAGCCACAACCTCACAGAGGCCCAAGAGGCTGATTCGGACACATCCCTTTCCAAAGCAATTAAGCAAAGAGCAACATGTTATGCCCATTTATTTCCATTTGAAAACAGTTTTCTTCAGGCTTCACAAAGGGGTGGCCTGAGGCAAAGACCTTCTTGACATTCAGGGCAACATAACCATAAGTATGCAAATAAACCAAAGCAGGGTCTCTCCACTGAGAGTTTACTGGTCACACAGTTATTTGAGTTTTCTAAGATGTTCCCATTCCCTACAGCTATCAAGTACATGGCCATATCACAGAGCTTGGAGGTGGTACATATCTTGGACTCAAAACCATGGGCCTATTCTTGAGATTTGCCGGAATTCAGGAAGAAAACAGGAACTTAGAAAGTTAGTAGGTGTTTCCCATGCATAAGGCGAGCCACAGTCCATTCCTAAATCGGGCAGGAAGAATGCTGGGAAGCATTCTACTAGACAGGACACATCCTTGATGCATTGTCTTTTCTAATGTCTACAACCACGGACAGAGTGGGAAACACAGACATAGAAGCACTCGCCTTGTCAAACGACTTACTAGAAACAGTCCACTCCAATCCAAACAAACCGCCTTTCCAACCTATTCTCAAAACATTAGACAAAACCACAAACTCACACCCACACCCACAAAGGCACCTCCTTAACTCAAGTAGGTCTGTGAATATCCAGAGTGTCCTCTGACTGGTGGACCATACTATATTCCCCTGAAATGGCCTGACCTGTGTCAGATCTGGTCTCCTTGGCTAACTCTGTGAAGGTGTCAGGAGCCAGAGGTGAGCCACTACCTGCTTTCTCAGAAACGGCTCCTCTTCAGAGCTTTCCTGGCATTTGGCCATCCTCACATCAGTAGTTACCAAGAAAGACTGACTCTGTCTTTGGTAAATCCAAACAAGTGTGACCACTGGGACTGGGACTGAGACTGGCTATGGGTGACTGGCTTCATGAATCCCAAGTTCAGAGATTTTAATCACCAAGGAAGTGAGGTGAGGTCACTTCCTTCAGGAACTGAATGAGGTTACTGCCTTGGCAATCACTTTGTCCTACCAGTGGCTTCCAAGTGTCACATGAGAAGGAGGCTGCCCCTACTTCCTGTTACACTTTCACAAGTTAGAATGGTATATCAATAATAGGCGCCCTGGAACAGCTACCCACACAGGCTGGGTTTGGTCCATTTTCTCTACATTAAGAAGAGAGAGGCTGATTCAGACAGAACCCTTCATCCTGACCAGGTTGTTTGCCATTGAAGATGACTTTTGCTCTCTCAGGTCCTTTATAGCTGCCTTCATGTTCTTCAGGGATCATTTATGCATGTACCTTTGAGGTTTTCATCAGGTGAAATATCTCATACATTCCTGTGTTTTAAGACCAACTGTATCCCTGCACTTCCGTAAAGTTAGATTGATGGAACAGTGAATGGTTAAGGTTAACAACATGTTTGATTTGGGTTAGAAATCATTCTGCTGCATGAATGATGGTATTTGGAACCTAAAATATTTAAAAGAATATAGAGGTGAAATATAATTATAAAAACAGAAATCTAGGTAAGATTCGAAGCCGAGAATGGCATTGGGACCTTGACTGGGATAATTAGCATTGAATTACTTTCTGCACAGATGTCTAAAATAAATCTATAATCAATGGCATAGGATCTTCTACCTTGGATGATTGAATGTACAAGAGAACATCCAGTCAAACAGGGATAGTCGGTAGGATTAGGAAGATAGTCGGTAGGTATAGGAAGAAGAGTGAGTATAGTATTTGGAACAAAAGTTCTTTAGCAATAGGGTTTTGGTTAGAGAGTGAATATGTTTGTCAGCACATGTGAAGAGTCAATCACAATGATGAACTTGGGAAATATGTAGGAAAGCAGATATCAATAGAGACATTAGAAAATCAGGCAAACTATAAAGTGATAGGATTAGACATTTTCAAAGGGTTCAGGTTGAATATATAATCTTAGGAAGAAACACATATGTAGTCAGGAATAGGATTGACATTTGAGAGAATTAGGCAATGTGGACATGGATGTTTTTAGTAATCCATGCTCACTTTCCATTTACGCTTTGGTACAATAATAAGTGTGACCTTTGCATTTGGTGTCCAGAATATTACTGTAATAAAATGTATATGTAGATCAGGTGAAATGAGTATTTCATCCACCATTTCCGGGAGCAATATTGTGAAGACGAATAAATTAGTATTGGGGGTACAAAGAGGTGTACGCTGTGTCTATGAATATAGAGATAATGCATAAATAGATCATACTGGGAAAAAATATAACTGGTTCCACTTAAATAATGGATTGAATTGATATCTGAAAATATATAGGAAATCTTATATTGATATACAATCATTCATTCCAAAGAGTTATACATCTAATGGTAATCTTAGAGTTATAGTTTATAATGAAGGGTGTGTGAGTTTTGTTTCAAAAGTGATTACGGAAATAGAAAATAATGTGTTTGGAAAGAAGTCTCATGAGAAGACCAGTCAAGAAACATGGAGGAATACATGTGTTCTGAAGCAGAAAGTGATTGAAAGTGAAACAAATGCCTATAAACTTCCTAACTTGTGGAATAAATATATATCCTATTATGTGCATAAACTGAAGAAATAGTAATGTAACAGTGTTGAATAAAAATGAACTCAAAATACACATCATATTCCATAGGAATCTACTTGCATTGATGTAAAACTAGGTCAGTTACTGTAGAAGTGAAAATTGGAAAATAAATCCAATCTGGAATGGGAAATTCTCAGGAGTTCACAACCTTGGATGTTGGGGAGGAGTTTCACAAAGTAAGGGACATTGTAAACACAACCCAAACATGGAGCTCTGCTGGCCTAAAGACTTCTTGAGAAACTGGCTTTGAGGTTGGGCACTTAAATTTATATTGTTGTCCGGAGCTACAGCTTCTTTGTAGTGAGACCATCAAAGCTGGGTGTGCATCTATGTGACCTGGAGAACATGGTATTTTATTTAATAATGAACATATGGCAGCAGTACTGAATTCCCTGTTTGTAGGTAATCTGTGGCCACTGGGGGCAAAGTGTCTCCCCATGTGGACTGTGAAGCCATTTGTTTATCCTCCATTTTCGTATTGTTTCTTGCTGCAGCACTGGGAGTTTGGTATTTGCTTAACGAAATACAAGGAGTTCAACGGGGACAAGTGCTGGTGGCTACCCCTACTTCATGTGACACTTTTACAAGTTAGAATGGTATATCAACCATAGGCACCCAGGAACAGCTCTCCACACAGGCCTTGTTTGGTCCTTCATATCTGCCTATATCTTCTCCAGGGGTCATATCTGCATGGACCTTTGAGGTTCTCAGCAGGTGGAAGATCCCCTATATTCCTGTATTGTAAGACCAACTCTGTCCCACTCTTCTGTAAAGTGAGATTGAGGGAACAGTGTATGGTTAGCATTAATAACTTGTTCAATTTGGGTTAGGAATTATTCTGAGGGATGAATAATGATATTGGGAATCTGCTATATTTATAAGAACATAGAGGTGAAATATATGTATGAAAACAGAAATCTAGGTAAGATTTGAAGCCAAGAAGGGAATTGGGCCCTTGATTGGGATACTTAGCATTGAATTACCTTCAGCAGAGTTTTCTTGGATAAATCAATATACAATGGCATAAGACTTTGTACCTTGGATGATTGAATTTAGAAGGGAACATCAACTCCAAAAGGGATAGTCGGTAAGATTAGGAAGATAATCGGTAGTTTTCGGAAGAAGTGTGAGTATAGAATTTGGAAAAAAAAAAATCTTTAGCAACAGGGTTTCGATTAGAGAGTGAATGCCAATGTCAGCACATGTGAAGAGTCAGTCACAAAGATGAACTAGGGAAAAAATGTAGGAAAGCAAATATCAAGGAAGACAATAGGAAATTAGGCAAAGTACAAAGTGAGTGTTAGGATTAGACATTTTCAACAGGATTGAGTTTGAATATATAATCTTAGGAAGAAACAAATATGTAGTCACCAAAGAATGACATTTGAGAGCATTAGGCAACCTGGACATGGATGTTTTTAGTAATCCGTGTTCACTTTCCATTTAGGCTTTGTAAAATCATAAGTGTGACCTTTGCAGTTTTGTCCAGAATATTACTGTGATAAAATGTATATGTAGATCAGGTGACATGAGTATTTCTTCAACCATTTCCGGGAGTAATATTGAGAAGACGTATAAATTAGTATTGGGGGTACAAAGAGGTGTACGCTGTGTCTGTGAATATAGAGATAATGCATGAGTAGACCATACTGTGAATAAATAATATAACTGGTTCCACTTTAAATAATTCATTTAATTGATATCTGAAAATATACAGGAAATCTAATATTGATATACAATCATTCATTCCAACCAGTTATACATCTAATGGTAATATTAGGTTATGGTTTATCATGAAGGGTGTGTGAGATTTTCTTCAAAAGGATTATGGAAATCGAAAATAATGTGTTTGGAAAGAAGTCTCAAAAAATTCCAGTCAAGAAACCTGGATGAATACATGTGTTCTAAAGCAGGAAGGGATTTAAAGTGAACCAAATGCCTCTAAATTTGTGAACTTGTGGATGAAATATATATGCTATGATGGGCTAAACGTGAAGAAATAGTAATGTAGCAGTGTTGAATAGAAATGAAGTTCAAAATTGACATCTTGTCCCATAGTAATCTACTTGCATTGATGTTACACTGGGTCAGTTAATGTAGAAATGTTAGGATTTGTATGAACCATTAACTGAAGTCAGATTTCAGTAATGGGAAACAAATATGTATTCCAGGTGGAGGAATATTTCTGAGAATAATCTTCTGAAAAGTTGATTAGAAATCCACATACATGAACATGAATGAATTTAGGGAGTGTATATAATACACATATATTTCATATTTTAAAAAACTTGGAGAGTCACACACACACACACACACACGCACAGACATTAAAAAGTAGCAATATATATGCCAATCGCATTTCATCATGAAATATATATAATCCACATATCGAAAAATATTCATTTTGCTTAACATGGATTCATGTATAATGTTGTTCTACTAGGAAGCTGACATAGGTTGAATTTTCAGTTCCAACAGCGTTTAGGAGGAATGATCTCTTCTCACAATTTTTATCTTCCAAGTCAGTATCCTCAAAAGAAATTATGTGTGATACCAGGTAGGATTCTATATGTGCGTATAAAAATACATGTGCTGAATAGGCTACAGAGAAAAGGAGACAGGAAGTCACATATTTGTTACCTTTAAAAATACATGTAGAACTATTTCAATTAAAAATTGACTATTTTTATAATACCTACCCTTTATCATGCAAAAGGCAAGACCTAGTATACACCATGCCTCCTCTGAACTGCTTGTATTTCTATACTCTTTGGGTTATTTTTCTTCACCATATTAGGATTAATCGTCAAAGTCTAGTAGGGTATGGGTTAGTGTCAGGGATTCAGTATTTTGAATGGAAAATAGGAAAATGAATCCAATGTGTACGCAAACATATGCTACGCAAAAATCTTCCAACTGTCATCAAGAACAATGCCTTGTCATTACCTTCGACCCTAGTAAAACACAATTAGAGGAGAAGAGTTAGAAAATCTGTGAATTCATATGTGGAATTAAATATGCTCAGTAGTTCAAAAAATTGGAGGTGTTAAAGGAGTTTCCAAAAGTAAGGGAAAGGTTAAACAGTCCACACACATGGAGCTCTGCTGGCCTAAAGACTTCTTGAGAAAGTCTCTCTGAGGTTGGGCACTTGAAATATATTTTGTTGTAAGGAGCTTTAGCTTCATTTGTAGTGAGACCTTCAAAGATGGGTCTGCATCTATGTGACCTGGAGGACATGGTTTCTTATTTTCCAATGAACATGAGACCACAGTGCTGAATTCTCTCTTCCTAAGTAAACTGTGGACACTGGAACCTAAGTGTCTCCTCGTTTGAACTGTCAAGCCATTTGGTCATCCTCCACTTTTCGTGGGTTTCTTTCTGCTGCACTGGGAGTTTGGTATTTGCATCACGAAATACAAGGAGTTCAACTGGGACACAGTGCTGGAGAGAGTTCTGTCACGTGTGTATGGTCAGGGTCTGCAGGAGAATGCACCATCCAATCTTCTATCTCTCATAGTTTGCCCCCGTGTCCATAGCAACCTGATTCTGAACATTTACCTGAAACCAAACCATATAACAATTTGCCTTTACATATAAGGGTCTGCTGGCTGCACCTTGTGAGTCAAAAGCCATTTTATATAAATGCCACATTTTTAATCCATTCATCTATTGAAGGGAATCTAGGTTGGTTCCACAGTCTTGCCATTGTGAATTGTGCTGCTATGAACATCGATTTATCAGTATCTCTGTAGCATGCTCTTTTTAGGTGTTTAGGGAATAGACCGAGAAGGGGAATAGGTCAAATGGTGGTTCCATTCCCAGCTTTCCAAGAAATCTCCATACTGCTTTCCAAATTGGCTGCACTAATTTGCAGTCCCACCAGCAATGTACAGGTGTGCCCTTTTCCCCACATCCTCGACAGCACATGTTGTCGTTTGACTTCCTAATGGCTGCCAATCTTACTGCAGTGAGATGGTATCTTAGGGTGGGTTTGTTTTGCTTTTCTCTGACTGCTAGAGATGGTGAGCATTTTTTCATGTACTTATTGATTGATTGTATGTCCTCCTCTGAGAAGTGTCTGTTCAGGTCATTGGCCCATTTGTTGATTGGGTTATTCATTTTCTTATTGTTTAATTTTTTTGAGTTCTTTGTATACTCTTGATATTAGGGCTCTATCTGAAGTGTGAGGAGTAAAGATTTGTTCCAAGGATGTAGGCTCCCTATTTACCTCTCTTATTGTTTCTTTTGCTGAGAAAAATCTATTTAGTTTGCGTAAGTCCCATTTGTTGATTCTAGTGATTAACTCTGGTGCTATGGGTGTCCTATTGAGAAATTTGGAGCCCGACCCCACAGTATGTAGATTGTGGCAAAAGTTTTCTTCTACCAAATGCAGTGTCTCTGATTTGATATCAACCTCCTAGATCTATTTTGAGTTAACTCTTGTGCATGGCGAGAGGAGGGGATTCAGTTTCATTTTGTTACATATGGAATTCCAGTTTTCCCAGCACCATTTGTTGAAGATGCTATCCTTCCTCCACTGCATGCTTTTAGCCCCTTTATCAAATATAAGATAGTTGTAGTTTTGTGGATTGGTTTCTGTGTCCTCTATTCTGTACCACTGGTCCACCCACCTGTTTTGGCACCAGTACCATGCTATTTTTGTTACTATTGATCTGTAGTATAGTTTGAGGTCTGGTATCGGTATACTGCCTGATTCACACTTCTTGCTTAGAGCTGTTTTTGCTATTCTGGGTCTTTTATTTTTCCATATGAATTTCATAATTGTTTTATCTATTTCTACAAGAAATGACCTTGGGATTTTAATTGGCATTGCATTAAACCTATAGAGAACTTTTGATAATATTGTCATTTTGATGATGTTAGTTATGCTTATCCATGAACAGGGTATATTTTTCCATCTTCTAAGATTTTCTTCTATTTCTCTCTTTAGGGTTCTGTAGTTTTCATTGTATACGTCTTTCACCTCTTTTGTTAGGTTGACTCCCAAGTATTTTATTTATTTTTTTGAGGATACTGTGAATGGAGTGATTGTCCTCATTTCCATTTCAGAGGATTTGTCGCTGATATACAAAAATGCCTTTGATTTATGCGTGGTGATTTAATATCCTGCCACTTTGCTGAATTCATTTATTACCTCTAATAGTTTCTTTGTAGACCCTTTTGGGTCTGCTAGGTATAGAATCATGTTATTTGCAAATAGCGATAATTTGAGTTCTTCTCTTCCTATTTTTATGCCTTTAATTTCTTTAGCCTTTCTAATTGCTCTGGCCAGTGTTTCGAGAACTATGTTGAACAGAAGGGGTGAGAGAGGGCATCATTGTTTTCCTCCAGATTTTAGGGGGAATGCCTTCAATTGTTCTCCATTCAGAATGATGCTAGCCTGAGGCTTAGCATAGATTGCTTTTACAATATTGAGGTATGATCCTGTTATCCCTAGTTTTTCTAGAGTTTTGAACGTAAAGTGATGCTGTACCTTGTCGAATGCTTTTTCCGCATCTCTCGAGATGATCATATGGTTCTTATTTTTAAGTCTATTGATGTGTTGAATAACATTTATTGATTTCTGTATATTGTACCAGCCTTGCATCCCAGGAATGAATCCTACTTTATCATGGTGCACATTTTTTTTTATATATATGATTTTGTGTCTGATTCGCCAGAATTTTTTTGAGGATTTTTGCATTTTTCCTGAAATAGCTTGAAAAGTATTGGTTTTTGTTTTTCTTTAAAGGTTTTTTAAAACTATGCTCTATACCCATCCGGTCCTGGGCTTTTCTTAGTTGGTAGTATTTTGATGGTTTCTTCTATTTCCTCAATTGATATTAGACTGTTTAGGTTGTCTATATCCTCCTGACTCAATCTGGGCATATCATATGACTTAAGAAATTTATCAATGCCTTCACTATATTCTATTTTATTGGAGTTTATTAATTCAAAATAATTTCTGATTTTCTTCTGTATTTCTGAAGTGTCTCTTGTTATATTTCCTTTTTCATTTCATATGGTAGTAATTTGAGTTCTCTCTCTTCTTCTCTTTGTTAGCATGGCTAAGGGTCTGTCGATTTTATTTATTTTTTTCAAAAAACCAATGTATTGTTTTGTCAATTTTTTCAATTGTTTCTTTTGTTTCGATTTCATTAATTTCTGCTCTGATTTTAATTATTTCTTGCCTTCTACTTCTTTTGCTGTTGTTTGCTCTTGTTTTTCTAAGATTTTGAGATGACGTATGAGATCATTTATTTGTTGGTTTTTTCTTTTTCTAAGGAATGAACTCCAAGCAATGAATTTTCCTCTTAGAACTGCTTTCAATGTGTCTCATAGATTCCGATATATTGTGTCTGTGTTTTCATTTACCTCTAAGAATTTTTTAATTTCCTCTTTGATGTCTTCAATAACCCATTGATCATTCAGAAACCTATTGTTCATTCTCCAAGTGATGAATGATTTTTCCTTCCTTCTTATATCATTGATTTTTAGTTTCATTCCATTATGATCAGATAAAATGCATGGTATTATCTCTACTCCTTTTTATTGTCTAAGAGTTGCCCTGTGACATAATATATGATGTATTTTTGAGAAGGATCCATGTTCTGCTGAGAAAAAAGTGTAACTTCTTGATGATGGGTTGTACATTCTATATATGTCAATTAAGTCTAGGTTATTAATTGTGTTATTGAGTTCTATAGTTTTCTTATTCAACTTTTGTTTGGAAGATCTGTCCAGTGGTGAGAGAGGTGTGTTCATGTCTCTCATGATTACTGTATTGTGGTCTATTAGACTCTTGAAATTGAGAAGAGTTTGTTTGATGAACAAAGCTGCACCATTGTTTGGGGCATATATATTTATGATTGTTACGTCTTGTTGGCGTATGGTTTTCTTGAGTTGTATGTAGTGTCCTTCTTTATCCCTTTTGATTAACTTTGGCTTGAAATCTATTTTATTTGATATGAGTATGGAAACTCCTGCTTGTTTCCAACGTTCATAAGAGTGATATGATTTTTCCAAGTATCACCTTGAGTCTATGTATGTCTTTTCCTGTAAAATGCGTCTCCTGTAGGCAGCATTTTGTTGGTTCTTGTTTTGTGTTCCATTCTACTAGCCTGTGTCTCTTAATTGGTGAGTTTAAGCCATTAAGATTTTTGGTTATTATTTAGATATGGGTTGTTCTTCCAGCCATATTTGTTTATTTATGTTACTAAACATAGTTTGTTTTCCTCTTTGATTATTTTCCCCCCTTTAATGTCCTACCTTCCACTGTTGGTTTTCATTGATATTTTCCATTTCCACTTCCTGTAATGTTTTGCCGAGGATGTTTTGAAGAGATGGTTTTCTAGCTGCAAATTCTTTTCACTTTTGTTTATTGTGGAAGGTTTTAATTTCATCTTCCATCTGAAGCTTAATTTCACTGGATACATGATTATTGGTTGGAACCCATTTTCTTTCAGTGTTTGAAATATGTTATTAAAGGATCTTCTAGCTTTCAGAGTCTGTGTTGAAAGATCAGCTGTTATCCTGGTTGGTTTACCACTAACTATAATCTGCTTCCTTTCTCTTGTAGCTTTTAAAATTCTCTCCTTATTCTGTATGTTGGGTATCTTCATTATCATGTGTCTAGGTGTGGATCTCTTATGATATTGCATGTTCGGCATCCTGTAGACTTTTAGGATTTGGGATTTTGTCTCATTCTTCAAGTCTAGGAATTTTTCTCCTATTATTTCATTGAATAGATTGCTCACTCCTTTGGTTTGGACCTCTAAACTTTCCTGTGTCCCAATGACTCTTATGTTTGGTCTCTTTATGTTATCCCATATTTCTTGCACTTTTGCTCATGGTTTCTTAACAGTCTTGCTGAGCTGTATATGTTCTTTTTGAGTTGAAATACTTTGTCTTCATTGTCTGATGTTCTATCTTCTAAGTATTCTGCTCTAATGGTAGTATTCTCAATTGAGTTTTTAAGATGGTTCATTACTTCCTGCATTTCTAAGATTTCGGTTTGTTTGTTTTTTATAACCTCTATCTCACTCTATAGTTGATCTTTGCTACTTGGATTTTTTTATGTAATTCATTGTTGAAGTGATCTTTCATTGTCTGATTTTCGCTGTCTTCCTTGAGATTCCAGATCACATGAAGCATGTATATCCTGAATTCTTTATCTGACATTCCATATGCTGCATCTATTACCTCTTCTAAAGTTGAGTTGACCTGCATTGCTTGTGGTCCTTTCTTTTCTTGTCTTTTCATACAGCTTGCGTTTCTTTCTGCTTGGTGAAACTGTTGTGTTTTTGAAATTTTCCCCCTATATATTTATATTGCTCTTGTATAGTGGAAAAGTCTCCATTGCAGGTGTGGTTGGCTGCTGTGATGCTCCTCCAATTGGGGTGATCTGTCTACCATTCTGACCGGCCCCTGGGCCTGTTCTGCCGGTCGGTCGTACGTCTGCGTACCTTGCAGGCATGGGTGTGCTCTGCCCCTACTCCAATTGGGGTGACGTGACTACCATGCTGGTGGGTCGCTGGGCCTGTTCCAGGCACAGGCGGCAGCTCTGCTCTGCACCTCTGGCTTGATGACTAAGTGAGAGAGATTCGGATGTTTGTGACTCACTTTCTTTACCAGGAGACCAAGTATTTCTCTTGCCGCTGGTATAGATGAAGTTATCTCCTCCACCGCTTTGTGATCACATCAGATCTCTGCCATGTTGGTATCCCATGTGAATGGCAGCATTTCTTTCCCTTTGCCGGGTGACCAAAGCAACAAGTGAGTCCTGACCGGCCCTCACAAGCCCCGTCTCAATCCTGTTGCCACTGTCTATGAAGGCTCAGTTGGCATTTACCTTTACAGTATTCAGCAGGACCCAGACCAAGAAACAGTTTCTGCAGGTTCTTTAGCCCTGGGCCAGAGCAGTTCCGGGACCCGGAATTCAGCCGCTCCGGGCTCGGTGTATGTTCTGATAGGAGCAGAATCCAAGAAGCAATTTTCGTGGGTTCTTCAGCACTGACCCTGAGTAATTTGTCTGCAAGATGAAGGCGAATGGCAGCCTGAAATTACCTATTCTGTATCTGAATGAGCTGTGATGAGTCGAAAACAGGGATGGTGACGTCAGCTCTCCAAGATGGTGACCGCTATCTTCCTCTGTGTTCTCACCGGTGTGGAAAACCGAATTGGACCACTTCCTTCCCCCGTTTCAAACCCAGAACTCAACACTGAGCACAGTGATTGCACAGCTGGCAGGAGCCCGCATAATCCACAGGGCTATATCTTTGCATTGCTCTCTCGTCGTTTCCCAGCGCGCATTGCAGACACTAGCTGTGGGGTGATTTGCTGAATAAGCAGCGTGACCCTCCGTGAGGACAAATCGCTGGCGTTTGAGCCCCCGTAGCTGGTCCTTGTGCAATGGAAATCCTTCCTGTAGGTTTTGGAGCACACCAATTTTCCTGGAAATTTCTAACAAGATAGATTTTAGCCGTTCTAACTTGTCCTTCTCCTGCAATGTGAGGCGGTACACGGGGGTAATGAACTCCCATCACCGCCATAATATGATCCCCTGAAGTTAGTTTTCAGTACTAGGAAACAAACATGTATTTCAGGTGGATGAATATTTCTGAGAATAATCTTCTCAAACGTTGATTATAAATCCAAATACATGAATATGAATGAATTTAGTTAGTGTATAATAAGACACATATATTTTATATTTTGAATAATCAGCAGAGTGAATATATATATATATATATATATATATATATATATATAATATATATATATATAATACACACACACACACACACACACACACATACACACCTAAATACAGACATTACAAAGTAGCATTATGTATGCCAATCGAAATTCACCATGAAATATATATCATCCACAGATCCCAAAATATTGATTTTACTAAATATGTATTTATGTTGTTCAACTAGGAAGCTCACTTATAGGTTGAATTTTCAGTTCCAACAGCATTTAGAAGAAGTGTTTTCTTCTAACAATTTGTATTTGCAAAGTCAGTTACCTCACAAATATATACGTGTGATACCATGTAGTATTCTATATGTGCATATGAAAATGCATGTGCTGAATAGGCTACAGAGAAAGGGAGACAGGAATTCACATATTTGTTAACTTTAAAAACACATAGAGGACTATTTTAACTACAAATTGACAAGATTTATAACACCAACCCTTTATCATGCAAAAGGAAAGTACAACTATACACCATGCCTCTTCTGAACTGGTTGTATTTCTATTCTGTGTGGGTTATTTTACTCCATCATATTAGGATTAGTAGTCAGAGTCTAGTAGGTTATGGGTTAGTTTCAGGGATTCAGTATTTCGAATTGAAAATAGAAAAATAAATTCAATATTTATGCAAATATGTGCTACAAAAAAATCTTCCCACTCTCATCCAGAACAATGCCTTGACATCACCTTCGCTTAAAGTAAGACACAATTAGAGGAGATGAGTTACAAAAATCTGTGAATACATATCTGGAATGGAATATGCTCAGGAGTTCATATCCTTGGAGGTGGTATAGGAGTTTCCAAAAGTAAGGGACAGGGTAAACACTGCACAAACATGGAGCTCTGCTGGCCTAAAGACTTTTGAGAAACTGCCTCTGAGTTTGGGCACTTGAAATATATGTTGTTGTAAGGAGATTTAGCTTCCGTCTAGTTAGACCATCATAACTGGGTCTGCATCTATGTGACCTGGAGGACATTGTTTCTTATTTACCAATGAACATGAGGCAGCAGTGCTGAATTTTCTCTTTGTAGGTAAACTGTAGCCACTGCGCGCTAAGTGTCTCCTCGTGTTTACTGTAAAGCCGTTTTTTCATCCTCCACTTTTTGTGGTGTTTCTTGCTGCTGCACTGGAAGTTTGGTATTTGTTTCTTGGAATACAAGGAGTTCCACTGGGACAAAGTGCTGGAGGGAATTCTGTCACATGTGGTGGGTCAGGGTCTGCAGGAGAATGCACCAAGCAAGCTTCTTTCCCTCAGAGCTTGCCCCATTGACCATAGCAACCTGATTCTGAACATTGCCCTGAAACCTCTCCATATAACAAGATGCTTTTACATACAAGGGTCTGCTGGATGCACAATGTCAGTCACAAGCCATTTGGAAGCCAATGGCAGATAAACATGGCCTCACCACAGATGTTATATCAGACACCTCCCCACCACTGCTCTAGGCCAACTACTCAGCAGGCTCCAACTTACTGGCATCTCTGTTCTACACCATTTTCATGAAACCAAGTCAATCAAGGCACTGTCTGGTATACTCATGATCAGCAAAAGGAATCCAAAGGTTCTCCAGTGCCACCTGGTCAAGGGAATTTCAAAAATTTGGTGGTATTTATCTAGCTATTTTTTAAGGATGAAGTTGGAGGCACTGTGGGTTTCCAATCATTCAGGAACCATTAAATGGCGAGGAAACTTATTTGAACAAAAAAAATGGAGAACTATCACAGGCAAAGCTTCCCAAAGTGTGGCCAAAAGGTCAGATGAAGCCAGGCTCATTGAGGTCTACAATGTGAGCTCCATGTGTGTTTTGACTCTCAACTATGGCTGCCAAGTCTTTAATAATAAAATCTTGTGATATCCTGGCTGAGATTACTTGTGCTCTGTGGAAAGCCACCCTGGGCCTAGATCTCAGTTTCCAAGGGCGAATCTCATGTGTGGCCTCCTAAAATCCCAACACAGTTCATGGCAATACTTCTCTGAAAACAGTTCCACAACTCAGTCTCTAAGGGAAATCACACCAGAGTTCAAGCCCAGGAGGAACCAGATATCTCTTCCAACCGCCACACAAATGATCACAATTAAAAACAAAAGACTCCCACATGGCACTCATCTTCTTCCATATAGACACTAATAATAACCTCTGGCTGGAGGTTTCCATGAGGGGCACAGACCAACACAGTGTTCAAAATAAGCACCCTCGCACCTCATTTGTCACAAGTCAGGGTTTCCTGGACACCCTTCCTTTGAACACGGAATGATCATAGAGCCCTGCCTTTAATACTGCTCCACAATTCCAATTTGAGGCTTACTGACTGTGGGATTTAGATTCTTTATGTGAACTGGAGTCATGCGTAATCACAAGCACCAATGGGCTAGACTCTGCAGGGCTTTGAAGTACTCATTTGATGCAAAGGATCCCTATTCTCACTTGATGGAGATCAGGAACCTTACAGAGGAAGGCGAGAGGCGTAGTCCACAATGAATGCTTTTTGGACATTTTGGATTTGGGTGCACACATGGGATGTTTCTTTAGGTCCATTAGGTGCTAAGTATCTAAGCCACAGCCTCACACAGGGCCAAGTGGCCAATTCAGACACATCCCTTTCCAAACAATTAAGCAAAGAGCCCCAGGTGATGCCCATTCATTTCCATTTGAAAACTGTTTTCTTCAGGCTTCACAAAGGCGTGGCCTAATCAAAGACCTTCCTGTTATTCAGTGCAACAGAAGAATAGGTATGCAAAAGGCCCAAAGCAGGGTTTCTCCACAGAGACTTTACTGGTCACATTGATATCTGAGTTTTCTGAGATGCTCCAATTCCCTTCAGCTATCCTGTACATGGCCATGTCCCAGAGCTTGGAGGTGGTACATATCTTGGACACATAACCATGAGCCTATTATGGTTAGTGGCCAGAATTCAGGCAGAAAACAGGAACTTAGGAAGACAGTAGGTGTTGCCCATCCAGAAGGCAAGCCAAGTCCATCTATAAATTGGGAAGGATGAATGCTGGGAAGCTTTCTACTAGACAGAAAACATCCATTGATGCATGCTCTTTCTAATGTCTTCATCCACGAACACATTGGGTTACCCAGACATAGAAACACACTCTTTGTCAAACTACTTTCTAGAAACCATCCACTCCAAAATGAACAAACTGCCTTTTCTACCTATTCTCAGAAAATGAGAAAAGACCACAAACTCACACCCAACCCACAAAGGCACCTCCTTCCCCCAAGTAGGTCTGTGACTATCCGGAGTGTCCTCTGACTGGTGGGCCATACTATGTTCCCAGAAATGGCCTGTCCTGTCTCAGATCTGGACTCCTTGGCCAACTCTGTGAGGTTATTAGGAGCCAGCGGTGAGCCATTACATGGAGATGACTTTTTCTCTCTCACGTCCTTCATAGCTGCCTACATCTTCTCCAGGGATCATTTCTGTATGGACCTTTGAGGATCTTAGCAGGTGAAAGATCTGCTACATTCCTGTATTGAAAGACCAACTCTGTCCCTAATCTTCTGTAAAGTTAGATTGAGGGAACAGTGTATGGTTAGGATTAATAACATGTTCGATATGAGTTAGGAATCATTCTGCAGGAATGTTTGGGAACCAGCAATATTTACAAGAAAATATACGTGAAATATTAGTATGAAAACAGAAATGTAGGTAAGATTTGAAGCCCAGAAGGGCATTGGGCCCTTGATTGGGATACGTAGATTTGAATTATTTTCTGCAGAGATGTCTCAGATAAATCGATGTACAATGGCATAGGACCTTGTACGTTGGATGATGGAATGTTTAAGAGAACTTCTAGTCAAAAAAGTATAGTTGGAATTATTAGAAAGATATTCAGTTTCAGAAAGAAGAGTGAGTATAGGTTTTGGACAAAAGTTCTCCAGCAATAGGGTTTCGGATAGAGAGTGAATTTAAATGTGAGCACATGTGAAGAGTCAGTCACAATGATGAACTGGGGAAAATATGTCGGAAGGCCAATATCAATAGAGACATCAATAAATCAGGAAAAGTATAAAGTGAGTGATAGGATTAGATATTTTCAACAGGGTTGAGTTTGAATATATAATCTTAGGAAGAAAAAAATATGTTGTCACAAATAGGATTGACATTTGAGAACATTAGGCAACATGGACATGGATGTTTTTACTAATCCATGCTCACTTTCAATTTAGGCTTTGGTACAATCATAAGTTTGACCTTTGCATTTTGTGTCTCGAATATTACTATGATAAAATGTATATGTAGATCGGGTGACATAAGTATTTCTTATACCATTTCTGGGAGCAATATTTTGAAGATGTATAAATTATTATTGGCGGTACAAAGATTTGTACCCTGTGTCTATGAATATAGAATTAATGCATGAATTGACAATACTGTGAATAAATAATATAACTGTTTCCACTTTAAATAATGGATTGAATTGATATGTGAAAATATACACAAAAACTTATATTGATATACAATCATTCATTCCAACCAGTTACACATCTAATTGTATAATTGTGTTATGTTTTATTATAAAGACTGTGTGAGATTTGCTTCAAACGTGATTATGGAAATCGAAAATAATGTGTTTGGAAAGAAGTCTCATTAAAAGACCAGTCAAGAAACCTGGAGGAATACATGTGTTCTGAAGCAGGAAGTGATTGAAAGTGAAACAAATGCCTATAAATTTGTGAATTTGTGGATGAAATATATATCCTATGATGTGCATAAACTGAAGAAATATTAACGAACCAGTGTTGAATAAAAATGAACATCAAAATACACACTATGTCCCATAGGAATCTAATTGCATTGATGTTAAACTGGGTCAATTACTGTAGAAATATTAGGATTTGTATGCACCATTCACTGAAGTTAGTTTTAAGTACTAGGAAACAAATATGTAGTTCAGGTGAATGAATATTTCTGAGAATAATCTTGTGAAATTTTTATTATAAATCCACATACATGAACATGAATGAATTTCGGTAGTGTATATAAGACACATATATTTCATATTTTGAAAAATCTTGAGAGTGTATATATATATATATATATATATATATATATATATATATATACCCAAAACACACACAGAGATATTAAAAAGTACCAATATATAAGCCAATCAATATTCATCATGAAATATATAACATCCACAGATGCAAAATTATTTATTGTACTGAGCATGGATTTATGTACAATGTTGTTCTCCTAGGAAGCTCACATATAGGTTGAATTTTCAGTTCCAACAGCGTTTAGGAGGAGTGATCTTTTCTCACAATTTGTATCTCCAAGTCAGCCAGGTCACAAAAATGTACGTGTGATACCAGGTTGGATTCTATATGTGCATATAAAAATACATGTGCTGAATAGGCTACAGAGAAAGGGAGACAGGAATTCACGTATTTGTTAACTACAAAAACCCATGGTGAACTATTTTAATTAAAATTTACTAGATTTATAACACCTACACTTTATCATGCAAAAGGCAAATCCAACTATACACCATGCCTCCTCTGAACTGTTTGTATTTCAATTCTGTTTGCATTATTTCTCTCCACCATATTAGGATTAGTGGTCAGAGTCTAGTAGGGTATGGGTTAGTGTCAGGGATTCAGTATTTTGAATGTAAAATAGGAAAATGAATCAAATGTGTATGCAAATATGTGCTACTCAAAATCTTCCTACTCTCACTCACAACAATACCTTGACACTGTCTTTGCCCCAAGTAAGACAAAATAAAAGAAGAAGAGTTAGAAAATCTGTGAATACATATCAGGAATGGAACATGATTACGAGTTGACAATCTTGGAGGTGGTAGAGGAGTTTCCAAAAGTAAGGGACAGGGTAAATATTGCACAAATATGGAGATGTGCCAGCCTAAAGACTTCTGGAGAACCTGCCTCTGAGGTTGGCCACTTGAAGTATATGTTGTTGTCAGGACCTATGGCTTCCTTTCTAGTGAGACCACCAAAGCTGGGTCTCCATCTATGTGACCTGCAGAATATGGTTTCTTATTTTCCAAAGAAAGTGAGGCAGCAAGGCTGAATTCTCTCTTTGTAAGTAAACTCTTGCCACTGAAGGCTAAGTGTGGCCCCGTGTGGACTGTGAAGCCATTTGGTCATTCTCCACTTTTCATGGTGTTCTTGCTGCTGCACTGGGAGTTTGGTATTGGCTTCAGGAAATACAAGAAATTCAACTGGTTCACAGTGCTGGAGGGAGATCTGTCACGTGTTGTGCGTCAGGGTCTGCAGGAGAATGCTCCAACCAGGCTTCTATACCACATAGCTTGCCCCCTTGACCATAGCAACCTGATTCTGAACATTGACCTGAAACCTCTCCATTCAACAAGATGCCTTTACATACAAGGGTCTGCTGGCTGCACCATGTCAGTTACAAGCCTTTTGGCAGATCCACATAATCCCAACAGAGAAGTTTTATCACAGACCTGCAAAACACTCCTCTAGGCCCACTACTCAACAGACTTTAACTTATTTGCATCACTGTTCTACACCATTTTCATGAAACCCAGTCAATCAAGGCACTGTCTGGTACACTCATGATCAGCAACAGGAAATCCAAAGTGTATCCAGTGTCACCTGGTAATGGGAATTTCAAATTTTTATGATGTTTATCTAGCCATTTTTCAAGGATGAGGTTGGAGGCACTGTGGGATTTAATTCATTCTGGAAACATCAAATGGTGAGAAAGCCCATTTCAATGAAACATCTGGAGAACTCTCACAGGCAAGACTTCCCAAAGAGTGGCCAAAAGATCAAATGAAGCCAGGCCCATTGAGGTCTACAATGTGAGGTCCATGTGTGTTTTTACTCTCAACTATGGCTGTCAAGTCTTAAAGAATAAAATCATGTGATATTCTGGCTCAGATTCCCAGTGCTCTGTGGGAAGCCCCCTGGACCTAGATCTCAGTTTCCAAAGGCCACTACCATGTGTGGCCTCCAAAAATCCCAACACAATTCATGGCAATACATCTCTGCAGTAATTTCCAAACTCAGTCTCTAAGAAGACTCACACCAGAGTTCAAGCCAAGGTGGACCCAGTCATCTCTTCCATCAGCCGAACAAATGACCACAATTAAAACCAAAATACTCCCACATGGCTCTCAACTACTTCCACATAGACACTCATCATTACCTCTGCCTGGAAGTTTCCATGAGGGGCGCAGCTGAAGACAGTATCCAAAATATGCTCCCTACCCTCATTTGTCTAAAGTCAGGGTGGCTTGACAACCTATCTGTGAACAAGGAGTGATCAAATAGGCCTGCCATTAATACTGCTCTGCTTCTCCAATTTGAGCCTAATGTCTGTGGGGTTTAGATTCTTTATGTGAATTGGAGTCATGAGAAAATCCAAGCACCTATGGGCTTGCCTCTGCAGGGCTTTTAAAAACTTTTTGAACCAAAGGATACCTATTCTCACTTGATGGAAATCAGGAACCTTACAGAGGAAGGCGAGAGACTTCATCCACAAGACTGCTCTTTTTCCATTTTGGTTTTGGATGCACACATGAGATCTTTCCTTAGATTCATCAGGTGGTGAGAATCTAAGTCACAGCCTCACACAGGGCCAAGAGGCTGATTCAGACACATCCCTTTCCATGGCAATTAAGCAAAGAGCCACAGGTGATGCTCATTATTTTCCATTAGAAAACTGTTTTCTTCAGGCTTCACAAAGGGGTGGACTGAGGCAAAGACCTTCCAGACATTCAGGGCAACGGAACAATAGGTAAACAAAAGGCCCAAATCAGTGTTTCTCCACTGACACTTTACTGGTCACACTGATATCTGAGTTTACTGAGTTCCTCTCCATTCCCTTCATCTATCCAGTACAAGGCCATGTTACAGAGTTTGGAGGTGGTACATATCTTTTACACAAAACCATGAGCCTATTCTTGAGAGTGGCCAGAATTCAGGAAGAAAACAGGAACTTAGGAAGATAGCAGGTATTGCCCATTCATAAGGAAAGTTGTAGTCCATTCATAAATTTGGCAGGATGAATGCTGAGAAGCTTTCTACTAGACAGAACACATCCATTGATGCATTCTCTTTTCTAATGTCTATAACCACAGACACAGTGGGATACACAAACCCACAACCACACCCACAAAGGCAACTCTTTCCTCCAAGTTGGTCTGTGACTATCCAGAGTGTCCTCTGACTGGTGGGCCATACTATGTTCCCCAAAATTGCTTGTTCTGTCTCAAATCTGCTTTCCTTTGCCAACTCTTGAAGTAGTCAGGAGTCAGCGGTGAGCCAATACCTGCTTTATCAGGAAAGAACCATCTTCAGAGCTTCCCTGGCATTTGGCCATCCTCACATCAGTAGGTAAGTGCCGTAGCCCGGCTGGCTGGGCAAAATAACCGGGGGGGTGACGAACAACTTGTGTAGACTGATGCAGCAGGACTGGAAGCCGTTTATTGTTGAATAAGAGCAGTATTTATACATTTTACACAGCCTATCTAATTAGCATGAAATAGATACAGCAGTCAAACAATAAGGAATCTCCACACTTAATGGCTCGCTTTTGTTACTTCACAAACCACTCCCTCTGGCATTTTGCCAGGCGCCATCCAGACTTCTTTACAGGCTCTAACATTTCTCTGGCAAAATAACAGGTGCCAATCTGACTTGTTTACAGACGTTAACATTTCCCCCTTTTGTTTAATTTAAATAAGGACCATAGTGTTTTTTACAGAAACACCATAAATAACCTGCTAGAAACAGAAAGGGAGGATACAAAATGTTACAATACCAATCCAATTCATGGCTCCATGCAAGAAGCCCTTGGAAAACTTATACCAGCAATGACACCGTTAGCAAAGATACCGAGTTACAAGTTGTTGTAGATTACAGTCCGTTGTCTCAGTCCAGATAAAGCAGTGTCTCAATAGATTAACTCAGAGTTCAGGTAAATCACAGTCCAGGTAAGTTCTCCAGGCAGCTAGCTTAAGTGGTAGTAGCAGAAACAGCAATAGCTCCAAAGTCTCCTCGGGTTCTCAGCCGAAGTTTCCTCCAGTTCTCAGCAACATTGTAAATTCTTCCACCTTTGTTTTCACCGGCACTTGGACGAAGGCAGGAACTCCGGATGGCTAAAGAAAATCCTGTAGCATTTCACTAAGAAAACAACCTTCTGAACAATTTTAGTACATTATCTCAAGGTTTTTTACATTTGAAATAAGCCTTAATAGTACTCATTACTCATCAGCCTGCAGGTGTGGGAGACCCATTGTAGTTACTGGCCTTGGAAATGATCAAACTTCAGGGATGCCAGTGGCATCTTCTGCCAGCTGTAGCATCCTGGGCAGCCCCAGATGGCCCCAGGGAGAGTCCTGGGCTCAAACTTCTTCCAGGCACAGGGAGCAAAAGCCTGTGAAACTGTGCCTCCAGGTCAGGTCTAGATTTGGGCTCACAGTGGTGATCCGCTCCCCCGGGCAGGGGGGCGGGGAAGAGCCCTCAACTGCCTCTTGGAAAATTCTTACTGCGCCATGATCGGCTTGGGCAGGTGGCAGCCGCCTTGTCATTTCACGCACCCTCCAGTATCGAAAAGTATTCAGTAATAGCCTTTTGCTGCAACTTTTTTCCTGATAATCCTTCTTCTTCTGAACTTTCTTTTTCTTTCTGACTAGAGTTTCTGGGCTTTTATCAACACATGCCCTAACTATTCTTGGTTCCACTGGGGTGCCTTTTTCTCTTATCAATTTACTTCTCACCCCTTCCATATTTTCATCACAAAGACAATACAACATTTCAAGACAAAACAAGACACAAACATACTGCATCAATCTTCTCCATTTTCTCGAAATGGTCATTTTTCCTATCGCCCTATCTGCCTAGGGACGAGCAGATTGCTCCCGTCCTATCTATGGACAGAAAGCTTTTTTCGACCCTTACCCGTGAGTGTCCCAGGGCTCCCCGTAACGGGCCACCATCTGCCGCAGTCCCGCTGCAGCAGAATAACCTGGGGGGTGACGAATAACTTGTGTATGTTGATGCAGCAGGAATGAGAGCCGTTTATTGTAAGATCTGAGCGATATTTATACATTTTACACAGCCTATCTCATTAGCATAAAATAGATACAGCAGTCAACCAATAAGGAATCTTCACACTTAATGGCTCGCTTTTGTTACTTCACAAACCACTCCCTCTGGCATTTTGCCAGGCGCCATCAAGACTTGTTTACAGACTCTAACATTTCTCCAGCAAAATAACAGGTGCCAATCTGACTTGTTTACAGACCTTAACAGGTAAGAAGAAAGACTGACTCTGTCTTTGGTAAATTCAAACAAGTGAGACCACTGGGACTGGGATTGGTAATGGCTCTGGGTGCCTGGCTTCCTGGATCCCAAGTTCAGAGACTTTCATCACCAAGGAAGTGAGGTGTGGTCACTTCTTTCAGGAACTGAATGAGGTCACTGCCTTGGCTACCACTTTGTCCTAACAGTTGCTTCCAAGGGTTCCATGAGATGGAGGCTGCCCCTACTTCCTGTGACAATTTCATATGTTAGAATGGTATATCAACCATACTCACCTGGGAAGAGCTTTCCACACAGGCCTGGTTTGGTCTACTCTACATTAAGAAGAGTGAGGCTGATTCAGACACATTCCTTCATCCTTCCAGGTTGTTTGCCATGGAGATGTCTTTTGCTCTCTCAGGTCCTTCATAGCTGCCTACAACTTCTCCAGAGATCATTTCTGCACGTACCTTTGATGTTCTCAGCAGGTGGAAGATCCCATACATTCTTGTATTGTAAGACCAACACTGTCGCTGCTCTTCAGCAAAGTTAGATTGAGGGAACAGTGTATGATTAGTGTTATTAACATGTTCGATATGGGTTAGGAACCATTCTGCTGCATGAATAATGGTATTGGGAACCTGTGATATTTACAAGAATATAGAGGTGAAATATATGTACGAAAACAGAAATCTAAGTAAGATTTGAAGCCCAGAAGGTCATTTGTCCCTTGATTGGGATACTTAGCGTTGAATTACATTCTGCACAGATGTTTCAGATAAATCGATATACAATGGCATAGGACCTTTCACCTTGGATGATTGAATGTAGAAGAGAACATCCAGTCAAAAAGTGATAGTCGGTAGGATTAGGAAGATATTCGGTAAATTTAGGAAGAAGAATGAGTGTAGGATTTGGAACAAAAGTTCTTTAGAAGTAGGGTATCGCTAAGAGAGTGAATGTAAATATCAGCACATGTGACGAGGAAGTCACAATGATTAACTGGGGAAAATATGTAGGAAAGCAGATATCAATAGAGACATTACAAAATCAGGCAAAGTATAAAGTGAGTGACAGGATTAGATATTTTCAACATGGTTGAGTTTGAATATATAATCTTTGGAAGAAACAAATATGTAGTCACCAATAGGATTTTCATTTGAGAGCATTAGGCAACCTGGACATGGATGTTTTTAGTAATCCATGTTCACTTTCCATTTAGGTTTTGTACAATCATAAGTGTGACCTTTGCTTTTTGTGTCCAGAATATTACTGTGATAAAATGTATATGTAGATCAGGTGACATGAGTATTTCTTCCACCATTTCTAGGAGCTATATTTTGAGGACGTATAAATTAGTATTGGGGGTACAAAGAGGTGTACCTGTGTCTATGAATATAGAGATAATTCGTGAATAGACTGTACTGTGAATAAATAATATAACTGGTTCCACCTTAAATAATGGATTGAATTGATATCTGAAACTAAGTAAGAAATCTTATATTGATATAGAACCATTCATTCCAACCAGTTACACATCTAATGGTAATATTAGTGTTATGGTTTATTGTGACGGGTTTGTGAGTTTTGCTTCAAATCTGATAATGGAAATCGAAAATAATGTGTTTGGAAAGAAGTCTCATGAAAAGAGCAGTCAAGAAACATGGAGGAATACATGTGTTCTCAAGCAGGAAGTGATTGAAAGTGAAACAAATGCCTATAAATTTGCGAAATTTTGATGAGACATATATGCTATGATGTGCATAAACTGAAGAAATAGTAATGTACCAGTGTTGAATAAAAAATGAACGTCAAAATGCACATCATGTATACTTGCATTGATGTTCAACTGGGTCAGTTACTGTAGAAATATTAGGATTTTGGGGGCGATTAATAATACAATTTATTTTAGCACTAGCATGCCACAGAATGTAGAGGAAAGATCAATGGATTTTTAGTTATAGCACTAATAATCTAACATTTAGTGACTATTTTGGATAGTCTAAAATTACATAAGGCTATGTAACATAATTTTTTTTATTTAACATTCATCAAAGCTTGGAATTTTCATAATATTTCTTCTTTTTTCTTTTTTATTTTTTCAGTTGTTGATTGACCTTCATTTTGTTTATTTGTATGTGGTGCTGAGAATAGAACCATGTGCCTTACACATGCTAGAAAAGCATGTTACCACTGAGCCACAAACCCAGCCCCTCCACTTTTATCTTAACATCATACACTCATGTCCCTCTTCTTTACTCACTTTCTTCCCCATTTTCCCCCTTCTCTCCCTTCCTTTTTCGTTTCCCCTCCATATCTATTTTTCTCTCATGTCATTACAAACAGTAGTATGCTATGAAATTTAAGTTTAAGACTGTTTTTTATAGTCATTCTTTTTCTTGAGAAAATCTAAAAATTATAATCACCTGATAGATATATTACAATACATTTATTACACATATGTATCTATATTCATGCATATGCATTACATATATTATATATATATACATATATATTTAAAAGTACTTTGATTTTCCTGTTAGAAATAATATAGACCAAGTCTTTCTTAATTCTCAATTCTTCCATAATTAACATCTTACAGTGAAAATCAAATAAACATATTTAAGTAAAAAGGTATCATTCTTATTTATCAATACTGATAATTTAAGGTTTTATATCACATTAAGCTGTAATATGGCATATTAACTCTTATGAATTAGAGAAATTTTATTTGAACAACCTATTATTTAAGGACCATATGCACTGACATTTTAAACGGCGTTCTTGTGATTTCTATTTCTATCAATTGTGTATTAATTGCCAAATACTTATTTTAGTACTTTTCATGTTCATAATTGATATAAAGTCAATTGTTTAATTCTTATTGTAAGTAGTTACTTATTACAGTAGGGACATTATTAATAATACTACATCTTTATAAGAAAAATGGTACAAATTTATTTTCATGCAAAATTAAGAATAATTGAATGCTCTAAATGTTTGATTGTTGATACATATAATAAAGAGCTTTTGATGAGTCTCTTCCCCAGTAAAACATAAAATGCAAAGATAATGTCCAAATAAAGATAAGAAAAATACACATTATCAGCTAGAAACTATTAAATAAAAGATGAAAAGAACAATCCAACACATTGTACGAACTTGTCAGATGAGGTAGTATTCTAGAAGTATAGCCTAAGACTAGACCTTGTCCATGTCAAAATATTCACGAAAAAAATGAAGTATGAAAAGTGTAGAAAATGCTATGAATTTTTCATGAAGATAGGTGAATTATCCTTTCATCTCAATTTATGTGCATTTTCTGGTAAAATAAATTTGTGATATTTACAACTACACAAAACAAAGTTTCTGCATAGCAAAATGAATACATCTGAACCCATTTTTAGCTGATTTCTTCCCACTAAATTTTAAACCTTTATTTATTTATTTATTTTTATTGGTTGTTCAAAACATTACAAAGCTCAAAATATATCATCTTTCATACATTTGACTCAATTGGGTTATGAACTCCCATTTGTTCCCCAAATACGAATTGTAGAATCACATCGGTTACACATTCACACTTTTACATAATGGCATATTAGTGACTGTTGTATTCTGCTACCTTTCCTATCCCCTACTATCCACCCTCTCCTCCCCTCCCATCTTCCCTCTCTACCTCATCTGCTATTGTTCAATTCTCTCCATTGTTTCCCCCCCACTTCCCCTCACAACATTTTATATGCGATTTTGTGTAACATTGAGGGTCTCCTACAATTTTCATAATCTTTCCCTTCTCTCTCCCTTTCTCTCCCCCCATTCGTCTTTGTTTAATGTTAATATTTTCCTCATGCTCTTCCTCCCTGTTCTGCTCTTATTTGCTCTCTTTATATCAGAGAAGACATTTGGCATTTGTTTTTTAAGGACTGGTTAGCTTCGCTTAACATAATATGCTCTAATGCCATCCATTTCCCTGCAAATTCTATGATTTTGTCATTTTTGTGCTGTGTAATACTCCATTGTGTATAGATGCCACATTTTTTTTTTATCCATTAATCTATTGAAGGGCATCTAAGTTGGTTCCACAGTCTAGCTATTGTGAATTGTGCCGCTATGATCATTGATGTGGCAGTATCCCTATAGTACGCTCTTTTAAGATCCTCAGGGAACAGTCCAAGAAGGGTGATAGCTGGGTCAAATGGTGGATCCATTTCCAGCTTTCCCAGGAATATCCATACTTCTTTCAAAATTGGCCTCACCAATTTGCAGTCCCACCAGCAGTGTACAAGTGTACACTTTTCCCCACATCCTCGCCAACACTTATTGTTGTTTGACTTCATAATGGCTGCTCATCTTACTGGAGTAAGATGGTATCTTAAGGTGATTTTGATTTGCATTTCTCAGACTGCTAGAGATGGTGAGCATTTTTTCATGTACTTGTTGATTGATTGTATGTCCTCCTCTGTGAAGTGTCTGATTAGGTCCTCGGCCCATTTGTTGATTGGGTTATTTGTTATCTTATTGTTTAATATTTTGAGTTCTTTGTATATTCTGCATATTAGGGCTCTATCTGAAGTGTGAGGGGTAAAAATTTGTTCCCAGGATGTAGGCTCTCTATTTACCTCTCTTATTGTTTCTCTTCTTGAGAAAAAAACTTTTTAGTTTAAGTAAGTCCCATTTGTTTTTTTCTTGTTATTAACTCTTGGGCTATTGATGTCTTATTAAAGAATTTGGAGCCTGACCCCACAGTATATAGAAATAGCCAACTTTTTCTTCTATGAGACGCAGTGTCTCTGATTTGATATCTAGCTCCTTGATCTATTTTGATTTAACTTTTGTGCATGGTGAGAGAACGGGATTCAGTTTCATTTTGTTGCATATGGATTTCTTATTTTCCCTGGACCATTTGTTGAAGATGCTATCCTTCATCCATTGCATGTTTATAGCCACTTTATCAAATATAAGAAAGTTGTAATTTTGTGGATTGGTTTCTCTGTCCTCCATTCTATACCATTGGTCCACCTGCCTGTTTTCGTACCAGTACCACACTGTTTTTGTTACTATTTCTTTGTAGTAAAGTTTGAACTCTGGTATCGCTATACCTCCCGATTCACACTTCCTGCTTAGAATTTCTTTTGCTATTCTGTGTCTTTTGTTTTTCTATATGAATTTCATGATTGCTTTATCATTTCTACAAGAAATGCCATTGGAATTTTGATTGGCATTGCGTTAAACCTGTATAGAACTTTGGGTAATTTCGCCATTTTGATGAATTTAGTTCTGCCTATCCATGAACAGGGTATATTTTTCCATCTTCTAAGATCTTTTTCTATCTCTCTCTTTAGGGTTCTGTGGTTTTCACCTCTTTTGTTAGGTTGATTTCCAAGTATCTTATTTTTTTGAGGATATTGTGAATGGAGTGGTTTTCCTCATTTCCATTTCAGAAGTTTTGTTTCTGATATACAGGAATGCCTTTAATTTATGCGTGTTGGTTTTATATCCTTCATTTATTAACTCTAGCAGTTTCTTTGTAGACCCTTTTGGGTCTGTTAAATATATTACCATGTCATCCACAAATAGCGATAATTCAAGTTCTTCTTTTCCTATTTTTATGCCTTTAATTTCTTTTGTCTGTCTAATTTCTCTGGCTAGTATTTCAAGAACTAAATTGAATAGAAGTGGTGATAGAGGGCATCCCTGTCTTGTTCCAGATTTCACAGGGAATGCCTTCAGTTTTCTCCATTTAGGATGATCCTAGCCTGAGGTTTAGCATATATAGCTTTTACAATGTTGAGGTAAGTTCCTGTTATTTCTAGTTTTTCTAGTGTTTTGAACATAACGGGATGCTGAACTGTGTCGAATGTTTTTACTACATCTATCGAGATGATCATATGGTTCTTGTCCTTAAGTCTATTGATGTGGTGAATAGCATTTATTGATTTCCGTATATTGAACCAGCCTTGCATTCCAGGGAAGAATCCTACTTGATCATGGTGCACAACTATTTTGATATGCTTTTGGATTCAATTCACACGGATTTCATTGAGAATTTTTGCATCCAAGTTCATTAGAGATATTGGTTGTAGTTTTCTTTTTTGAAGTGTCTTTGTCTGGTTTTGGGATCAGGGTGATTTTGGACTCCGAGAATGAATTTGGAAGAGCTCCTTATTTTTCTATTTCTTGATATAGCTTGAAAAGTATTGGTATTAATTCTTCTTTGAAGGTTTTTTTGAACTCTGTTCTATACCCATCAGGTCCAGGGCTTTTTTTGGTTGGTAGTATTTTGATGGCTTCTTCTATTTCTTCCTTTGTTTTTGGTCAGTTTAAATTGTGTGTGTCTTCCTGACTGAATCTGGGCAGATCGTATGACTTAAGAAATTTATCGATATTTTAACTATCTTCTATTTTATTGCAATATAGGGTTTCAAAATACTTTCTAATTATCTTCTGTATTTGTGTACTGTCTGTTGTGATATTGTCTTTTTCATTCCGTATGTTAGTAATTTGAGTTCCCTCTCTTCTTCTCATCCTTAGCATGGCTAAGGGCCTGTAAATCTTATTTATTTTTTCAAAGAACCAACTTTTAGTTTTATCAATTTTTTCAATGTTTTTTTTTGTTTCAATTTCGTTGATTTCTGCTCTAATTTTAATTATTTCTTGTCTTCTACTACATTTGCTGTTGTTTTGCTCTTCCTTTTCTAGGTTTTTGATGTGTACTGTGAGTTTATTTATTTGTTGTTTTATTCTTTTTTTGAGAAAAGAACTCCAAGAAATGAATTTCCCTCTTAAAACTGCCTTCTTTGTGTCCCATAGATTCCAGTATGATGTGTCTGTATTGTCATTTGATTCTAAAAATATTTTTATCTCCTCCTTTATGTCTTCTGTAACCCATTGATCATTCAGTAGAATATTGTTCATTTTCCATGTGATGTAGGATTTTTCCTTCCTTCTTTTATCATTGATTTCCAGTTTCATTCCATTATGATCAGATATGGTGCATGGTATTTTCTCCACGCCTTTATATTTACTAAGAGTTGCCCAATGGCATAATATATGGTCTAACTTGGAGTAGGATCCATGTGCTGCTGAGAATAAAGTGTATCCACTTGATGATGGTTGATGTATTCTATATATGTCGGTTACGTCAAGGTTATTAATTGTGCTGTTGAATTCTATAGTTTCTTTATTCAGTTTTTTATAGAGGATCTGTCTAATGGCGAGAGCGGTGTGTTGAAGTCACCCATAATTATTGTGTTGTAGTCTATTTGACTCTTGAACTTGAGGCGAGTTTGTTTTATGAGCGTTGCAGCTCAATTGTTTGGTGCATACCAATTGATAATTGTTATGTCTTGTTGGTGGATGGTTCCTTTTAACAATATATAGTGTCCTACTTTATCCCTTTTGATTAACGTAGGTTTGAAGTTGATTTTATATGATATGAGTATGGCCACTCCTGCTTGCTTCCGAGGGCCATATGAGTGGTATGATTTTTCCCAACCTTTCACTTTCAGCCTGTGTATGTCTTTACCTTTCATATGAGTCTCCCGAAGGCAGCATATTGTTGGATTTATTTTTTTGATCCAGGTTACTAGCCTATGTCTCTTGATTGGTGAGTTTAGATTTTTAACATTTAAGGTTACAATTGAAATATGATTTGTACTTCCAGTCATGTTTATTTATTTATTTATTTTAATTTGGGTAGTTTTTACTTTTTGGTTTTTTTCTTACCCCTTTACTGAGATACCTCCCGCTGTTAGTTTTGGGCACTATTTTTCAATTCCTCTTCTTGTAGTATTTTGCTCAAAATGCTTTGCAGTGCTGGTGTTCTGTCTGCGAATTCTTTAGCTTTTATTTATCAGGAAGGACTTAATTTCATTGTCAAATCTGAAGCTTAATTTTGTTGGATACAGTATTCTTGGTTGGAATCCATTATTTTTCAGTGTTTGAAATACATTGTTCAAAGATCTTCTCCCTTTCAAAGTCTGTGATGAAAAATCAATTGTTAACCTTATTGGTTTACCCCTGAATGTTATCTGCCTACTTTCTTTCGTAGCTTTTAATATTCTCTCCTTGTTCTGTATGTTGGCTATCTTCATAATTATATGTCTTGGAGTTTGTCTATTATGGTTTTGAATGTTTGAGGTCCTGTAGGCTTCCAGGATATGGCAATCCATTCCATCTTTCATCTCTGGGAAGTTTTCTAGAATTATTTCATTTAATATGTTGTTCATTCATTCGGTTTGAATTTCTATGCCTTCTTCTATCCCGATGACTCCCAATTTTGTTTTTTTTATGACATCCCACATCTCTTGAATAGTTGCTCATGGGATTTAAGCATGTTTTCTGTGTTGACTATATTCTTTTCAAGTTGACAAACTTTGTCTTCATTATCTGATGTTCTGACTTCTACTTGATCTAGTCTATTTGTAATATTCTTGTTTGAGTTTTAAATTTGGTTTATAGTTTCCTGCATTTCTAGAATTACTGTATGATTTTTTAAAAGATCTCTATCTCCTTGTAAAGCTTGTTCTTTGCCATTTGAATTTGTTTGTTTAATTCATTTTCAAAATATACTTTTATTGCTTAGAATTGCTGCCTCATGTCTTCTCTCTTATTCCTTTCCATCTGAGTTAGGTATGACTTAAGTTTTTTCCCTATCCCTGTTTCTGATGCTTCTAGGTTCTCCTGTAGTATTAAGTTGTCCTTCATTGTTTGTACACCTTGTTTTCCCTTGTTTTTTCATGATGTTCACGACATTTTCCAGCTCTATTTGATTGCTGTGTTTCTGCTCTCTTCTATAGATTTGTTATGGGTTTATATATCTCTGTTTTCTCTCATTTGTGTTGGTAGACTATGCCTGCTTAAGTGGATTCCGCTGTTAAGGAATTCTGACGGCCGATCTCCAGTGATGTCACCTCTCTGCTGTGGTGGGCCCCAGGCTCCTTGCCGGAGTGTCTGAATTGGGTGGGTGGACTGGATTGTCTCTGGTTGGTTTCAGCTCCCGGTCGCTGGCAGGCCGGCAGTCTCCAGCCACCCAGTAGCGCGGGCAGCTTGTGGTCTGTCTTCGGCTGGTGGGTGATCTTTAGCCACACAGTTGCGAGTTCGGTCGCCGGCAGGCGCGCGTTCTCCAGCCGTCAAGACATAGCGTCAGCAGGTGGGCTGGCGCCAGCAGGAAGGTGGTCTCCAGTTGCCCAGTCACACTGGCAGTGGGCCGGCGTTCTCCAGCCAACCAGTCAGGAGGGCCTGGCCTCTAGTCCCCTGGTTTATCCTGCTAGTCCTGATTTCTCCTGCTAGACCAGATTTCTCCTGAGTGATGCTTCTCGGCAGCTCAAACTGTTCTCTGGGTCTGCCATTTGTTGGGTGGGGAGGGTGTCTATTGGGAACCCTGGAACTCTATTGTTTTAATTTTTTTCACTTGCCCATCTCCCCGCACTGGCTAGACAAGTTTCATTTTTGCCGCTGATGGGAAGGGGAGATGAAGGTCAGGTGCCTCTAGTTTTCCCCCAGTCTTTATGCAGACTTGCTCTGATTATCCCTCCCCCAAAAGCCTAGGAGATATTTTATGCAAATTCCCCTCTTTATGTGAGATGAGCTGAGAAACACACACCTGTTTTATTCTTGCAATCTGTCAGGGAGTGGTGGTGGTTACTTCAGCTCTCCAAGATGGTGGCTGTTGGTTTCCTTTGTGGAGTTTCCGCTTTGGGGCATAGAAATGTACTGCTAACTTCCCCGTCTGAAATCCCGAATTCAGCCTGGGGCTCAGTGGATGCTCAGCCAGCAGGATTCCACAGAATCCGCAGCAACGTTTCTCCCTGCTTGCTGGTCGCTTCTCGGTGGTGCCTCACCATTTGTAGACACAGGGCAGGTCACGCGGATCAATCAGAATGGATCTCCAGTTGCACAAGTGGCTTGTGTTTGAGACTCAATTACCTGACCTCGGTGGTGGAAATCATTCTTCTAGGTTTCGGTAAACACCCATTTTCCTGTAAGATCCTAACAAGATAGTTTTTCATCCCTCTAACTCGTTATTCACTTGCGCAGTGGCAGGGTACACTGGGTGTGATACACTGTCTTCACAGCCATCTTGCAATGCCGAAATATTAGGATTTGGATGCACCATTTACTGAAAACTGTTTCAGTACTAGGAAAAAATATGTATTTCAGGTGGATGAATATTTCTGAGAATAATTTTTAAAAAGTGGATTATAAATCCACATACATGAATATGAATGAATTTAGGGAGTGCAAAATAAGACACAAATATTTCATATTTTGAAAAATCTGGAGAGTATATATATATATATATATATATATATACACACACACACACACAGACATTAAAAACTAGCAATATATATGCCAATCGAAATTCATCATGAAATACATATCATCCACAGACCCAAAAATATTCATATACTGAACATGGATTTATGTATAATGTTGTTCAACTAGGAGGCTTACCCATAGGTTGAATTTTCAGTTCCAACAGCATTTAGGAGAAGTGATCTCTTCTCACAATTTGTATTTGCCAAGTCAGTCACCTCACAAAAATGTACGTGTGATACCAGGTACAATTCTATATGTGCATATAAAATTACATGTGCTGAATAGGCTACAGAGAAAAGGAGACAGGAATTCACATATTTGTTAACTTTCAAAACACACGGAGAACTATTTCAACAAAAAAATGACTAGATTTATAACTCCTACCCTATATAATGCAAAAGGCAATTCCAACTATACACCATGCCTCCTCTGAACTGCTTGTATTTCTATTCTGTTTTGGTTATTATTCTCTATCATATTACGATTAGTAGTCAGAGTCTAGTATGGTAGGGGTTAGAGTCAGGGATTCAGTATTTCGAATGGAAAATTGGAAAATGTATCCAATGTGTATGCAAATATGTGCCACACAAAATCTTCCCACTCCTCCAGAACAATGGCTTGACATTATCTTCGCCCCAAGTAAGACATAATTAGAGGAGAAGAATTAGAAAATCAGTGAATACTTATCTGGAATGGAATATGCTAAGGAGTTCACTACCTTGAAGGTGGTACAGGAGTTTCCAAAAGTAAGCTACAGGGTGAACACTCCATAAACATGGAGCTCTGCTGGCCTAAAGACTTCTTGAGAAATTGCCTCTGAGGTTGGGCACTTGAAACATATGTTGTTATCAGGAGCTTTAGCTTCCTTTGTACTGAGATCATCAAAGCTGGGTCTGCACCTATGTGACCTGTAAAACATAGTTTCTTATTTTCCAATTAACATGAGACACCAGTCCTGAATTTGATCTTTGTAGGTAAACTGTGGCCACTGGGTTCTAAGTGTCTCCCTGTGTGTACTGTGAAGCCATTTGTTCATCCTCCAATTTTCATGGTGTTTCTTGCTGCTACAATGGGAGTTTGGTATTTGCTTCATGAAATACACGGAGTTCAACTGGGACACAGTGCAGGAGGGAGTTCTTTCACATGTGGTATTTCAATTTCTGCAGGAGAATGCACCAACCATGCTTCTATATCACATAGCTTGCCCCATTGACCATAGCAAATCGATTCTGAACATTGCCCTGAAACCTCTCCATATAACAACATGCCTTTACTTAGAAGGGACTGCTGGCTGCATCATGTGAGTCACACGCCATTTGGAAGCCAATGGCAGATCCACATGGCCCCACTACAGATGTTTTATCACACACCTGCCTACTAATGCTCTAGGCCCACTAATCATCAGGCTCCAACTTATTGGCATCTCTGTTTTACACAATTTTTATTAAAACCAGTCAATCAAGGCACTGTCTGTTATACTCATGATCAGCAACAGGACATCCAAAGGTTCTCCTGTGCCAGCTGGTCATGGAAATTTCAAAAATTTCATGGTATTTTTCTAGCCATATTTCAACAATGACGTTGGAGGCACTGTGAGTTTCAGTTCATTCCAGAACCATTAATCTTGACGAAGCTCATTTCAATGAAAGCTCTGGAGAAATCTCACAGGTAATGCTTCCCAAAGAATGGCCAAAAGGTCAAATAAAGCCAGGCCCATTGAGTTCTACAATGTGAGGTCCATGTGTCTTTTGACTCTCAACTATGGCTGCCAAGTCTTTCAGAAGAAAATTATGTGATATCTTGGCTGTGATTCCCAGTGCTCTGTTGAAAGCCACCCTGGGCCTTGATCTCAGTTTCCAAGGGCGACTCTCATGCATGGCCTCCTAAAATCCCAACACAATTAATGGCAATACTTTTCTGAGGTCAGTTCCAGAACTCAGTCTCTAAGGGGAAAAACACCAGAGTTCATGTCAAGGTGGACCCAGTCATCTCTTCCAACCACCACACTAACAACCACAATTAAAACCAAAACACTCCCACATGGCCCTCATGTTCTTTTATATAGACACTCATCATAACCTATCGCTGGAATTTTCCACGAGGGGCGAAGCTCAAGACAGTCTCCTAAATAATCTCTCTTGCCCCTAATTTGCCTAAATTCAGGGTGGCCTGGACACCACTCCTGTGAACCAGGAGTGTTCATATAGGCCTGCTGTTAATACTTCTCTGTTTCTCCAATTTGAGGCATATTGACTGTGCAGTTTGGATTCTTTATGTGAATTGTAGTCACGGGAAAATTCAAGCAATTATAGGCAAGCCTCTTTAGGGCTCTGAAGAAATGATTTGGCCCAAAGGATCCCTATTCTAACTTGATGGAGGTCAGGAACCTCACAGAGAATGGGGAGAGACTTCATCCACAATAACTGCACTTTTGGCCATTTTTGTTTTGGATGCACACATGTGATGTTTCTTTAGATTCTTCAGGGGTTGAGAATCTAAGCCACGGCCTCACACAGGGCCAAGAGGCTGATTCAGACACTTCCATTTCCAAAGGAATTAAGCAAAGATCCACAGGTGATGTCCTTTCATTTCCATTTGAACCTGTTTTCTTCAGGCTTCACAAACGAATGTCTTGAGGCAAAGACCTTCCTGACATTCAGGGCAACAGAACAATAGGTAAGCAAAAGGCCCAAAGCAGGGTTTCTCCACTTAGACTATCATGGTCACACTTATATCTGAGTTTTTTGAGATGCTCGACATTCCCTTCAGCTATCCATTACATGGCCATGTCACAGGGCTTGGAACTGCTACATATCTTGGACACAAAACCATGAGCCTATTCTGGAGAGTAGCCAGAATTCATGAAGAATGCAGGAATTTTGGAAGATACCACATGTTGCTCATCGATAAGGCAAGCTGAAATCCATTCATAAATTCGGCAGGATGAATGCTGGGAAGCTTTCTACTAGACAGGACACAACAATTGATGCATTCTGTTTTCTAATGTCTAAAACCATGGACACAGTGGGATACACAGACATAGGAACTCTTGCTTTCCAAACGACTTACTATAAACAGTTCACTCCAAATCAAACAAACCGCCTTTTCTACCTATTCTCAGAACATGAGACAAAACCACAAACCCACACCGACAACCACAGAGGCACCACCTTCTACAAAGTATGTCTGTGACTATCCAGAGTGTCTTCTGACTGGTGGGCCAACTTATGATCCCTGGAAATCACCAACTCTGTGAACTTGTCAGGAGCCAGCGGTGAGCCACTATCTGCTTTCTCAGGAAAGGCCCCTCTTCTGAGTTTTCCTGGCAGTTGGCCATCCTCATATCTGTAGGTACCATGAAAGACTGACTCTGTCCTTGGTAAATCCAAACAAGTGAGCCCACTGGGACTGGGACTGGGACAGGCTCTTGGTACCTTGCTTCCTGGATCCCAAGTACCGAGAGTTCCATGACCAAGGAAGTGAGGTGAGGTCACTTCCTTCAGGAACTGAATGAGGTCACTGCTTTGGCAAACACTTTGTCCTAACAGTTGCTTCCAAGGGTCCCATGAGATCGAGGCTTCTCCTACTTCCTGTGACACTTTCACAAGTTAGAATGGTATATGAACCATAGGCACCCAGGAACAGCTCTCCAAACAGGACTGTTTGTGTCCATCTTCTCTACATTATGAACAGAGAGGCTGATTCAGACACAACCCTTCATCCTGACCAGGTTGTTTGCAATGGAAGATGACGTTTGCTCTCTCAGGTCCTTCATGACTGCCTACATGTTCTCCAGGGATCACTTCTTCATGGACCTTTGAGTTTTACAACAGGTGGAAGATTTCCTACATTCCTGTATTGTAAGACCAACTTGGTCCCTCCTCTTCTGTAAAGTTAGATTGAGGGAATAGTGTATGGTTAGGGTTAATAACAGGTTTGATTTGGGTTAGGAATTATTCTAATTGATGAATAATGGTATTGGGAACCTGTGATATTTATAAGAATATATAGGTGAAATATAAGTATGAAAACAAAAATCTAGGTAAGATTTGAAGCCCAGAAGGGCATTGCGCTATTGATTGGGATACTTAGCTTTGATATACGTTCTGCACAGGTGTTTCAGATAAAACGATAATCAATGGCATAGGACCTTGTACCTTGGATGATTGAATGTAGAAGTGAACATCCACTAGAACAGGGATAGTCGGTAGGATTAGGAAGATATTTGATAAGTTTCAGAAGAAGACTGAGTACAGAATTTGGACCAAAAGTTCTTTAGTAATAGTGTATCGGGTAGAGAGTGAATGTAAATGTCAGCACACGTGAAGGGTCAGTCACAATGGTGAACTGGGGAAAATATTTAGGTAAGCAGACATCAATAGAGACATTAGGAAATCAGGCAAAGTATAAATTGAGTGACAGGATTAGACATTTGCAACAGGGTTGAGGTTCAAAATATAGTCTTAAGAAGAAACAAATATGTAGTCACCAATAGGATTGACATTTGAGAGCATTAGGCACACTGGACATGAATGTTTTCAGTAATCTATGCTCACTTTTCATTTAGGCTTTGATACAATCATAAGTGTGACCTCTTCTTTTTGTGTCCAGAATATTACTGTGATAAAATGTATATGTAGATTAGGTGACATGAGTATTTCTTCCACCATTTCTTTGAGCAACATTTTGAAGATGAAAAAATTAGTATTGGGGTTACAAATAGATTTACTCTGTGTCTATGAACATAGAGATAATTTATGAATAGACGATACTGTGATTAAATATTATAACTTGTTCCAACTTTAAATATTCGATTGAATTGATATCTGAAAATAAACAGAAAATCGTATATTTATATGCAATCATTCATTCCAACCAGAAATACATCTAATGGTAATATTAGGGTTATGGTTTATCATGAAGAGTGTGTCAGTTTTTCTTCAAAATGATTATGGAAATCGAAAAAAAAAAAAGCGTTTGGAAAGAAGTCTCATGAAAAAACAATCAAGTAACCTGGAGGAATACATGTGTTCTGAATCAGGAAATGATTGAAAGTGAATCAAAATCCTATAAATTATTGAAGTTGTTGATGAAATATATATCCTATGATGTGTATAAACTGAACAAATAGTAATGTACCAGTGTTGAATAAAAGGAACTTCAACATAGACATCATATCCAAGAGGAATTGATGTTAAACTGGGTCAGTTACTGTAGAAATATTAGGATTGTATGCACCACTCACTGAAGTTAGTTTTCAGTACTAGAAAACAAATATGTAATTCAGGTGGATGAATATTTCTGAGAATAATATTGTTAAAAGTTGATTATAAATCCACATACATGAACATGAATGAATTTAGGTAGTATATGTAAGACACATATATTTCATATTTTGAAATATTTGGAGAGTATATATATATGTGTATATATATATATATATATATATATATATATATATATATATATATACCCCCCCACACACACACACACAACACACACACCCAGACAATAAAATGTAGCAATATATATGCCAATCGAAATTCATCATGAAGTATATATCATCCACAGATGCAAAAATATTTAATTTACTGAACATGGATTTATGTATAATGTTGTTCTACTAGGAGGCTCACCCATAGGTTGAATTTTCTGTTCCAACAGCGTTTAGGAGGAGTGATCTCGTCTCACAATTTGTATCTTCCAAGTCAGCAACCTCACAAGAATGTACATCTGATACCAGGTAGGATTCTATATGTGCATATAAAAATACATGTGCTGAATCGGCTACAGAGAAAGGGAGACAGGAATTCACATATTTGTTAACTTTAAAAACACATGGAGAACTATTTCAATTAAAAATTAACTAGATTTATAACACCTACCCTATATCATGCAAAAGGCAAGTGCAACTATACACCATGCCTCCTCTGAACTGCTTGTATTTCTATTCTGTTTGGGTTATTTTTCTCCATCATATTAGGATTTGTCATCAGAGTCTAGGAGGGTATGGGTTAGTGTCAGATGGCCCGGCTGGCAGGACACATCAACTTGGGTGTCGATCCTAGTTGGGGAGGAATGAAGGGACAAGAGACACGAGAGATGACAGCAAGGCAGGAGTTCTGATCATGCTGCAAACTTTTATTATTCTCAGAGGGTATTTATATGCTGCGGATGGGAAAGCTCTCTTATCGGCAGTTGCTGGATGTCTTCACAGGGTGAGATAACCTCAGGATGTTTCAGGTAGACAGATGGTAGCCGGATGTCAAAAGGAGATAGATGGCTGTGGGATGTCTCCCAGACAGGTTGTGTCCCAGGGGGCTGTTTCTTGTGTCAATCTATTTTTTGAAGGAGAACTTCCTTCTAGCCCCTGACATCTCCCCTTTTGTTATATAAAATATTCGACCATACCTTACAGGCCATGGATTTAGGGGTTGATAGTGGCTCTGTTTCTCTAGGATGCCTTAGAATATCTCCTGATTTGAGCGAGCATCCTTCCTAGGAGATTTCGTGTTGGCTTTGGCATGTTTTTGGAGGAGACATCTTTGAGGGGATAGCATGCCAACCGCCATGCACCAGAGCGTGTCATTCAGAGGTCTTGTGTTTGGGGATCCGTGGATCCATCCTCCTGCAGTCCTTCCTGGACCCTCCGTTATTATGGCCTAACGTGCTCATTCCAAGGGTGTGTCCTCCCCCAAGCGGAGGGGCCCATGGAGAACGAACCCTTATTGCAAGGGTAGAAGATGGTTGCTCAGAGCTGTTACTTATAGTTTTCTGTAAGAAAGAGAGATCTGTGGGGATGTAAACTTAATAAGCCTGTGAGAAGGGTTGAACATTCTTTTAAATGTTGGCAGTGCTGTCTTCCATCTCCAGACCATGATAGTGGACCTGTATGGGCTTAGAAACCAAAATATTAATCTGTTCTTTAATAAATTGTACCAGCCTCTTTATAATGCAACGACCTATGGACACCATTAAAAGTAAACCCAACAAAGGGACTAATAGGGGAAGAAGGTAGGGTAGAAATCCATTATGCCCAATCCAGAGGGGATTTTCAAATAGTTCCCTTTGTCTCTTTTCTGGATCTTCTTGAAGCTGCTTAATTTTAATGCGTACTATGCCTGATTTATTTGCATAAAAGCAGCATCGTTCCCCTAAGGCTAAGCAAATACCTCCCTGGTTAGCTGTCAGCAAATCTAAGCCTCGTCTGTTCTGAAGGAACACTTCTGCCAGGGAATTTATTTGGTCCTGCAAATCTTTAATGGTTCCTGATAAAGTTTGTACATAATTTATAAGTTGTTGAGACAGGCGATGGTAAGAGTGAATAGCCGTGCCTAAGCCACTGTACCTGTGCCCACAGCAGTTGTTATTCCAAGGCTGGCAATGAGTGGTAAACCCTGTATTGCCCACCTATGTCTTTTGACTAAAGTGTCTAGGCTAGAAATTGGTAGAGGTTCATCTCCTGGGACAATAGTTATATCAGGGAGTAATAAAGCAAGAACACAACCAATGGTCCAATTCGCTGGAAGCGTGGGAAGGCCGAGTTTCCTCCACACATAAAAACTGTGCCATTGGAGGGACAAAGAGATGGGGTGGGTGAGGAATAATTTTATACTGTTGAGCAATTTCCAAAGGAAGTAAGTCGAACATCAATATCATAGGTATTATTCTGCATCGCGCCTAAAAGAAATAATGTAAAAGTGCCTACATGCTGTACTTTAAAGGGAAATCCGGGTTGGCATGTATTATCATTGTCCATGATAGAATTAATAGGAACTGCCATAGGCATGATTGCCCCTGTTGTCATGCAGAGCCAGCAATCACCAGCAAGGGTGGGGTTCGAATTATTAAGCTAGGAGAATGTAGTTTGCAAAATATCTAATGTATTGGTATCTAAACCTGGGAACTGGGATTTAGGCTACATTAAGGGATGATATGTGAGCTCAGGGATTTGGGGTTTCAAAAGTTTGATTATCTGAGGATGCTTGACAGAATAAGTGGGTCCTCCACCATGAGAGACCCCTGTAGGGGCCTTAATGGGCCAGTAGGAAGGTTTTCCGACAGTGCCTTGGCACCCAGCTGACTGTAGCTTGGTGTATTTGCCATCTCCTCCATGGTCAAAGAGAATGGGGGTATAATGAATAGTGGTCCCCCTGCTGCATGAGTTTTAGTTAGGGAGGCTTCAAAAAATTGTTCTCCCTGTTTATTAACACAAAGTGAAGCCGACGCATTACAAGAGACATGCATCGCCTGGGTATGCGTACAAGTTGCAGAACAATTTTGGAGAGCTTTACTTGTACTAGGGGGAATAATCTTTGGCTTGTTAACACATACCCATTTAGGCTGATGAACTCCTCCGAGATTATGGTCAACCTTGGCACGGAGGTAAGTCACCTTAGTCATGCAGTCAGCAGTCTGGGTCCAACTAGTGGGAGCCTCAGTCCAAAATCCTCCTTTGCATTCACGGGGGGGAGCAAAAAGGTACCCCATGATGTTGGAAATTAGAGGTCCAAGGCCTCTGTGTTCAAACCTGTTCAGCAGCAGTGCCTTAAGCAGGATCCTCGCACAGATTGTTGGCTGTATCTGAAATGGAGGAAAATTTGTCCTCAGGGGGAGAGCCTCCGTCCCTGGGTTGAGGTAAGTAATTTACCTGTTTAACCAGGCATTCTGGTAACCATCTTGGGGATGCTTGCTCTTGGTCCAAAACACAAGCTGAGCCTCATCCCCTGATGAGGATAGGATGTGGGCGTTTTCATTTATTTGTAATGGGATTGCACCACATAACAGGTGTGCGAACAGAATTGGATGAAGGATGCCAGTGTCTGTCTGTGGCCAAATGGCCTTCACTGTCTAGGGTAAGAAAAATAAGGGCAAATAATGCATGGTTAAGGCGATCCCTGGGAGTGGTAAATACAAGGGCGGAAGCCTTAAGACGGGATAGCCAAGTCTTTAAGGTAAGCTGGGCAAGTTCCACATGCCTTGGCCCTGAGTGTTGTATGGAATTTCAGTAGTATGACAAAATTGCAAGGTAGCACAAAACTGTTTAAACTTGGCACTGGTATATGCAGGACATTTATCTGTTTTAATATGTATTGGTTTACACATTACGAAAAAGGCTGAAACAAGATGAGAAAGGACATCTTTGGTAGCATCTCAAGAATGTGGTGATGCAAAAATAAAGCCGCTGAAGGTATCTATAGAAACGTATATATATTTGGTTTTTCAAAATTCAGGAAAATGAATAACATCCATTTGCTAAATCTGATTGGGAAGTAATCCTCGGGGGTTAACTCCCAAGTGTTGAATGGGGAGGGAGACAGTGCAAGCAGGGCATGCTTTTACTATTTCTCATGCATGTTGCCTGGTAATTTTCCAAAGTAATCAATGGCTCTGGGAATTTAGATGGTGAAGATTGTGTAACTCCATGGCCTTTTGAATGGAGCCAACAAAAATTGGAAAGATGGAACGTGTTGCTGCATCAGCTTGGGCATTACCTTGTGTTAGAGGGCTCAGAAGGTCAGAGTGTGTCATGATGTGTCCTAAGGAAAATGGATGTTTTCTGGCCTGAATTAGCTGCTGAAGCTGGTGAAACAGAAAGGGGGAATTGGAAGAAGCCTTAATGGTGGGTGAAATCTCCAGAAGGGGCACAGAATGAGCACTGTAGGCACTGTCTGTATAAATATTAACAAGATTATCAAAAAACTTTATAAAAACTTGTGTTATGGCGAACAATTCCACAAACTGAGCTGACTGATAGACAGTATCAAAGGTGGTAGGCTTGTTATTGACAACAAAGACTGCACGGCCATTACTGGAACCGTCTGTAAAAAAGGTAAGGGCTTGAGGAATGGGAGCCTTTTGAGTAATTTTGGGAAAAATAAATGGATATAACTGGACAAAATTTAAAAGGGGGTCATTGGGGATGTGGTTATGAATTGTTCCCAAAAAGCCTGATAGGGCAATATCCCATTCATCCATGTGTGTAGTAAAAATTGTAGTAAGGGTTTGGTCCTTAGTATATGGAATTAAAATATTATCAGGGTCTTTGCCACAATGTTGTCGAGAAAGCAAACGACCTTTAAAAATAAGAGAAGCTACCTGAGCAAGATAAACAGTAATAACCTTGGAGGATGTGGTGGATACAAGGACCAAAAGCAAGGGGCAGCCTTTATTTATAAAATGTGGATCTCGCTGCCAAAATATTCCTGTGGGTGTATGAGGAGTGTGGAAAATAACCAGAACCAGAGGAAGGTTATAAGAAATTTGTGTAACAAACTTTTGGGCAATGGCTTCTGTGGCTTGGTTTAATGCATGTCATGCCTCGGGAGTAAGCTTTTGAGGGGAGGAGGGGTGGGAATCACCTATCAAAATATCATTAAGGGGCAAAAGTACACAAGTGGGTAATTTTAAATATGTTCCTAGCAATTGAATATCCCCCAGTAATATTTGAAAATCATTAAGTGTGTGAATATGGTCCACACATAGTTGTATTTAAGAAATTTGGATCTGATTATCTTGAAGTTTAAGGCCCAAATAGGTATAAGGGTCCTGTGTTTGAAACTTATCTGGAGCTATCTGTAGTCCCAAGGTAGTGAGGTTTTGTAAAAGTCCAAGTAACAATTATTAAGGTCATGGGTATTAGGTGCAGCAATTAACAAATCATCCATATAATGTAAAATATAATTTTGTGGTCATCGCTCTCTCACAGGGTCTACTGCTTGAGCAACGTATTTTTGGCAAAGACTAGGGCTGTTGGCCATACCTTGGGGAAGAACCTTCCATTGAAATCTCTGCATAGGGCCCAGAAAATTAATGCGAGGGAGACTAAAGGCAAAATAGGGTCTATCCTCAGGATGTAAAGGAATGGTAAAAAAGCAATCTTTTAAGTCAATAACCATTTTACAATAGGTTTTTGGAATCGCCACTGGTGTGGGAATGCCTGGCTGTAGTGCTCCCATCTGTCACATAACTTTATTAATGGCACACAAATATTGTAAAAGGCGCCACTTGCCTGATTTTTTCTTGATAATAAAAATAGGAGTAATCCATGGTGAGGTTGAGGGCTTTACATGGCCGGCTGCCAGCTGTTCCAGCACTAACGTGGAGGCAGCCTCCAATTTTTCTTGGGTAAGGGGCCACTGATCCACCAACACAGGAGTCTGAGTCTCCCAAATAATTTTATCTGCATGGGGTACAGGAGGGTCAGGAACCGACACTAAAAATCTGAATACACAAGTCCACATGTATTTGTTTTTTTTTTATGGGTTGTATAGGCTCCACCAGTCCTTGTTTCAGTATCCCCAGGCCTGTACCAGGAACAAAATTCATAGGAAGCATTTGATGAGTCACCATGGAATTGGGACTGGTGAGAATAACTTCCAATGACTCAAAATATCTCCACCCTATACGTTAACAGGGAGGTCAGAATCAACAAAAGGAGTGACAGTTGACTTATTACCATCTTTATCAGTGCAGCTAATAGACCTTGAGCTGACCAGAGGATTTTTTTATTTTCCTATCCCTTTAAGGTCAGTCAAGGATGGAGTGAGGGGCCAACCTGATGGCTAGTATTTTTGAGAAATAATTGTGGCATCAGCTCCAATATCTAGATCTCCTTGGAATTCCTTTCCTTCAGTAAGTAAGGTAAGGGTGGGTCTATTGTGAGAAATGGGTTGAACCCAATACACATCAGAGAAGCCTAAGAAGGCAGCCCCCCGAGGTAGGTTTGGGTGGTGGAAATGCCTCCTGAATCCAAGGGAAGGAGAATTAATTGTGCAAGTCTTGTTCCTGCTGGGATGGCGGCAACTCCATTAATAGCAGTGGCCAGTATTTTTATTTCTTCAGTGAAATCATTATCATTAATGCCAGCGAAGACCTGAACACCTTGTATGGTAGTGGAGGCTCTTCCAAGAATAAGGGCACATGTATGAGATGGAGGGGGACCCATAATTCCAGTGGGTATTATCTGGGGCCCTTGCATTGAGTCTAATATTGTAACTGTTGTGGCACAGAGGTCCAATTTTGCGCTGCCTGGGTGGCTAGTTGGAGGGAGGCAATTGTGGAGAAGGATTTTGTGGTAGGTTGGGAGTTTGGGAGGGAACAAACCTTATTGCTCCTGTGTTTGTCCTGGGGGATGTTGTTGCCAGGGGCTGGCCCCGCAGGGAGTTTCCCGAGAAGCAGGAAGAAATAGGCTGTCTGAGGGCATTTGTCTTAGATCTACACTCACTGCCCCAGTGATGACCTTTACCACTTCTATGGAAAAGGGTAGCTGGGGGCGGTTAAGCCCCAGTTTGAGGAGACGCTATTCCTAGGCTTTGTTTGCCTGTCGGACACCCACATGCAAAATGGCCAGGTTGTTTACAAGTAAAGCAAGTACGTGAGCCAGGATTGTGAAACGCCTTGGTAAAGGCGGCCCCTAAAGCGAGACCCATGGCATGGGCTGCACCCACGCCTGCACAGAGTCTAATAAATTCAGAAAGTTTCCGTTTATCCTTATGTGGTTGAAGAACATCCTGACATGCTGGGTTGGCATTTTCAAAGGCAAGATGTTTTACATAGGTGCTTTCACCTTCGCTTGGTTCATGCAAGCTTTCCGCAGCTAGGTTAAGCCGGGGAACAAACTACCTATAAGGCTCATGGGGCACTTGTCAAATTTTTGCCAGGGAATTGGTAGCCGAGGCCTTTTGAGGGAGGTGTCACCAAGCAGGAAAACCAGCCATCTGAGTCTGCGCCAAGAGTCTAGGAGGGAAACGTGCCTGTTATTTTTAGTGTCAAAAGGCGCATTGCCCACTAGCTAAACTTAAGTCCCAGATTCAGAGGAGGTCTTAGTTAAAATTATTTGAGCAGTTTCCCGACATTGTCTTCGAAATCTGCATTCCATAACAGGAAGTCTCCGGCACTGAAGGTAGCTTGGTCTAAAAATTTCCAATCATTGGGAGTAAGCCATTGTGCGCTGTGGATTTCTAATAAAGCCAACGTGTAGGGCACAGTGGGGCCATAGTGAGCACAAGCCTTATTAAGTTTTTCAAGAAAACATAGGCTTAATTTTTTGTAGACTCTGGGTTCCTTCCTGCCCAGGGGTGAACTCCTCATCCTCTGAGTCCTGATCTCCTTGATCCATTTCCCCCGCTTCCTCCTCTTGTTCCTCATCGAAGTATTTGACCGCAGCCTGGGCAGGCTTATCTATCTGACTGGTGGTGACTGGGAAGGTGAGAACAGGCCGATGGAGTGGCTTCGAATTTGTATTAGACCGCTGTGGGCCAGCTTGCATTGACTCCATAGCTAAGGCTAATGAAGAGAGCTCAGAGTCAAGGGAATTTAATTATTTTAAAAGTTGCATCTCTTCCCGTCTATGTTGGAAGGATGCTGGCAAGGGAGCGAGGTTAGGTAGGGGAAGTAGGGAAAAAATATCTGGGGGGGCACTTGGCCCCTGAAGGGCCAGAGCACAAAAGGCAGGAGGGATATAGGAGGGAGGTGGATGTGTAAATCCTGTAGGCTGTGGCAGGGTCCTGAGAGGTTGCGGGTCTTCTGAATGGTAGAGAGCTGCTTCCTTCTCCAAGATAGCGTCCTTCCCAGGGGTCAATGTGTCTCTGGGATTTAAAACTGGATAAAGGTGGTTTTTAATCATTGGAGCCTTATTAATTAGGGTCGTATTTTTAGGGGGACCAGGAAGGTTCTCAGGGTCCTGAGAAGACTGAGAAGGGTCTATGTCTATACTAATGATGGGCATGCAGAGGAGGGACGAGAGGTCTTTTGCATAATCTCTTCCCCAATCCTGACAAGTTGTAAGGTACCATTGTCAAAGCGAAAACTTTTAAGAATTTTATTAATTAAGTTCCAGTAAGAAAAGGTGGGAACTGGCATTTTTTCTGGGCCAAAGGATTCATAATAATCTTTTAAACAGTCTCCTACTCTAAGCCATTTTTGCCATCAATGGTCCCTTCAAGAGGAAACCATGGACACAATGCTCCTATGTGTGAAAAGAAAAATTTTAAGTCCTTTTTCTTAACATGTGCCCCCCATGTCTTGAAGAACTCCTTGAGGCCTGAAATAAACAAATCATGTGACGATACTGCTTGTCACATGGTGGGTCACTCACCGTGCATCATTCCCACCCTCCTCCTGGATATGTCTTCGGGTGGTGTCTGCTGAGACGATCGCGGGCTCCTCTTGACCAAGTCTTCCAGGAGGAAGGGGTTCCCCCTCAGTCAATGGCTTGAGCCCCAGTCGGTGGGCGCCAGATGTCCCGGAAGGCAGGACACATCAACATGGGCAGCGAACCTAGATGGGGAGGAATGAAGGGACAAGAGACACGAGAGATGAGAGCAACACAGGAGTTCTGATCAAGCTGCAAAATTTTATTGTTCACACATGGGTATTAAAATGCTGGATTTGGGAAAACTCTCTTATCGGCAGTTCCTGGATGTCTTCACAAGGTGAGATAACTTCAGGATGTTTCTGGAAGAAAGATGGCCACAGGATGTCTCAGGGACACATATGGCTACAGGATGTCTTCCAGACAGGATGTCTCCTGGTGGCTGTTTCTTGTAAGTGTCAGGCTGTTCTTTGAAAAAGAATTCCTTGTACCCTTGACAGTCAGGGATTCAGTATTTCGAATGGAAAATTGGAAAATGAATCCAATGTGTAGGCAAATATGTGCTACCCAAAAATCTTCCAACTCTCATTCAGAACAATGCCTTGACATTTCCTTCACCCCAAGTAAGACACAATTAGAGGAGAAGAGTTAGAAAATCTGTGAATACATATCGGTAATGGAAAATGCTCAGGAGTTCACAACCTTCGAGGTTGTAGAGAAGTTTCAAAAAGTAAGGGACAGGGTAAAAACTCCAAAAACATGGAGCTCTGCTGGCCTAAAGACTTTTTGAAAAACTGCCTCTGAGGTTGGGCACCTGAAATATATTTTGATGACAGGAGCTTTAGCTTCCTTTGTAGTGAGACCATCAAAGCTGGGTCTGCATCTATATGACCTGGAGGACATGGTTTCTTTTTTTCCTATGAACATGAGGCAGCAGGGCTGAATTCTCTCTTTATAGGTATACTGTTGCCACTAGGGGCTAAGTGTCTTCCAGTGTGGACTGTGAAGCCATTTGGTCATCCTCCACTTTTCGTGGTGTTTCTTGCAGCTGCACTGGGAGTTTGGTATTTGCTTCACAAAATACGAGAAGTTCAACTGGGACACAGTGATAGAGGGAGTTCTGTCACGTGTGGTGGGTAAGGGTCTGCAGGAGAATGCACCAACCTGGCTTATATCCCACATAGCTTGCCCCCTTGACCATAGCAATCTGATTCTAAACATTGCCCTGCAACCTCTCCATATAACAAGATGCCTTTACATACAAGGGTATGGGGGCTGCACCATATCAGTCACAAGGCATTTGGAAGCCAATGGCATATCCACATCACCCCACCACAGATGTTTTAACACACACCTGCACACCACTGCTCTAGGCCGACTACTCATCAGGCTCCAAGTTACTGGCATCTCTGTTCTATACCATTTTCATGAAACCCAGTCAATCAAGGCACTGTCTGGTACACTCATGATCAGCAATAGGACACCCAAAGGTTCTTCAGTGCCACCAGGTGATGGGAATTTCCAAACTTTAATGATATTTATCTAGGCATTTTTCATGGATGAAGTTGAAGGCACTGTGGGTTTCAATTCATTCAGGAACCATAAAATGTAGAAGAAGCTCATTTCAATGAAAGCTCTGGAGAATTCTAACAGGCAAGGCTTCCCAAAGACAGGCTAAAAGGTCACATTAAGCCAGGCATTTGAGGTCTACAATGTGAGGTTCATGTGTGTTTTGACTTGCAACGATGGCTGCCAAGTCTTTAAAAATAAAATCATGTGATGTCCTTCCTGAAATTTCCAGTGCTCTTCCGAAAGCCTCCCTGGGCCTAGATCTCAGTTTCCAAGTGCGACTCTCATGCGTGGCCTCCTAAAATCCCAACACAATACATGGCAATCCTTCTTTGAGGTCAGTTCCAGAACTCAGTCTCTAAGGGGAATCACATAAGTGTTCAAGCCCAGGTGGACATAGTCATTTCTTCCAACGGCCACAAAAATGACCACAATTAAAACCAAAACACTCCCACATGACACACCTGATGCAAAGACCTTCCTGACTTTCAGGGCAACAGAAGAATAGGTAAGCAAAATGTCCAAAGCAGGGTTTTTCCACTGAGGCATTCCTGGTCACACTGATATCTGAGCTTTCTGAGATGCTCGCCATTCCCTTCAGCTATCCAGTACATGGCCATGTCACAGAGATTTGAGGAGGTACATATCATGGACACAAAACCATGAGCCTATTCTGGAGAGTGCACACAATTCAGGAAGAAAACAGGAACTTAAGAAGTCAGCAGGTGTTCCCCATTGATAAGTCAAGCCGCAGTCCATTCATGAATTGGGCAGGATGAAAGCTGAGAAGCTTTCTACTAGACAGGACTCACCCATTGATGCATTTTCTTTTCTAATGTCTACAACCAGGGACACAGTGGTATAAACAGACATAGAAACACTCGCCTTGTCAAATGACTTACTAGAAACAGTTCCCTCCAAACCAAACAAACCGCCATTCCTACCTATTCTCAGAATATGAGACAAAACCGCAAACCCACACCCACTCCCACAAAGACACATCCTTCCCCCAAGTAGGTCTGTGACTATCCGGAGTGTCCTCTGACTGGTGGGCCATACTATGTTCCAATGAAATGGCCTGTCCTGTCTCAGATCTGGTCTCCTTGGCCAACTCTGTGAAGTTGTCAGGAGCCAGCAGTGAGCCACTACCTACTTTCTCAGGAAAAGCCCCTCTTCAGAGCTTTCCTGGTTTTGGCTGTGCTCACATCAGTAGGTACCAAGAATGACTGACTCTGTCCTTGGTAAATCCATACAAGTGAGACCACTGGGATTGGGACTGCCTCTTGGTGCCTGGCTTCTTGGATACCAAGTTCAGAGAGTTCCATCAACAAAGAAGTGAGGTGAGGTCACTTCCTTAAGGAACTGAATCAGATCACTGCCTTGGTAACCACATTGTCCTAACAGTTGCTTCCAAGACGACCATGAGATGGAGGCTGCCCCTACTTTCTGTGACACTTTCACAAGGTAGAATGGTATATCAACCATAGGCACCTAGGAACAGCTCTCCACACCAACCTGGTTTGGTCCATCTTCTCTACAATAAGAAGAGAGAGGCTGATTCATAAACAACCTTTCATCCTGACCAGGTTGTTTGCCATGGATGCTGACTTTTGCTCTCTCAGGTCCTTCATAGTTGTTTACATCTTCTCCAGGGATCATTTCTGCATGGACCTTGAGGTTCTCAGGAGGTGGAAGATCCCCTATATTCCTGTATTGAAAGACCAACTCTGTCCCTGCTCTTCTGTAAAGTTAGATTGAGGGAACAGTGTATGGTTAGGGTTAATAATATGTTCAATTTGAATTAGGAATCATTCTGCTGGATGAATAATGGTACTGGGAACCTGCGACATTTATAAGTATATATAGGTGAAATATATGTATGAAAACAGAAATCTAAATAAGATTTGAAGCGCAGAATGGGGATGGGCCCTTGAGTGTGATACTTAGCGTTGAATTATGTTCTGCACAGATGTCTGAGATAGATCGATATACAATGGCATTAGACACTGTACCTTGTATTATTGAATGTGTAAGAGAACATCCAGTCAAAAAGAGATAATGGGTAGGATTAGGAAGATAGTCAGTAGGTTTAAGAAGAAGAGTGAGTATAGGATTTGGAAAAAAAGTTCCTTAGCAATAGGGTTTGGATTAGAGTGTGAATGTAAATGTCAGCACAATTGAAGAGTCAGTCACAATGATGAACTGTGGAAAGTATGTAGGAAAGCTGATATAAATAGAGACATTATGAAACCAGGAAAAGTATAAAGTGAGAGATAGGATTAGATATTTTCAACAGGGTTGAGTTTGAATATATAAACTTAGCAAGAAACAAATATGTTGTCACAAATAGGATTGACTTTTGAGAGCATTAGCCAAACTTGACATGGATGGTTTTAGTAATCCATGTTCACTTTACATTTAGGCTTTGGTGCAAACATAAGTGTGACATTTTCTTTTTGTGTCCAGAATATTACTGTGATAAAATGTATATGTAGATCAGATGACATGAGTATTTCTTCCACCATTACTGGGAGCAAAATTTTGAAGACGTATAAATTAGTATTGGGTTTACAAAGAGGTGTACCCTGTGTCTATGAATATAGAGACAATGCATGAATAGACAATAGTGTGAATAAATAATATAACTGGTTCCACTTTAAATAATGGATTTATTTGATATCTGAAAATATATAAGAAATCTTATATTGATATACAATCATTCATTCCAACCAGTAATACATCTAATAGTAATATTAGGGTTATAGTTTATCATGAAGGGTGTGTGAGTTTTGCTTCAAATATGATTATAGAAATCGAAAATAATATGTTTGGAATGAAGTCTCATAAACAAACCAGTCAAGAAACATGGAGGATTACATGTGTTCTAAAGCAGAAAAATGATTGAAAGTGAAACAAATGCCTATAATTTTGCTAACGTATGGATGAAATATATATCCTATAATGTGCATAAACTGAAGAAATTGTAACATACCAGTGGTGAATAAGAATGAACATCAAAATACACATCATGTCCCATAGGAATCTACTTGCATTGATGAGAAACTGGATCAATTATTGTAGAAATATTAGGATTTGTATCCACCATTCACTGAAGTTAGTTTTCATTTCTAGGAAAAAAATATGTATTTCAGGTGGATGAATATTTCCGTGAATAATCTTGTGAAATGTTAACTCTAAATCCACATACATGAATATGAATGAATTTAGGGAGTTTATAATAAGACACATATATTTTATATTTTAAAAAATTTAGAATATATATATATATATATATATATATATATATATATATATATATATTAACACACACACACACACACACACAGACATTAAAAATTAGCAATACATATGCCAATCGAAATTCACCATGAAATATATATCATCCACAGATCCAAAAATATTCATTTTACTGAACATGGATTTATGTATAATGTTGTTCAACTAGGAAGCTCACCCATAGTTTGAAATTTCAGTTTCAACAGCGTTTAGGCGGAGTGATCTATTCTCACAATTTCTATCTGCCAAGTCAGCCACCTCACAAGAATGTACCTGTGGTACCAGGTAGAATTCTATATGTGCATACAAAAATACATGTGCTGAATAGGCTACAGAGAAAGGGTGACAGGAATTCACATATTTCTTAACTTTAAGTACACATGGAACTATTTCAATTAAAAATTAACTAGATTTATAACACCTACACTTTATCATGCAAAAGCCAAGTCTAACTATACACCATGCCTCCTCTGAAATGTTTGTATTTCTATTCTGTTTGGGTTATTTTACTCCATCATATTAGGATTAGTAGTAAGAGTCTATTAGGGTATGTGTTAGTGTCAGTTATTAAGTATTTCAAATGGAAAATAGGAAAATGAATCCAATGTGTATGCAAATATGTGCTACAAAAAATTTCCACTTTCATCCAGAACAATGCCTTGACAATATCTTCGCCCCTAGTAAGACACAATTAGAGAAGAAGAGTTAGAAAATCTGTGAATACATACCTGGAATGGAAAATGTTCAGGAGGTGGTAGAGGAGTTTCCAAATGTAAGGGACAGTGTAAACACTCCACAAACATGGAGCTATGCTGGCATTAAGACTTCTTGAGAAACTGCCTCTGAGGTTGGGCACTTGAAGTATATGTTTTTGTCAGGAGCTTTAGCTCCCTGTGTACGGAGACCATCAAACCTGGGTCTGCATCTATGTGACCTGGAGGATATGGTTTCTTATTTTCTAATGAACATGAGGAAGCAGTGATGAATTCTCTCTTTGTAGATAAGCTGTGGCCACTGGGGGCTAAGTGTCTCCCTGTGTGGACTTTGAAGCCATTTGGTCATCCTCCAATTTTCGTGGTGTTTCTTGCAGCTGCACTGGGTGTTTTGTATTTGCTTCACAACATACAAGGATTTCAAATGGGTCACAGTGCTGGTGGGAGTCCTGTAAGGTGTGGTGGGTCAGGGTCTTCAGGAGAATGCACCAACCAGGCTTCTATCCCACATTGCTTGCTCCCTTGACCATAGCAACCTGATTCTGAACATTGCCCTGAAACCTGTCCATATAACCAGATGCCTTTTCATATAATTTTCTGCTGGCTGCACCAAATCAGTCACAAGCCATTTGGAAGCCAATGACACACCCACATGGCCACACCACAAATATATTATCAGACAACTGCACACCACTGCTCTAGGCTCACTACTCAGCAGGCTCCAACTTACTGGCATCTCTGTTCTACACCACTGTCAAGAAATCCAGTCAATCAAGGCACTGTCTTGTACACTCATGAGCAGCAATAGGACATCCAATGGTTCTCCAATGCCACCTGGTCATTGGGAATTTCAAAAATTTCATGGTATTTATCTATCCATTGTTCAAGAATGAAGTTGGAGGCACTTTGGGGTTTCCATTCATCCAAGAACCATGAAATGTTGAGGAAGCTCATTTCAATGAAAGCTCTGGAGATCTCTCACAGGCAAGGCTTCCCAAAGAGTGGTCAAAATGTCACATGCAGACAGGCCCATTGAGGTCTAAAATGTGAGGTCCATGTGTGTTTTGACTCTTAACTATAGCTGCCAAGTCTTTCAGAATAAAATCATGTGATATCCTGGCTGAGATTCTCAGTGCTCTGTGGAAAGCCACCCAGGGCCCAATCTCAGGTTTCAAGGGTGACTCTCATGCGTGTCCTCCTACAATCCCAACACAATTAATGGCAATACTTCTCTGAGGTCAGTTCCAGAACTCAGTCTCGAAGGAGAATCACACCAGAGTTCAAGCCCATGTGGACCCAGTCATCTCTTCCAACCGCCACACAAATGACAACAATTGAAACCAAAACTTTCCCACATGACCCTCATCTTCTTCCATATAGACACTCATCATAAACTCTTGCTGGAGGTTTCCATTAGGAGCGCAGCCCAAGACAATGTCCAAAATATGCACCCTTGCCCGTCATTTGCCTAAAGTGAGCGTGGCCTTGACACCCTTTCTGTAAACCAGGAGTGATCAAATAGGCCTGCCTTTAATACTGCTCTGCTTCTCCAATTTGAGGCCTACTGACTGTCAGGTATAGATTCTTTATGTGATTTGGCATCATGAGAGAACCCAAGCACTTGTGCAGGAGTTCAAAGAACTCATTTGACCCAGAGGATCCTATTCTCACTTGATGGAGGTCAGGAACCTAACAGAGGAAGGCAGGAAAATTCATGCACAATGACTGATATTTTTACCATTTTTGTTTTCAATACACACATGGGAACTTTCTTTATATCCATCAGGTGCTGAGAATCTAATCCATAGCCTGACCCAGAGCCAAGCGGCTGATTCAGACACATCCCTTTCGAAAGCAATTAAGCAAAGCACGACAGGTGATGCCCATTCATTTGCATTTAAAAACTGTTTACTTCAGGCTTCAAAAAGGAGTGGCCTGAGGTAAGGACCTTCCTGACATTCAGGGCAACAGAAAAATAGGTAAGCAGAAGGCCCACAACAGTGTTTCTCCACTGAGACTTTCCTGGTCACACTGATATCTGAGTTTCCTGAGATGCTCGCCATTCCATTCAGCTATCCAGTACATGGCCATGTCACAGAGCTTGGAGGTGTTACATATCTTGGACACAAAACCATGAGCCTATTCTGGGTAGTGGCCAAAATTTAGGAAGAAAACAGAAACTTAGGACGATAGTAGGGGTGGCCCATCCATAAGGCAACCTGCAGTCCAGTCATAAATTGGGTAGGATGAATGCTGGAAAACTTTCTTCTAGACAGGACATATCCATTGATGCATTCTCTTTTCTAATGTCTACAACAACGGACACAGTGAGATACACAGATATAGAAACACTCACCTTTTCAAACGACTTTTTAGAAACAGTCCACTCCAAACCAAACAAACCGCCTTTCCTACCTATTCTCAGAACATGAGACAAAACCACAAACTCACACCCACACCCACAAAGGCACTTCCTTCCCCCAATATGTCTGTGATTATCCGGAGTGTCCTCTGTCTGTGGACCATATTGTTACCCCGAACCGGCCTGCCATGTCTCAGATCTGGTCTCCGTGGCCAAATCTGTGAAGTTGTCAGGAACCAGCGATGACCAACTACCTGCTTTCTTAGGAAAGGACCCTCTTCAGAGCTGTCCTGGCATTTGGCCATTCTCACATCAGTAGGTACCAAAAAAAGACTCTCTGCCCTTGGTAAAACCAAACATGTGATCCCACTGGGACTGTGACTGGGACTGGCTCTGGATGCCTGGCTTCCTTGATCCCAAGTTCAGAGAGTTCCATCACCAAGTAAGTTAGGTGAAGTCACTTTCTTCATGAAATGAATGAGGTCACTGCCTTGGCAAACACTTTGTCCTAGCAGTTGCTGCCAAGGGTCCCATGAGATGGAGGCGGTTCCTACTTTCTGTGACACTGTCACAAGTTAGAATGGTATATCAACCATATGCACCGGGGAACTTCTCTCCATACAGGCCTGCTTTGGTCCATCTTCTCTACATTAAGAAGAGAGAGGCTGATTCAGACACATCCTTTCATCCTGTCCAGGTTCTTTACCATGTCAGAAGACTTTTGCTCTCTTTGGTACTACATAGCTGCCTACAACTTCTCCAAGGATCATTTCTGCATTGACCTTTGAGGTTCTCAGCAGGTGGAAGATCCCCTACATTCCTGTATTGTAAGACCAACTCTGTCCCTGCTCCTCTGTAAAGTTAGATTGAGGGAAGAGCGTATGGTTAGGGTTAATAACAGGTTCGATTTCGGTTAGGAATCATTCTGCGGGATGAATAATGTTATTGGGAACCTGCGATATTTAAAAGAATATAAAGGTGAAATATAAGTTTGAAAACCCAAATCTAAGTAAGTTTTGAAGCCCAGAAGTGTATTGGGCCCTTGGGTAGGATACTTAGCTTTGAATTATGTTCTGCACAGATGTCTCTGATTAATCGCTATACAATGGCATAGGATCTTTACCTTGGATGATTGAATGTTGAAGAGAACATGCAGTCAAAAAGGGATAATCGGCAGGATTAGGAAGATAGTCAGAAGGTTTAGAAAGAAGAGTGAGTATAGGATTTGGACCAAAAGTTTTTTAGCAATAGGGTTTCGGGTAGAGAGTGAATGTAAATGTCAGCACATGTGAAGAGTCATTCACAATGATGAACTGGGGTAAATATGTATGAAAGTAAATATCAATTGAGACAAAAGGAAATCAGGCAAAGTATAATGTGAGTTATAGGATTAGACATTTTCAACAGGGTTGAGGTTGAATATATAATCTTAGCAAGAAACAAATATGTAGTCACAAATTGGATTGACATTTGAGAGCATTAGGCAACCTGGACATGGATGTTATTACTAATCCATGCTCACTTTCCATTTAGGCTTTGGTACAATCATAAGTGTGACCTTTGCATTTTGTGTCCATAATATTACTGTGATAAAATATATATGTAGATCAGGTGACATGAGTATATCTTCCACCATTTCTGGGAGCAATATTTTGAAGACGTATAAATTAGTATTGGGGGTACAAAGAGTTGTACCCTGTTTCTATGAATATACAGATAATGCATGAATAGAACATACTCTGAATAAAACATATACTCATTCCACTATAAATAATGAATTGAATTGATATCTGAAAATATACAGGAAATCAAATATTGATATACAGACATTCATTACAACCAGTTATACATCAATGATAATATTAGTATTAGGATTTTCATGAAGAGTGTGTGAGTTTCGCTTCAAAATTGATTTTGGAAATCGAAAATAATGTGTTGGGAAAGAAGTCTCATGAAAATACCAGTAAAGCAACATGGAGGAATACATGGGTTCAGAAGCAGGAAGTGATTGAAAGAGAAACAAATTCCTATATCTTTTTGAAATTTTGGATGAAATATATATACTATGATGTGCATTAACTGAAGAAATAATAATGACCCATTGTTGAATAAATATGAATGTCAAAATATATATCATGTCCCATAGGAATCTGCTTGCGTTGATGTTAAACTGGGTCAGTTACTGTAGAAATATTAGGATTTGTATACACCATTCACTGAAGTTAGTTGTCAGTAATAGGAAACAAATATGAATTTCAGGTGGATGAATATTTTAGAAAATAATCTTGTGAAAAGTTGATTATAAATCCACATAAATGAATATGAATGAATTTAGGGAGTGTATAATAAGTCACATATATTACATATTTTGAAAAATCTGAAGAGTATGTATATATATATATATATATATATATATATATATATATATATATATATACAGAGAGAGAGAGACATTAAAAACTAGCAATATATATATGCCAATCAAAATTCATCATGAAATATATATCATACACAGATCCAAAAATATTCATTATACTGAACATGGATTTATGTATAATGTTGTTCAACTAGAAAGTTCACCCATAGTTTGAAATTTCAGTTCCAACAGCATTTACGAGGAGTGATCTCTTCTCACAATTTGTATCTGCCAAGTCAATCACCTCACAAGAATGTACGTGTGGTACCAGGTAGAAATCTATATGTGCATATAAAAATACATGTGCTTAATAGGCTACAGAGAAAGGGAGAAAGGAATTCACATATTTGTTAACTTTAAAAACTCATGGAGAACTATTTCAAAAAAAATTTGCAAGATTTATAACTCCTACCCTATATTATGCAAAAGGCAAGTCCTAGTATACACCTTGCCTCCTCTGAACTGCTTGTACTTCTTTTCTGCTTTTTGTTATTTTTCTCCATCATATTAGGATTAGTAGTCAGAGTCTAGTTGGGAATTGGTTAGGGTCAGAGATTCAGTATTTTGAAGGGAAATTGAAAAATGTATCCAATGCCTATACAAATATGTGCTACCCAAAATCTTCCCACTCTCATCCAGAACAATGCCTTGACATTATCTTTTACCAAAGTAAGACACAGTTAGAGGAGAAGAGTTAGAAAATCTGTGAATACATATCTGGAATGGAATATGCTCAGGAGTTCACAACCTTGGAGGTGGTAGCAGAGTTCAAAAAAGTAAGGCAAAAGGTAAACACTCCTCAAACATGGAGCTCTGCTGGCCGAAAGAATTCTTGAGAAACTACCTCTGAGGTTGGTCACTTGAAATATATGTTGTTTTCAGGAGATTTAGTTCTTTTGTAGAGAGACCATCAAAGCTGGTTCTGCATATATGTGACCTGTAAGACATGGTTTCTTATTTTTCATTGAACATGTGGCAGCAGTGCTGAATTCTCTTTTTTGTAGCTAAACTGTGGACACTGGGGCTAAGTTTCTCCCTGTGTTAACTGGGAAGACATTTGTTCATCCTCCACTTTTAGTGGTGTTTCTTGCTGTTGCATTGGGAGTTTGGTATTTGCTTCACGAAATAAAGGAGTTCAATTGGGACACATTGCTGGAGGGAGTTTAGTCACGTGGGGTGGGTGAGGGTTTGCAGGAGAATGCAATAACCAGGCTTCTATCCCACATAGCTTGCCCCCTTGATCATAGCAACCTGATTCTGAACATTTCCCTGAAACCTCTCCATATAACAAGATGCCTTTACCTATTGGGTCTGTTGGCTGTAACCATATCAGTCACAAGCCATTTGGAAACCAATGGCAGATCCACGTGGCCCCACCACAGATGTTTTGTCACACATCTGTCCACCACTGCTCTAGGCCCACTAATCAGTAGGCGACAACTAACTGGCATCTCTGTTCTTCACCATTCTCATGAAACCCTGTCAATCAAGCCACTGTCTGGTATACTATGATCAGCATCAGGACATCCAAAGGTTTTCCAGTGCCACCTCGTCATGGAAATTTCAAAAATTTCATTGTATTTATCTAGCCATTATTCAAGGAAGAAGTTGTAGTCACTGTGGGTTTCAATTCATTCAGGAACCATTAAATGTTAAGGAAGCTCATTTCAATAAAAGCTCTGGAGAACAATCACAGGCAAGGCATCCCAAATAGTTGCCAAAAGGTCACATGAAGCCAGGACCATTGAGGTCTACAATGTGAGGTCCATGTGTGTTTTGACTCTCAACTACGGCTGCCAAGTTTTTCAGAATAAAATCATGTGATATCCTGGCTGAGATTCTCAGTGTTCTGTGGAAAGCCACCCTTGGCCTAGATCTCAGTTTCAAAGGGCGACTCTCATGCGTGGCCTCCTAACATCCCCACACAATCCATGGCAATACTTCTCTGAGGTCAGTTCTACAACTCAGTCTCTAAGGAGTATTACACCAGAGTACAAGCCGAGGTGGACCCAGTCATCCCTTCCAACTGCCACACAAATGACCAAAATTAAAACCAAAACATTCCCACATGGCCCTCATCTTCTTCCACATAGACCCTCATTATAACCTCTGGCTGGAGATTTCCATGACGGGTACAGCGCAAGAGAGTGTCCAAAATAAGCTCCCTTGGCCCTCATTTGCCTAAAGTCAGGGTGGCCTGGACACCATACCTGTGAACCAGGAGTGATCAAATAGGCCTGCCATTACAACTGCTCTGCTTCTCCAATTTGAGGCCTACTGACTGTGGGGTTTAGATTCTTTATGTGAAGTGGAATCATGAGAAAACCCACGCACCTCTGCATGGCTTTGAAAAACTCATTTGACCCAAAGGATCCCTATACTCACTTGATGATTGTCTGCAACCTAATAGAGGAAGGAGAGAGACATCATCCACAATGACTGAATTTTGACATTTTGGTTTTGGATGCACACATGGGATCTTTCTTTGTATCCATCAGGTGCTGAGAATCTAAGCCACAGCCTCACAGAGGGCCAAGAGGCTGATTCAGACACATCCCTTTCAAAGCAATTAAGCAAAGAGCCACAGGTGATGCCCAATCATTTCCATATGAAAACTGTTTTTTTCATGCTTCACAAATGGGTGGCCTGAGGCAAAGACCTTCCTGTCATTCAGTGAAACAGAAAAATAGGTAAGCAAAAGGCACAAAACATGGTTTCTCCACTGAGACTTACCTGGTCACACTGATATCTGAGTTTTCTAAGATGCTCGCCATTACCTTCAGCTATTCAGTACATGGCCATGTGACAGAGCTTGGGGTGGTACCTATCTTGGACACAAAACCATGAGACTATTCTGCAGATTGGTCAGAATTCAGGAAGAAATCTGAAACTTAGGAAGATATTAGGTGTTGCCCATCGATAAGGCAACCTGCAGTGCAGTCATAAATTGGGCAGGATGAATGCTGGGAAGCTTTCTAATAGACAGGACACATTCATTGATGCATTCTCTTTTCTAATGTCTACAACCACGGACACAGTGTTATACACAGACATAGAAACACTTGCCTTGTCAAACGACTATCTAGAAACAGTCCACTGCAAACCAGACATACCAGCTTTTCTACCTATTCTAAGAAAATGAGACAAAACCACAAACTCACACCCACAAACACAAAGGCACCTCCTTCCCCAAGTAAGTCTGTGAATATCCAGAGTGTCCTCTGACTGGCGGGCCCTACTATATTCCCCCGAAATGGCCTGTACTGTGTCAGATCTGGTCTCCTTGGCCAACTCTGTGAAGTTGTTGGGAGCCAGCGGTGAGCCACTACCTAGTTACTAAGGAAAGGCCCGTCTTCAGAGCTCTCCTGGCATTTGGACATCCTCACATCAGTAGGTACCAAAAAAGACAGAATCTGTCATTAGTAAAACTAAACAAGTGAGCCCACTGGGACTGGGACTGGGACTTGCTCTGGATGCCTGGCTTCCTGGATCCCAAGTTCAGAGAGTTCCATCACCAAAGAAGTAAGGTAGGTCACTTCCTTCAGGAACTGAATAGGTCAATGCCTTGGCAAACACTTTGTCCTAATAGTTGCTTCCAAGGGTCCCATGAGATGGAGGCTGCCCCTACTTCCTGTGACACTGTCACAAGTTAGAATGGCATATCAACCATAGGCACACGGGAACAGCTCTCCACACAGACCTTGTTTGGTCCATCTTCTCTACATTAAGAAGAAAGTGGCTGATTCAGACACACCCCTTCATCCTGACAAGGTTGTTTGCCATGGAAGATGACTTTTGCTCTCTCAGGTCCTTCATAGCTGCCTACCTCTTTTCCAGGGATCATGTCTGCATGGACCTTTGAGGTTCTCAGCAGGTGGAAGATCCCCTACATTCCTGTATTGTAAGACCAACTCTGTCCCTGCTCTTCTGTAAAGTTAGATTGAGGGAACAGTGTATGTTTAGGGTCAATAACATGTTGGATTTAGTTTAGGAATCATCCTGCAGAATGAATAATGGTATTTGAAACTGCGATATTTACCAGAATATATATGTGAAATATAAGTGTGAAACCAGAAATCTAGGTAACATTTGAAGCCCAGAAGGGCATTGGACCCTTGATTGTGATACTTAGCATTGAATTGCATTCTGCAAAGAGGTCTCAGATAGATCAATATACAATGGCATAAGACCTTGTACCTTGCTTGATTGAATGTAGAAGAGAACAACCAGTCAAAAAAGGATAGTCAGTCGGATTAGGAAGATAGTCGGTAGGTTTACAAAAAGAATGAGTATAGGATTAGGAACAAAAGTTTATTAGCAATAGGTTATCGATTAGAGTGTGAATGTAAATGTCAGCACATGTGAAGAGTCAGTCACAATGATGAACTGGGGAAAATATGTAGGAAACAGATAGAAATAGAGCCATAATGAAATCAGGCAATGTATAAAGTGAGGGATAGGATTAGACATTTTCAGTAGGGTTGAGTTTGAATATATAATCTTAAGAAGAAACAAATATGTAGTCACCAATAGGATTGACATTTGACAGCATTAGGCAACATGGACATGGATGTTTTTAGTAATCCATGTTTACTTTCCTTTTAGGCTTTGGTACAAACATAAGTGTGACCTTTGCATTTTGTGTTCCGAATATTTCTGTGATTAAATGTATAAGTAGATCAGGTGACATGAGTATTTCTTCCACCATTTCAGGGAGCAATATTTTGAAGACGTATAAATTAGTATTGGGGGTATAAAGAAGTGTACACTGCGTCTATGAATATAGAGATAATGCATGAATAGACCATACTGTGAATAAATAATATAACTCTTTTCACTTTAAATAATGGATTGAATTTTTTTCTGAAAATATATAAGAAATCCTATATTGGTATGCAATCATTAATTCCAACCAGTTATACATCTAATGGTAATATCAGAGTTATAATTTATCATAAAGTTTATGTGAGTTTTGCTTCAAGAGTGATTATGGAAATTGAAAGTCATGTGTCTTGAAAGAAGTCTCATGAAAAGACCTGTCAAGAATAATGGAAGAATACATGTGTCCTGAAGCAGGAAGTGATTGAAAGTGAAGCAAATTCCTATAAATTTGCGAACTTGTGGGGAAATCTTAAGAGCCCCTCCCAGCTCTCCCTTGAGCGCGATATCCAGACCGAGGGAATTAGGAGTGGCACGGGACTCGTGGTGCAGACCTCCAGGCCACCGCTCCCACCAGTGCTGAAAACTGAAGTCGCTTGCTCCAGCTTCCGGGGGCATGGCTTCCGGAGTGCAAGCAAATTCGCTGGGGGTTCTCAGGCCTAAGCTCTACAAACTTAGGGTCTGAGGGAGACAAACAGGGAGATTGTGCCCAGGCGTTCATGAAAACAGGGCTCCTAGGAGCAGCAGACCTGGCATGTAGCCAGTATTGTGGTGAGTGTCACAGGTGAGTGGGGCCTGGCTTGAGGAAACACAAAAGAAGGCCCTAGGCACTCAGGATTGGACACCCACCCAGTGTGGGAGGAATAGCTGCTGCACAGTGATTGGTTCCCACCTATTGAAAGGAGAAGCTTGGCCCAGTGGGCACAGCTCTGCCTAATGGAAAAAAAGTTTATTGCAATCTATGACTGCATTTATTATTATTATTATTATTATTATTATTATATTAGTTTGTTTTTTTGTTTTTGTTTTTTTTTGTTTTCTTTTATTTTCATTTTTTGTTGCTGTTCTTTAACTTTTAAAAAATGTTTTTAATTTTTTTAATTTTTTCTTTTGTTATATTATTTTTTAAAATTTTAATGTTAATTTTATATTATCATAATCATTTTTTTAAAAAATCATTTTCTTTCTTTATTTTCTATTTTTTCTATTGTCTTTTCATTTCTTTTCAATTTTCTTATTTCCCATTCCTTGCATTCTACCTGCCTACTCTCATTCTCTTTAGTGACTTTTTTCCTTCCCTTCTAAAATCTTTCCTCCCAAGCATCAAATAAATTTATAAGAGTAAACAGTAACTAAGCAGTCAAACAGAACAAGAAGTAACATGAGCAGCATAAACAAGCAAGGAAGAAAAGGAGTGCAAACCACGAAGGACACCCTAAATATTCAGGAGGACCTAGAGTCATCAGAAAAATGGTCATATAAAGAACTCAAGGAATACCTTAGACAGATGGAATGGAAACTTAAAGAGCATACGAGACAGAAAATCCAAACAGTAAAAGAAAACATTGAAAATGAATTACATAAACAGATAAAAGAAAAAGTTAAGCATCTTTATCAGAGGATAGAGATTATAAAAAAATCAAACAATAATTCTAGAAATGAAGGAAATGATAAACCAAATTAAGAACTCCATTTAGAGTATCAATAACAGAGTGGAGCAAGTAAAAGCCAAAAGGTCAGATAATGAAGACAAAATATATCATCTTGAAATGAGTCCAGCCAACTCAGAAAGGCTGGCAAAAAAATCACAAGAAAAACATCCAAGAGATTTGGGATAACATAAAAAAAAAAACACACTTACGAGTCATCAGGATAGAGGAAGGTACAGAGACTCAAACCAAGGGAATGAGAAAACTGCTGAATGAAATAATTACAGAAAACTTTCCAGAAATAAAAAAGGAAATGGATATACAAATTGTAGATGCATACAGGACAAGAGCACACAAAATCACAGTAGACCAATGCCAAGACACATTGTTATGAAGATATCCAATATACAGAACAAAGAGAAAATAATAAATCTACAAGAGAATGGAGGCAGAATACATTCAGTGGTAAACAAATAAGGTTAACAATGGATATTTCATCACAGACGCTGAAAGCGAGAAGATCCTGGAAAAATGTATATCAAACACTGAAAGACAATGGATGCCAACCAAGAATTATGTATCCAGCATAATTAACCATCAGGTCCAACAACGAAATAAGAATCTTTCATGATAAACAAAAGCTAAAAGAATTTGAAGCCAGAAAACAAGCATTGCAAAGTGTCTTGAGCAAAACACTACACAAGAAAGAAATGAAAAACAACAACCAAAACCATCAGTGGGAAGTACCTTGGTAATGAGAGAGGCAGGGTGAAAGCTTGTCATGGAGAAACAAACTAAATTAAAAAAATATATAAATAATCAAACATGGCTGTCATACAAACCATACATCAATAGTAACTCTGAATGTAAATGGCTTAAAGTCTCCAATAAAGCGACATAGGCTGGTAACTTGGATTAAATAAACAAATCCAAAAATATGTTGCCTCCAGGAGACACATCTGAAATGCAAAGACACACAGGCTGAAGGTGAAAGGTTGGGAGAAAATACACCATGCACACTTATCCTCATAAACAAGCAGGGGTGGACATCCTCATATCAAATAAAATCGACTTCAAGACTAAGTTAATCAAAAGGGATAAGGAAGGACATTATATACTGTTAAAAGGAACCATTCACTAACAAGACATAACAATTTTCAATATTTACGCACTAAATAATGGTGCTACGTTGTTCATGAAACAAATTCTCCTCAAGCTCCAGAATGAAATGGACCACAACACAATAATTATGGGTGACTTCAACACACATCTATCATCATTGGACAGATCCTCCAAACAAAAGTTGAATAAAGAAAGTATAGAACTCAATATCACAATCAATAACCTACATGTAACTAACATATATAGAATATATCAACCATCATCAAGTGGATATACTTTTTTTCTCAGCAGCACATGGATCCTTCTCAAAAATAGACAATATATGATGCCATAGGGCAACCCTCAGTAAATATAAAGGTGTGGAGATAATACCATGCATTTTATCTGATCATAATGGAATGAAACTGGAAATCAATGATAAAAGAAGGAAGGAAAAATCCTACATCACATGGAAAATGAACAATATGTTACTGAATGATCAGTGGGTTACAGAAGATATAAAGGAGGAAATCAAAAAATTCTTAGAGATACATGAAAATACAGACGCAACATATCGGAATCTATGGGACACAATGAAAGCAGTTTTAAGAGGGAAATTCATTGCCTGGAGGTCATTCCTGAAAAAAAGTAAAACCGAACAAATAAATGAGCTCACACTTTAACTCAAAGCCCTAGAAAAGGAAGAGCAAAACAACAGAAAATGTAGCAGAAGGCAAGAAATAATTAAAATCAGAGCAGAAATCAACAAAATTGAAACAAAAGAAACTATTGAAAAATTAACAAAACTAAAAGGTGGTTCTTCGAAAAAATATATATGTTCGGCAGACCCTTAGCCATGCTAATGAAGAGAAGAAGAGAGAGAACTCAAATTACTAACATATGGGATGAAAAAGGCTATATTACAACAGATGCTTCCAAAATACAGAAGACAATTAGAAATTATTTGGAAAACCTATATTCCAATAAAATAGAATAGAGTGAAGACATCAACAAATTTCTTAAGTCATATGATTTGCCCAGACTGAGTCAGGAGGATACACACAATTTAAACAGACCAATGTCAATGGATGAAACAGAAGAAGCAATCAAAAGACTACCAACCAAGAAAAGCCCAGGAACGGATGGCTATACAGCGGAGTTTTACAAAACATTTAAAGAAGATTTAATACCAATACTTTTCAAGTTATTTCAGGATAGAGAAAAAGAGGGAGCTCTGCCAAATTCATTCTATGAGGCCAACATCACGCTGATTCCGAAATCAGAAAAAGACACCTCAAAGAAAGAAAACTACAGACCAATATATCTGATGAACCTACATGCAAAAATCCTCAATAAAATTCTGGTGAATCAAATACAAAGGCACATCGAATAATTAGAAATTATTTTGAAAATCATTATTCCAATAAAATAGAAAATAGTGAAGACATCGATAAATTTCTTAAGTCATATGATTTGCCCAAACTGAGTCAGGAGGATACACACAATTTAAACTGACCAATATCAATGGATGAAATAGAAGAAGCAATCAAAAGACTACCAACCAAGAAAAGCCCATGAACGGATGGCTATACAGCGGAGTTTTAAAAAACCTTTGAAGAAGAATTTATACCAATACTTTTCAAGTTATTTCAGGAAATAGAAAAAGAGGGAGCTCTGCCAAATTCATTTTATGAGGCCAACATCACCCTAATTCCAAAACCAGAAAAAGACAACTCAAAGAAAGAGAACTACAGACCAATATATCTGATTAACCTAGATGCAAAAATCCTCAATAAATATCTGCCTAATCGAATACAAAGGCACATCAAAAAAATTTTTCACCAGGATCAAGTAGGATTCATCCCTGGGATGCAACGATGGTTCAATATACGAAAATCAATAAATGTTATTCATCACATCAATAGACTTAAAGATAAGAACCATATGATCATCTCGATAGACGCAGAAAGCATTTGACCAAGTACAGCATCTCTTTATGTTCAAAACATTAGAAAAATAGGGATAACAGGAACTAACCTCGACATTTTAAAAGCTATCTATGCTAAGTCTCAGGCTAGCATAATTATGAATGGAGAAAAATTGAAGGCATTCCCTCTAAAATCTGGAACAAGACAGGGATGCCCTCTGTCACCAGTTCTATTCAATATAGTTCTCGAAACACTGGCCAGAGCAATTAGACAGACGAAAGAAATCAAAGGCATAAAAATAGGAAAATAAGAACGTAAATTATCACTATTTCCTGGTGACATGATTCTATACATAGAAAACCCAAAGGGGTCTACAAAAAAATCTACTAGAACTAATAAATGAATTCAGCAAAGTGGCAGGATATACAATCAAAACGCATAAATCAAAGGCATTTCTGTATATCAGCGACAAAACTTCTGAAACAGAAATGAGGAAAAACACTCCATTCACAATATCGTCAAAAAAATTAAATACTTGAAAATCAACCTAACAAAAAAGGTGAAAGACTTATACAATGAAAACTACAGAACCCTAAAAAGGGAAGTAGAAGAAGATCTTAGAAGATGGAAAAATATACCCTGTTCCTGGATAGGCAGAACTAACATCATCAAAATGGCGAAATTACCAAAAGTTTTCTATAGGTTTAATGCAATGCCAATCAAAATCCCAAAGGCATTTCTTGTAGAAATAGATAAAGCAATCATGGAATTCATATGGAAAAATATAAGACCCAGAATAGCAAAAGCAATTCTAGCAGGAAGTGTGAATCAGGCGATATAGCGATACCAGACTTAAAACTATACTACAGAGCAATAGTAACAAAAACAGCATGGCACTGGTACCAAAACAGGCGGGTTGACCAATGGGTAGAGAATAGAGGACACAAAGACTAATTCACAAAGCTACAACTATGCTATATTTGATAAAGGAGCTAAAAGCATGCAATAGAGGAAATATAGCATCTTCAACAAATGTTTTTATATAAAATGGAAATCCATATGCAACAAAATGAAACCGAATCCCCTCCTCTTGCCATGCACAAAAGTTAACTCAAAGTGGATCAAGGAGCTAGATATCAAATAAGAGACTCTGCATCTGATAGAAGAAAAAGTTGGCTCTGATCTACATAATGTGGGGTGGGGCTCCAAATTCCTTAACAGGACACCCATAGCAGAAGAGTTAATAACAACAATCATCAAATGGGACTTACTTAAACTGAAAAGTTTTTTTTCTCAGCAGGATAAAAAATGAGAGAGGTAAACAGGGAGCCTAAATCATGGGAACAAATTTTTACTCCTCACACTTCAGATAGAGCCCTAATATCCAGAGTATACCAAGAACTCAAAAAATTAGAAAATAAGATGATAAATAACCCAATCAAAAAATGGGCCATGGACCTGAACCAACACTTCTCAGAGGAGGACATACAATCAATCAGTAAGTACATGAAAAAATGCTCACCATCTCTAGCAGTCAGAGAAATGCAAATTAAAACCACCCTAAGATACCATCCTACTCTAGTAAGATTGGCAGCCATTATGAGGTCAAACAACAACAAGTGCTGGCGAGGATGTGGAGAATAGGGTACTCTTAAACATTGCTGGTGGGACTGCAAACTGTTGTGGCAAATTTGAAAAGCAGTATGGAGATTCCTGGGAAAGCTGGGAATGGAACCACCATTTGACCCAGCTATTGCCCTTCTCAGACTATTCCCTGAAGACCTTAAAAGAGCATATTACAGGGATACTGCCACATCGATGTTCATAGCAGCACAATTCAAAATTGCTAGATTGTGGAACCAACCCAGATGCCCTTCAGTAGATGAAAGGATAAAAAAATGTGGTATACACCATTGAGTATTATGCATCATTAAAAAATGACAAAATCATTGAATTTGCAGGGAAATGGATGGCACTAGAGCAGATTATGCTTAGTGAAGCTAGCCAAACATTAAAAAACAAATAAAAATGTCTTCTTTGATATAATGAGAGCAACTAACAACAGAGCAGGGAGGAAGAGCAGGAAGAAAAGATCAACATTAAACAGAGACATGAGGTGGGGGGCGGAAAGAGAGAGATAAAGGAAATTGCATGGTAATGGAGGGAGACCCTCATTGTTACACAAAATTACATATAAGAGGTTGTGAGGGGAATGGGAAAATAAACAAAGATATAAATGTATTACAGTAGATGGGGTAGAGAGGGAAGATGGGAGGGGAGCAGGGATAGTAGAGGATAGAAAATGTAGCAGAATACAACAGTTACTAATAGGGCATTATAAAATTGCGGATGTGTAACAGATATGATTCTGCAATCCGTACTTGGGATAAAAATGGGAGTTCATAACCCACTTGAATCTAATGTATGAAATATAATATGTCAAGAGCTTTGTAATGTTTTGAACACCCAATTAAAAAAATAAAATAATAATATGAAATAAAATAATTAAAAAAAAAAACATGGAGAAATATTTCACTGTCATCCAGAACAATGCCTTGACATTACCCTCGCCCCAAGTAATTCATCATTAGAGGAGAAGAGTTCGAAAATCTGGGAATACATAGCTGGAATTTAATATGCTCAAAAGTTCACAACCTTGGAGGTGGTAGAGTAGTTTACTAAAGTAAGGGACAGGGTAAACACTCCAC